>NC_090316.1:2224306-2916144 GCF_039906515.1 Pseudorca crassidens | reverse complement strand
GATTTTTGCTCGATTTACGACCCAAGGATTTGTTTTGAGGGCAGGTGTCATTTACAGGCCTGCAATTATTTTGACTATCAAGTAACCATTAGTGCTGGGTTTAGAGCTGCTGTTGTGTGAAACGGCCACAAGGTGGCAGCAGTTCTCCTTTACCTATTCTGGTTACTAGAGCAACAGTGCCTCAAGGGAAGTCATGTTCTAGGTTCTCAATGAGAATGGAATGTGCCGGGAAAAAACCCCTTAAGTTTATATCTGACTACTTCTTGTTCGTGTTTTAAATGTAATTTTCATTTTTTATCACAGCAAGGGTGATTACAATTTTTTGCTTGTTCTAGGTGTGCAAGATGTTGTTGTTTTACATATATACATATATCTATTGTTCTTTGGATCCTTTTCCCATTGTAGGTTATGACACAATGTTGAGTAGTCTTCTCGTGGTATTCCGTGGGTCTATGGTGATTTTATACTTCACCTGTGTTTGTATATCTCTGTTTAACCCGGCATCCTAATGTATCCAATCCTCACACCTTTCCATTGGTGAACCATAAGTTTGTTTAATGAATCTATGATTGCCTTTCTTTGTGGAAATATCTTCACTGGTATCAATTTTTAGGTAACACCTATAAGTGATATCATAGGATATGTGTCTTTCGCTTTCTGACTTACTACAAGTTGCGTGATTACTTCTGGACTCATCTACTGTGCTGCAAATGGCATTGTGTCATTTTTTCCTTGGCTAATATTCCATCTGTACGTGTACCATTTCTTTGTCCACTCATCTGTTGGTGGACTTATTGTTTGCTTCCATGTCTTGGCTACTGTAGTACTGCTGCAATGCACATTTGCCTGCCTGTGTCTTTCCAATTCTGTCGGTTATACGTGCAGGAATGGGCCTGCTGGATCGTATGGCAGACAAACGTTTACCTTGTAAAGGCACCTCCATTCTGTTCTCATTAGTGGCTTTTTACCAGGTTACGTCCCACTTAAAGTTGAGGGTATGCACTTTTCCACAACCCATTCAGCATTTATTGTTTGTAGTTTTCCTGCTTATGTTTATTCTGACTGGTGTGGGCTGATACCTCTTTGTGGTTGGATTTGCATGCATCTCATAATCCCTTGAAATTGAGCTTTCAGGCATGTCCTGTTTTTCTTCAAACTGTGAGTACAGCTTACCTCTTCAAATGGTTTTCTTGAAGTATTTGCCTGATTTGGAAATATTTTGCCCATTACCTCCCTGAAGACATTTTGAGGGCAGGTTTCATTTACAGCCCTCCAGTACTTGTGCATAGGAAGTGATCATAAGCACAGGTTTTAAAGCTGCTGTGGCAGGTAACGGCCATTGGGTGGCAGCATTTCTGCTTTCCCCACTCCGGTAACAAGGGAAACAGACCTTTCTGCCAGTGGTGTTCCTCGGTTATACATTAGAGTGGAACGTGCCCGGATAACTCCACAAATGTTGATTTTTCCTTACTTATGTTTGGTTTCCAAATTGAATTTATTTCTTTTTATTGGAGTAATATTCCATTGTGTACATTGACCACTACGTCTTTGTGCATTCCTCGTTTGGCGGACATTTTTGTTGCTTCCAAGTGTTGGCTGCGGTAAATATTCCTGGAGTGCAAGATTGCTAGCATGTGTCTTTTTGATTCACAACCTCTCAGGCGATAGGCAGAGCAGTGGGTATGCTTGATTGAATGGTAGCTGAAGATCTACCTTTCCAAGGCACCTCGTTTTTGTTTTCATTACTGGCTCTTACCAGGTCCCACTTTGAAGCGAGTGTACACGTTGCTCCACAACCCCTTCAGCATTTATTCTTTGCAGAAGTTTTGCTGGTGGCCATTCTGACTAGTGTGAGCTGATAGGTTTTTGTAATTTGGGTTTGAATGTCTTCAAAAATACCAAAAAATTCATCATTTTACACGCCGTTTTCTTTTCTGTTAAAAATAGAATGTGAGTACAATATATCCCTTGAAATTGTCTTCTTGGAAGGTTGCCCTCTTTTGAATTTTTGGTCGATATTCGACCCCAGGATTTTTTTGGAGGGCAGGTCTCATTACAGAACTGCAGCTCTGGTGCATATTTAGTGGCCATTAGCACTGGGTTTAAAGCTGCTGTTGTAGGAAACGGCCAAAAGGAGGCAGCATTTCTCCAGTCCCAAATCTGGTTACTAGGGCAGCACAGCCTTTCTGGAAGTCGTGCTCCCAGGTTGTAAATTAGAATGGAATGTGCCAGGAAAACCCCCCGTAAGTTTATATCCCATTATTTCTTGTTCGTCTTTTAATTTTTTAAAATCGGGGTAATGATTAGAATATTGTTTATCCTAGGTGTATACAATCTGGTTCATTTGTACATTACATATGTATGTATGTGTTTGTATATATATATAATATATATTCATGTACAGATACTCTTCCCATGTAAATTATTGCAGAGTGTTCCATTGACCTCCCTTGCTATATGGTCGGTCTTTTTGATATATGTATTTAATAGGTATTTGTACACGTATGGTAACCCTAATCTTAATTTTCCATTTCCCCCACCTATCCTTTTAGATAAGAAAAGTTTGTTTTCTAAGTCTGTGAGTTTCTTTCCTGTGAAAATACCATCATTTGTGTCAGTTGTTAGATAACGCCTATAAGTGATATCATAGTATATCTTTTGCTTTCCGACTTACCTCACGTTCTGTCATTATCTCTAGGTTCATCTATGGTGCCTCAAAGAGCAGTGTTTCACTGTTTTCCATGGCTAATAATCCATTGTGTACATGGAGCACTTCTTCTTTATCCATTCATCCATTGATGGACATTTTGGTTGCTTCCGTGTCTTGGCTATTGTGAAAACTCCTGCAGTGAAGCTGTTGCAGCCTGTGCCTCCTCGACTCTGGTCTTCTGAGGTGAGAGGCTCAGCACTGGGCCTGCTGAGTGGAATGCTGGCTCAAATTCTACTTTTAAACGCAGCTCTTTTCTGTTCTCATTATTGGCTCTTACCACATTACATCTCACCAGCAGCTAGAGGGTACACGGTTCTCTAAAACCCCATCAGCATTTATTGTTTGTAGACTTTTGGCTGATGGTACTTGACTTGCGTGAGTTGAAACCTTTTTGTAGGCTAGATTTGCATGAGTCTAATAATTCCTGATGTTTAGCTTTTACCCTTTTTCCTTTTTTTTTAAATAGTGAGTAAAACTTAGCTCTTCCTACTATCTCCTTGAAAAATTTGCCAGTTTTGAATTTTTTTGGCCATTCCATACCTCTGCACAGTTCTTGAGGGCAGTTGTCCTTTACAGTCCTGCGTCCTTGTGAATGTTAAGTGACCATTAGCTGTGGTTTTAAAGCCGCTCTTGCGGGAAACGGCCACAAGGCGGCAGCATTTCTACATTTCCATCTCTGGCATTTTGGGCAACAGAGCTTTCCTGGAAATTGTGTTTGTAGGCTGAAAATCAGAGTGGAATGTGCCAGGGAAAACCCCCAAGAGCTTATATCTGCTTACTTCTAGTTTGCTTTTTAAATATAATTTTTATTATTTATCAGAGCAAATTTGCGAAAAATGTGTGTGTTCTAGGTGTACAGAATCTGGCTCATTATACCTATGTATCGATCTATTCACCTTTGGATCCTTTCCCGTGTAGGTTATTACAGAGTGTTGAGTAGACCTCTCTTGGTATTCCATAGCTATTTTGTGATTATATATTTCATATATATTAGTACATGTCTGTTAACCCCCATATCCTAATTCATACATTCCTTACACCTTTCCATTTGGTTAAACATAATTTGGTTTTCTGAATCTGTGAGTGTCCTTCTCTTGGAAATTATTTCATGGGTATCACTTTTTATGTAACACCTATAAGTGATGTAAGAGGATATTTTTCTTTTGGTTTCTTTCTTACTTCAAGTTGGGTGACTATCTCTAGATCCTTCTATGGTGGTGTCAATGGCACTGTTCCATGCTTTTCCATGGCTAGTATTCCATTGTGTACATGGACGACTTCTTGGTGCCTATTTCTGTTGCTGGACAATGTTTTGAAGAAACATTGGTTTCTTCCAGGTCTTGGCTCTGGTACATGTTGCTGCAGTGCAGGTTTGCCAGTCTGTGCCTTTTTGATTCAGGTCTACTCAGGTGATAGGCCCATCAATTGCCCTACCAGATCACATGGTAGCTCAATTTTTACCTTTAAACAAACCTCCATTCTCTTCTCAGTACTGGCTGTTACCAGGTTACATCCCACCAGCAGCTAGAGGGTACACAGTTCTCTAAAACCCCTTCAGCATTTATACTATGTAGCCTCTTTCTGCTGATGATCATTCTGACGACTGTGAGGTGAAAGTTTTTGTAGACTGGATTTGCATGGTTTTATTAATTCCTGATGTTAAGCATTTTCCCATGCCCTTTCTTTCATAACAGAAAAAAGAAAGAAAGAGAATACAAAATGTGCGTAAAATCTGGGTCTTGAAATTGTCGTTTTGATATATGCACATCTTTGAGATTTTTGCTCGATTTACGACCCAAGGATTTGTTTTGAGGGCAGGTGTCATTTACAGGCCTGCAATTATTTTGACTATCAAGTAACCATTAGTGCTGGGTTTAGAGCTGCTGTTGTGTGAAACGGCCACAAGGTGGCAGCAGTTCTCCTTTACCTATTCTGGTTACTAGAGCAACAGTGCCTCAAGGGAAGTCATGTTCTAGGTTCTCAATTAGAATGGAATGTGCCGGGAAAAAACCCCTTAAGTTTATATCTGACTACTTCTTGTTCGTGTTTTAAATGTAATTTTCATTTTTTATCACAGCAAGGGTGATTACAATTTTTTGCTTGTTCTAGGTGTGCAAGATGTTGTTGTTTTACATATATACATATATCTATTGTTCTTTGGATCCTTTTCCCATTGTAGATTATGACACAATGTTGAGTAGTCTTCTCGTGGTATTCCGTGGGTCTATGGTGATTTTATACTTCACCTGTGTTTGTATATCTCTGTTTAACCCGGCATCCTAATGTATCCAATCCTCACACCTTTCCATTGGTGAACCATAAGTTTGTTTAATGAATCTATGATTGCCTTTCTTTGTGGAAATATCTTCACTGGTATCAATTTTTAGGTAACACCTATAAGTGATATCATAGGATATGTGTCTTTCGCTTTCTGACTTACTACAAGTTGCGTGATTACTTCTGGACTCATCTACTGTGCTGCAAATGGCATTGTGTCATTTTTTCCTTGACTAATATTCCATCTGTACGTGTACCATTTCTTTGTCCACTCATCTGTTGGTGGACTTATTGTTTGCTTCCATGTCTTGGCTACTGTAGTACTGCTGCAATGCACATTTGCCTGCCTGTGTCTTTCCAATTCTGTCGGTTATACGTGCAGGAATGGGCCTGCTGGATCGTATGGCAGACAAACGTTTACCTTGTAAAGGCACCTCCATTCTGTTCTCATTAGTGGCTTTTACCAGGTTACGTCCCACTTAAAGATGAGGGTATGCACTTTTCCACAACCCATTCAGCATTTATTGTTTGTAGTTTTCCTGCTTATGTTTATTCTGACTGGTGTGAGCTGATACCTCTTTGTGGTTGGATTTGCATGCATCTCATAATCCCTTGAAATTGAGCTTTCAGGCATGTCCTGTTTTTCTTCAAACTGTGAGTACAGCTTACCTCTTCAAATGGTTTTCTTGAAGTATTTGCCTGATTTGGAAATATTTTGCCCATTACCTCCCTGGAGACATTTTGAGGGCAGGTTTCATTTACAGCCCTCCAGTACTTGTGCATAGGAAGTGATCATAAGCACAGGTTTTTAAGCTGCTGTGGCAGGTAACGGCCATTGGGTGGCAGCATTTCTGCTTTCCCCACTCTGGTAACAAGGGAAACAGACCTTTCTGCCAGTGGTGTTCCTCGGTTATACATTAGAGTGGAACGTGCCCGGATAACTCCACAAATGTTGATTTTTCCTTACTTATGTTTGGTTTCCAAATTGAATTTATTTCTTTTTATTGGAGTAATATTCCATTGTGTACATTGACCACTACGTCTTTGTGCATTCCTCGTTTGGCGGACATTTTTGTTGCTTCCAAGTGCTGGCTGCGGTAAATATTCCTGGAGTGCAAGATTGCTAGCATGTGTCTTTTTGATTCACAACCTCTCAGGCGATAGGCAGAGCAGTGGGTATGCTTGATTGAATGGTAGCTGAAGATCTACCTTTCCAAGGCACCTCGTTTTTGTTTTCATTACTGGCTCTTACCAGGTCCCACTTTGAAGCGAGGGTACACATTGTTCCACAACCCCTTCAGCATTTATTCTTTGCAGAAGTTTTGCTGGTGGCCATTCTGACTAGTGTCAGCTGATAGGTTTTTGTAATTTGGGTTTGCATGTCTTCAAAAATACCAAAAAATTCATCATTTTACACGCCGTTTTCTTTTCTGTTAAAAATAGAATGTGAGTACAATATATCCCTTGAAATTGTCTTCTTGGAAGGTTGCCCTCTTTTGAATTTTTGGTCGATATTCGACCCCAGGATTTTTTTGGAGGGCAGGTCTCATTACAGAACTGCAGCTCAGGTGCATATTTAGTGGCCATTAGCACTGGGTTTAAAGCTGCTGTTGTAGGAAACGGCCAAAAGGAGGCAGCATTTCTCCAGTCCCAAATCTGGTTACTAGGGCAGCACAGCCTTTCTGGAAGTCGTGCTCCCAGGTTGTAAATTAGAATGGAATGTGCCAGGGAAACCCCCCGTAAGTTTATATCCCATTATTTCTTGTTCGTCTTTTAATTTTTTAAAATCGGGGTAATGATTAGAATATTGTTTATCCTAGGTGTATACAATCTGGTTCATTTGTACATTACATATGTATGTATGTATGTGTATATATGTATATATATATAATATATATTCATGTACAGATACTCTTCCCATGTAAATTATTGCAGAGTGTTCCATTGACCTCCCTTGCTATATGGTCGGTCTTTTTGATATGTGTATTTAATAGGTATTTGTACACGTATGGTAACCCTAATCTTAATTTTCCATTTCCCCCACCTATCCTTTTAGATAAGAAAAGTTTGTTTTCTAAGTCTGTGAGTTTCTTTCCTGTGAAAATACCATCATTTGTGTCAGTTGTTAGATAACGCCTATAAGTGATATCATAGTATATCTTTTGCTTTCCGACTTACCTCACGTTCTGTCATTATCTCTAGGTTCATCTATGGTGCCTCAAAGAGCAGTGTTTCACTGTTTTCCATGGCTAATAATCCATTGTGTACATGGAGCACTTCTTCTTTATCCATTCATCCATTGATGGACATTTTGGTTGTTTCCGTGTCTTGGCTATTGTGAAAACTCCTGCAGTGAAGCTGTTGCAGCCTGTGCCTCCTCGACTCTGGTCTTCTGAGGTGAGAGGCTCAGCACTGGGCCTGCTGAGTGGAATGCTGGCTCAAATTCTACTTTTAAACGCAGCTCTTTTCTGTTCTCATTATTGGCTCTTACCACATTACATCTCACCAGCAGCTAGAGGGTACACGGTTCTCTAAAACCCCATCAGCATTTATTGTTTGTAGACTTTTGGCTGATGGTACTTGACTTGCGTGAGTTGAAACCTTTTTGTAGGCTAGATTTGCATGAGTCTAATAATTCCTGATGTTTAGCTTTTACCCTTTTTCCTTTTTTTTTAAATAGTGAGTAAAACTTAGCTCTTCCTACTATCTCCTTGAAAAATTTGCCAGTTTTGAATTTTTTTGGCCATTCCATACCTCTGCACAGTTCTTGAGGGCAGTTGTCCTTTACAGTCCTGCGTCCTTGTGAATGTTAAGTGACCATTAGCTGTGGTTTTAAAGCCGCTCTTGCGGGAAACGGCCACAAGGCGGCAGCATTTCTACATTTCCATCTCTGGCATTTTGGGCAACAGAGCTTTCCTGGAAATCGTGTTTGTAGGCTGAAAATCAGAGTGGAGTGTGCCAGGGAAAACCCCCAAGAGCTTATATCTGCTTACTTCTAGTTTGCTTTTTAAATATAATTTTTATTATTTATCAGAGCAAATTTGCGAAAAATGTGTGTGTTCTAGGTGTACAGAATCTGGCTCATTATACCTATGTATCGATCTATTCACCTTTGGATCCTTTCCCGTGTAGGTTATTACAGAGTGTTGAGTAGACCTCTCTTGGTATTCCATAGCTATTTTGTGATTATATATTTCATATATATTAGTACATGTCTGTTAACCCCCATATCCTAATTCATACATTCCTTACACCTTTCCATTTGGTTAAACATAATTTGGTTTTCTGAATCTGTGAGTGTCCTTCTCTTGGAAATTATTTCATGGGTATCACTTTTTATGTAACACCTATAAGTGATGTAAGAGGATATTTTTCTTTTGGTTTCTTTCTTACTTCAAGTTGGGTGACTATCTCTAGATCCTTCTATGGTGGTGTCAATGGCACTGTTCCATGCTTTTCCATGGCTAGTATTCCATTGTGTACATGGACGACTTCTTCTTGGTGCCTATTTCTGTTGCTGGACAATGTTTTGAAGAAACATTGGTTTCTTCCAGGTCTTGGCTCTGGTACATGTTGCTGCAGTGCAGGTTTGCCAGTCTGTGCCTTTTTGATTCAGGTCTACTCAGGTGATAGGCCCATCAATTGGCCCAGCAGATCACATGGTAGCTCAATTTTTACCTTTAATCAAACCTCCATTCTCTTCTCAGTACTGGCTGTTACCAGGTTACATCCCACCAGCAGCTAGAGGGTACACAGTTCTCTAAAACCCCTTCAGCATTTATACTATGTAGCCTCTTTCTGCTGATGATCATTCTGACGACTGTGAGGTGAAAGTTTTTGTAGACTGGATTTGCATGGTTTTATTAATTCCTGATGTTAAGCATTTTCCCATGCCCTTTCTTTCATAACAGAAAAAAGAAAGAAAGAGAATACAAAATGTGCGTAAAATCTGGGTCTTGAAATTGTCGTTTTGATATATGCACATCTTTGAGATTTTTGCTCGATTTACGACCCAAGGATTTGTTTTGAGGGCAGGTGTCATTTACAGGCCTGCAATTATTTTGACTATCAAGTAACCATTAGTGCTGGGTTTAGAGCTGCTGTTGTGTGAAACGGCCACAAGGTGGCAGCAGTTCTCCTTTACCTATTCTGGTTACTAGAGCAACAGTGCCTCAAGGGAAGTCATGTTCTAGGTTCTCAATGAGAATGGAATGTGCCGGGAAAAAACCCCTTAAGTTTATATCTGACTACTTCGTGTTCGTGTTTTAAATGTAATTTTCATTTTTTATCACAGCAAGGGTGATTACAATTTTTTGCTTGTTCTAGGTGTGCAAGATGTTGTTGTTTTACATATATACATATATCTATTGTTCTTTGGATCCTTTTCCCATTGTAGGTTATGACACAATGTTGAGTAGTCTTCTCGTGGTATTCCGTGGGTCTATGGTGATTTTATACTTCACCTGTGTTTGTATATCTCTGTTTAACCCGGCATCCTAATGTATCCAATCCTCACACCTTTCCATTGGTGAACCATAAGTTTGTTTAATGAATCTATGATTGCCTTTCTTTGTGGAAATATCTTCACTGGTATCAATTTTTAGGTAACACCTATAAGTGATATCATAGGATATGTGTCTTTCGCTTTCTGACTTACTACAAGTTGCGTGATTACTTCTGGACTCATCTACTGTGCTGCAAATGGCATTGTGTCATTTTTTCCTTGGCTAATATTCCATCTGTACGTGTACCATTTCTTTGTCCACTCATCTGTTGGTGGACTTATTGTTTGCTTCCATGTCTTGGCTACTGTAGTACTGCTGCAATGCACATTTGCCTGCCTGTGTCTTTCCAATTCTGTCGGTTATACGTGCAGGAATGGGCCTGCTGGATCGTATGGCAGACAAACGTTTACCTTGTAAAGGCACCTCCATTCTGTTCTCATTAGTGGCTTTTACCAGGTTACGTCCCACTTAAAGATGAGGGTATGCACTTTTCCACAACCCATTCAGCATTTATTGTTTGTAGTTTTCCTGCTTATGTTTATTCTGACTGGTGTGAGCTGATACCTCTTTGTGGTTGGATTTGCATGCATCTCATAATCCCTTGAAATTGAGCTTTCAGGCATGTCCTGTTTTTCTTCAAACTGTGAGTACAGCTTACCTCTTCAAATGGTTTTCTTGAAGTATTTGCCTGATTTGGAAATATTTTGCCCATTACCTCCCTGGAGACATTTTGAGGGCAGGTTTCATTTACAGCCCTCCAGTACTTGTGCATAGGAAGTGATCATAAGCACAGGTTCTAAACCTGCTGTGGCAGGTAACGGCCATTGGGTGGCAGCATTTCTGCTTTCCCCACTCTGGTAACAAGGGAAACAGACCTTTCTGCCAGTGGTGTTCCTCGGTTATACATTAGAGTGGAACGTGCCCGGATAACTCCACAAATGTTGATTTTTCCTTACTTATGTTTGGTTTCCAAATTGAATTTATTTCTTTTTTATTGGAGTAATATTCCATTGTGTACATTGACCACTACGTCTTTGTGCATTCCTCGTTTGGCGGACATTTTTGTTGCTTCCAAGTGTTGGCTGCGGTAAATATTCCTGGAGTGCAAGATTGCTAGCATGTGTCTTTTTGATTCACAACCTCTCAGGCGATAGGCAGAGCAGTGGGTATGCTTGATTGAATGGTAGCTCAATATCTACCTTTCCAAGGCACCTCGTTTTTGTTTTCATTACTGGCTCTTACCAGGTCCCACTTTGAAGCGAGGGTACACATTGTTCCACAACCCCTTCAGCATTTATTCTTTGCAGAAGTTTTGCTGGTGGCCATTCTGACTAGTGTCAGCTGATAGGTTTTTGTAATTTGGGTTTGCATGTCTTCAAAAATACCAAAAAATTCATCATTTTACACGCCGTTTTCTTTTCTGTTAAAAATAGAATGTGAGTACAATATATCCCTTGAAATTGTCTTCTTGGAAGGTTGCCCTCTTTTGAATTTTTGGTCGATATTCGACCCCAGGATTTTTTTGGAGGGCAGGTCTCATTACAGAACTGCAGCTCAGGTGCATATTTAGTGGCCATTAGCACTGGGTTTAAAGCTGCTGTTGTAGGAAACGGCCAAAAGGAGGCAGCATTTCTCCAGTCCCAAATCTGGTTACTAGGGCAGCACAGCCTTTCTGGAAGTCGTGTTCCCAGGTTGTAAATTAGAATGGAATGTGCCAGGAAAACCCCCCGTAAGTTTATATCCCATTATTTCTTGTTCGTCTTTTAATTTTTTAAAATCGGGGTAATGATTAGAATATTGTTTATCCTAGGTGTATACAATCTGGTTCATTTGTACATTACATATGTATGTATGTATGTGTATATATGTATATATATATAATATATATTCATGTACAGATACTCTTCCCATGTAAATTATTGCAGAGTGTTCCATTGACCTCCCTTGCTATATGGTCGGTCTTTTTGATATGTGTATTTAATAGGTATTTGTACACGTATGGTAACCCTAATCTTAATTTTCCATTTCCCCCACCTATCCTTTTAGATAAGAAAAGTTTGTTTTCTAAGTCTGTGAGTTTCTTTCCTGTGAAAATACCATCATTTGTGTCAGTTGTTAGATAATGCCTATAAGTGATATCATAGTATATCTTTTGCTTTCCGACTTACCTCACGTTCTGTCATTATCTCTAGGTTCATCTATGGTGCCTCAAAGAGCAGTGTTTCACTGTTTTCCATGGCTAATAATCCATTGTGTACATGGAGCACTTCTTCTTTATCCATTCATCCATTGATGGACATTTTGGTTGTTTCCGTGTCTTGGCTATTGTGAAAACTCCTGCAGTGAAGCTGTTGCAGCCTGTGCCTCCTCGACTCTGGTCTTCTGAGGTGAGAGGCTCAGCACTGGGCCTGCTGAGTGGAATGCTGGCTCAAATTCTACTTTTAAACGCAGCTCTTTTCTGTTCTCATTATTGGCTCTTACCACATTACATCTCACCAGCAGCTAGAGGGTACACGGTTCTCTAAAACCCCATCAGCATTTATTGTTTGTAGACTTTTGGCTGATGGTACTTGACTTGCGTGAGTTGAAACCTTTTTGTAGGCTAGATTTGCATGAGTCTAATAATTCCTGATGTTTAGCTTTTACCCTTTTTCCTTTTTTTTTAAATAGTGAGTAAAACTTAGCTCTTCATACTAGCTCCTTGAAAAATTTGCCAGTTTTGAATTTTTTTGGCCATTCCATACCTCTGCACAGTTCTTGAGGGCAGTTGTCCTTTACAGTCCTGCGTCCTTGTGAATGTTAAGTGACCATTAGCTGTGGTTTTAAAGCCGCTCTTGCGGGAAACGGCCACAAGGCGGCAGCATTTCTACATTTCCATCTCTGGCATTTTGGGCAACAGAGCTTTCCTGGAAATCGTGTTTGTAGGCTGAAAATCAGAGTGGAATGTGCCAGGGAAAACCCCCAAGAGCTTATATCTGCTTACTTCTAGTTTGCTTTTTAAATATAATTTTTATTATTTATCAGAGCAAATTTGCGAAAAATGTGTGTGTTCTAGGTGTACAGAATCTGGCTCATTATACCTATGTATCGATCTATTCACCTTTGGATCCTTTCCCGTGTAGGTTATTACAGAGTGTTGAGTAGACCTCTCTTGGTATTCCATAGCTATTTTGTGATTATATATTTCATATATATTTTGTGATTATATATTTCATATATATTAGTACATGTCTGTTAACCCCCATATCCTAATTCATACATTCCTTACACCTTTCCATTTGGTTAAACATAATTTGGTTTTCTGAATCTGTGAGTGTCCTTCTCTTGGAAATTATTTCATGGGTATCACTTTTTATGTAACACCTATAAGTGATGTAAGAGGATATTTTTCTTTTGGTTTCTTTCTTACTTCAAGTTGGGTGACTATCTCTAGATCCTTCTATGGTGGTGTCAATGGCACTGTTCCATGCTTTTCCATGGCTAGTATTCCATTGTGTACATGGACGACTTCTTCTTGGTGCCTATTTCTGTTGCTGGACAATGTTTTGAAGAAACATTGGTTTCTTCCAGGTCTTGGCTCTGGTACATGTTGCTGCAGTGCAGGTTTGCCAGTCTGTGCCTTTTTGATTCAGGTCTACTCAGGTGATAGGCCCATCAATTGCCCTACCAGATCACATGGTAGCTCAATTTTTACCTTTAAACAAACCTCCATTCTCTTCTCAGTACTGGCTGTTACCAGGTTACATCCCACCAGCAGCTAGAGGGTACACAGTTCTCTAAAACCCCTTCAGCATTTATACTATGTAGCCTCTTTCTGCTGATGATCATTCTGACGACTGTGAGGTGAAAGTTTTTGTAGACTGGATTTGCATGGTTTTATTAATTCCTGATGTTAAGCATTTTCCCATGCCCTTTCTTTCATAACAGAAAAAAGAAAGAAAGAGAATACAAAATGTGCGTAAAATCTGGGTCTTGAAATTGTCGTTTTGATATATGCACATCTTTGAGATTTTTGCTCGATTTACGACCCAAGGATTTGTTTTGAGGGCAGGTGTCATTTACAGGCCTGCAATTATTTTGACTATCAAGTAACCATTAGTGCTGGGTTTAGAGCTGCTGTTGTGTGAAACGGCCACAAGGTGGCAGCAGTTCTCCTTTACCTATTCTGGTTACTAGAGCAACAGTGCCTCAAGGGAAGTCATGTTCTAGGTTCTCAATTAGAATGGAATGTGCCGGGAAAAAAACCCTTAAGTTTATATCTGACTACTTCTTGTTCGTGTTTTAAATGTAATTTTCATTTTTTATCACAGCAAGGGTGATTACAATTTTTTGCTTGTTCTAGGTGTGCAAGATGTTGTTGTTTTACATATATACATATATCTATTGTTCTTTGGGTCCTTTTCCCATTGTAGGTTATGACACAATGTTGAGTAGTCTTCTCGTGGTATTCCGTGGGTCTATGGTGATTTTATACTTCACCTGTGTTTGTATATCTCTGTTTAACCCGGCATCCTAATGTATCCAATCCTCACACCTTTCCATTGGTGAACCATAAGTTTGTTTAATGAATCTATGATTGCCTTTCTTTGTGGAAATATCTTCACTGGTATCAATTTTTAGGTAACACCTATAAGTGATATCATAGGATATGTGTCTTTCGCTTTCTGACTTACTACAAGTTGCGTGATTACTTCTGGACTCATCTACTGTGCTGCAAATGGCATTGTGTCATTTTTTCCTTGGCTAATATTCCATCTGTACGTGTACCATTTCTTTGTCCACTCATCTGTTGGTGGACTTATTGTTTGCTTCCATGTCTTGGCTACTGTAGTACTGCTGCAATGCACATTTGCCTGCCTGTGTCTTTCCAATTCTGTCGGTTATACGTGCAGGAATGGGCCTGCTGTATCATATGGCAGACAAACGTTTACCTTGTAAAGGCACCTCCATTCTGTTCTCATTAGTGGCTTTTACCAGGTTACGTCCCACTTAAAGATGAGGGTATGCACTTTTCCACAACCCATTCAGCATTTATTGTTTGTAGTTTTCCTGCTTATGTTTATTCTGACTGGTGTGAGCTGATACCTCTTTGTGGTTGGATTTGCATGCATCTCATAATCCCTTGAAATTGAGCTTTCAGGCATGTCCTGTTTTTCTTCAAACTGTGAGTACAGCTTACCTCTTCAAATGGTTTTCTTGAAGTATTTGCCTGATTTGGAAATATTTTGCCCATTACCTCCCTGGAGACATTTTGAGGGCAGGTTTCATTTACAGCCCTCCAGTACTTGTGCATAGGAAGTGATCATAAGCACAGGTTTTAAAGCTGCTGTGGCAGGTAACGGCCATTGGGTGGCAGCATTTCTGCTTTCCCCACTCTGGTAACAAGGGAAACAGACCTTTCTGCCAGTGGTGTTCCTCGGTTATACATTAGAGTGGAACGTGCCCGGATAACTCCACAAATGTTGATTTTTCCTTACTTATGTTTGGTTTCCAAATTGAATTTATTTCTTTTTATTGGAGTAATATTCCATTGTGTACATTGACCACTACGTCTTTGTGCATTCCTCGTTTGGCGGACATTTTTGTTGCTTCCAAGTGTTGGCTGCGGTAAATATTCCTGGAGTGCAAGATTGCTAGCATGTGTCTTTTTGATTCACAACCTCTCAGGCGATAGGCAGAGCAGTGGGTATGCTTGATTGAATGGTAGCTCAATATCTACCTTTCCAAGGCACCTCGTTTTTGTTTTCATTACTGGCTCTTACCAGGTCCCACTTTGAAGCGAGGGTACACATTGTTCCACAACCCCTTCAGCATTTATTCTTTGCAGAAGTTTTGCTGGTGGCCATTCTGACTAGTGTCAGCTGATAGGTTTTTGTAATTTGGGTTTGCATGTCTTCAAAAATACCAAAAAATTCATCATTTTACACGCCGTTTTCTTTTCTGTTAAAAATAGAATGTGAGTACAATATATCCCTTGAAATTGTCTTCTTGGAAGGTTGCCCTCTTTTGAATTTTTGGTCGATATTCGACCCCAGGATTTTTTTGGAGGGCAGGTCTCATTACAGAACTGCAGCTCAGGTGCATATTTAGTGGCCATTAGCACTGGGTTTAAAGCTGCTGTTGTAGGAAACGGCCAAAAGGAGGCAGCATTTCTCCAGTCCCAAATCTGGTTACTAGGGCAGCACAGCCTTTCTGGAAGTCGTGCTCCCAGGTTGTAAATTAGAATGGAATGTGCCAGGAAAAACCCCCGTAAGTTTATATCCCATTATTTCTTGTTCGTCTTTTAATTTTTTAAAATCGGGGTAATGATTAGAATATTGTTTATCCTAGGTGTATACAATCTGGTTCATTTGTACATTACATATGTATGTATGTATGTGTATATATGTATATATATATAATATATATTCATGTACAGATACTCTTCCCATGTAAATTATTGCAGAGTGTTCCATTGACCTCCCTTGTTATATGGTCGGTCTTTTTGATATGTGTATTTAATAGGTATTTGTACACGTATGGTAACCCTAATCTTAATTTTCCATTTCCCCCACCTATCCTTTTAGATAAGAAAAGTTTGTTTTCTAAGTCTGTGAGTTTCTTTCCTGTGAAAATACCATCATTTGTGTCAGTTGTTAGATAACGCCTATAAGTGATATCATAGTATATCTTTTGCTTTCCGACTTACCTCACGTTCTGTCATTATCTCTAGGTTCATCTATGGTGCCTCAAAGAGCAGTGTTTCACTGTTTTCCATGGCTAATAATCCATTGTGTACATGGAGCACTTCTTCTTTATCCATTCATCCATTGATGGATATTTTGGTTGTTTCCGTGTCTTGGCTATTGTGAAAACTCCTGCAGTGAAGCTGTTGCAGCCTGTGCCTCCTCGACTCTGGTCTTCTGAGGTGAGAGGCTCAGCACTGGGCCTGCTGAGTGGAATGCTGTCTCAAATTCTACTTTTAAATGCAGCTCTTTTCTGTTCTCATTATTGGCTCTTACCACATTACATCTCACCAGCAGCTAGAGGGTACACGGTTCTCTAAAACCCCATCAGCATTTATTGTTTGTAGACTTTTGGCTGATGGTACTTGACTTGCGTGAGTTGAAACCTTTTTGTAGGCTAGATTTGCATGAGTCTAATAATTCCTGATGTTTAGCTTTTACCCTTTTTCCTTTTTTTTTAAATAGTGAGTAAAACTTAGCTCTTCATACTATCTCCTTGAAAAATTTGCCAGTTTTGAATTTTTTTGGCCATTCCATACCTCTGCACAGTTCTTGAGGGCAGTTGTCCTTTACAGTCCTGCGTCCTTGTGAATGTTAAGTGACCATTAGCTGTGGTTTTAAAGCCGCTCTTGCGGGAAACGGCCACAAGGCGGCAGCATTTCTACATTTCCATCTCTGGCATTTTGGGCAACAGAGCTTTCCTGGAAATCGTGTTTGTAGGCTGAAAATTAGAGTGGAGTGTGCCAGGGAAAACCCCCAAGAGCTTATATCTGCTTACTTCTAGTTTGCTTTTTAAATATAATTTTTATTATTTATCAGAGCAAATTTGCGAAAAATGTGTGTGTTCTAGGTGTACAAAATCTGGCTCATTATACCTATGTATCGATCTATTCACCTTTGGATCCTTTCCCGTGTAGGTTATTACAGAGTGTTGAGTAGACCTCTCTTGGTATTCCATAGCTATTTTGTGATTATGTATTTCATATATATTAGTACATGTCTGTTAACCCCCATATCCTAATTCATACATTCCTTACACCTTTCCATTTGGTTAAACATAATTTGGTTTTCTGAATCTGTGAGTGTCCTTCTCTTGGAAATTATTTCATGGGTATCACTTTTTATGTAACACCTATAAGTGATGTAAGAGGATATTTTTCTTTTGGTTTCTTTCTTACTTCAAGTTGGGTGACTATCTCTAGATCCTTCTATGGTGGTGTCAATGGCACTGTTCCATGCTTTTCCATGGCTAGTATTCCATTGTGTACATGGACGACTTCTTCTTGGTGCCTATTTCTGTTGCTGGACAATGTTTTGAAGAAACATTGGTTTCTTCCAGGTCTTGGCTCTGGTACATGTTGCTGCAGTGCAGGTTTGCCAGTCTGTGCCTTTTTGATTCAGGTCTACTCAGGTGATAGGCCCATCAATTGCCCTACCAGATCACATGGTAGCTCAATTTTTACCTTTAAACAAACCTCCATTCTCTTCTCAGTACTGGCTGTTACCAGGTTACATCCCACCAGCAGCTAGAGGGTACACAGTTCTCTAAAACCCCTTCAGCATTTATACTATGTAGCCTCTTTCTGCTGATGATCATTCTGACGACTGTGAGGTGAAAGTTTTTGTAGACTGGATTTGCATGGTTTTATTAATTCCTGATGTTAAGCATTTTCCCATGCCCTTTCTTTCATAACAGAAAAAAGAAAGAAAGAGAATACAAAATGTGCGTAAAATCTGGGTCTTGAAATTGTCGTTTTGATATATGCACATCTTTGAGATTTTTGCTCGATTTACGACCCAAGGATTTGTTTTGAGGGCAGGTGTCATTTACAGGCCTGCAATTATTTTGACTATCAAGTAACCATTAGTGCTGGGTTTAGAGCTGCTGTTGTGTGAAACGGCCACAAGGTGGCAGCAGTTCTCCTTTACCTATTCTGGTTACTAGAGCAACAGTGCCTCAAGGGAAGTCATGTTCTAGGTTCTCAATGAGAATGGAATGTGCCGGGAAAAAACCCCTTAAGTTTATATCTGACTACTTCTTGTTCGTGTTTTAAATGTAATTTTCATTTTTTATCACAGCAAGGGTGATTACAATTTTTTGCTTGTTCTAGGTGTGCAAGATGTTGTTGTTTTACATATATACATATATCTATTGTTCTTTGGATCCTTTTCCCATTGTAGGTTATGACACAATGTTGAGTAGTCTTCTCGTGGTATTCCGTGGGTCTATGGTGATTTTATACTTCACCTGTGTTTGTATATCTCTGTTTAACCCGGCATCCTAATGTATCCAATCCTCACACCTTTCCATTGGTGAACCATAAGTTTGTTTAATGAATCTATGATTGCCTTTCTTTGTGGAAATATCTTCACTGGTATCAATTTTTAGGTAACACCTATAAGTGATATCATAGGATATGTGTCTTTCGCTTTCTGACTTACTACAAGTTGCATGATTACTTCTGGACTCATCTACTGTGCTGCAAATGGCATTGTGTCATTTTTTCCTTGGCTAATATTCCATCTGTACGTGTACCATTTCTTTGTCCACTCATCTGTTGGTGGACTTATTGTTTGCTTCCATGTCTTGGCTACTGTAGTACTGCTGCAATGCACATTTGCCTGCCTGTGTCTTTCCAATTCTGTCGGTTATACGTGCAGGAATGGGCCTGCTGGATCGTATGGCAGACAAACGTTTACCTTGTAAAGGCACCTCCATTCTGTTCTCATTAGTGGCTTTTTACCAGGTTACGTCCCACTTAAAGTTGAGGGTATGCACTTTTCCACAACCCATTCAGCATTTATTGTTTGTAGTTTTCCTGCTTATGTTTATTCTGACTGGTGTGGGCTGATACCTCTTTGTGGTTGGATTTGCATGCATCTCATAATCCCTTGAAATTGAGCTTTCAGGCATGTCCTGTTTTTCTTCAAACTGTGAGTACAGCTTACCTCTTCAAATGGTTTTCTTGAAGTATTTGCCTGATTTGGAAATATTTTGCCCATTACCTCCCTGAAGACATTTTGAGGGCAGGTTTCATTTACAGCCCTCCAGTACTTGTGCATAGGAAGTGATCATAAGCACAGGTTTTAAAGCTGCTGTGGCAGGTAACGGCCATTGGGTGGCAGCATTTCTGCTTTCCCCACTCCGGTAACAAGGGAAACAGACCTTTCTGCCAGTGGTGTTCCTCGGTTATACATTAGAGTGGAACGTGCCCGGATAACTCCACAAATGTTGATTTTTCCTTACTTATGTTTGGTTTCCAAATTGAATTTATTTCTTTTTATTGGAGTAATATTCCATTGTGTACATTGACCACTACGTCTTTGTGCATTCCTCGTTTGGCGGACATTTTTGTTGCTTCCAAGTGTTGGCTGCGGTAAATATTCCTGGAGTGCAAGATTGCTAGCATGTGTCTTTTTGATTCACAACCTCTCAGGCGATAGGCAGAGCAGTGGGTATGCTTGATTGAATGGTAGCTGAAGATCTACCTTTCCAAGGCACCTCGTTTTTGTTTTCATTACTGGCTCTTACCAGGTCCCACTTTGAAGCGAGGGTACACGTTGCTGCACAACCCCTTCAGCATTTATTCTTTGCAGAAGTTTTGCTGGTGGCCATTCTGACTAGTGTCAGCTGATAGGTTTTTGTAATTTGGGTTTGCATGTCTTCAAAAATACCAAAAAATTCATCATTTTACACGCCGTTTTCTTTTCTGTTAAAAATAGAATGTGAGTACAATATATCCCTTGAAATTGTCTTCTTGGAAGGTTGCCCTCTTTTGAATTTTTGGTCGATATTCGACCCCAGGATTTTTTTGGAGGGCAGGTCTCATTACAGAACTGCAGCTCAGGTGCATATTTAGTGGCCATTAGCACTGGGTTTAAAGCTGCTGTTGTAGGAAACGGCCAAAAGGAGGCAGCATTTCTCCAGTCCCAAATCTGGTTACTAGGGCAGCACAGCCTTTCTGGAAGTCGTGCTCCCAGGTTGTAAATTAGAATGGAATGTGCCAGGAAAACCCCCCGTAAGTTTATATCCCATTATTTCTTGTTCGTCTTTTAATTTTTTTAAATCGGGGTAATGATTAGAATATTGTTTATCCTAGGTGTATACAATCTGGTTCATTTGTACATTACATATGTATGTATGTGTTTGTATATATATATAATATATATTCATGTACAGATACTCTTCCCATGTAAATTATTGCAGAGTGTTCCATTGACCTCCCTTGCTATATGGTCGGTCTTTTTGATATATGTATTTAATAGGTATTTGTACACGTATGGTAACCCTAATCTTAATTTTCCATTTCCCCCACCTATCCTTTTAGATAAGAAAAGTTTGTTTTCTAAGTCTGTGAGTTTCTTTCCTGTGAAAATACCATCATTTGTGTCAGTTGTTAGATAACGCCTATAAGTGATATCATAGTATATCTTTTGCTTTCCGACTTACCTCACGTTCTGTCATTATCTCTAGGTTCATCTATGGTGCCTCAAAGAGCAGTGTTTCACTGTTTTCCATGGCTAATAATCCATTGTGTACATGGAGCACTTCTTCTTTATCCATTCATCCATTGATGGACATTTTGGTTGCTTCCGTGTCTTGGCTATTGTGAAAACTCCTGCAGTGAAGCTGTTGCAGCCTGTGCCTCCTCGACTCTGGTCTTCTGAGGTGAGAGGCTCAGCACTGGGCCTGCTGAGTGGAATGCTGGCTCAAATTCTACTTTTAAACGCAGCTCTTTTCTGTTCTCATTATTGGCTCTTACCACATTACATCTCACCAGCAGCTAGAGGGTACACGGTTCTCTAAAACCCCATCAGCATTTATTGTTTGTAGACTTTTGGCTGATGGTACTTGACTTGCGTGAGTTGAAACCTTTTTGTAGGCTAGATTTGCATGAGTCTAATAATTCCTGATGTTTAGCTTTTACCCTTTTTCCTTTTTTTTTAAATAGTGAGTAAAACTTAGCTCTTCCTACTATATCCTTGAAAAATTTGCCAGTTTTGAATTTTTTTGGCCATTCCATACCTCTGCACAGTTCTTGAGGGCAGTTGTCCTTTACAGTCCTGCGTCCTTGTGAATGTTAAGTGACCATTAGCTGTGGTTTTAAAGCCGCTCTTGCGGGAAACGGCCACAAGGCGGCAGCATTTCTACATTTCCATCTCTGGCATTTTGGGCAACAGAGCTTTCCTGGAAATCGTGTTTGTAGGCTGAAAATCAGAGTGGAATGTGCCAGGGAAAACCCCCAAGAGCTTATATCTGCTTACTTCTAGTTTGCTTTTTAAATATAATTTTTATTATTTATCAGAGCAAATTTGCGAAAAATGTGTGTGTTCTAGGTGTACAGAATCTGGCTCATTATACCTATGTATCGATCTATTCACCTTTGGATCCTTTCCCGTGTAGGTTATTACAGAGTGTTGAGTAGACCTCTCTTGGTATTCCATAGCTATTTTGTGATTATATATTTCATATATATTAGTACATGTCTGTTAACCCCCATATCCTAATTCATACATTCCTTACACCTTTCCATTTGGTTAAACATAATTTGGTTTTCTGAATCTGTGAGTGTCCTTCTCTTGGAAATTATTTCATGGGTATCACTTTTTATGTAACACCTATAAGTGATGTAAGAGGATATTTTTCTTTTGGTTTCTTTCTTACTTCAAGTTGGGTGACTATCTCTAGATCCTTCTATGGTGGTGTCAATGGCACTGTTCCATGCTTTTCCATGGCTAGTATTCCATTGTGTACATGGACGACTTCTTCTTGGTGCCTATTTCTGTTGCTGGACAATGTTTTGAAGAAACATTGGTTTCTTCCAGGTCTTGGCTCTGGTACATGTTGCTGCAGTGCAGGTTTGCCAGTCTGTGCCTTTTTGATTCAGGTCTACTCAGGTGATAGGCCCATCAATTGCCCTACCAGATCACATGGTAGCTCAATTTTTACCTTTAAACAAACCTCCATTCTCTTCTCAGTACTGGCTGTTACCAGGTTACATCCCACCAGCAACTAGAGGGTACACAGTTCTCTAAAACCCCTTCAGCATTTATACTATGTAGCCTCTTTCTGCTGATGATCATTCTGACGACTGTGAGGTGAAAGTTTTTGTAGACTGGATTTGCATGGTTTTATTAATTCCTGATGTTAAGCATTTTCCCATGCCCTTTCTTTCATAACAGAAAAAAGAAAGAAAGAGAATACAAAATGTGCGTAAAATCTGGGTCTTGAAATTGTCGTTTTGATATATGCACATCTTTGAGATTTTTGCTCGATTTACGACCCAAGGATTTGTTTTGAGGGCAGGTGTCATTTACAGGCCTGCAATTATTTTGACTATCAAGTAACCATTAGTGCTGGGTTTAGAGCTGCTGTTGTGTGAAACGGCCACAAGGTGGCAGCAGTTCTCCTTTACCTATTCTGGTTACTAGAGCAACAGTGCCTCAAGGGAAGTCATGTTCTAGGTTCTCAATTAGAATGGAATGTGCCGGGAAAAAACCCCTTAAGTTTATATCTGACTACTTCTTGTTCGTGTTTTAAATGTAATTTTCATTTTTTATCACAGCAAGGGTGATTACAATTTTTTGCTTGTTCTAGGTGTGCAAGATGTTGTTGTTTTACATATATACATATATCTATTGTTCTTTGGATCCTTTTCCCATTGTAGGTTATGACACAATGTTGAGTAGTCTTCTCGTGGTATTCCGTGGGTCTATGGTGATTTTATACTTCACCTGTGTTTGTATATCTCTGTTTAACCCGGCATCCTAATGTATCCAATCCTCACACCTTTCCATTGGTGAACCATAAGTTTGTTTAATGAATCTATGATTGCCTTTCTTTGTGGAAATATCTTCACTGGTATCAATTTTTAGGTAACACCTATAAGTGATATCATAGGATATGTGTCTTTCGCTTTCTGACTTACTACAAGTTGCGTGATTACTTCTGGACTCATCTACTGTGCTGCAAATGGCATTGTGTCATTTTTTCCTTGGCTAATATTCCATCTGTACGTGTACCATTTCTTTGTCCACTCATCTGTTGGTGGACTTATTGTTTGCTTCCATGTCTTGGCTACTGTAGTACTGCTGCAATGCACATTTGCCTGCCTGTGTCTTTCCAATTCTGTCGGTTATACGTGCAGGAATGGGCCTGCTGGATCGTATGGCAGACAAACGTTTACCTTGTAAAGGCACCTCCATTCTGTTCTCATTAGTGGCTTTTTACCAGGTTACGTCCCACTTAAAGTTGAGGGTATGCACTTTTCCACAACCCATTCAGCATTTATTGTTTGTAGTTTTCCTGCTTATGTTTATTCTGACTGGTGTGGGCTGATACCTCTTTGTGGTTGGATTTGCATGCATCTCATAATCCCTTGAAATTGAGCTTTCAGGCATGTCCTGTTTTTCTTCAAACTGTGAGTACAGCTTACCTCTTCAAATGGTTTTCTTGAAGTATTTGCCTGATTTGGAAATATTTTGCCCATTACCTCCCTGAAGACATTTTGAGGGCAGGTTTCATTTACAGCCCTCCAGTACTTGTGCATAGGAAGTGATCATAAGCACAGGTTTTAAAGCTGCTGTGGCAGGTAACGGCCATTGGGTGGCAGCATTTCTGCTTTCCCCACTCCGGTAACAAGGGAAACAGACCTTTCTGTCAGTGGTGTTCCTCGGTTATACATTAGAGTGGAACGTGCCCGGATAACTCCACAAATGTTGATTTTTCCTTACTTATGTTTGGTTTCCAAATTGAATTTATTTCTTTTTATTGGAGTAATATTCCATTGTGTACATTGACCACTACGTCTTTGTGCATTCCTCGTTTGGCGGACATTTTTGTTGCTTCCAAGTGTTGGCTGCGGTAAATATTCCTGGAGTGCAAGATTGCTAGCATGTGTCTTTTTGATTCACAACCTCTCAGGCGATAGGCAGAGCAGTGGGTATGCTTGATTGAATGGTAGCTGAAGATCTACCTTTCCAAGGCACCTCGTTTTTGTTTTCATTACTGGCTCTTACCAGGTCCCACTTTGAAGCGAGTGTACACGTTGCTCCACAACCCCTTCAGCATTTATTCTTTGCAGAAGTTTTGCTGGTGGCCATTCTGACTAGTGTGAGCTGATAGGTTTTTGTAATTTGGGTTTGAATGTCTTCAAAAATACCAAAAAATTCATCATTTTACACGCCGTTTTCTTTT
The DNA here is from genome assembly GCF_039906515.1 of Pseudorca crassidens. Classification (NCBI taxonomy): domain Eukaryota; kingdom Metazoa; phylum Chordata; class Mammalia; order Artiodactyla; family Delphinidae; genus Pseudorca; species Pseudorca crassidens. The sequence goes on along the minus strand of NC_090316.1, from coordinate 2,891,730 downwards.
CTGTTAAAAATAGAATGTGAGTACAATATATCCCTTGAAATTGTCTTCTTGGAAGGTTGCCCTCTTTTGAATTTTTGGTCGATATTCGACCCCAGGATTTTTTTGGAGGGCAGGTCTCATTACAGAACTGCAGCTCTGGTGCATATTTAGTGGCCATTAGCACTGGGTTTAAAGCTGCTGTTGTAGGAAACGGCCTAAAGGAGGCAGCATTTCTCCAGTCCCAAATCTGGTTACTAGGGCAGCACAGCCTTTCTGGAAGTCGTGCTCCCAGGTTGTAAATTAGAATGGAATGTGCCAGGAAAACCCCCCGTAAGTTTATATCCCATTATTTCTTGTTCGTCTTTTAATTTTTTAAAATCGGGGTAATGATTAGAATATTGTTTATCCTAGGTGTATACAATCTGGTTCATTTGTACATTACATATGTATGTATGTGTTTGTATATATATATAATATATATTCATGTACAGATACTCTTCCCATGTAAATTATTGCAGAGTGTTCCATTGACCTCCCTTGCTATATGGTCGGTCTTTTTGATATATGTATTTAATAGGTATTTGTACACGTATGGTAACCCTAATCTTAATTTTCCATTTCCCCCACCTATCCTTTTAGATAAGAAAAGTTTGTTTTCTAAGTCTGTGAGTTTCTTTCCTGTGAAAATACCATCATTTGTGTCAGTTGTTAGATAACGCCTATAAGTGATATCATAGTATATCTTTTGCTTTCCGACTTACCTCACGTTCTGTCATTATCTCTAGGTTCATCTATGGTGCCTCAAAGAGCAGTGTTTCACTGTTTTCCATGGCTAATAATCCATTGTGTACATGGAGCACTTCTTCTTTATCCATTCATCCATTGATGGACATTTTGGTTGCTTCCGTGTCTTGGCTATTGTGAAAACTCCTGCAGTGAAGCTGTTGCAGCCTGTGCCTCCTCGACTCTGGTCTTCTGAGGTGAGAGGCTCAGCACTGGGCCTGCTGAGTGGAATGCTGGCTCAAATTCTACTTTTAAACGCAGCTCTTTTCTGTTCTCATTATTGGCTCTTACCACATTACATCTCACCAGCAGCTAGAGGGTACACGGTTCTCTAAAACCCCATCAGCATTTATTGTTTGTAGACTTTTGGCTGATGGTACTTGACTTGCGTGAGTTGAAACCTTTTTGTAGGCTAGATTTGCATGAGTCTAATAATTCCTGATGTTTAGCTTTTACCCTTTTTCCTTTTTTTTTAAATAGTGAGTAAAACTTAGCTCTTCCTACTATATCCTTGAAAAATTTGCCAGTTTTGAATTTTTTTGGCCATTCCATACCTCTGCACAGTTCTTGAGGGCAGTTGTCCTTTACAGTCCTGCGTCCTTGTGAATGTTAAGTGACCATTAGCTGTGGTTTTAAAGCCGCTCTTGCGGGAAACGGCCACAAGGCGGCAGCATTTCTACATTTCCATCTCTGGCATTTTGGGCAACAGAGCTTTCCTGGAAATCGTGTTTGTAGGCTGAAAATCAGAGTGGAATGTGCCAGGGAAAACCCCCAAGAGCTTATATCTGCTTACTTCTAGTTTGCTTTTTAAATATAATTTTTATTATTTATCAGAGCAAATTTGCGAAAAATGTGTGTGTTCTAGGTGTACAGAATCTGGCTCATTATACCTATGTATCGATCTATTCACCTTTGGATCCTTTCCCGTGTAGGTTATTACAGAGTGTTGAGTAGACCTCTCTTGGTATTCCATAGCTATTTTGTGATTATATATTTCATATATATTAGTACATGTCTGTTAACCCCCATATCCTAATTCATACATTCCTTACACCTTTCCATTTGGTTAAACATAATTTGGTTTTCTGAATCTGTGAGTGTCCTTCTCTTGGAAATTATTTCATGGGTATCACTTTTTATGTAACACCTATAAGTGATGTAAGAGGATATTTTTCTTTTGGTTTCTTTCTTACTTCAAGTTGGGTGACTATCTCTAGATCCTTCTATGGTGGTGTCAATGGCACTCTTCCATGCTTTTCCATGGCTAGTATTCCATTGTGTACATGGACGACTTCTTCTTGGTGCCTATTTCTGTTGCTGGACAATGTTTTGAAGAAACATTGGTTTCTTCCAGGTCTTGGCTCTGGTACATGTTGCTGCAGTGCAGGTTTGCCAGTCTGTGCCTTTTTGATTCAGGTCTACTCAGGTGATAGGCCCATCAATTGCCCTACCAGATCACATGGTAGCTCAATTTTTACCTTTAAACAAACCTCCATTCTCTTCTCAGTACTGGCTGTTACCAGGTTACATCCCACCAGCAACTAGAGGGTACACAGTTCTCTAAAACCCCTTCAGCATTTATACTATGTAGCCTCTTTCTGCTGATGATCATTCTGACGACTGTGAGGTGAAAGTTTTTGTAGACTGGATTTGCATGGTTTTATTAATTCCTGATGTTAAGCATTTTCCCATGCCCTTTCTTTCATAACAGAAAAAAGAAAGAAAGAGAATACAAAATGTGCGTAAAATCTGGGTCTTGAAATTGTCGTTTTGATATATGCACATCTTTGAGATTTTTGCTCGATTTACGACCCAAGGATTTGTTTTGAGGGCAGGTGTCATTTACAGGCCTGCAATTATTTTGACTATCAAGTAACCATTAGTGCTGGGTTTAGAGCTGCTGTTGTGTGAAACGGCCACAAGGTGGCAGCAGTTCTCCTTTACCTATTCTGGTTACTAGAGCAACAGTGCCTCAAGGGAAGTCATGTTCTAGGTTCTCAATTAGAATGGAATGTGCCGGGAAAAAACCCCTTAAGTTTATATCTGACTACTTCTTGTTCGTGTTTTAAATGTAATTTTCATTTTTTATCACAGCAAGGGTGATTACAATTTTTTGCTTGTTCTAGGTGTGCAAGATGTTGTTGTTTTACATATATACATATATCTATTGTTCTTTGGATCCTTTTCCCATTGTAGATTATGACACAATGTTGAGTAGTCTTCTCGTGGTATTCCGTGGGTCTATGGTGATTTTATACTTCACCTGTGTTTGTATATCTCTGTTTAACCCGGCATCCTAATGTATCCAATCCTCACACCTTTCCATTGGTGAACCATAAGTTTGTTTAATGAATCTATGATTGCCTTTCTTTGTGGAAATATCTTCACTGGTATCAATTTTTAGGTAACACCTATAAGTGATATCATAGGATATGTGTCTTTCGCTTTCTGACTTACTACAAGTTGCGTGATTACTTCTGGACTCATCTACTGTGCTGCAAATGGCATTGTGTCATTTTTTCCTTGACTAATATTCCATCTGTACGTGTACCATTTCTTTGTCCACTCATCTGTTGGTGGACTTATTGTTTGCTTCCATGTCTTGGCTACTGTAGTACTGCTGCAATGCACATTTGCCTGCCTGTGTCTTTCCAATTCTGTCGGTTATACGTGCAGGAATGGGCCTGCTGGATCGTATGGCAGACAAACGTTTACCTTGTAAAGGCACCTCCATTCTGTTCTCATTAGTGGCTTTTACCAGGTTACGTCCCACTTAAAGATGAGGGTATGCACTTTTCCACAACCCATTCAGCATTTATTGTTTGTAGTTTTCCTGCTTATGTTTATTCTGACTGGTGTGGGCTGATACCTCTTTGTGGTTGGATTTGCATGCATCTCATAATCCCTTGAAATTGAGCTTTCAGGCATGTCCTGTTTTTCTTCAAACTGTGAGTACAGCTTACCTCTTCAAATGGTTTTCTTGAAGTATTTGCCTGATTTGGAAATATTTTGCCCATTACCTCCCTGGAGACATTTTGAGGGCAGGTTTCATTTACAGCCCTCCAGTACTTGTGCATAGGAAGTGATCATAAGCACAGGTTTTAAAGCTGCTGTGGCAGGTAACGGCCATTGGGTGGCAGCATTTCTGCTTTCCCCACTCTGGTAACAAGGGAAACAGACCTTTCTGCCAGTGGTGTTCCTCGGTTATACATTAGAGTGGAACGTGCCCGGATAACTCCACAAATGTTGATTTTTCCTTACTTATGTTTGGTTTCCAAATTGAATTTATTTCTTTTTATTGGAGTAATATTCCATTGTGTACATTGACCACTACGTCTTTGTGCATTCCTCGTTTGGCGGACATTTTTGTTGCTTCCAAGTGTTGGCTGCGGTAAATATTCCTGGAGTGCAAGATTGCTAGCATGTGTCTTTTTGATTCACAACCTCTCAGGCGATAGGCAGAGCAGTGGGTATGCTTGATTGAATGGTAGCTCAATATCTACCTTTCCAAGGCACCTCGTTTTTGTTTTCATTACTGGCTCTTACCAGGTCCCACTTTGAAGCGAGGGTACACATTGTTCCACAACCCCTTCAGCATTTATTCTTTGCAGAAGTTTTGCTGGTGGCCATTCTGACTAGTGTCAGCTGATAGGTTTTTGTAATTTGGGTTTGCATGTCTTCAAAAATACCAAAAAATTCATCATTTTACACGCCGTTTTCTTTTCTGTTAAAAATAGAATGTGAGTACAATATATCCCTTGAAATTGTCTTCTTGGAAGGTTGCCCTCTTTTGAATTTTTGGTCGATATTCGACCCCAGGATTTTTTTGGAGGGCTGGTCTCATTACAGAACTGCAGCTCAGGTGCATATTTAGTGGCCATTAGCACTGGGTTTAAAGCTGCTGTTGTAGGAAACGGCCAAAAGGAGGCAGCATTTCTCCAGTCCCAAATCTGGTTACTAGGGCAGCACAGCCTTTCTGGAAGTCGTGCTCCCAGGTTGTAAATTAGAATGGAATGTGCCAGGAAAACCCCCCGTAAGTTTATATCCCATTATTTCTTGTTCGTCTTTTAATTTTTTAAAATCGGGGTAATGATTAGAATATTGTTTATCCTAGGTGTATACAATCTGGTTCATTTGTACATTACATATGTATGTATGTATGTGTATATATGTATATATATATAATATATATTCATGTACAGATACTCTTCCCATGTAAATTATTGCAGAGTGTTCCATTGACCTCCCTTGCTATATGGTCGGTCTTTTTGATATGTGTATTTAATAGGTATTTGTACACGTATGGTAACCCTAATCTTAATTTTCCATTTCCCCCACCTATCCTTTTAGATAAGAAAAGTTTGTTTTCTAAGTCTGTGAGTTTCTTTCCTGTGAAAATACCATCATTTGTGTCAGTTGTTAGATAACGCCTATAAGTGATATCATAGTATATCTTTTGCTTTCCGACTTACCTCACGTTCTGTCATTATCTCTAGGTTCATCTATGGTGCCTCAAAGAGCAGTGTTTCACTGTTTTCCATGGCTAATAATCCATTGTGTACATGGAGCACTTCTTCTTTATCCATTCATCCATTGATGGACATTTTGGTTGCTTCCGTGTCTTGGCTATTGTGAAAACTCCTGCAGTGAAGCTGTTGCAGCCTGTGCCTCCTCGACTCTGGTCTTCTGAGGTGAGAGGCTCAGCACTGGGCCTGCTGAGTGGAATGCTGGCTCAAATTCTACTTTTAAACGCAGCTCTTTTCTGTTCTCATTATTGGCTCTTACCACATTACATCTCACCAGCAGCTAGAGGGTACACGGTTCTCTAAAACCCCATCAGCATTTATTGTTTGTAGACTTTTGGCTGATGGTACTTGACTTGCGTGAGTTGAAACCTTTTTGTAGGCTAGATTTGCATGAGTCTAATAATTCCTGATGTTTAGCTTTTACCCTTTTTCCTTTTTTTTTAAATAGTGAGTAAAACTTAGCTCTTCCTACTATCTCCTTGAAAAATTTGCCAGTTTTGAATTTTTTTGGCCATTCCATACCTCTGCACAGTTCTTGAGGGCAGTTGTCCTTTGCAGTCGTGCGTCCTTGTGAATGTTAAGTGACCATTAGCTGTGGTTTTAAAGCCGCTCTTGCGGGAAACGGCCACAAGGCGGCAGCATTTCTACATTTCCATCTCTGGCATTTTGGGCAACAGAGCTTTCCTGGAAATCGTGTTTGTAGGCTGAAAATCAGAGTGGAATGTGCCAGGGAAAACCCCCAAGAGCTTATATCTGCTTACTTCTAGTTTGCTTTTTAAATATAATTTTTATTATTTATCAGAGCAAATTTGCGAAAAATGTGTGTGTTCTAGGTGTACAGAATCTGGCTCATTATACCTATGTATCGATCTATTCACCTTTGGATCCTTTCCCGTGTAGGTTATTACAGAGTGTTGAGTAGACCTCTCTTGGTATTCCATAGCTATTTTGTGATTATATATTTCATATATATTAGGACATGTCTGTTAACCCCCATATCCTAATTCATACATTCCTTACACCTTTCCATTTGGTTAAACATAATTTGGTTTTCTGAATCTGTGAGTGTCCTTCTCTTGGAAATTATTTCATGGGTATCACTTTTTATGTAACACCTATAAGTGATGTAAGAGGATATTTTTCTTTTGGTTTCTTTCTTACTTCAAGTTGGGTGACTATCTCTAGATCCTTCTATGGTGGTGTCAATGGCACTGTTCCATGCTTTTCCATGGCTAGTATTCCATTGTGTACATGGACGACTTCTTCTTGGTGCCTATTTCTGTTGCTGGACAATGTTTTGAAGAAACATTGGTTTCTTCCAGGTCTTGGCTCTGGTACATGTTGCTGCAGTGCAGGTTTGCCAGTCTGTGCCTTTTTGATTCAGGTCTACTCAGGTGATAGGCCCATCAATTGCCCTACCAGATCACATGGTAGCTCAATTTTTACCTTTAAACAAACCTCCATTCTCTTCTCAGTACTGGCTGTTACCAGGTTACATCCCACCAGCAGCTAGAGGGTACACAGTTCTCTAAAACCCCTTCAGCATTTATACTATGTAGCCTCTTTCTGCTGATGATCATTCTGACGACTGTGAGGTGAAAGTTTTTGTAGACTGGATTTGCATGGTTTTATTAATTCCTGATGTTAAGCATTTTCCCATGCCCTTTCTTTCATAACAGAAAAAAGAAAGAAAGAGAATACAAAATGTGCGTAAAATCTGGGTCTTGAAATTGTCGTTTTGATATATGCACATCTTTGAGATTTTTGCTCGATTTACGACCCAAGGATTTGTTTTGAGGGCAGGTGTCATTTACAGGCCTGCAATTATTTTGACTATCAAGTAACCATTAGTGCTGGGTTTAGAGCTGCTGTTGTGTGAAACGGCCACAAGGTGGCAGCAGTTCTCCTTTACCTATTCTGGTTACTAGAGCAACAGTGCCTCAAGGGAAGTCATGTTCTAGGTTCTCAATTAGAATGGAATGTGCCGGGAAAAAACCCCTTAAGTTTATATCTGACTACTTCTTGTTCGTGTTTTAAATGTAATTTTCATTTTTTATCACAGCAAGGGTGATTACAATTTTTTGCTTGTTCTAGGTGTGCAAGATGTTGTTGTTTTACATATATACATATATCTATTGTTCTTTGGATCCTTTTCCCATTGTAGATTATGACACAATGTTGAGTAGTCTTCTCGTGGTATTCCGTGGGTCTATGGTGATTTTATACTTCACCTGTGTTTGTATATCTCTGTTTAACCCAGCATCCTAATGTATCCAATCCTCACACCTTTCCATTGGTGAACCATAAGTTTGTTTAATGAATCTATGATTGCCTTTCTTTGTGGAAATATCTTCACTGGTATCAATTTTTAGGTAACACCTATAAGTGATATCATAGGATATGTGTCTTTCGCTTTCTGACTTACTACAAGTTGCGTGATTACTTCTGGACTCATCTACTGTGCTGCAAATGGCATTGTGTCATTTTTTCCTTGACTAATATTCCATCTGTACGTGTACCATTTCTTTGTCCACTCATCTGTTGGTGGACTTATTGTTTGCTTCCATGTCTTGGCTACTGTAGTACTGCTGCAATGCACATTTGCCTGCCTGTGTCTTTCCAATTCTGTCGGTTATACGTGCAGGAATGGGCCTGCTGGATCGTATGGCAGACAAACGTTTACCTTGTAAAGGCACCTCCATTCTGTTCTCATTAGTGGCTTTTACCAGGTTACGTCCCACTTAAAGATGAGGGTATGCACTTTTCCACAACCCATTCAGCATTTATTGTTTGTAGTTTTCCTGCTTATGTTTATTCTGACTGGTGTGAGCTGATACCTCTTTGTGGTTGGATTTGCATGCATCTCATAATCCCTTGAAATTGAGCTTTCAGGCATGTCCTGTTTTTCTTCAAACTGTGAGTACAGCTTACCTCTTCAAATGGTTTTCTTGAAGTATTTGCCTGATTTGGAAATATTTTGCCCATTACCTCCCTGGAGACATTTTGAGGGCAGGTTTCATTTACAGCCCTCCAGTACTTGTGCATAGGAAGTGATCATAAGCACAGGTTTTAAAGCTGCTGTGGCAGGTAACGGCCATTGGGTGGCAGCATTTCTGCTTTCCCCACTCTGGTAACAAGGGAAACAGACCTTTCTGCCAGTGGTGTTCCTCGGTTATACATTAGAGTGGAACGTGCCCGGATAACTCCACAAATGTTGATTTTTCCTTACTTATGTTTGGTTTCCAAATTGAATTTATTTCTTTTTATTGGAGTAATATTCCATTGTGTACATTGACCACTACGTCTTTGTGCATTCCTCGTTTGGCGGACATTTTTGTTGCTTCCAAGTGTTGGCTGCGGTAAATATTCCTGGAGTGCAAGATTGCTAGCATGTGTCTTTTTGATTCACAACCTCTCAGGCGATAGGCAGAGCAGTGGGTATGCTTGATTGAATGGTAGCTCAATATCTACCTTTCCAAGGCACCTCGTTTTTGTTTTCATTACTGGCTCTTACCAGGTCCCACTTTGAAGCGAGGGTACACATTGTTCCACAACCCCTTCAGCATTTATTCTTTGCAGAAGTTTTGCTGGTGGCCATTCTGACTAGTGTCAGCTGATAGGTTTTTGTAATTTGGGTTTGCATGTCTTCAAAAATACCAAAAAATTCATCATTTTACACGCCGTTTTCTTTTCTGTTAAAAATAGAATGTGAGTACAATATATCCCTTGAAATTGTCTTCTTGGAAGGTTGCCCTCTTTTGAATTTTTGGTCGATATTCGACCCCAGGATTTTTTTGGAGGGCTGGTCTCATTACAGAACTGCAGCTCAGGTGCATATTTAGTGGCCATTAGCACTGGGTTTAAAGCTGCTGTTGTAGGAAACGGCCAAAAGGAGGCAGCATTTCTCCAGTCCCAAATCTGGTTACTAGGGCAGCACAGCCTTTCTGGAAGTCGTGCTCCCAGGTTGTAAATTAGAATGGAATGTGCCAGGAAAACCCCCCGTAAGTTTATATCCCATTATTTCTTGTTCGTCTTTTAATTTTTTAAAATCGGGGTAATGATTAGAATATTGTTTATCCTAGGTGTATACAATCTGGTTCATTTGTACATTACATATGTATGTATGTATGTGTATATATGTATATATATATAATATATATTCATGTACAGATACTCTTCCCATGTAAATTATTGCAGAGTGTTCCATTGACCTCCCTTGCTATATGGTCGGTCTTTTTGATATGTGTATTTAATAGGTATTTGTACACGTATGGTAACCCTAATCTTAATTTTCCATTTCCCCCACCTATCCTTTTAGATAAGAAAAGTTTGTTTTCTAAGTCTGTGAGTTTCTTTCCTGTGAAAATACCATCATTTGTGTCAGTTGTTAGATAACGCCTATAAGTGATATCATAGTATATCTTTTGCTTTCCGACTTACCTCACGTTCTGTCATTATCTCTAGGTTCATCTATGGTGCCTCAAAGAGCAGTGTTTCACTGTTTTCCATGGCTAATAATCCATTGTGTACATGGAGCACTTCTTCTTTATCCATTCATCCATTGATGGACATTTTGGTTGCTTCCGTGTCTTGGCTATTGTGAAAACTCCTGCAGTGAAGCTGTTGCAGCCTGTGCCTCCTCGACTCTGGTCTTCTGAGGTGAGAGGCTCAGCACTGGGCCTGCTGAGTGGAATGCTGGCTCAAATTCTACTTTTAAACGCAGCTCTTTTCTGTTCTCATTATTGGCTCTTACCACATTACATCTCACCAGCAGCTAGAGGGTACACGGTTCTCTAAAACCCCATCAGCATTTATTGTTTGTAGACTTTTGGCTGATGGTACTTGACTTGCGTGAGTTGAAACCTTTTTGTAGGCTAGATTTGCATGAGTCTAATAATTCCTGATGTTTAGCTTTTACCCTTTTTCCTTTTTTTTTAAATAGTGAGTAAAACTTAGCTCTTCATACTATCTCCTTGAAAAATTTGCCAGTTTTGAATTTTTTTGGCCATTCCATACCTCTGCACAGTTCTTGAGGGCAGTTGTCCTTTGCAGTCGTGCGTCCTTGTGAATGTTAAGTGACCATTAGCTGTGGTTTTAAAGCCGCTCTTGCGGGAAACGGCCACAAGGCGGCAGCATTTCTACATTTCCATCTCTGGCATTTTGGGCAACAGAGCTTTCCTGGAAATCGTGTTTGTAGGCTGAAAATCAGAGTGGAATGTGCCAGGGAAAACCCCCAAGAGCTTATATCTGCTTACTTCTAGTTTGCTTTTTAAATATAATTTTTATTATTTATCAGAGCAAATTTGCGAAAAATGTGTGTGTTCTAGGTGTACAGAATCTGGCTCATTATACCTATGTATCGATCTATTCACCTTTGGATCCTTTCCCGTGTAGGTTATTACAGAGTGTTGAGTAGACCTCTCTTGGTATTCCATAGCTATTTTGTGATTATATATTTCATATATATTAGTACATGTCTGTTAACCCCCATATCCTAATTCATACATTCCTTACACCTTTCCATTTGGTTAAACATAATTTGGTTTTCTGAATCTGTGAGTGTCCTTCTCTTGGAAATTATTTCATGGGTATCACTTTTTATGTAACACCTATAAGTGATGTAAGAGGATATTTTTCTTTTGGTTTCTTTCTTACTTCAAGTTGGGTGACTATCTCTAGATCCTTCTATGGTGGTGTCAATGGCACTGTTCCATGCTTTTCCATGGCTAGTATTCCATTGTGTACATGGACGACTTCTTCTTGGTGCCTATTTCTGTTGCTGGACAATGTTTTGAAGAAACATTGGTTTCTTCCAGGTCTTGGCTCTGGTACATGTTGCTGCAGTGCAGGTTTGCCAGTCTGTGCCTTTTTGATTCAGGTCTACTCAGGTGATAGGCCCATCAATTGCCCTACCAGATCACATGGTAGCTCAATTTTTACCTTTAAACAAACCTCCATTCTCTTCTCAGTACTGGCTGTTACCAGGTTACATCCCACCAGCAGCTAGAGGGTACACAGTTCTCTAAAACCCCTTCAGCATTTATACTATGTAGGCTCTTTCTGCTGATGATCATTCTGACGACTGTGAGGTGAAAGTTTTTGTAGACTGGATTTGCATGGTTTTATTAATTCCTGATGTTAAGCATTTTCCCATGCCCTTTCTTTCATAACAGAAAAAAGAAAGAAAGAGAATACAAAATGTGCGTAAAATCTGGGTCTTGAAATTGTCGTTTTGATATATGCACATCTTTGAGATTTTTGCTCGATTTACGACCCAAGGATTTGTTTTGAGGGCAGGTGTCATTTACAGGCCTGCAATTATTTTGACTATCAAGTAACCATTAGTGCTGGGTTTAGAGCTGCTGTTGTGTGAAACGGCCACAAGGTGGCAGTAGTTCTCCTTTACCTATTCTGGTTACTAGAGCAACAGTGCCTCAAGGGAAGTCATGTTCTAGGTTCTCAATTAGAATGGAATGTGCCGGGAAAAAACCCCTTAAGTTTATATCTGACTACTTCTTGTTCGTGTTTTAAATGTAATTTTCATTTTTTATCACAGCAAGGGTGATTACAATTTTTTGCTTGTTCTAGGTGTGCAAGATGTTGTTGTTTTACATATATACATATATCTATTGTTCTTTGGATCCTTTTCCCATTGTAGATTATGACACAATGTTGAGTAGTCTTCTCGTGGTATTCCGTGGGTCTATGGTGATTTTATACTTCACCTGTGTTTGTATATCTCTGTTTAACCCGGCATCCTAATGTATCCAATCCTCACACCTTTCCATTGGTGAACCATAAGTTTGTTTAATGAATCTATGATTGCCTTTCTTTGTGGAAATATCTTCACTGGTATCAATTTTTAGGTAACACCTATAAGTGATATCATAGGATATGTGTCTTTCGCTTTCTGACTTACTACAAGTTGCATGATTACTTCTGGACTCATCTACTGTGCTGCAAATGGCATTGTGTCATTTTTTCCTTGACTAATATTCCATCTGTACGTGTACCATTTCTTTGTCCACTCATCTGTTGGTGGACTTATTGTTTGCTTCCATGTCTTGGCTACTGTAGTACTGCTGCAATGCACATTTGCCTGCCTGTGTCTTTCCAATTCTGTCGGTTATACGTGCAGGAATGGGCCTGCTGGATCGTATGGCAGACAAACGTTTACCTTGTAAAGGCACCTCCATTCTGTTCTCATTAGTGGCTTTTACCAGGTTACGTCCCACTTAAAGATGAGGGTATGCACTTTTCCACAACCCATTCAGCATTTATTGTTTGTAGTTTTCCTGCTTATGTTTATTCTGACTGGTGTGAGCTGATACCTCTTTGTGGTTGGATTTGCATGCATCTCATAATCCCTTGAAATTGAGCTTTCAGGCATGTCCTGTTTTTCTTCAAACTGTGAGTACAGCTTACCTCTTCAAATGGTTTTCTTGAAGTATTTGCCTGATTTGGAAATATTTTGCCCATTACCTCCCTGGAGACATTTTGAGGGCAGGTTTCATTTACAGCCCTCCAGTACTTGTGCATAGGAAGTGATCATAAGCACAGGTTTTAAAGCTGCTGTGGCAGGTAACGGCCATTGGGTGGCAGCATTTCTGCTTTCCCCACTCCGGTAACAAGGGAAACAGACCTTTCTGCCAGTGGTGTTCCTCGGTTATACATTAGAGTGGAACGTGCCCGGATAACTCCACAAATGTTGATTTTTCCTTACTTATGTTTGGTTTCCAAATTGAATTTATTTCTTTTTATTGGAGTAATATTCCATTGTGTACATTGACCACTACGTCTTTGTGCATTCCTCGTTTGGCGGACATTTTTGTTGCTTCCAAGTGTTGGCTGCGGTAAATATTCCTGGAGTGCAAGATTGCTAGCATGTGTCTTTTTGATTCACAACCTCTCAGGCGATAGGCAGAGCAGTGGGTATGCTTGATTGAATGGTAGCTCAATATCTACCTTTCCAAGGCACCTCGTTTTTGTTTTCATTACTGGCTCTTACCAGGTCCCACTTTGAAGCGAGGGTACACATTGTTCCACAACCCCTTCAGCATTTATTCTCTGCAGAAGTTTTGCTGGTGGCCATTCTGACTAGTGTCAGCTGATAGGTTTTTGTAATTTGGGTTTGCATGTCTTCAAAAATACCAAAAAATTCATCATTTTACACGCCGTTTTCTTTTCTGTTAAAAATAGAATGTGAGTACAATATATCCCTTGAAATTGTCTTCTTGGAAGGTTGCCCTCTTTTGAATTTTTGGTCGATATTCGACCCCAGGATTTTTTTGGAGGGCAGGTCTCATTACAGAACTGCAGCTCAGGTGCATATTTAGTGGCCATTAGCACTGGGTTTAAAGCTGCTGTTGTAGGAAACGGCCAAAAGGAGGCAGCATTTCTCCAGTCCCAAATCTGGTTACTAGGGCAGCACAGCCTTTCTGGAAGTCGTGCTCCCAGGTTGTAAATTAGAATGGAATGTGCCAGGAAAACCCCCCGTAAGTTTATATCCCATTATTTCTTGTTCGTCTTTTAATTTTTTAAAATCGGGGTAATGATTAGAATATTGTTTATCCTAGGTGTATACAATCTGGTTCATTTGTACATTACATATGTATGTATGTATGTGTATATATGTATATATATATAATATATATTCATGTACAGATACTCTTCCCATGTAAATTATTGCAGAGTGTTCCATTGACCTCCCTTGCTATATGGTCGGTCTTTTTGATATGTGTATTTAATAGGTATTTGTACACGTATGGTAACCCTAATCTTAATTTTCCATTTCCCCCACCTATCCTTTTAGATAAGAAAAGTTTGTTTTCTAAGTCTGTGAGTTTCTTTCCTGTGAAAATACCATCATTTGTGTCAGTTGTTAGATAACGCCTATAAGTGATATCATAGTATATCTTTTGCTTTCCGACTTACCTCACGTTCTGTCATTATCTCTAGGTTCATCTATGGTGCCTCAAAGAGCAGTGTTTCACTGTTTTCCATGGCTAATAATCCATTGTGTACATGGAGCACTTCTTCTTTATCCATTCATCCATTGATGGACATTTTGGTTGCTTCCGTGTCTTGGCTATTGTGAAAACTCCTGCAGTGAAGCTGTTGCAGCCTGTGCCTCCTCGACTCTGGTCTTCTGAGGTGAGAGGCTCAGCACTGGGCCTGCTGAGTGGAATGCTGGCTCAAATTCTACTTTTAAACGCAGCTCTTTTCTGTTCTCATTATTGGCTCTTACCACATTACATCTCACCAGCAGCTAGAGGGTACACGGTTCTCTAAAACCCCATCAGCATTTATTGTTTGTAGACTTTTGGCTGATGGTACTTGACTTGCGTGAGTTGAAACCTTTTTGTAGGCTAGATTTGCATGAGTCTAATAATTCCTGATGTTTAGCTTTTACCCTTTTTCCTTTTTTTTTAAATAGTGAGTAAAACTTAGCTCTTCCTACTATCTCCTTGAAAAATTTGCCAGTTTTGAATTTTTTTGGCCATTCCATACCTCTGCACAGTTCTTGAGGGCAGTTGTCCTTTGCAGTCGTGCGTCCTTGTGAATGTTAAGTGACCATTAGCTGTGGTTTTAAAGCCGCTCTTGCGGGAAACGGCCACAAGGCGGCAGCATTTCTACATTTCCATCTCTGGCATTTTGGGCAACAGAGCTTTCCTGGAAATCGTGTTTGTAGGCTGAAAATCAGAGTGGAATGTGCCAGGGAAAACCCCCAAGAGCTTATATCTGCTTACTTCTAGTTTGCTTTTTAAATATAATTTTTATTATTTATCAGAGCAAATTTGCGAAAAATGTGTGTGTTCTAGGTGTACAGAATCTGGCTCATTATACCTATGTATCGATCTATTCACCTTTGGATCCTTTCCCGTGTAGGTTATTACAGAGTGTTGAGTAGACCTCTCTTGGTATTCCATAGCTATTTTGTGATTATATATTTCATATATATTAGTACATGTCTGTTAACCCCCATATCCTAATTCATACATTCCTTACACCTTTCCATTTGGTTAAACATAATTTGGTTTTCTGAATCTGTGAGTGTCCTTCTCTTGGAAATTATTTCATGGGTATCACTTTTTATGTAACACCTATAAGTGATGTAAGAGGATATTTTTCTTTTGGTTTCTTTCTTACTTCAAGTTGGGTGACTATCTCTAGATCCTTCTATGGTGGTGTCAATGGCACTGTTCCATGCTTTTCCATGGCTAGTATTCCATTGTGTACATGGACGACTTCTTCTTGGTGCCTATTTCTGTTGCTGGACAATGTTTTGAAGAAACATTGGTTTCTTCCAGGTCTTGGCTCTGGTACATGTTGCTGCAGTGCAGGTTTGCCAGTCTGTGCCTTTTTGATTCAGGTCTACTCAGGTGATAGGCCCATCAATTGCCCTACCAGATCACATGGTAGCTCAATTTTTACCTTTAAACAAACCTCCATTCTCTTCTCAGTACTGGCTGTTACCAGGTTACATCCCACCAGCAGCTAGAGGGTACACAGTTCTCTAAAACCCCTTCAGCATTTATACTATGTAGCCTCTTTCTGCTGATGATCATTCTGACGACTGTGAGGTGAAAGTTTTTGTAGACTGGATTTGCATGGTTTTATTAATTCCTGATGTTAAGCATTTTCCCATGCCCTTTCTTTCATAACAGAAAAAAGAAAGAAAGAGAATACAAAATGTGCGTAAAATCTGGGTCTTGAAATTGTCGTTTTGATATATGCACATCTTTGAGATGTTTGCTCGATTTACGACCCAAGGATTTGTTTTGAGGGCAGGTGTCATTTACAGGCCTGCAATTATTTTGACTATCAAGTAACCATTAGTGCTGGGTTTAGAGCTGCTGTTGTGTGAAACGGCCACAAGGTGGCAGTAGTTCTCCTTTACCTATTCTGGTTACTAGAGCAACAGTGCCTCAAGGGAAGTCATGTTCTAGGTTCTCAATTAGAATGGAATGTGCCGGGAAAAAACCCCTTAAGTTTATATCTGACTACTTCTTGTTCGTGTTTTAAATGTAATTTTCATTTTTTATCACAGCAAGGGTGATTACAATTTTTTGCTTGTTCTAGGTGTGCAAGATGTTGTTGTTTTACATATATACATATATCTATTGTTCTTTGGATCCTTTTCCCATTGTAGATTATGACACAATGTTGAGTAGTCTTCTCGTGGTATTCCGTGGGTCTATGGTGATTTTATACTTCACCTGTGTTTGTATATCTCTGTTTAACCCGGCATCCTAATGTATCCAATCCTCACACCTTTCCATTGGTGAACCATAAGTTTGTTTAATGAATCTATGATTGCCTTTCTTTGTGGAAATATCTTCACTGGTATCAATTTTTAGGTAACACCTATAAGTGATATCATAGGATATGTGTCTTTCGCTTTCTGACTTACTACAAGTTGCGTGATTACTTCTGGACTCATCTACTGTGCTGCAAATGGCATTGTGTCATTTTTTCCTTGACTAATATTCCATCTGTACGTGTACCATTTCTTTGTCCACTCATCTGTTGGTGGACTTATTGTTTGCTTCCATGTCTTGGCTACTGTAGTACTGCTGCAATGCACATTTGCCTGCCTGTGTCTTTCCAATTCTGTCGGTTATACGTGCAGGAATGGGCCTGCTGGATCGTATGGCAGACAAACGTTTACCTTGTAAAGGCACCTCCATTCTGTTCTCATTAGTGGCTTTTACCAGGTTACGTCCCACTTAAAGATGAGGGTATGCACTTTTCCACAACCCATTCAGCATTTATTGTTTGTAGTTTTCCTGCTTATGTTTATTCTGACTGGTGTGAGCTGATACCTCTTTGTGGTTGGATTTGCATGCATCTCATAATCCCTTGAAATTGAGCTTTCAGGCATGTCCTGTTTTTCTTCAAACTGTGAGTACAGCTTACCTCTTCAAATGGTTTTCTTGAAGTATTTGCCTGATTTGGAAATATTTTGCCCATTACCTCCCTGGAGACATTTTGAGGGCAGGTTTCATTTACAGCCCTCCAGTACTTGTGCATAGGAAGTGATCATAAGCACAGGTTTTAAAGCTGCTGTGGCAGGTAACGGCCATTGGGTGGCAGCATTTCTGCTTTCCCCACTCCGGTAACAAGGGAAACAGACCTTTCTGCCAGTGGTGTTCCTCGGTTATACATTAGAGTGGAACGTGCCCGGATAACTCCACAAATGTTGATTTTTCCTTACTTATGTTTGGTTTCCAAATTGAATTTATTTCTTTTTATTGGAGTAATATTCCATTGTGTACATTGACCACTACGTCTTTGTGCATTCCTCGTTTGGCGGACATTTTTGTTGCTTCCAAGTGTTGGCTGCGGTAAATATTCCTGGAGTGCAAGATTGCTAGCATGTGTCTTTTTGATTCACAACCTCTCAGGCGATAGGCAGAGCAGTGGGTATGCTTGATTGAATGGTAGCTCAATATCTACCTTTCCAAGGCACCTCGTTTTTGTTTTCATTACTGGCTCTTACCAGGTCCCACTTTGAAGCGAGGGTACACATTGTTCCACAACCCCTTCAGCATTTATTCTCTGCAGAAGTTTTGCTGGTGGCCATTCTGACTAGTGTCAGCTGATAGGTTTTTGTAATTTGGGTTTGCATGTCTTCAAAAATACCAAAAAATTCATCATTTTACACGCCGTTTTCTTTTCTGTTAAAAATAGAATGTGAGTACAATATATCCCTTGAAATTGTCTTCTTGGAAGGTTGCCCTCTTTTGAATTTTTGGTCGATATTCGACCCCAGGATTTTTTTGGAGGGCAGGTCTCATTACAGAACTGCAGCTCAGGTGCATATTTAGTGGCCATTAGCACTGGGTTTAAAGCTGCTGTTGTAGGAAACGGCCAAAAGGAGGCAGCATTTCTCCAGTCCCAAATCTGGTTACTAGGGCAGCACAGCCTTTCTGGAAGTCGTGCTCCCAGGTTGTAAATTAGAATGGAATGTGCCAGGAAAACCCCCCGTAAGTTTATATCCCATTATTTCTTGTTCGTCTTTTAATTTTTTAAAATCGGGGTAATGATTAGAATATTGTTTATCCTAGGTGTATACAATCTGGTTCATTTGTACATTACATATGTATGTATGTATGTGTATATATGTATATATATATAATATATATTCATGTACAGATACTCTTCCCATGTAAATTATTGCAGAGTGTTCCATTGACCTCCCTTGCTATATGGTCGGTCTTTTTGATATGTGTATTTAATAGGTATTTGTACACGTATGGTAACCCTAATCTTAATTTTCCATTTCCCCCACCTATCCTTTTAGATAAGAAAAGTTTGTTTTCTAAGTCTGTGAGTTTCTTTCCTGTGAAAATACCATCATTTGTGTCAGTTGTTAGATAACGCCTATAAGTGATATCATAGTATATCTTTTGCTTTCCGACTTACCTCACGTTCTGTCATTATCTCTAGGTTCATCTATGGTGCCTCAAAGAGCAGTGTTTCACTGTTTTCCATGGCTAATAATCCATTGTGTACATGGAGCACTTCTTCTTTATCCATTCATCCATTGATGGACATTTTGGTTGCTTCCGTGTCTTGGCTATTGTGAAAACTCCTGCAGTGAAGCTGTTGCAGCCTGTGCCTCCTCGACTCTGGTCTTCTGAGGTGAGAGGCTCAGCACTGGGCCTGCTGAGTGGAATGCTGGCTCAAATTCTACTTTTAAACGCAGCTCTTTTCTGTTCTCATTATTGGCTCTTACCACATTACATCTCACCAGCAGCTAGAGGGTACACGGTTCTCTAAAACCCCATCAGCATTTATTGTTTGTAGACTTTTGGCTGATGGTACTTGACTTGCGTGAGTTGAAACCTTTTTGTAGGCTAGATTTGCATGAGTCTAATAATTCCTGATGTTTAGCTTTTACCCTTTTTCCTTTTTTTTTAAATAGTGAGTAAAACTTAGCTCTTCCTACTATCTCCTTGAAAAATTTGCCAGTTTTGAATTTTTTTGGCCATTCCATACCTCTGCACAGTTCTTGAGGGCAGTTGTCCTTTACAGTCCTGCGTCCTTGTGAATGTTAAGTGACCATTAGCTGTGGTTTTAAAGCCGCTCTTGCGGGAAACGGCCACAAGGCGGCAGCATTTCTACATTTCCATCTCTGGCATTTTGGGCAACAGAGCTTTCCTGGAAATCGTGTTTGTAGGCTGAAAATCAGAGTGGAATGTGCCAGGGAAAACCCCCAAGAGCTTATATCTGCTTACTTCTAGTTTGCTTTTTAAATATAATTTTTATTATTTATCAGAGCAAATTTGCGAAAAATGTGTGTGTTCTAGGTGTACAGAATCTGGCTCATTATACCTATGTATCGATCTATTCACCTTTGGATCCTTTCCCGTGTAGGTTATTACAGAGTGTTGAGTAGACCTCTCTTGGTATTCCATAGCTATTTTGTGATTATATATTTCATATATATTAGTACATGTCTGTTAACCCCCATATCCTAATTCATACATTCCTTACACCTTTCCATTTGGTTAAACATAATTTGGTTTTCTGAATCTGTGAGTGTCCTTCTCTTGGAAATTATTTCATGGGTATCACTTTTTATGTAACACCTATAAGTGATGTAAGAGGATATTTTTCTTTTGGTTTCTTTCTTACTTCAAGTTGGGTGACTATCTCTAGATCCTTCTATGGTGGTGTCAATGGCACTGTTCCATGCTTTTCCATGGCTAGTATTCCATTGTGTACATGGACGACTTCTTCTTGGTGCCTATTTCTGTTGCTGGACAATGTTTTGAAGAAACATTGGTTTCTTCCAGGTCTTGGCTCTGGTACATGTTGCTGCAGTGCAGGTTTGCCAGTCTGTGCCTTTTTGATTCAGGTCTACTCAGGTGATAGGCCCATCAATTGCCCTACCAGATCACATGGTAGCTCAATTTTTACCTTTAAACAAACCTCCATTCTCTTCTCAGTACTGGCTGTTACCAGGTTACATCCCACCAGCAGCTAGAGGGTACACAGTTCTCTAAAACCCCTTCAGCATTTATACTATGTAGCCTCTTTCTGCTGATGATCATTCTGACGACTGTGAGGTGAAAGTTTTTGTAGACTGGATTTGCATGGTTTTATTAATTCCTGATGTTAAGCATTTTCCCATGCCCTTTCTTTCATAACAGAAAAAAGAAAGAAAGAGAATACAAAATGTGCGTAAAATCTGGGTCTTGAAATTGTCGTTTTGATATATGCACATCTTTGAGATTTTTGCTCGATTTACGACCCAAGGATTTGTTTTGAGGGCAGGTGTCATTTACAGGCCTGCAATTATTTTGACTATCAAGTAACCATTAGTGCTGGGTTTAGAGCTGCTGTTGTGTGAAACGGCCACAAGGTGGCAGCAGTTCTCCTTTACCTATTCTGGTTACTAGAGCAACAGTGCCTCAAGGGAAGTCATGTTCTAGGTTCTCAATTAGAATGGAATGTGCCGGGAAAAAACCCCTTAAGTTTATATCTGACTACTTCTTGTTCGTGTTTTAAATGTAATTTTCATTTTTTATCACAGCAAGGGTGATTACAATTTTTTGCTTGTTCTAGGTGTGCAAGATGTTGTTGTTTTACATATATACATATATCTATTGTTCTTTGGATCCTTTTCCCATTGTAGATTATGACACAATGTTGAGTAGTCTTCTCGTGGTATTCCGTGGGTCTATGGTGATTTTATACTTCACCTGTGTTTGTATATCTCTGTTTAACCCGGCATCCTAATGTATCCAATCCTCACACCTTTCCATTGGTGAACCATAAGTTTGTTTAATGAATCTATGATTGCCTTTCTTTGTGGAAATATCTTCACTGGTATCAATTTTTAGGTAACACCTATAAGTGATATCATAGGATATGTGTCTTTCGCTTTCTGACTTACTACAAGTTGCGTGATTACTTCTGGACTCATCTACTGTGCTGCAAATGGCATTGTGTCATTTTTTCCTTGACTAATATTCCATCTGTACGTGTACCATTTCTTTGTCCACTCATCTGTTGGTGGACTTATTGTTTGCTTCCATGTCTTGGCTACTGTAGTACTGCTGCAATGCACATTTGCCTGCCTGTGTCTTTCCAATTCTGTCGGTTATACGTGCAGGAATGGGCCTGCTGGATCGTATGGCAGACAAACGTTTACCTTGTAAAGGCACCTCCATTCTGTTCTCATTAGTGGCTTTTACCAGGTTACGTCCCACTTAAAGATGAGGGTATGCACTTTTCCACAACCCATTCAGCATTTATTGTTTGTAGTTTTCCTGCTTATGTTTATTCTGACTGGTGTGAGCTGATACCTCTTTGTGGTTGGATTTGCATGCATCTCATAATCCCTTGAAATTGAGCTTTCAGGCATGTCCTGTTTTTCTTCAAACTGTGAGTACAGCTTACCTCTTCAAATGGTTTTCTTGAAGTATTTGCCTGATTTGGAAATATTTTGCCCATTACCTCCCTGGAGACATTTTGAGGGCAGGTTTCATTTACAGCCCTCCAGTACTTGTGCATAGGAAGTGATCATAAGCACAGGTTTTAAAGCTGCTGTGGCAGGTAACGGCCATTGGGTGGCAGCATTTCTGCTTTCCCCACTCCGGTAACAAGGGAAACAGACCTTTCTGCCAGTGGTGTTCCTCGGTTATACATTAGAGTGGAACGTGCCCGGATAACTCCACAAATGTTGATTTTTCCTTACTTATGTTTGGTTTCCAAATTGAATTTATTTCTTTTTATTGGAGTAATATTCCATTGTGTACATTGACCACTACGTCTTTGTGCATTCCTCGTTTGGCGGACATTTTTGTTGCTTCCAAGTGTTGGCTGCGGTAAATATTCCTGGAGTGCAAGATTGCTAGCATGTGTCTTTTTGATTCACAACCTCTCAGGCGATAGGCAGAGCAGTGGGTATGCTTGATTGAATGGTAGCTCAATATCTACCTTTCCAAGGCACCTCGTTTTTGTTTTCATTACTGGCTCTTACCAGGTCCCACTTTGAAGCGAGGGTACACATTGTTCCACAACCCCTTCAGCATTTATTCTCTGCAGAAGTTTTGCTGGTGGCCATTCTGACTAGTGTCAGCTGATAGGTTTTTGTAATTTGGGTTTGCATGTCTTCAAAAATACCAAAAAATTCATCATTTTACACGCCGTTTTCTTTTCTGTTAAAAATAGAATGTGAGTACAATATATCCCTTGAAATTGTCTTCTTGGAAGGTTGCCCTCTTTTGAATTTTTGGTCGATATTCGACCCCAGGATTTTCTTGGAGGGCAGGTCTCATTACAGAACTGCAGCTCAGGTGCATATTTAGTGGCCATTAGCACTGGGTTTAAAGCTGCTGTTGTAGGAAACGGCCAAAAGGAGGCAGCATTTCTCCAGTCCCAAATCTGGTTACTAGGGCAGCACAGCCTTTCTGGAAGTCGTGCTCCCAGGTTGTAAATTAGAATGGAATGTGCCAGGAAAACCCCCCGTAAGTTTATATCCCATTATTTCTTGTTCGTCTTTTAATTTTTTAAAATCGGGGTAATGATTAGAATATTGTTTATCCTAGGTATATACAATCTGGTTCATTTGTACATTACATATGTATGTATGTATGTGTATATATGTATATATATAATATATATTCATGTACAGATACTCTTCCCATGTAAATTATTGCAGAGTGTTCCATTGACCTCCCTTGCTATATGGTCGGTCTTTTTGATATATGTATTTAATAGGTATTTGTACACGTATGGTAACCCTAATCTTAATTTTCCATTTCCCCCACCTATCCTTTTAGATAAGAAAAGTTTGTTTTCTAAGTCTGTGAGTTTCTTTCCTGTGAAAATACCATCATTTGTGTCAGTTGTTAGATAACGCCTATAAGTGATATCATAGTATATCTTTTGCTTTCCGACTTACCTCACGTTCTGTCATTATCTCTAGGTTCATCTATGGTGCCTCAAAGAGCAGTGTTTCACTGTTTTCCATGGCTAATAATCCATTGTGTACATGGAGCACTTCTTCTTTATCCATTCATCCATTGATGGACATTTTGGTTTCTTCCGTGTCTTGGCTATTGTGAAAACTCCTGCAGTGAAGCTGTTGCAGCCTGTGCCTCCTCGACTCTGGTCTTCTGAGGTGAGAGGCTCAGCACTGGGCCTGCTGAGTGGAATGCTGGCTCAAATTCTACTTTTAAACGCAGCTCTTTTCTGTTCTCATTATTGGCTCTTACCACATTACATCTCACCAGCAGCTAGAGGGTACACGGTTCTCTAAAACCCCATCAGCATTTATTGTTTGTAGACTTTTGGCTGATGGTACTTGACTTGCGTGAGTTGAAACCTTTTTGTAGGCTAGATTTGCATGAGTCTAATAATTCCTGATGTTTAGCTTTTACCCTTTTTCCTTTTTTTTTAAATAGTGAGTAAAACTTAGCTCTTCCTACTATCTCCTTGAAAAATTTGCCAGTTTTGAATTTTTTTGGCCATTCCATACCTCTGCACAGTTCTTGAGGGCAGTTGTCCTTTGCAGTCGTGCGTCCTTGTGAATGTTAAGTGACCATTAGCTGTGGTTTTAAAGCCGCTCTTGCGGGAAACGGCCACAAGGCGGCAGCATTTCTACATTTCCATCTCTGGCATTTTGGGCAACAGAGCTTTCCTGGAAATCGTGTTTGTAGGCTGAAAATCAGAGTGGAATGTGCCAGGGAAAACCCCCAAGAGCTTATATCTGCTTACTTCTAGTTTGCTTTTTAAATATAATTTTTATTATTTATCAGAGCAAATTTGCGAAAAATGTGTGTGTTCTAGGTGTACAGAATCTGGCTCATTATACCTATGTATCGATCTATTCACCTTTGGATCCTTTCCCGTGTAGGTTATTACAGAGTGTTGAGTAGACCTCTCTTGGTATTCCATAGCTATTTTGTGATTATATATTTCATATATATTAGTACATGTCTGTTAACCCCCATATCCTAATTCATACATTCCTTACACCTTTCCATTTGGTTAAACATAATTTGGTTTTCTGAATCTGTGAGTGTCCTTCTCTTGGAAATTATTTCATGGGTATCACTTTTTATGTAACACCTATAAGTGATGTAAGAGGATATTTTTCTTTTGGTTTCTTTCTTACTTCAAGTTGGGTGACTATCTCTAGATCCTTCTATGGTGGTGTCAATGGCACTGTTCCATGCTTTTCCATGGCTAGTATTCCATTGTGTACATGGACGACTTCTTCTTGGTGCCTATTTCTGTTGCTGGACAATGTTTTGAAGAAACATTGGTTTCTTCCAGGTCTTGGCTCTGGTACATGTTGCTGCAGTGCAGGTTTGCCAGTCTGTGCCTTTTTGATTCAGGTCTACTCAGGTGATAGGCCCATCAATTGCCCTACCAGATCACATGGTAGCTCAATTTTTACCTTTAAACAAACCTCCATTCTCTTCTCAGTACTGGCTGTTACCAGGTTACATCCCACCAGCAGCTAGAGGGTACACAGTTCTCTAAAACCCCTTCAGCATTTATACTATGTAGCCTCTTTCTGCTGATGATCATTCTGACGACTGTGAGGTGAAAGTTTTTGTAGACTGGATTTGCATGGTTTTATTAATTCCTGATGTTAAGCATTTTCCCATGCCCTTTCTTTCATAACAGAAAAAAGAAAGAAAGAGAATACAAAATGTGCGTAAAATCTGGGTCTTGAAATTGTCGTTTTGATATATGCACATCTTTGAGATTTTTGCTCGATTTACGACCCAAGGATTTGTTTTGAGGGCAGGTGTCATTTACAGGCCTGCAATTATTTTGACTATCAAGTAACCATTAGTGCTGGGTTTAGAGCTGCTGTTGTGTGAAACGGCCACAAGGTGGCAGTAGTTCTCCTTTACCTATTCTGGTTACTAGAGCAACAGTGCCTCAAGGGAAGTCATGTTCTAGGTTCTCAATTAGAATGGAATGTGCCGGGAAAAAACCCCTTAAGTTTATATCTGACTACTTCTTGTTCGTGTTTTAAATGTAATTTTCATTTTTTATCACAGCAAGGGTGATTACAATTTTTTGCTTGTTCTAGGTGTGCAAGATGTTGTTGTTTTACATATATACATATATCTATTGTTCTTTGGATCCTTTTCCCATTGTAGATTATGACACAATGTTGAGTAGTCTTCTCGTGGTATTCCGTGGGTCTATGGTGATTTTATACTTCACCTGTGTTTGTATATCTCTGTTTAACCCGGCATCCTAATGTATCCAATCCTCACACCTTTCCATTGGTGAACCATAAGTTTGTTTAATGAATCTATGATTGCCTTTCTTTGTGGAAATATCTTCACTGGTATCAATTTTTAGGTAACACCTATAAGTGATATCATAGGATATGTGTCTTTCGCTTTCTGACTTACTACAAGTTGCGTGATTACTTCTGGACTCATCTACTGTGCTGCAAATGGCATTGTGTCATTTTTTCCTTGACTAATATTCCATCTGTACGTGTACCATTTCTTTGTCCACTCATCTGTTGGTGGACTTATTGTTTGCTTCCATGTCTTGGCTACTGTAGTACTGCTGCAATGCACATTTGCCTGCCTGTGTCTTTCCAATTCTGTCGGTTATACGTGCAGGAATGGGCCTGCTGGATCGTATGGCAGACAAACGTTTACCTTGTAAAGGCACCTCCATTCTGTTCTCATTAGTGGCTTTTACCAGGTTACGTCCCACTTAAAGATGAGGGTATGCACTTTTCCACAACCCATTCAGCATTTATTGTTTGTAGTTTTCCTGCTTATGTTTATTCTGACTGGTGTGAGCTGATACCTCTTTGTGGTTGGATTTGCATGCATCTCATAATCCCTTGAAATTGAGCTTTCAGGCATGTCCTGTTTTTCTTCAAACTGTGAGTACAGCTTACCTCTTCAAATGGTTTTCTTGAAGTATTTGCCTGATTTGGAAATATTTTGCCCATTACCTCCCTGGAGACATTTTGAGGGCAGGTTTCATTTACAGCCCTCCAGTACTTGTGCATAGGAAGTGATCATAAGCACAGGTTTTAAAGCTGCTGTGGCAGGTAACGGCCATTGGGTGGCAGCATTTCTGCTTTCCCCACTCCGGTAACAAGGGAAACAGACCTTTCTGCCAGTGGTGTTCCTCGGTTATACATTAGAGTGGAACGTGCCCGGATAACTCCACAAATGTTGATTTTTCCTTACTTATGTTTGGTTTCCAAATTGAATTTATTTCTTTTTATTGGAGTAATATTCCATTGTGTACATTGACCACTACGTCTTTGTGCATTCCTCGTTTGGCGGACATTTTTGTTGCTTCCAAGTGTTGGCTGCGGTAAATATTCCTGGAGTGCAAGATTGCTAGCATGTGTCTTTTTGATTCACAACCTCTCAGGCGATAGGCAGAGCAGTGGGTATGCTTGATTGAATGGTAGCTCAATATCTACCTTTCCAAGGCACCTCGTTTTTGTTTTCATTACTGGCTCTTACCAGGTCCCACTTTGAAGCGAGGGTACACATTGTTCCACAACCCCTTCAGCATTTATTCTCTGCAGAAGTTTTGCTGGTGGCCATTCTGACTAGTGTCAGCTGATAGGTTTTTGTAATTTGGGTTTGCATGTCTTCAAAAATACCAAAAAATTCATCATTTTACACGCCGTTTTCTTTTCTGTTAAAAATAGAATGTGAGTACAATATATCCCTTGAAATTGTCTTCTTGGAAGGTTGCCCTCTTTTGAATTTTTGGTCGATATTCGACCCCAGGATTTTTTTGGAGGGCAGGTCTCATTACAGAACTGCAGCTCAGGTGCATATTTAGTGGCCATTAGCACTGGGTTTAAAGCTGCTGTTGTAGGAAACGGCCAAAAGGAGGCAGCATTTCTCCAGTCCCAAATCTGGTTACTAGGGCAGCACAGCCTTTCTGGAAGTCGTGCTCCCAGGTTGTAAATTAGAATGGAATGTGCCAGGAAAACCCCCCGTAAGTTTATATCCCATTATTTCTTGTTCGTCTTTTAATTTTTTAAAATCGGGGTAATGATTAGAATATTGTTTATCCTAGGTGTATACAATCTGGTTCATTTGTACATTACATATGTATGTATGTATGTGTATATATGTATATATATATAATATATATTCATGTACAGATACTCTTCCCATGTAAATTATTGCAGAGTGTTCCATTGACCTCCCTTGCTATATGGTCGGTCTTTTTGATATGTGTATTTAATAGGTATTTGTACACGTATGGTAACCCTAATCTTAATTTTCCATTTCCCCCACCTATCCTTTTAGATAAGAAAAGTTTGTTTTCTAAGTCTGTGAGTTTCTTTCCTGTGAAAATACCATCATTTGTGTCAGTTGTTAGATAACGCCTATAAGTGATATCATAGTATATCTTTTGCTTTCCGACTTACCTCACGTTCTGTCATTATCTCTAGGTTCATCTATGGTGCCTCAAAGAGCAGTGTTTCACTGTTTTCCATGGCTAATAATCCATTGTGTACATGGAGCACTTCTTCTTTATCCATTCATCCATTGATGGACATTTTGGTTGCTTCCGTGTCTTGGCTATTGTGAAAACTCCTGCAGTGAAGCTGTTGCAGCCTGTGCCTCCTCGACTCTGGTCTTCTGAGGTGAGAGGCTCAGCACTGGGCCTGCTGAGTGGAATGCTGGCTCAAATTCTACTTTTAAACGCAGCTCTTTTCTGTTCTCATTATTGGCTCTTACCACATTACATCTCACCAGCAGCTAGAGGGTACACGGTTCTCTAAAACCCCATCAGCATTTATTGTTTGTAGACTTTTGGCTGATGGTACTTGACTTGCGTGAGTTGAAACCTTTTTGTAGGCTAGATTTGCATGAGTCTAATAATTCCTGATGTTTAGCTTTTACCCTTTTTCCTTTTTTTTTAAATAGTGAGTAAAACTTAGCTCTTCCTACTATCTCCTTGAAAAATTTGCCAGTTTTGAATTTTTTTGGCCATTCCATACCTCTGCACAGTTCTTGAGGGCAGTTGTCCTTTACAGTCCTGCGTCCTTGTGAATGTTAAGTGACCATTAGCTGTGGTTTTAAAGCCGCTCTTGCGGGAAACGGCCACAAGGCGGCAGCATTTCTACATTTCCATCTCTGGCATTTTGGGCAACAGAGCTTTCCTGGAAATCGTGTTTGTAGGCTGAAAATCAGAGTGGAATGTGCCAGGGAAAACCCCCAAGAGCTTATATCTGCTTACTTCTAGTTTGCTTTTTAAATATAATTTTTATTATTTATCAGAGCAAATTTGCGAAAAATGTGTGTGTTCTAGGTGTACAGAATCTGGCTCATTATACCTATGTATCGATCTATTCACCTTTGGATCCTTTCCCGTGTAGGTTATTACAGAGTGTTGAGTAGACCTCTCTTGGTATTCCATAGCTATTTTGTGATTATATATTTCATATATATTAGTACATGTCTGTTAACCCCCATATCCTAATTCATACATTCCTTACACCTTTCCATTTGGTTAAACATAATTTGGTTTTCTGAATCTGTGAGTGTCCTTCTCTTGGAAATTATTTCATGGGTATCACTTTTTATGTAACACCTATAAGTGATGTAAGAGGATATTTTTCTTTTGGTTTCTTTCTTACTTCAAGTTGGGTGACTATCTCTAGATCCTTCTATGGTGGTGTCAATGGCACTGTTCCATGCTTTTCCATGGCTAGTATTCCATTGTGTACATGGACGACTTCTTC
Source organism: Pseudorca crassidens (assembly GCF_039906515.1). NCBI lineage: Eukaryota > Metazoa > Chordata > Mammalia > Artiodactyla > Delphinidae > Pseudorca > Pseudorca crassidens. Next base: position 2,862,708 of record NC_090316.1, on the reverse strand, counting down.
TTGGTGCCTATTTCTGTTGCTGGACAATGTTTTGAAGAAACATTGGTTTCTTCCAGGTCTTGGCTCTGGTACATGTTGCTGCAGTGCAGGTTTGCCAGTCTGTGCCTTTTTGATTCAGGTCTACTCAGGTGATAGGCCCATCAATTGCCCTACCAGATCACATGGTAGCTCAATTTTTACCTTTAAACAAACCTCCATTCTCTTCTCAGTACTGGCTGTTACCAGGTTACATCCCACCAGCAGCTAGAGGGTACACAGTTCTCTAAAACCCCTTCAGCATTTATACTATGTAGCCTCTTTCTGCTGATGATCATTCTGACGACTGTGAGGTGAAAGTTTTTGTAGACTGGATTTGCATGGTTTTATTAATTCCTGATGTTAAGCATTTTCCCATGCCCTTTCTTTCATAACAGAAAAAAGAAAGAAAGAGAATACAAAATGTGCGTAAAATCTGGGTCTTGAAATTGTCGTTTTGATATATGCACATCTTTGAGATTTTTGCTCGATTTACGACCCAAGGATTTGTTTTGAGGGCAGGTGTCATTTACAGGCCTGCAATTATTTTGACTATCAAGTAACCATTAGTGCTGGGTTTAGAGCTGCTGTTGTGTGAAACGGCCACAAGGTGGCAGCAGTTCTCCTTTACCTATTCTGGTTACTAGAGCAACAGTGCCTCAAGGGAAGTCATGTTCTAGGTTCTCAATTAGAATGGAATGTGCCGGGAAAAAACCCCTTAAGTTTATATCTGACTACTTCTTGTTCGTGTTTTAAATGTAATTTTCATTTTTTATCACAGCAAGGGTGATTACAATTTTTTGCTTGTTCTAGGTGTGCAAGATGTTGTTGTTTTACATATATACATATATCTATTGTTCTTTGGATCCTTTTCCCATTGTAGATTATGACACAATGTTGAGTAGTCTTCTCGTGGTATTCCGTGGGTCTATGGTGATTTTATACTTCACCTGTGTTTGTATATCTCTGTTTAACCCGGCATCCTAATGTATCCAATCCTCACACCTTTCCATTGGTGAACCATAAGTTTGTTTAATGAATCTATGATTGCCTTTCTTTGTGGAAATATCTTCACTGGTATCAATTTTTAGGTAACACCTATAAGTGATATCATAGGATATGTGTCTTTCGCTTTCTGACTTACTACAAGTTGCGTGATTACTTCTGGACTCATCTACTGTGCTGCAAATGGCATTGTGTCATTTTTTCCTTGACTAATATTCCATCTGTACGTGTACCATTTCTTTGTCCACTCATCTGTTGGTGGACTTATTGTTTGCTTCCATGTCTTGGCTACTGTAGTACTGCTGCAATGCACATTTGCCTGCCTGTGTCTTTCCAATTCTGTCGGTTATACGTGCAGGAATGGGCCTGCTGGATCGTATGGCAGACAAACGTTTACCTTGTAAAGGCACCTCCATTCTGTTCTCATTAGTGGCTTTTACCAGGTTACGTCCCACTTAAAGATGAGGGTATGCACTTTTCCACAACCCATTCAGCATTTATTGTTTGTAGTTTTCCTGCTTATGTTTATTCTGACTGGTGTGAGCTGATACCTCTTTGTGGTTGGATTTGCATGCATCTCATAATCCCTTGAAATTGAGCTTTCAGGCATGTCCTGTTTTTCTTCAAACTGTGAGTACAGCTTACCTCTTCAAATGGTTTTCTTGAAGTATTTGCCTGATTTGGAAATATTTTGCCCATTACCTCCCTGGAGACATTTTGAGGGCAGGTTTCATTTACAGCCCTCCAGTACTTGTGCATAGGAAGTGATCATAAGCACAGGTTTTAAAGCTGCTGTGGCAGGTAACGGCCATTGGGTGGCAGCATTTCTGCTTTCCCCACTCCGGTAACAAGGGAAACAGACCTTTCTGCCAGTGGTGTTCCTCGGTTATACATTAGAGTGGAACGTGCCCGGATAACTCCACAAATGTTGATTTTTCCTTACTTATGTTTGGTTTCCAAATTGAATTTATTTCTTTTTATTGGAGTAATATTCCATTGTGTACATTGACCACTACGTCTTTGTGCATTCCTCGTTTGGCGGACATTTTTGTTGCTTCCAAGTGTTGGCTGCGGTAAATATTCCTGGAGTGCAAGATTGCTAGCATGTGTCTTTTTGATTCACAACCTCTCAGGCGATAGGCAGAGCAGTGGGTATGCTTGATTGAATGGTAGCTCAATATCTACCTTTCCAAGGCACCTCGTTTTTGTTTTCATTACTGGCTCTTACCAGGTCCCACTTTGAAGCGAGGGTACACATTGTTCCACAACCCCTTCAGCATTTATTCTCTGCAGAAGTTTTGCTGGTGGCCATTCTGACTAGTGTCAGCTGATAGGTTTTTGTAATTTGGGTTTGCATGTCTTCAAAAATACCAAAAAATTCATCATTTTACACGCCGTTTTCTTTTCTGTTAAAAATAGAATGTGAGTACAATATATCCCTTGAAATTGTCTTCTTGGAAGGTTGCCCTCTTTTGAATTTTTGGTCGATATTCGACCCCAGGATTTTCTTGGAGGGCAGGTCTCATTACAGAACTGCAGCTCAGGTGCATATTTAGTGGCCATTAGCACTGGGTTTAAAGCTGCTGTTGTAGGAAACGGCCAAAAGGAGGCAGCATTTCTCCAGTCCCAAATCTGGTTACTAGGGCAGCACAGCCTTTCTGGAAGTCGTGCTCCCAGGTTGTAAATTAGAATGGAATGTGCCAGGAAAACCCCCCGTAAGTTTATATCCCATTATTTCTTGTTCGTCTTTTAATTTTTTAAAATCGGGGTAATGATTAGAATATTGTTTATCCTAGGTGTATACAATCTGGTTCATTTGTACATTACATATGTATGTATGTATGTGTATATATGTATATATATAATATATATTCATGTACAGATACTCTTCCCATGTAAATTATTGCAGAGTGTTCCATTGACCTCCCTTGCTATATGGTCGGTCTTTTTGATATACGTATTTAATAGGTATTTGTACACGTATGGTAACCCTAATCTTAATTTTCCATTTCCCCCACCTATCCTTTTAGATAAGAAAAGTTTGTTTTCTAAGTCTGTGAGTTTCTTTCCTGTGAAAATACCATCATTTGTGTCAGTTGTTAGATAACGCCTATAAGTGATATCATAGTATATCTTTTGCTTTCCGACTTACCTCACGTTCTGTCATTATCTCTAGGTTCATCTATGGTGCCTCAAAGAGCAGTGTTTCACTGTTTTCCATGGCTAATAATCCATTGTGTACATGGAGCACTTCTTCTTTATCCATTCATCCATTGATGGACATTTTGGTTTCTTCCGTGTCTTGGCTATTGTGAAAACTCCTGCAGTGAAGCTGTTGCAGCCTGTGCCTCCTCGACTCTGGTCTTCTGAGGTGAGAGGCTCAGCACTGGGCCTGCTGAGTGGAATGCTGGCTCAAATTCTACTTTTAAACGCAGCTCTTTTCTGTTCTCATTATTGGCTCTTACCACATTACATCTCACCAGCAGCTAGAGGGTACACGGTTCTCTAAAACCCCATCAGCATTTATTGTTTGTAGACTTTTGGCTGATGGTACTTGACTTGCGTGAGTTGAAACCTTTTTGTAGGCTAGATTTGCATGAGTCTAATAATTCCTGATGTTTAGCTTTTACCCTTTTTCCTTTTTTTTTAAATAGTGAGTAAAACTTAGCTCTTCCTACTATCTCCTTGAAAAATTTGCCAGTTTTGAATTTTTTTGGCCATTCCATACCTCTGCACAGTTCTTGAGGGCAGTTGTCCTTTGCAGTCGTGCGTCCTTGTGAATGTTAAGTGACCATTAGCTGTGGTTTTAAAGCCGCTCTTGCGGGAAACGGCCACAAGGCGGCAGCATTTCTACATTTCCATCTCTGGCATTTTGGGCAACAGAGCTTTCCTGGAAATCGTGTTTGTAGGCTGAAAATCAGAGTGGAATGTGCCAGGGAAAACCCCCAAGAGCTTATATCTGCTTACTTCTAGTTTGCTTTTTAAATATAATTTTTATTATTTATCAGAGCAAATTTGCGAAAAATGTGTGTGTTCTAGGTGTACAGAATCTGGCTCATTATACCTATGTATCGATCTATTCACCTTTGGATCCTTTCCCGTGTAGGTTATTACAGAGTGTTGAGTAGACCTCTCTTGGTATTCCATAGCTATTTTGTGATTATATATTTCATATATATTAGTACATGTCTGTTAACCCCCATATCCTAATTCATACATTCCTTACACCTTTCCATTTGGTTAAACATAATTTGGTTTTCTGAATCTGTGAGTGTCCTTCTCTTGGAAATTATTTCATGGGTATCACTTTTTATGTAACACCTATAAGTGATGTAAGAGGATATTTTTCTTTTGGTTTCTTTCTTACTTCAAGTTGGGTGACTATCTCTAGATCCTTCTATGGTGGTGTCAATGGCACTGTTCCATGCTTTTCCATGGCTAGTATTCCATTGTGTACATGGACGACTTCTTCTTGGTGCCTATTTCTGTTGCTGGACAATGTTTTGAAGAAACATTGGTTTCTTCCAGGTCTTGGCTCTGGTACATGTTGCTGCAGTGCAGGTTTGCCAGTCTGTGCCTTTTTGATTCAGGTCTACTCAGGTGATAGGCCCATCAATTGCCCTACCAGATCACATGGTAGCTCAATTTTTACCTTTAAACAAACCTCCATTCTCTTCTCAGTACTGGCTGTTACCAGGTTACATCCCACCAGCAGCTAGAGGGTACACAGTTCTCTAAAACCCCTTCAGCATTTATACTATGTAGCCTCTTTCTGCTGATGATCATTCTGACGACTGTGAGGTGAAAGTTTTTGTAGACTGGATTTGCATGGTTTTATTAATTCCTGATGTTAAGCATTTTCCCATGCCCTTTCTTTCATAACAGAAAAAAGAAAGAAAGAGAATACAAAATGTGCGTAAAATCTGGGTCTTGAAATTGTCGTTTTGATATATGCACATCTTTGAGATTTTTGCTCGATTTACGACCCAAGGATTTGTTTTGAGGGCAGGTGTCATTTACAGGCCTGCAATTATTTTGACTATCAAGTAACCATTAGTGCTGGGTTTAGAGCTGCTGTTGTGTGAAACGGCCACAAGGTGGCAGCAGTTCTCCTTTACCTATTCTGGTTACTAGAGCAACAGTGCCTCAAGGGAAGTCATGTTCTAGGTTCTCAATTAGAATGGAATGTGCCGGGAAAAAACCCCTTAAGTTTATATCTGACTACTTCTTGTTCGTGTTTTAAATGTAATTTTCATTTTTTATCACAGCAAGGGTGATTACAATTTTTTGCTTGTTCTAGGTGTGCAAGATGTTGTTGTTTTACATATATACATATATCTATTGTTCTTTGGATCCTTTTCCCATTGTAGATTATGACACAATGTTGAGTAGTCTTCTCGTGGTATTCCGTGGGTCTATGGTGATTTTATACTTCACCTGTGTTTGTATATCTCTGTTTAACCCGGCATCCTAATGTATCCAATCCTCACACCTTTCCATTGGTGAACCATAAGTTTGTTTAATGAATCTATGATTGCCTTTCTTTGTGGAAATATCTTCACTGGTATCAATTTTTAGGTAACACCTATAAGTGATATCATAGGATATGTGTCTTTCGCTTTCTGACTTACTACAAGTTGCGTGATTACTTCTGGACTCATCTACTGTGCTGCAAATGGCATTGTGTCATTTTTTCCTTGACTAATATTCCATCTGTACGTGTACCATTTCTTTGTCCACTCATCTGTTGGTGGACTTATTGTTTGCTTCCATGTCTTGGCTACTGTAGTACTGCTGCAATGCACATTTGCCTGCCTGTGTCTTTCCAATTCTGTCGGTTATACGTGCAGGAATGGGCCTGCTGGATCGTATGGCAGACAAACGTTTACCTTGTAAAGGCACCTCCATTCTGTTCTCATTAGTGGCTTTTACCAGGTTACGTCCCACTTAAAGATGAGGGTATGCACTTTTCCACAACCCATTCAGCATTTATTGTTTGTAGTTTTCCTGCTTATGTTTATTCTGACTGGTGTGAGCTGATACCTCTTTGTGGTTGGATTTGCATGCATCTCATAATCCCTTGAAATTGAGCTTTCAGGCATGTCCTGTTTTTCTTCAAACTGTGAGTACAGCTTACCTCTTCAAATGGTTTTCTTGAAGTATTTGCCTGATTTGGAAATATTTTGCCCATTACCTCCCTGGAGACATTTTGAGGGCAGGTTTCATTTACAGCCCTCCAGTACTTGTGCATAGGAAGTGATCATAAGCACAGGTTTTAAAGCTGCTGTGGCAGGTAACGGCCATTGGGTGGCAGCATTTCTGCTTTCCCCACTCCGGTAACAAGGGAAACAGACCTTTCTGCCAGTGGTGTTCCTCGGTTATACATTAGAGTGGAACGTGCCCGGATAACTCCACAAATGTTGATTTTTCCTTACTTATGTTTGGTTTCCAAATTGAATTTATTTCTTTTTATTGGAGTAATATTCCATTGTGTACATTGACCACTACGTCTTTGTGCATTCCTCGTTTGGCGGACATTTTTGTTGCTTCCAAGTGTTGGCTGCGGTAAATATTCCTGGAGTGCAAGATTGCTAGCATGTGTCTTTTTGATTCACAACCTCTCAGGCGATAGGCAGAGCAGTGGGTATGCTTGATTGAATGGTAGCTCAATATCTACCTTTCCAAGGCACCTCGTTTTTGTTTTCATTACTGGCTCTTACCAGGTCCCACTTTGAAGCGAGGGTACACATTGTTCCACAACCCCTTCAGCATTTATTCTCTGCAGAAGTTTTGCTGGTGGCCATTCTGACTAGTGTCAGCTGATAGGTTTTTGTAATTTGGGTTTGCATGTCTTCAAAAATACCAAAAAATTCATCATTTTACACGCCGTTTTCTTTTCTGTTAAAAATAGAATGTGAGTACAATATATCCCTTGAAATTGTCTTCTTGGAAGGTTGCCCTCTTTTGAATTTTTGGTCGATATTCGACCCCAGGATTTTCTTGGAGGGCAGGTCTCATTACAGAACTGCAGCTCAGGTGCATATTTAGTGGCCATTAGCACTGGGTTTAAAGCTGCTGTTGTAGGAAACGGCCAAAAGGAGGCAGCATTTCTCCAGTCCCAAATCTGGTTACTAGGGCAGCACAGCCTTTCTGGAAGTCGTGCTCCCAGGTTGTAAATTAGAATGGAATGTGCCAGGAAAACCCCCCGTAAGTTTATATCCCATTATTTCTTGTTCGTCTTTTAATTTTTTAAAATCGGGGTAATGATTAGAATATTGTTTATCCTAGGTGTATACAATCTGGTTCATTTGTACATTACATATGTATGTATGTATGTGTATATATGTATATATATATAATATATATTCATGTACAGATACTCTTCCCATGTAAATTATTGCAGAGTGTTCCATTGACCTCCCTTGCTATATGGTCGGTCTTTTTGATATGTGTATTTAATAGGTATTTGTACACGTATGGTAACCCTAATCTTAATTTTCCATTTCCCCCACCTATCCTTTTAGATAAGAAAAGTTTGTTTTCTAAGTCTGTGAGTTTCTTTCCTGTGAAAATACCATCATTTGTGTCAGTTGTTAGATAACGCCTATAAGTGATATCATAGTATATCTTTTGCTTTCCGACTTACCTCACGTTCTGTCATTATCTCTAGGTTCATCTATGGTGCCTCAAAGAGCAGTGTTTCACTGTTTTCCATGGCTAATAATCCATTGTGTACATGGAGCACTTCTTCTTTATCCATTCATCCATTGATGGACATTTTGGTTGCTTCCGTGTCTTGGCTATTGTGAAAACTCCTGCAGTGAAGCTGTTGCAGCCTGTGCCTCCTCGACTCTGGTCTTCTGAGGTGAGAGGCTCAGCACTGGGCCTGCTGAGTGGAATGCTGGCTCAAATTCTACTTTTAAACGCAGCTCTTTTCTGTTCTCATTATTGGCTCTTACCACATTACATCTCACCAGCAGCTAGAGGGTACACGGTTCTCTAAAACCCCATCAGCATTTATTGTTTGTAGACTTTTGGCTGATGGTACTTGACTTGCGTGAGTTGAAACCTTTTTGTAGGCTAGATTTGCATGAGTCTAATAATTCCTGATGTTTAGCTTTTACCCTTTTTCCTTTTTTTTTAAATAGTGAGTAAAACTTAGCTCTTCCTACTATCTCCTTGAAAAATTTGCCAGTTTTGAATTTTTTTGGCCATTCCATACCTCTGCACAGTTCTTGAGGGCAGTTGTCCTTTACAGTCCTGCGTCCTTGTGAATGTTAAGTGACCATTAGCTGTGGTTTTAAAGCCGCTCTTGCGGGAAACGGCCACAAGGCGGCAGCATTTCTACATTTCCATCTCTGGCATTTTGGGCAACAGAGCTTTCCTGGAAATCGTGTTTGTAGGCTGAAAATCAGAGTGGAATGTGCCAGGGAAAACCCCCAAGAGCTTATATCTGCTTACTTCTAGTTTGCTTTTTAAATATAATTTTTATTATTTATCAGAGCAAATTTGCGAAAAATGTGTGTGTTCTAGGTGTACAGAATCTGGCTCATTATACCTATGTATCGATCTATTCACCTTTGGATCCTTTCCCGTGTAGGTTATTACAGAGTGTTGAGTAGACCTCTCTTGGTATTCCATAGCTATTTTGTGATTATATATTTCATATATATTAGTACATGTCTGTTAACCCCCATATCCTAATTCATACATTCCTTACACCTTTCCATTTGGTTAAACATAATTTGGTTTTCTGAATCTGTGAGTGTCCTTCTCTTGGAAATTATTTCATGGGTATCACTTTTTATGTAACACCTATAAGTGATGTAAGAGGATATTTTTCTTTTGGTTTCTTTCTTACTTCAAGTTGGGTGACTATCTCTAGATCCTTCTATGGTGGTGTCAATGGCACTGTTCCATGCTTTTCCATGGCTAGTATTCCATTGTGTACATGGACGACTTCTTCTTGGTGCCTATTTCTGTTGCTGGACAATGTTTTGAAGAAACATTGGTTTCTTCCAGGTCTTGGCTCTGGTACATGTTGCTGCAGTGCAGGTTTGCCAGTCTGTGCCTTTTTGATTCAGGTCTACTCAGGTGATAGGCCCATCAATTGCCCTACCAGATCACATGGTAGCTCAATTTTTACCTTTAAACAAACCTCCATTCTCTTCTCAGTACTGGCTGTTACCAGGTTACATCCCACCAGCAGCTAGAGGGTACACAGTTCTCTAAAACCCCTTCAGCATTTATACTATGTAGCCTCTTTCTGCTGATGATCATTCTGACGACTGTGAGGTGAAAGTTTTTGTAGACTGGATTTGCATGGTTTTATTAATTCCTGATGTTAAGCATTTTCCCATGCCCTTTCTTTCATAACAGAAAAAAGAAAGAAAGAGAATACAAAATGTGCGTAAAATCTGGGTCTTGAAATTGTCGTTTTGATATATGCACATCTTTGAGATTTTTGCTCGATTTACGACCCAAGGATTTGTTTTGAGGGCAGGTGTCATTTACAGGCCTGCAATTATTTTGACTATCAAGTAACCATTAGTGCTGGGTTTAGAGCTGCTGTTGTGTGAAACGGCCACAAGGTGGCAGCAGTTCTCCTTTACCTATTCTGGTTACTAGAGCAACAGTGCCTCAAGGGAAGTCATGTTCTAGGTTCTCAATTAGAATGGAATGTGCCGGGAAAAAACCCCTTAAGTTTATATCTGACTACTTCTTGTTCGTGTTTTAAATGTAATTTTCATTTTTTATCACAGCAAGGGTGATTACAATTTTTTGCTTGTTCTAGGTGTGCAAGATGTTGTTGTTTTACATATATACATATATCTATTGTTCTTTGGATCCTTTTCCCATTGTAGATTATGACACAATGTTGAGTAGTCTTCTCGTGGTATTCCGTGGGTCTATGGTGATTTTATACTTCACCTGTGTTTGTATATCTCTGTTTAACCCGGCATCCTAATGTATCCAATCCTCACACCTTTCCATTGGTGAACCATAAGTTTGTTTAATGAATCTATGATTGCCTTTCTTTGTGGAAATATCTTCACTGGTATCAATTTTTAGGTAACACCTATAAGTGATATCATAGGATATGTGTCTTTCGCTTTCTGACTTACTACAAGTTGCGTGATTACTTCTGGACTCATCTACTGTGCTGCAAATGGCATTGTGTCATTTTTTCCTTGACTAATATTCCATCTGTACGTGTACCATTTCTTTGTCCACTCATCTGTTGGTGGACTTATTGTTTGCTTCCATGTCTTGGCTACTGTAGTACTGCTGCAATGCACATTTGCCTGCCTGTGTCTTTCCAATTCTGTCGGTTATACGTGCAGGAATGGGCCTGCTGGATCGTATGGCAGACAAACGTTTACCTTGTAAAGGCACCTCCATTCTGTTCTCATTAGTGGCTTTTACCAGGTTACGTCCCACTTAAAGATGAGGGTATGCACTTTTCCACAACCCATTCAGCATTTATTGTTTGTAGTTTTCCTGCTTATGTTTATTCTGACTGGTGTGAGCTGATACCTCTTTGTGGTTGGATTTGCATGCATCTCATAATCCCTTGAAATTGAGCTTTCAGGCATGTCCTGTTTTTCTTCAAACTGTGAGTACAGCTTACCTCTTCAAATGGTTTTCTTGAAGTATTTGCCTGATTTGGAAATATTTTGCCCATTACCTCCCTGGAGACATTTTGAGGGCAGGTTTCATTTACAGCCCTCCAGTACTTGTGCATAGGAAGTGATCATAAGCACAGGTTTTAAAGCTGCTGTGGCAGGTAACGGCCATTGGGTGGCAGCATTTCTGCTTTCCCCACTCCGGTAACAAGGGAAACAGACCTTTCTGCCAGTGGTGTTCCTCGGTTATACATTAGAGTGGAACGTGCCCGGATAACTCCACAAATGTTGATTTTTCCTTACTTATGTTTGGTTTCCAAATTGAATTTATTTCTTTTTATTGGAGTAATATTCCATTGTGTACATTGACCACTACGTCTTTGTGCATTCCTCGTTTGGCGGACATTTTTGTTGCTTCCAAGTGTTGGCTGCGGTAAATATTCCTGGAGTGCAAGATTGCTAGCATGTGTCTTTTTGATTCACAACCTCTCAGGCGATAGGCAGAGCAGTGGGTATGCTTGATTGAATGGTAGCTCAATATCTACCTTTCCAAGGCACCTCGTTTTTGTTTTCATTACTGGCTCTTACCAGGTCCCACTTTGAAGCGAGGGTACACATTGTTCCACAACCCCTTCAGCATTTATTCTCTGCAGAAGTTTTGCTGGTGGCCATTCTGACTAGTGTCAGCTGATAGGTTTTTGTAATTTGGGTTTGCATGTCTTCAAAAATACCAAAAAATTCATCATTTTACACGCCGTTTTCTTTTCTGTTAAAAATAGAATGTGAGTACAATATATCCCTTGAAATTGTCTTCTTGGAAGGTTGCCCTCTTTTGAATTTTTGGTCGATATTCGACCCCAGGATTTTCTTGGAGGGCAGGTCTCATTACAGAACTGCAGCTCAGGTGCATATTTAGTGGCCATTAGCACTGGGTTTAAAGCTGCTGTTGTAGGAAACGGCCAAAAGGAGGCAGCATTTCTCCAGTCCCAAATCTGGTTACTAGGGCAGCACAGCCTTTCTGGAAGTCGTGCTCCCAGGTTGTAAATTAGAATGGAATGTGCCAGGAAAACCCCCCGTAAGTTTATATCCCATTATTTCTTGTTCGTCTTTTAATTTTTTTAAATCGGGGTAATGATTAGAATATTGTTTATCCTAGGTGTATACAATCTGGTTCATTTGTACATTACATATGTATGTATGTATGTGTATATATGTATATATATAATATATATTCATGTACAGATACTCTTCCCATGTAAATTATTGCAGAGTGTTCCATTGACCTCCCTTGCTATATGGTCGGTCTTTTTGATATATGTATTTAATAGGTATTTGTACACGTATGGTAACCCTAATCTTAATTTTCCATTTCCCCCACCTATCCTTTTAGATAAGAAAAGTTTGTTTTCTAAGTCTGTGAGTTTCTTTCCTGTGAAAATACCATCATTTGTGTCAGTTGTTAGATAACGCCTATAAGTGATATCATAGTATATCTTTTGCTTTCCGACTTACCTCACGTTCTGTCATTATCTCTAGGTTCATCTATGGTGCCTCAAAGAGCAGTGTTTCACTGTTTTCCATGGCTAATAATCCATTGTGTACATGGAGCACTTCTTCTTTATCCATTCATCCATTGATGGACATTTTGGTTTCTTCCGTGTCTTGGCTATTGTGAAAACTCCTGCAGTGAAGCTGTTGCAGCCTGTGCCTCCTCGACTCTGGTCTTCTGAGGTGAGAGGCTCAGCACTGGGCCTGCTGAGTGGAATGCTGGCTCAAATTCTACTTTTAAACGCAGCTCTTTTCTGTTCTCATTATTGGCTCTTACCACATTACATCTCACCAGCAGCTAGAGGGTACACGGTTCTCTAAAACCCCATCAGCATTTATTGTTTGTAGACTTTTGGCTGATGGTACTTGACTTGCGTGAGTTGAAACCTTTTTGTAGGCTAGATTTGCATGAGTCTAATAATTCCTGATGTTTAGCTTTTACCCTTTTTCCTTTTTTTTTAAATAGTGAGTAAAACTTAGCTCTTCCTACTATCTCCTTGAAAAATTTGCCAGTTTTGAATTTTTTTGGCCATTCCATACCTCTGCACAGTTCTTGAGGGCAGTTGTCCTTTGCAGTCGTGCGTCCTTGTGAATGTTAAGTGACCATTAGCTGTGGTTTTAAAGCCGCTCTTGCGGGAAACGGCCACAAGGCGGCAGCATTTCTACATTTCCATCTCTGGCATTTTGGGCAACAGAGCTTTCCTGGAAATCGTGTTTGTAGGCTGAAAATCAGAGTGGAATGTGCCAGGGAAAACCCCCAAGAGCTTATATCTGCTTACTTCTAGTTTGCTTTTTAAATATAATTTTTATTATTTATCAGAGCAAATTTGCGAAAAATGTGTGTGTTCTAGGTGTACAGAATCTGGCTCATTATACCTATGTATCGATCTATTCACCTTTGGATCCTTTCCCGTGTAGGTTATTACAGAGTGTTGAGTAGACCTCTCTTGGTATTCCATAGCTATTTTGTGATTATATATTTCATATATATTAGTACATGTCTGTTAACCCCCATATCCTAATTCATACATTCCTTACACCTTTCCATTTGGTTAAACATAATTTGGTTTTCTGAATCTGTGAGTGTCCTTCTCTTGGAAATTATTTCATGGGTATCACTTTTTATGTAACACCTATAAGTGATGTAAGAGGATATTTTTCTTTTGGTTTCTTTCTTACTTCAAGTTGGGTGACTATCTCTAGATCCTTCTATGGTGGTGTCAATGGCACTGTTCCATGCTTTTCCATGGCTAGTATTCCATTGTGTACATGGACGACTTCTTCTTGGTGCCTATTTCTGTTGCTGGACAATGTTTTGAAGAAACATTGGTTTCTTCCAGGTCTTGGCTCTGGTACATGTTGCTGCAGTGCAGGTTTGCCAGTCTGTGCCTTTTTGATTCAGGTCTACTCAGGTGATAGGCCCATCAATTGCCCTACCAGATCACATGGTAGCTCAATTTTTACCTTTAAACAAACCTCCATTCTCTTCTCAGTACTGGCTGTTACCAGGTTACATCCCACCAGCAGCTAGAGGGTACACAGTTCTCTAAAACCCCTTCAGCATTTATACTATGTAGCCTCTTTCTGCTGATGATCATTCTGACGACTGTGAGGTGAAAGTTTTTGTAGACTGGATTTGCATGGTTTTATTAATTCCTGATGTTAAGCATTTTCCCATGCCCTTTCTTTCATAACAGAAAAAAGAAAGAAAGAGAATACAAAATGTGCGTAAAATCTGGGTCTTGAAATTGTCGTTTTGATATATGCACATCTTTGAGATTTTTGCTCGATTTACGACCCAAGGATTTGTTTTGAGGGCAGGTGTCATTTACAGGCCTGCAATTATTTTGACTATCAAGTAACCATTAGTGCTGGGTTTAGAGCTGCTGTTGTGTGAAACGGCCACAAGGTGGCAGCAGTTCTCCTTTACCTATTCTGGTTACTAGAGCAACAGTGCCTCAAGGGAAGTCATGTTCTAGGTTCTCAATTAGAATGGAATGTGCCGGGAAAAAACCCCTTAAGTTTATATCTGACTACTTCTTGTTCGTGTTTTAAATGTAATTTTCATTTTTTATCACAGCAAGGGTGATTACAATTTTTTGCTTGTTCTAGGTGTGCAAGATGTTGTTGTTTTACATATATACATATATCTATTGTTCTTTGGATCCTTTTCCCATTGTAGATTATGACACAATGTTGAGTAGTCTTCTCGTGGTATTCCGTGGGTCTATGGTGATTTTATACTTCACCTGTGTTTGTATATCTCTGTTTAACCCGGCATCCTAATGTATCCAATCCTCACACCTTTCCATTGGTGAACCATAAGTTTGTTTAATGAATCTATGATTGCCTTTCTTTGTGGAAATATCTTCACTGGTATCAATTTTTAGGTAACACCTATAAGTGATATCATAGGATATGTGTCTTTCGCTTTCTGACTTACTACAAGTTGCGTGATTACTTCTGGACTCATCTACTGTGCTGCAAATGGCATTGTGTCATTTTTTCCTTGACTAATATTCCATCTGTACGTGTACCATTTCTTTGTCCACTCATCTGTTGGTGGACTTATTGTTTGCTTCCATGTCTTGGCTACTGTAGTACTGCTGCAATGCACATTTGCCTGCCTGTGTCTTTCCAATTCTGTCGGTTATACGTGCAGGAATGGGCCTGCTGGATCGTATGGCAGACAAACGTTTACCTTGTAAAGGCACCTCCATTCTGTTCTCATTAGTGGCTTTTACCAGGTTACGTCCCACTTAAAGATGAGGGTATGCACTTTTCCACAACCCATTCAGCATTTATTGTTTGTAGTTTTCCTGCTTATGTTTATTCTGACTGGTGTGAGCTGATACCTCTTTGTGGTTGGATTTGCATGCATCTCATAATCCCTTGAAATTGAGCTTTCAGGCATGTCCTGTTTTTCTTCAAACTGTGAGTACAGCTTACCTCTTCAAATGGTTTTCTTGAAGTATTTGCCTGATTTGGAAATATTTTGCCCATTACCTCCCTGGAGACATTTTGAGGGCAGGTTTCATTTACAGCCCTCCAGTACTTGTGCATAGGAAGTGATCATAAGCACAGGTTTTAAAGCTGCTGTGGCAGGTAACGGCCATTGGGTGGCAGCATTTCTGCTTTCCCCACTCCGGTAACAAGGGAAACAGACCTTTCTGCCAGTGGTGTTCCTCGGTTATACATTAGAGTGGAACGTGCCCGGATAACTCCACAAATGTTGATTTTTCCTTACTTATGTTTGGTTTCCAAATTGAATTTATTTCTTTTTATTGGAGTAATATTCCATTGTGTACATTGACCACTACGTCTTTGTGCATTCCTCGTTTGGCGGACATTTTTGTTGCTTCCAAGTGTTGGCTGCGGTAAATATTCCTGGAGTGCAAGATTGCTAGCATGTGTCTTTTTGATTCACAACCTCTCAGGCGATAGGCAGAGCAGTGGGTATGCTTGATTGAATGGTAGCTCAATATCTACCTTTCCAAGGCACCTCGTTTTTGTTTTCATTACTGGCTCTTACCAGGTCCCACTTTGAAGCGAGGGTACACATTGTTCCACAACCCCTTCAGCATTTATTCTCTGCAGAAGTTTTGCTGGTGGCCATTCTGACTAGTGTCAGCTGATAGGTTTTTGTAATTTGGGTTTGCATGTCTTCAAAAATACCAAAAAATTCATCATTTTACACGCCGTTTTCTTTTCTGTTAAAAATAGAATGTGAGTACAATATATCCCTTGAAATTGTCTTCTTGGAAGGTTGCCCTCTTTTGAATTTTTGGTCGATATTCGACCCCAGGATTTTTTTGGAGGGCAGGTCTCATTACAGAACTGCAGCTCAGGTGCATATTTAGTGGCCATTAGCACTGGGTTTAAAGCTGCTGTTGTAGGAAACGGCCAAAAGGAGGCAGCATTTCTCCAGTCCCAAATCTGGTTACTAGGGCAGCACAGCCTTTCTGGAAGTCGTGCTCCCAGGTTGTAAATTAGAATGGAATGTGCCAGGAAAACCCCCCGTAAGTTTATATCCCATTATTTCTTGTTCGTCTTTTAATTTTTTAAAATCGGGGTAATGATTAGAATATTGTTTATCCTAGGTGTATACAATCTGGTTCATTTGTACATTACATATGTATGTATGTATGTGTATATATGTATATATATATAATATATATTCATGTACAGATACTCTTCCCATGTAAATTATTGCAGAGTGTTCCATTGACCTCCCTTGCTATATGGTCGGTCTTTTTGATATGTGTATTTAATAGGTATTTGTACACGTATGGTAACCCTAATCTTAATTTTCCATTTCCCCCACCTATCCTTTTAGATAAGAAAAGTTTGTTTTCTAAGTCTGTGAGTTTCTTTCCTGTGAAAATACCATCATTTGTGTCAGTTGTTAGATAACGCCTATAAGTGATATCATAGTATATCTTTTGCTTTCCGACTTACCTCACGTTCTGTCATTATCTCTAGGTTCATCTATGGTGCCTCAAAGAGCAGTGTTTCACTGTTTTCCATGGCTAATAATCCATTGTGTACATGGAGCACTTCTTCTTTATCCATTCATCCATTGATGGACATTTTGGTTGCTTCCGTGTCTTGGCTATTGTGAAAACTCCTGCAGTGAAGCTGTTGCAGCCTGTGCCTCCTCGACTCTGGTCTTCTGAGGTGAGAGGCTCAGCACTGGGCCTGCTGAGTGGAATGCTGGCTCAAATTCTACTTTTAAACGCAGCTCTTTTCTGTTCTCATTATTGGCTCTTACCACATTACATCTCACCAGCAGCTAGAGGGTACACGGTTCTCTAAAACCCCATCAGCATTTATTGTTTGTAGACTTTTGGCTGATGGTACTTGACTTGCGTGAGTTGAAACCTTTTTGTAGGCTAGATTTGCATGAGTCTAATAATTCCTGATGTTTAGCTTTTACCCTTTTTCCTTTTTTTTTAAATAGTGAGTAAAACTTAGCTCTTCCTACTATCTCCTTGAAAAATTTGCCAGTTTTGAATTTTTTTGGCCATTCCATACCTCTGCACAGTTCTTGAGGGCAGTTGTCCTTTACAGTCCTGCGTCCTTGTGAATGTTAAGTGACCATTAGCTGTGGTTTTAAAGCCGCTCTTGCGGGAAACGGCCACAAGGCGGCAGCATTTCTACATTTCCATCTCTGGCATTTTGGGCAACAGAGCTTTCCTGGAAATCGTGTTTGTAGGCTGAAAATCAGAGTGGAATGTGCCAGGGAAAACCCCCAAGAGCTTATATCTGCTTACTTCTAGTTTGCTTTTTAAATATAATTTTTATTATTTATCAGAGCAAATTTGCGAAAAATGTGTGTGTTCTAGGTGTACAGAATCTGGCTCATTATACCTATGTATCGATCTATTCACCTTTGGATCCTTTCCCGTGTAGGTTATTACAGAGTGTTGAGTAGACCTCTCTTGGTATTCCATAGCTATTTTGTGATTATATATTTCATATATATTAGTACATGTCTGTTAACCCCCATATCCTAATTCATACATTCCTTACACCTTTCCATTTGGTTAAACATAATTTGGTTTTCTGAATCTGTGAGTGTCCTTCTCTTGGAAATTATTTCATGGGTATCACTTTTTATGTAACACCTATAAGTGATGTAAGAGGATATTTTTCTTTTGGTTTCTTTCTTACTTCAAGTTGGGTGACTATCTCTAGATCCTTCTATGGTGGTGTCAATGGCACTGTTCCATGCTTTTCCATGGCTAGTATTCCATTGTGTACATGGACGACTTCTTCTTGGTGCCTATTTCTGTTGCTGGACAATGTTTTGAAGAAACATTGGTTTCTTCCAGGTCTTGGCTCTGGTACATGTTGCTGCAGTGCAGGTTTGCCAGTCTGTGCCTTTTTGATTCAGGTCTACTCAGGTGATAGGCCCATCAATTGCCCTACCAGATCACATGGTAGCTCAATTTTTACCTTTAAACAAACCTCCATTCTCTTCTCAGTACTGGCTGTTACCAGGTTACATCCCACCAGCAGCTAGAGGGTACACAGTTCTCTAAAACCCCTTCAGCATTTATACTATGTAGGCTCTTTCTGCTGATGATCATTCTGACGACTGTGAGGTGAAAGTTTTTGTAGACTGGATTTGCATGGTTTTATTAATTCCTGATGTTAAGCATTTTCCCATGCCCTTTCTTTCATAACAGAAAAAAGAAAGAAAGAGAATACAAAATGTGCGTAAAATCTGGGTCTTGAAATTGTCGTTTTGATATATGCACATCTTTGAGATTTTTGCTCGATTTACGACCCAAGGATTTGTTTTGAGGGCAGGTGTCATTTACAGGCCTGCAATTATTTTGACTATCAAGTAACCATTAGTGCTGGGTTTAGAGCTGCTGTTGTGTGAAACGGCCACAAGGTGGCAGTAGTTCTCCTTTACCTATTCTGGTTACTAGAGCAACAGTGCCTCAAGGGAAGTCATGTTCTAGGTTCTCAATTAGAATGGAATGTGCCGGGAAAAAACCCCTTAAGTTTATATCTGACTACTTCTTGTTCGTGTTTTAAATGTAATTTTCATTTTTTATCACAGCAAGGGTGATTACAATTTTTTGCTTGTTCTAGGTGTGCAAGATGTTGTTGTTTTACATATATACATATATCTATTGTTCTTTGGATCCTTTTCCCATTGTAGATTATGACACAATGTTGAGTAGTCTTCTCGTGGTATTCCGTGGGTCTATGGTGATTTTATACTTCACCTGTGTTTGTATATCTCTGTTTAACCCGGCATCCTAATGTATCCAATCCTCACACCTTTCCATTGGTGAACCATAAGTTTGTTTAATGAATCTATGATTGCCTTTCTTTGTGGAAATATCTTCACTGGTATCAATTTTTAGGTAACACCTATAAGTGATATCATAGGATATGTGTCTTTCGCTTTCTGACTTACTACAAGTTGCGTGATTACTTCTGGACTCATCTACTGTGCTGCAAATGGCATTGTGTCATTTTTTCCTTGACTAATATTCCATCTGTACGTGTACCATTTCTTTGTCCACTCATCTGTTGGTGGACTTATTGTTTGCTTCCATGTCTTGGCTACTGTAGTACTGCTGCAATGCACATTTGCCTGCCTGTGTCTTTCCAATTCTGTCGGTTATACGTGCAGGAATGGGCCTGCTGGATCGTATGGCAGACAAACGTTTACCTTGTAAAGGCACCTCCATTCTGTTCTCATTAGTGGCTTTTACCAGGTTACGTCCCACTTAAAGATGAGGGTATGCACTTTTCCACAACCCATTCAGCATTTATTGTTTGTAGTTTTCCTGCTTATGTTTATTCTGACTGGTGTGAGCTGATACCTCTTTGTGGTTGGATTTGCATGCATCTCATAATCCCTTGAAATTGAGCTTTCAGGCATGTCCTGTTTTTCTTCAAACTGTGAGTACAGCTTACCTCTTCAAATGGTTTTCTTGAAGTATTTGCCTGATTTGGAAATATTTTGCCCATTACCTCCCTGGAGACATTTTGAGGGCAGGTTTCATTTACAGCCCTCCAGTACTTGTGCATAGGAAGTGATCATAAGCACAGGTTTTAAAGCTGCTGTGGCAGGTAACGGCCATTGGGTGGCAGCATTTCTGCTTTCCCCACTCCGGTAACAAGGGAAACAGACCTTTCTGCCAGTGGTGTTCCTCGGTTATACATTAGAGTGGAACGTGCCCGGATAACTCCACAAATGTTGATTTTTCCTTACTTATGTTTGGTTTCCAAATTGAATTTATTTCTTTTTATTGGAGTAATATTCCATTGTGTACATTGACCACTACGTCTTTGTGCATTCCTCGTTTGGCGGACATTTTTGTTGCTTCCAAGTGTTGGCTGCGGTAAATATTCCTGGAGTGCAAGATTGCTAGCATGTGTCTTTTTGATTCACAACCTCTCAGGCGATAGGCAGAGCAGTGGGTATGCTTGATTGAATGGTAGCTCAATATCTACCTTTCCAAGGCACCTCGTTTTTGTTTTCATTACTGGCTCTTACCAGGTCCCACTTTGAAGCGAGGGTACACATTGTTCCACAACCCCTTCAGCATTTATTCTCTGCAGAAGTTTTGCTGGTGGCCATTCTGACTAGTGTCAGCTGATAGGTTTTTGTAATTTGGGTTTGCATGTCTTCAAAAATACCAAAAAATTCATCATTTTACACGCCGTTTTCTTTTCTGTTAAAAATAGAATGTGAGTACAATATATCCCTTGAAATTGTCTTCTTGGAAGGTTGCCCTCTTTTGAATTTTTGGTCGATATTCGACCCCAGGATTTTTTTGGAGGGCAGGTCTCATTACAGAACTGCAGCTCAGGTGCATATTTAGTGGCCATTAGCACTGGGTTTAAAGCTGCTGTTGTAGGAAACGGCCAAAAGGAGGCAGCATTTCTCCAGTCCCAAATCTGGTTACTAGGGCAGCACAGCCTTTCTGGAAGTCGTGCTCCCAGGTTGTAAATTAGAATGGAATGTGCCAGGAAAACCCCCCGTAAGTTTATATCCCATTATTTCTTGTTCGTCTTTTAATTTTTTAAAATCGGGGTAATGATTAGAATATTGTTTATCCTAGGTGTATACAATCTGGTTCATTTGTACATTACATATGTATGTATGTATGTGTATATATGTATATATATATAATATATATTCATGTACAGATACTCTTCCCATGTAAATTATTGCAGAGTGTTCCATTGACCTCCCTTGCTATATGGTCGGTCTTTTTGATATGTGTATTTAATAGGTATTTGTACACGTATGGTAACCCTAATCTTAATTTTCCATTTCCCCCACCTATCCTTTTAGATAAGAAAAGTTTGTTTTCTAAGTCTGTGAGTTTCTTTCCTGTGAAAATACCATCATTTGTGTCAGTTGTTAGATAACGCCTATAAGTGATATCATAGTATATCTTTTGCTTTCCGACTTACCTCACGTTCTGTCATTATCTCTAGGTTCATCTATGGTGCCTCAAAGAGCAGTGTTTCACTGTTTTCCATGGCTAATAATCCATTGTGTACATGGAGCACTTCTTCTTTATCCATTCATCCATTGATGGACATTTTGGTTGCTTCCGTGTCTTGGCTATTGTGAAAACTCCTGCAGTGAAGCTGTTGCAGCCTGTGCCTCCTCGACTCTGGTCTTCTGAGGTGAGAGGCTCAGCACTGGGCCTGCTGAGTGGAATGCTGGCTCAAATTCTACTTTTAAACGCAGCTCTTTTCTGTTCTCATTATTGGCTCTTACCACATTACATCTCACCAGCAGCTAGAGGGTACACGGTTCTCTAAAACCCCATCAGCATTTATTGTTTGTAGACTTTTGGCTGATGGTACTTGACTTGCGTGAGTTGAAACCTTTTTGTAGGCTAGATTTGCATGAGTCTAATAATTCCTGATGTTTAGCTTTTACCCTTTTTCCTTTTTTTTTAAATAGTGAGTAAAACTTAGCTCTTCCTACTATCTCCTTGAAAAATTTGCCAGTTTTGAATTTTTTTGGCCATTCCATACCTCTGCACAGTTCTTGAGGGCAGTTGTCCTTTGCAGTCGTGCGTCCTTGTGAATGTTAAGTGACCATTAGCTGTGGTTTTAAAGCCGCTCTTGCGGGAAACGGCCACAAGGCGGCAGCATTTCTACATTTCCATCTCTGGCATTTTGGGCAACAGAGCTTTCCTGGAAATCGTGTTTGTAGGCTGAAAATCAGAGTGGAATGTGCCAGGGAAAACCCCCAAGAGCTTATATCTGCTTACTTCTAGTTTGCTTTTTAAATATAATTTTTATTATTTATCAGAGCAAATTTGCGAAAAATGTGTGTGTTCTAGGTGTACAGAATCTGGCTCATTATACCTATGTATCGATCTATTCACCTTTGGATCCTTTCCCGTGTAGGTTATTACAGAGTGTTGAGTAGACCTCTCTTGGTATTCCATAGCTATTTTGTGATTATATATTTCATATATATTAGTACATGTCTGTTAACCCCCATATCCTAATTCATACATTCCTTACACCTTTCCATTTGGTTAAACATAATTTGGTTTTCTGAATCTGTGAGTGTCCTTCTCTTGGAAATTATTTCATGGGTATCACTTTTTATGTAACACCTATAAGTGATGTAAGAGGATATTTTTCTTTTGGTTTCTTTCTTACTTCAAGTTGGGTGACTATCTCTAGATCCTTCTATGGTGGTGTCAATGGCACTGTTCCATGCTTTTCCATGGCTAGTATTCCATTGTGTACATGGACGACTTCTTCTTGGTGCCTATTTCTGTTGCTGGACAATGTTTTGAAGAAACATTGGTTTCTTCCAGGTCTTGGCTCTGGTACATGTTGCTGCAGTGCAGGTTTGCCAGTCTGTGCCTTTTTGATTCAGGTCTACTCAGGTGATAGGCCCATCAATTGCCCTACCAGATCACATGGTAGCTCAATTTTTACCTTTAAACAAACCTCCATTCTCTTCTCAGTACTGGCTGTTACCAGGTTACATCCCACCAGCAGCTAGAGGGTACACAGTTCTCTAAAACCCCTTCAGCATTTATACTATGTAGCCTCTTTCTGCTGATGATCATTCTGACGACTGTGAGGTGAAAGTTTTTGTAGACTGGATTTGCATGGTTTTATTAATTCCTGATGTTAAGCATTTTCCCATGCCCTTTCTTTCATAACAGAAAAAAGAAAGAAAGAGAATACAAAATGTGCGTAAAATCTGGGTCTTGAAATTGTCGTTTTGATATATGCACATCTTTGAGATTTTTGCTCGATTTACGACCCAAGGATTTGTTTTGAGGGCAGGTGTCATTTACAGGCCTGCAATTATTTTGACTATCAAGTAACCATTAGTGCTGGGTTTAGAGCTGCTGTTGTGTGAAACGGCCACAAGGTGGCAGTAGTTCTCCTTTACCTATTCTGGTTACTAGAGCAACAGTGCCTCAAGGGAAGTCATGTTCTAGGTTCTCAATTAGAATGGAATGTGCCGGGAAAAAACCCCTTAAGTTTATATCTGACTACTTCTTGTTCGTGTTTTAAATGTAATTTTCATTTTTTATCACAGCAAGGGTGATTACAATTTTTTGCTTGTTCTAGGTGTGCAAGATGTTGTTGTTTTACATATATACATATATCTATTGTTCTTTGGATCCTTTTCCCATTGTAGGTTATGACACAATGTTGAGTAGTCTTCTCGTGGTATTCCGTGGGTCTATGGTGATTTTATACTTCACCTGTGTTTGTATATCTCTGTTTAACCCGGCATCCTAATGTATCCAATCCTCACACCTTTCCATTGGTGAACCATAAGTTTGTTTAATGAATCTATGATTGCCTTTCTTTGTGGAAATATCTTCACTGGTATCAATTTTTAGGTAACACCTATAAGTGATATCATAGGATATGTGTCTTTCGCTTTCTGACTTACTACAAGTTGCGTGATTACTTCTGGACTCATCTACTGTGCTGCAAATGGCATTGTGTCATTTTTTCCTTGGCTAATATTCCATCTGTACGTGTACCATTTCTTTGTCCACTCATCTGTTGGTGGACTTATTGTTTGCTTCCATGTCTTGGCTACTGTAGTACTGCTGCAATGCACATTTGCCTGCCTGTGTCTTTCCAATTCTGTCGGTTATACGTGCAGGAATGGGCCTGCTGGATCGTATGGCAGACAAACGTTTACCTTGTAAAGGCACCTCCATTCTGTTCTCATTAGTGGCTTTTACCAGGTTACGTCCCACTTAAAGATGAGGGTATGCACTTTTCCACAACCCATTCAGCATTTATTGTTTGTAGTTTTCCTGCTTATGTTTATTCTGACTGGTGTGAGCTGATACCTCTTTGTGGTTGGATTTGCATGCATCTCATAATCCCTTGAAATTGAGCTTTCAGGCATGTCCTGTTTTTCTTCAAACTGTGAGTACAGCTTACCTCTTCAAATGGTTTTCTTGAAGTATTTGCCTGATTTGGAAATATTTTGCCCATTACCTCCCTGGAGACATTTTGAGGGCAGGTTTCATTTACAGCCCTCCAGTACTTGTGCATAGGAAGTGATCATAAGCACAGGTTTTAAAGCTGCTGTGGCAGGTAACGGCCATTGGGTGGCAGCATTTCTGCTTTCCCCACTCCGGTAACAAGGGAAACAGACCTTTCTGCCAGTGGTGTTCCTCGGTTATACATTAGAGTGGAACGTGCCCGGATAACTCCACAAATGTTGATTTTTCCTTACTTATGTTTGGTTTCCAAATTGAATTTATTTCTTTTTATTGGAGTAATATTCCATTGTGTACATTGACCACTACGTCTTTGTGCATTCCTCGTTTGGCGGACATTTTTGTTGCTTCCAAGTGTTGGCTGCGGTAAATATTCCTGGAGTGCAAGATTGCTAGCATGTGTCTTTTTGATTCACAACCTCTCAGGCGATAGGCAGAGCAGTGGGTATGCTTGATTGAATGGTAGCTCAATATCTACCTTTCCAAGGCACCTCGTTTTTGTTTTCATTACTGGCTCTTACCAGGTCCCACTTTGAAGCGAGGGTACACATTGTTCCACAACCCCTTCAGCATTTATTCTCTGCAGAAGTTTTGCTGGTGGCCATTCTGACTAGTGTCAGCTGATAGGTTTTTGTAATTTGGGTTTGCATGTCTTCAAAAATACCAAAAAATTCATCATTTTACACGCCGTTTTCTTTTCTGTTAAAAATAGAATGTGAGTACAATATATCCCTTGAAATTGTCTTCTTGGAAGGTTGCCCTCTTTTGAATTTTTGGTCGATATTCGACCCCAGGATTTTTTTGGAGGGCAGGTCTCATTACAGAACTGCAGCTCAGGTGCATATTTAGTGGCCATTAGCACTGGGTTTAAAGCTGCTGTTGTAGGAAACGGCCAAAAGGAGGCAGCATTTCTCCAGTCCCAAATCTGGTTACTAGGGCAGCACAGCCTTTCTGGAAGTCGTGCTCCCAGGTTGTAAATTAGAATGGAATGTGCCAGGAAAACCCCCCGTAAGTTTATATCCCATTATTTCTTGTTCGTCTTTTAATTTTTTAAAATCGGGGTAATGATTAGAATATTGTTTATCCTAGGTGTATACAATCTGGTTCATTTGTACATTACATATGTATGTATGTATGTGTATATATGTATATATATATAATATATATTCATGTACAGATACTCTTCCCATGTAAATTATTGCAGAGTGTTCCATTGACCTCCCTTGCTATATGGTCGGTCTTTTTGATATGTGTATTTAATAGGTATTTGTACACGTATGGTAACCCTAATCTTAATTTTCCATTTCCCCCACCTATCCTTTTAGATAAGAAAAGTTTGTTTTCTAAGTCTGTGAGTTTCTTTCCTGTGAAAATACCATCATTTGTGTCAGTTGTTAGATAACGCCTATAAGTGATATCATAGTATATCTTTTGCTTTCCGACTTACCTCACGTTCTGTCATTATCTCTAGGTTCATCTATGGTGCCTCAAAGAGCAGTGTTTCACTGTTTTCCATGGCTAATAATCCATTGTGTACATGGAGCACTTCTTCTTTATCCATTCATCCATTGATGGACATTTTGGTTGCTTCCGTGTCTTGGCTATTGTGAAAACTCCTGCAGTGAAGCTGTTGCAGCCTGTGCCTCCTCGACTCTGGTCTTCTGAGGTGAGAGGCTCAGCACTGGGCCTGCTGAGTGGAATGCTGGCTCAAATTCTACTTTTAAACGCAGCTCTTTTCTGTTCTCATTATTGGCTCTTACCACATTACATCTCACCAGCAGCTAGAGGGTACACGGTTCTCTAAAACCCCATCAGCATTTATTGTTTGTAGACTTTTGGCTGATGGTACTTGACTTGCGTGAGTTGAAACCTTTTTGTAGGCTAGATTTGCATGAGTCTAATAATTCCTGATGTTTAGCTTTTACCCTTTTTCCTTTTTTTTTAAATAGTGAGTAAAACTTAGCTCTTCCTACTATCTCCTTGAAAAATTTGCCAGTTTTGAATTTTTTTGGCCATTCCATACCTCTGCACAGTTCTTGAGGGCAGTTGTCCTTTACAGTCCTGCGTCCTTGTGAATGTTAAGTGACCATTAGCTGTGGTTTTAAAGCCGCTCTTGCGGGAAACGGCCACAAGGCGGCAGCATTTCTACATTTCCATCTCTGGCATTTTGGGCAACAGAGCTTTCCTGGAAATCGTGTTTGTAGGCTGAAAATCAGAGTGGAATGTGCCAGGGAAAACCCCCAAGAGCTTATATCTGCTTACTTCTAGTTTGCTTTTTAAATATAATTTTTATTATTTATCAGAGCAAATTTGCGAAAAATGTGTGTGTTCTAGGTGTACAGAATCTGGCTCATTATACCTATGTATCGATCTATTCACCTTTGGATCCTTTCCCGTGTAGGTTATTACAGAGTGTTGAGTAGACCTCTCTTGGTATTCCATAGCTATTTTGTGATTATATATTTCATATATATTAGTACATGTCTGTTAACCCCCATATCCTAATTCATACATTCCTTACACCTTTCCATTTGGTTAAACATAATTTGGTTTTCTGAATCTGTGAGTGTCCTTCTCTTGGAAATTATTTCATGGGTATCACTTTTTATGTAACACCTATAAGTGATGTAAGAGGATATTTTTCTTTTGGTTTCTTTCTTACTTCAAGTTGGGTGACTATCTCTAGATCCTTCTATGGTGGTGTCAATGGCACTCTTCCATGCTTTTCCATGGCTAGTATTCCATTGTGTACATGGACGACTTCTTCTTGGTGCCTATTTCTGTTGCTGGACATTTTGGTTTCTTCCAAGTCTTGGCTCTGGTACATGTTGCTGCAGTGCAGGTTTGCCAGTCTGTGCCTTTTTGATTCAGGTCTACTCAGGTGATAGGCCCATCAATTGCCCTACCAGATCACATGGTAGCTCAATTTTTACCTTTAAACAAACCTCCATTCTCTTCTCAGTACTGGCTGTTACCAGGTTACATCCCACCAGCAGCTAGAGGGTACACAGTTCTCTAAAACCCCTTCAGCATTTATACTATGTAGCCTCTTTCTGCTGATGATCATTCTGACGACTGTGAGGTGAAAGTTTTTGTAGACTGGATTTGCATGGTTTTATTAATTCCTGATGTTAAGCATTTTCCCATGCCCTTTCTTTCATAACAGAAAAAAGAAAGAAAGAGAATACAAAATGTGCGTAAAATCTGGGTCTTGAAATTGTCGTTTTGATATATGCACATCTTTGAGATTTTTGCTCGATTTACGACCCAAGGATTTGTTTTGAGGGCAGGTGTCATTTACAGGCCTGCAATTATTTTGACTATCAAGTAACCATTAGTGCTGGGTTTAGAGCTGCTGTTGTGTGAAACGGCCACAAGGTGGCAGCAGTTCTCCTTTACCTATTCTGGTTACTAGAGCAACAGTGCCTCAAGGGAAGTCATGTTCTAGGTTCTCAATTAGAATGGAATGTGCCGGGAAAAAACCCCTTAAGTTTATATCTGACTACTTCTTGTTCGTGTTTTAAATGTAATTTTCATTTTTTATCACAGCAAGGGTGATTACAATTTTTTGCTTGTTCTAGGTGTGCAAGATGTTGTTGTTTTACATATATACATATATCTATTGTTCTTTGGATCCTTTTCCCATTGTAGGTTATGACACAATGTTGAGTAGTCTTCTCGTGGTATTCCGTGGGTCTATGGTGATTTTATACTTCACCTGTGTTTGTATATCTCTGTTTAACCCGGCATCCTAATGTATCCAATCCTCACACCTTTCCATTGGTGAACCATAAGTTTGTTTAATGAATCTATGATTGCCTTTCTTTGTGGAAATATCTTCACTGGTATCAATTTTTAGGTAACACCTATAAGTGATATCATAGGATATGTGTCTTTCGCTTTCTGACTTACTACAAGTTGCGTGATTACTTCTGGACTCATCTACTGTGCTGCAAATGGCATTGTGTCATTTTTTCCTTGGCTAATATTCCATCTGTACGTGTACCATTTCTTTGTCCACTCATCTGTTGGTGGACTTATTGTTTGCTTCCATGTCTTGACTACTGTAGTACTGCTGCAATGCACATTTGCCTGCCTGTGTCTTTCCAATTCTGTCGGTTATACGTGCAGGAATGGGCCTGCTGGATCGTATGGCAGACAAACGTTTACCTTGTAAAGGCACCTCCATTCTGTTCTCATTAGTGGCTTTTACCAGGTTACGTCCCACTTAAAGTTGAGGGTATGCACTTTTCCACAACCCATTCAGCATTTATTGTTTGTAGTTTTCCTGCTTATGTTTATTCTGACTGGTGTGGGCTGATACCTCTTTGTGGTTGGATTTGCATGCATCTCATAATCCCTTGAAATTGAGCTTTCAGGCATGTCCTGTTTTTCTTCAAACTGTGAGTACAGCTTACCTCTTCAAATGGTTTTCTTGAAGTATTTGCCTGATTTGGAAATATTTTGCCCATTACCTCCCTGAAGACATTTTGAGGGCAGGTTTCATTTACAGCCCTCCAGTACTTGTGCATAGGAAGTGATCATAAGCACAGGTTTTAAAGCTGCTGTGGCAGGTAACGGCCATTGGGTGGCAGCATTTCTGCTTTCCCCACTCCGGTAACAAGGGAAACAGACCTTTCTGCCAGTGGTGTTCCTCAGTTATACATTAGAGTGGAACGTGCCCGGATAACTCCACAAATGTTGATTTTTCCTTACTTATGTTTGGTTTCCAAATTGAATTTATTTCTTTTTATTGGAGTAATATTCCATTGTGTACATTGACCACTACGTCTTTGTGCATTCCTCGTTTGGCGGACATTTTTGTTGCTTCCAAGTGTTGGCTGCGGTAAATATTCCTGGAGTGCAAGATTGCTAGCATGTGTCTTTTTGATTCACAACCTCTCAGGCGATAGGCAGAGCAGTGGGTATGCTTGATTGAATGGTAGCTGAATATCTACCTTTCCAAGGCACCTCGTTTTTGTTTTCATTACTGGCTCTTACCAGGTCCCACTTTGAAGCGAGGGTACACATTGTTCCACAACCCCTTCAGCATTTATTCTCTGCAGAAGTTTTGCTGGTGGCCATTCTGACTAGTGTGAGCTGATAGGTTTTTGTAATTTGGGTTTGCATGTCTTCAAAAATACCAAAAAATTCATCATTTTACACGCCGTTTTCTTTTCTGTTAAAAATAGAATGTGAGTACAATATATCCCTTGAAATTGTCTTCTTGGAAGGTTGCCCTCTTTTGAATTTTTGGTCGATATTCGACCCCAGGATTTTTTTGGAGGGCAGGTCTCATTACAGAACTGCAGCTCTGGTGCATATTTAGTGGCCATTAGCACTGGGTTTAAAGCTGCTGTTGTAGGAAACGGCCAAAAGGAGGCAGCATTTCTCCAGTCCCAAATCTGGTTACTAGGGCAGCACAGCCTTTCTGGAAGTCGTGCTCCCAGGTTGTAAATTAGAATGGAATGTGCCAGGAAAAACCCCCGTAAGTTTATATCCCATTATTTCTTGTTCGTCTTTTAATTTTTTTAAATCGGGGTAATGATTAGAATATTGTTTATCCTAGGTGTATACAATCTGGTTCATTTGTACATTACATATGTATGTATGTGTTTGTATATATATATAATATATATTCATGTACAGATACTCTTCCCATGTAAATTATTGCAGAGTGTTCCATTGACCTCCCTTGCTATATGGTCGGTCTTTTTGATATATGTATTTAATAGGTATTTGTACACGTATGGTAACCCTAATCTTAATTTTCCATTTCCCCCACCTATCCTTTTAGATAAGAAAAGTTTGTTTTCTAAGTCTGTGAGTTTCTTTCCTGTGAAAATACCATCATTTGTGTCAGTTGTTAGATAACGCCTATAAGTGATATCATAGTATATCTTTTGCTTTCCGACTTACCTCACGTTCTGTCATTATCTCTAGGTTCATCTATGGTGCCTCAAAGAGCAGTGTTTCACTGTTTTCCATGGCTAATAATCCATTGTGTACATGGAGCACTTCTTCTTTATCCATTCATCCATTGATGGACATTTTGGTTGCTTCCGTGTCTTGGCTATTGTGAAAACTCCTGCAGTGAAGCTGTTGCAGCCTGTGCCTCCTCGACTCTGGTCTTCTGAGGTGAGAGGCTCAGCACTGGGCCTGCTGAGTGGAATGCTGGCTCAAATTCTACTTTTAAACGCAGCTCTTTTCTGTTCTCATTATTGGCTCTTACCACATTACATCTCACCAGCAGCTAGAGGGTACACGGTTCTCTAAAACCCCATCAGCATTTATTGTTTGTAGACTTTTGGCTGATGGTACTTGACTTGCGTGAGTTGAAACCTTTTTGTAGGCTAGATTTGCATGAGTCTAATAATTCCTGATGTTTAGCTTTTACCCTTTTTCCTTTTTTTTTAAATAGTGAGTAAAACTTAGCTCTTCCTACTATCTCCTTGAAAAATTTGCCAGTTTTGAATTTTTTTGGCCATTCCATACCTCTGCACAGTTCTTGAGGGCAGTTGTCCTTTACAGTCCTGCGTCCTTGTGAATGTTAAGTGACCATTAGCTGTGGTTTTAAAGCCGCTCTTGTGGGAAACGGCACCCGTGTAGGTTATTACAGAGTGTTGAGTAGACCTCTCTTGGTATTCCATAGCTATTTTGTGATTATATATTTCATATATATTAGTACATGTCTGTTAACCCCCATATCCTAATTCATACATTCCTTACACCTTTCCATTTGGTTAAACATAATTTGGTTTTCTGAATCTGTGAGTGTCCTTCTCTTGGAAATTATTTCATGGGTATCACTTTTTATGTAACACCTATAAGTGATGTAAGAGGATATTTTTCTTTTGGTTTCTTTCTTACTTCAAGTTGGGTGACTATCTCTAGATCCTTCTATGGTGGTGTCAATGGCACTCTTCCATGCTTTTCCATGGCTAGTATTCCATTGTGTACATGGACGACTTCTTCTTGGTGCCTATTTCTGTTGCTGGACAATGTTTTGAAGAAACATTGGTTTCTTCCAGGTCTTGGCTCTGGTACATGTTGCTGCAGTGCAGGTTTGCCAGTCTGTGCCTTTTTGATTCAGGTCTACTCAGGTGATAGGCCCATCAATTGCCCTACCAGATCACATGGTAGCTCAATTTTTACCTTTAAACAAACCTCCATTCTCTTCTCAGTACTGGCTGTTACCAGGTTACATCCCACCAGCAGCTAGAGGGTACACAGTTCTCTAAAACCCCTTCAGCATTTATACTATGTAGCCTCTTTCTGCTGATGATCATTCTGACGACTGTGAGGTGAAAGTTTTTGTAGACTGGATTTGCATGGTTTTATTAATTCCTGATGTTAAGCATTTTCCCATGCCCTTTCTTTCATAACAGAAAAAAGAAAGAAAGAGAATACAAAATGTGCGTAAAATCTGGGTCTTGAAATTGTCGTTTTGATATATGCACATCTTTGAGATTTTTGCTCGATTTACGACCCAAGGATTTGTTTTGAGGGCAGGTGTCATTTACAGGCCTGCAATTATTTTGACTATCAAGTAACCATTAGTGCTGGGTTTAGAGCTGCTGTTGTGTGAAACGGCCACAAGGTGGCAGCAGTTCTCCTTTACCTATTCTGGTTACTAGAGCAACAGTGCCTCAAGGGAAGTCATGTTCTAGGTTCTCAATTAGAATGGAATGTGCCGGGAGAAAACCCCTTAAGTTTATATCTGACTACTTCTTGTTCGTGTTTTAAATGTAATTTTCATTTTTTATCACAGCAAGGGTGATTACAATTTTTTGCTTGTTCTAGGTGTGCAAGATGTTGTTGTTTTACATATATACATATATCTATTGTTCTTTGGATCCTTTTCCCATTGTAGATTATGACACAATGTTGAGTAGTCTTCTCGTGGTATTCCGTGGGTCTATGGTGATTTTATACTTCACCTGTGTTTGTATATCTCTGTTTAACCCGGCATCCTAATGTATCCAATCCTCACACCTTTCCATTGGTGAACCATAAGTTTGTTTAATGAATCTATGATTGCCTTTCTTTGTGGAAATATCTTCACTGGTATCAATTTTTAGGTAACACCTATAAGTGATATCATAGGATATGTGTCTTTCGCTTTCTGACTTACTACAAGTTGCGTGATTACTTCTGGACTCATCTACTGTGCTGCAAATGGCATTGTGTCATTTTTTCCTTGACTAATATTCCATCTGTACGTGTACCATTTCTTTGTCCACTCATCTGTTGGTGGACTTATTGTTTGCTTCCATGTCTTGGCTACTGTAGTACTGCTGCAATGCACATTTGCCTGCCTGTGTCTTTCCAATTCTGTCGGTTATACGTGCAGGAATGGGCCTGCTGGATCGTATGGCAGACAAACGTTTACCTTGTAAAGGCACCTCCATTCTGTTCTCATTAGTGGCTTTTACCAGGTTACGTCCCACTTAAAGATGAGGGTATGCACTTTTCCACAACCCATTCAGCATTTATTGTTTGTAGTTTTCCTGCTTATGTTTATTCTGACTGGTGTGGGCTGATACCTCTTTGTGGTTGGATTTGCATGCATCTCATAATCCCTTGAAATTGAGCTTTCAGGCATGTCCTGTTTTTCTTCAAACTGTGAGTACAGCTTACCTCTTCAAATGGTTTTCTTGAAGTATTTGCCTGATTTGGAAATATTTTGCCCATTACCTCCCTGGAGACATTTTGAGGGCAGGTTTCATTTACAGCCCTCCAGTACTTGTGCATAGGAAGTGATCATAAGCACAGGTTTTAAAGCTGCTGTGGCAGGTAACGGCCATTGGGTGGCAGCATTTCTGCTTTCCCCACTCCGGTAACAAGGGAAACAGACCTTTCTGCCAGTGGTGTTCCTCGGTTATACATTAGAGTGGAACGTGCCCGGATAACTCCACAAATGTTGATTTTTCCTTACTTATGTTTGGTTTCCAAATTGAATTTATTTCTTTTTATTGGAGTAATATTCCATTGTGTACATTGACCACTACGTCTTTGTGCATTCCTCGTTTGGCGGACATTTTTGTTGCTTCCAAGTGTTGGCTGCGGTAAATATTCCTGGAGTGCAAGATTGCTAGCATGTGTCTTTTTGATTCACAACCTCTCAGGCGATAGGCAGAGCAGTGGGTATGCTTGACTGAATGGTAGCTCAATATCTACCTTTCCAAGGCACCTCGTTTTTGTTTTCATTACTGGCTCTTACCAGGTCCCACTTTGAAGCGAGGGTACACATTGTTCCACAACCCCTTCAGCATTTATTCTCTGCAGAAGTTTTGCTGGTGGCCATTCTGACTAGTGTGAGCTGATAGGTTTTTGTAATTTGGGTTTGCATGTCTTCAAAAATACCAAAAAATTCATCATTTTACACGCCGTTTTCTTTTCTGTTAAAAATAGAATGTGAGTACAATATATCCCTTGAAATTGTCTTCTTGGAAGGTTGCCCTCTTTTGAATTTTTGGTCGATATTCGACCCCAGGATTTTTTTGGAGGGCAGGTCTCATTACAGAACTGCAGCTCAGGTGCATATTTAGTGGCCATTAGCACTGGGTTTAAAGCTGCTGTTGTAGGAAACGGCCAAAAGGAGGCAGCATTTCTCCAGTCCCAAATCTGGTTACTAGGGCAGCACAGCCTTTCTGGAAGTCGTGCTCCCAGGTTGTAAATTAGAATGGAATGTGCCAGGAAAACCCCCCGTAAGTTTATATCCCATTATTTCTTGTTCGTCTTTTAATTTTTTAAAATCGGGGTAATGATTAGAATATTGTTTATCCTAGGTGTATACAATCTGGTTCATTTGTACATTACATATGTATGTATGTATGTGTATATATGTATATATATATAATATATATTCATGTACAGATACTCTTCCCATGTAAATTATTGCAGAGTGTTCCATTGACCTCCCTTGCTATATGGTCGGTCTTTTTGATATGTGTATTTAATAGGTATTTGTACACGTATGGTAACCCTAATCTTAATTTTCCATTTCCCCCACCTATCCTTTTAGATAAGAAAAGTTTGTTTTCTAAGTCTGTGAGTTTCTTTCCTGTGAAAATACCATCATTTGTGTCAGTTGTTAGATAACGCCTATAAGTGATATCATAGTATATCTTTTGCTTTCCGACTTACCTCACGTTCTGTCATTATCTCTAGGTTCATCTATGGTGCCTCAAAGAGCAGTGTTTCACTGTTTTCCATGGCTAATAATCCATTGTGTACATGGAGCACTTCTTCTTTATCCATTCATCCATTGATGGACATTTTGGTTGCTTCCGTGTCTTGGCTATTGTGAAAACTCCTGCAGTGAAGCTGTTGCAGCCTGTGCCTCCTCGACTCTGGTCTTCTGAGGTGAGAGGCTCAGCACTGGGCCTGCTGAGTGGAATGCTGGCTCAAATTCTACTTTTAAACGCAGCTCTTTTCTGTTCTCATTATTGGCTCTTACCACATTACATCTCACCAGCAGCTAGAGGGTACACGGTTCTCTAAAACCCCATCAGCATTTATTGTTTGTAGACTTTTGGCTGATGGTACTTGACTTGCGTGAGTTGAAACCTTTTTGTAGGCTAGATTTGCATGAGTCTAATAATTCCTGATGTTTAGCTTTTACCCTTTTTCCTTTTTTTTTAAATAGTGAGTAAAACTTAGCTCTTCCTACTATCTCCTTGAAAAATTTGCCAGTTTTGAATTTTTTTGGCCATTCCATACCTCTGCACAGTTCTTGAGGGCAGTTGTCCTTTACAGTCCTGCGTCCTTGTGAATGTTAAGTGACCATTAGCTGTGGTTTTAAAGCCGCTCTTGCGGGAAACGGCCACAAGGCGGCAGCATTTCTACATTTCCATCTCTGGCATTTTGGGCAACAGAGCTTTCCTGGAAATCGTGTTTGTAGGCTGAAAATCAGAGTGGAATGTGCCAGGGAAAACCCCCAAGAGCTTATATCTGCTTACTTCTAGTTTGCTTTTTAAATATAATTTTTATTATTTATCAGAGCAAATTTGCGAAAAATGTGTGTGTTCTAGGTGTACAGAATCTGGCTCATTATACCTATGTATCGATCTATTCACCTTTGGATCCTTTCCCGTGTAGGTTATTACAGAGTGTTGAGTAGACCTCTCTTGGTATTCCATAGCTATTTTGTGATTATATATTTCATATATATTAGTACATGTCTGTTAACCCCCATATCCTAATTCATACATTCCTTACACCTTTCCATTTGGTTAAACATAATTTGGTTTTCTGAATCTGTGAGTGTCCTTCTCTTGGAAATTATTTCATGGGTATCACTTTTTATGTAACACCTATAAGTGATGTAAGAGGATATTTTTCTTTTGGTTTCTTTCTTACTTCAAGTTGGGTGACTATCTCTAGATCCTTCTATGGTGGTGTCAATGGCACTGTTCCATGCTTTTCCATGGCTAGTATTCCATTGTGTACATGGACGACTTCTTCTTGGTGCCTATTTCTGTTGCTGGACAATGTTTTGAAGAACCATTGGTTTCTTCCAGGTCTTGGCTCTGGTACATGTTGCTGCAGTGCAGGTTTGCCAGTCTGTGCCTTTTTGATTCAGGTCTACTCAGGTGATAGGCCCATCAATTGCCCTACCAGATCACATGGTAGCTCAATTTTTACCTTTAAACAAACCTCCATTCTCTTCTCAGTACTGGCTGTTACCAGGTTACATCCCACCAGCAGCTAGAGGGTACACAGTTCTCTAAAACCCCTTCAGCATTTATACTATGTAGCCTCTTTCTGCTGATGATCATTCTGACGACTGTGAGGTGAAAGTTTTTGTAGACTGGATTTGCATGGTTTTATTAATTCCTGATGTTAAGCATTTTCCCATGCCCTTTCTTTCATAACAGAAAAAAGAAAGAAAGAGAATACAAAATGTGCGTAAAATCTGGGTCTTGAAATTGTCGTTTTGATATATGCACATCTTTGAGATTTTTGCTCGATTTACGACCCAAGGATTTGTTTTGAGGGCAGGTGTCATTTACAGGCCTGCAATTATTTTGACTATCAAGTAACCATTAGTGCTGGGTTTAGAGCTGCTGTTGTGTGAAACGGCCACAAGGTGGCAGCAGTTCTCCTTTACCTATTCTGGTTACTAGAGCAACAGTGCCTCAAGGGAAGTCATGTTCTAGGTTCTCAATTAGAATGGAATGTGCCGGGAAAAAACCCCTTAAGTTTATATCTGACTACTTCTTGTTCGTGTTTTAAATGTAATTTTCATTTTTTATCACAGCAAGGGTGATTACAATTTTTTGCTTGTTCTAGGTGTGCAAGATGTTGTTGTTTTACATATATACATATATCTATTGTTCTTTGGATCCTTTTCCCATTGTAGGTTATGACACAATGTTGAGTAGTCTTCTCGTGGTATTCCATGGGTCTATGGTGATTTTATACTTCACCTGTGTTTGTATATCTCTGTTTAACCCGGCATCCTAATGTATCCAATCCTCACACCTTTCCATTGGTGAACCATAAGTTTGTTTAATGAATCTATGATTGCCTTTCTTTGTGGAAATATCTTCACTGGTATCAATTTTTAGGTAACACCTATAAGTGATATCATAGGATATGTGTCTTTCGCTTTCTGACTTACTACAAGTTGCGTGATTACTTCTGGACTCATCTACTGTGCTGCAAATGGCATTGTGTCATTTTTTCCTTGGCTAATATTCCATCTGTACGTGTACCATTTCTTTGTCCACTCATCTGTTGGTGGACTTATTGTTTGCTTCCATGTCTTGACTACTGTAGTACTGCTGCAATGCACATTTGCCTGCCTGTGTCTTTCCAATTCTGTCGGTTATACGTGCAGGAATGGGCCTGCTGGATCGTATGGCAGACAAACGTTTACCTTGTAAAGGCACCTCCATTCTGTTCTCATTAGTGGCTTTTACCAGGTTACGTCCCACTTAAAGTTGAGGGTATGCACTTTTCCACAACCCATTCAGCATTTATTGTTTGTAGTTTTCCTGCTTATGTTTATTCTGACTGGTGTGGGCTGATACCTCTTTGTGGTTGGATTTGCATGCATCTCATAATCCCTTGAAATTGAGCTTTCAGGCATGTCCTGTTTTTCTTCAAACTGTGAGTACAGCTTACCTCTTCAAATGGTTTTCTTGAAGTATTTGCCTGATTTGGAAATATTTTGCCCATTACCTCCCTGAAGACATTTTGAGGGCAGGTTTCATTTACAGCCCTCCAGTACTTGTGCATAGGAAGTGATCATAAGCACAGGTTTTAAAGCTGCTGTGGCAGGTAACGGCCATTGGGTGGCAGCATTTCTGCTTTCCCCACTCCGGTAACAAGGGAAACAGACCTTTCTGCCAGTGGTGTTCCTCAGTTATACATTAGAGTGGAACGTGCCCGGATAACTCCACAAATGTTGATTTTTCCTTACTTATGTTTGGTTTCCAAATTGAATTTATTTCTTTTTATTGGAGTAATATTCCATTGTGTACATTGACCACTACGTCTTTGTGCATTCCTCGTTTGGCGGACATTTTTGTTGCTTCCAAGTGTTGGCTGCGGTAAATATTCCTGGAGTGCAAGATTGCTAGCATGTGTCTTTTTGATTCACAACCTCTCAGGCGATAGGCAGAGCAGTGGGTATGCTTGATTGAATGGTAGCTGAATATCTACCTTTCCAAGGCACCTCGTTTTTGTTTTCATTACTGGCTCTTACCAGGTCCCACTTTGAAGCGAGGGTACACGTTGCTCCACAACCCCTTCAGCATTTATTCTTTGCAGAAGTTTTGCTGGTGGCCATTCTGACTAGTGTCAGCTGATAGGTTTTTGTAATTTGGGTTTGCATGTCTTCAAAAATACCAAAAAATTCATCATTTTACACGCCGTTTTCTTTTCTGTTAAAAATAGAATGTGAGTACAATATATCCCTTGAAATTGTCTTCTTGGAAGGTTGCCCTCTTTTGAATTTTTGGTCGATATTCGACCCCAGGATTTTTTTGGAGGGCAGGTCTCATTACAGAACTGCAGCTCTGGTGCATATTTAGTGGCCATTAGCACTGGGTTTAAAGCTGCTGTTGTAGGAAACGGCCAAAAGGAGGCAGCATTTCTCCAGTCCCAAATCTGGTTACTAGGGCAGCACAGCCTTTCTGGAAGTCGTGCTCCCAGGTTGTAAATTAGAATGGAATGTGCCAGGAAAAACCCCCGTAAGTTTATATCCCATTATTTCTTGTTCGTCTTTTAATTTTTTTAAATCAGGGTAATGATTAGAATATTGTTTATCCTAGGTGTATACAATCTGGTTCATTTGTACATTACATATGTATGTATGTGTTTGTATATATATATAATATATATTCATGTACAGATACTCTTCCCATGTAAATTATTGCAGAGTGTTCCATTGACCTCCCTTGCTATATGGTCGGTCTTTTTGATATATGTATTTAATAGGTATTTGTACACGTATGGTAACCCTAATCTTAATTTTCCATTTCCCCCACCTATCCTTTTAGATAAGAAAAGTTTGTTTTCTAAGTCTGTGAGTTTCTTTCCTGTGAAAATACCATCATTTGTGTCAGTTGTTAGATAACGCCTATAAGTGATATCATAGTATATCTTTTGCTTTCCGACTTACCTCACGTTCTGTCATTATCTCTAGGTTCATCTATGGTGCCTCAAAGAGCAGTGTTTCACTGTTTTCCATGGCTAATAATCCATTGTGTACATGGAGCACTTCTTCTTTATCCATTCATCCATTGATGGACATTTTGGTTGCTTCCGTGTCTTGGCTATTGTGAAAACTCCTGCAGTGAAGCTGTTGCAGCCTGTGCCTCCTCGACTCTGGTCTTCTGAGGTGAGAGGCTCAGCACTGGGCCTCCTGAGTGGAATGCTGGCTCAAATTCTACTTTTAAACGCAGCTCTTTTCTGTTCTCATTATTGGCTCTTACCACATTACATCTCACCAGCAGCTAGAGGGTACACGGTTCTCTAAAACCCCATCAGCATTTATTGTTTGTAGACTTTTGGCTGATGGTACTTGACTTGCGTGAGTTGAAACCTTTTTGTAGGCTAGATTTGCATGAGTCTAATAATTCCTGATGTTTAGCTTTTACCCTTTTTCCTTTTTTTTTAAATAGTGAGTAAAACTTAGCTCTTCCTACTATCTCCTTGAAAAATTTGCCAGTTTTGAATTTTTTTGGCCATTCCATACCTCTGCACAGTTCTTGAGGGCAGTTGTCCTTTACAGTCCTGCGTCCTTGTGAATGTTAAGTGACCATTAGCTGTGGTTTTAAAGCCGCTCTTGCGGGAAACGGCCACAAGGCGGCAGCATTTCTACATTTCCATCTCTGGCATTTTGGGCAACAGAGCTTTCCTGGAAATCACGTTTGTAGGCTGAAAATTAGAGTGGAATGTGCCAGGGAAAACCCCCAAGAGCTTATATCTGCTTACTTCTAGTTTGCTTTTTAAATATAATTTTTATTATTTATCAGAGCAAATTTGCGAAAAATGTGTGTGTTCTAGGTGTACAGAATCTGGCTCATTATACCTATGTATCGATCTATTCACCTTTGGATCCTTTCCCGTGTAGGTTATTACAGAGTGTTGAGTAGACCTCTCTTGGTATTCCATAGCTATTTTGTGATTATATATTTCATATATATTAGTACATGTCTGTTAACCCCCATATCCTAATTCATACATTCCTTACACCTTTCCATTTGGTTAAACATAATTTGGTTTTCTGAATCTGTGAGTGTCCTTCTCTTGGAAATTATTTCATGGGTATCACTTTTTATGTAACACCTATAAGTGATGTAAGAGGATATTTTTCGTTTGGTTTCTTTCTTACTTCAAGTTGGGTGACTATCTCTAGATCCTTCTATGGTGGTGTCAATGGCACTGTTCCATGCTTTTCCATGGCTAGTATTCCATTGTGTACATGGACGACTTCTTCTTGGTGCCTATTTCTGTTGCTGGACATTTTGGTTTCTTCCAGGTCTTGGCTCTGGTACATGTTGCTGCAGTGCAGGTTTGCCAGTCTGTGCCTTTTTGATTCAGGTCTACTCAGGTGATAGGCCCATCAATTGCCCTACCAGATCACATGGTAGCTCAATTTTTACCTTTAAACAAACCTCCATTCTCTTCTCAGTACTGGCTGTTACCAGGTTACATCCCACCAGCAGCTAGAGGGTACACAGTTCTCTAAAACCCCTTCAGCATTTATACTATGTAGCCTCT
Source organism: Pseudorca crassidens (assembly GCF_039906515.1). NCBI lineage: Eukaryota > Metazoa > Chordata > Mammalia > Artiodactyla > Delphinidae > Pseudorca > Pseudorca crassidens. The sequence goes on along the minus strand of NC_090316.1, from coordinate 2,822,276 downwards.
TTCTGCTGATGATCATTCTGACGACTGTGAGGTGAAAGTTTTTGTAGACTGGATTTGCATGGTTTTATTAATTCCTGATGTTAAGCATTTTCCCACGCCCTTTCTTTCATAACAGAAAAAAGAAAGAAAGAGAATACAAAATGTGCGTAAAATCTGGGTCTTGAAATTGTCGTTTTGATATATGCACATCTTTGAGATTTTTGCTCGATTTACGACCCAAGGATTTGTTTTGAGGGCAGGTGTCATTTACAGGCCTGCAATTATTTTGACTATCAAGTAACCATTAGTGCTGGGTTTAGAGCTGCTGTTGTGTGAAACGGCCACAAGGTGGCAGCAGTTCTCCTTTACCTATTCTGGTTACTAGAGCAACAGTGCCTCAAGGGAAGTCATGTTCTAGGTTCTCAATTAGAATGGAATGTGCCGGGAAAAAACCCCTTAAGTTTATATCTGACTACTTCTTGTTCGTGTTTTAAATGTAATTTTCATTTTTTATCACAGCAAGGGTGATTACAATTTTTTGCTTGTTCTAGGTGTGCAAGATGTTGTTGTTTTACATATATACATATATCTATTGTTCTTTGGATCGTTTTCCCATTGTAGGTTATGACACAATGTTGAGTAGTCTTCTCGTGGTATTCCATGGGTCTATGGTGATTTTATACTTCACCTGTGTTTGTATATCTCTGTTTAACCCGGCATCCTAATGTATCCAATCCTCACACCTTTCCATTGGTGAACCATAAGTTTGTTTAATGAATCTATGATTGCCTTTCTTTGTGGAAATATCTTCACTGGTATCAATTTTTAGGTAACACCTATAAGTGATATCATAGGATATGTGTCTTTCGCTTTCTGACTTACTACAAGTTGCGTGATTACTTCTGGACTCATCTACTGTGCTGCAAATGGCATTGTGTCATTTTTTCCTTGGCTAATATTCCATCTGTACGTGTACCATTTCTTTGTCCACTCATCTGTTGGTGGACTTATTGTTTGCTTCCATGTCTTGGCTACTGTAGTACTGCTGCAATGCACATTTGCCTGCCTGTGTCTTTCCAATTCTGTCGGTTATACGTGCAGGAATGGGCCTGCTGGATCGTATGGCAGACAAACGTTTACCTTGTAAAGGCACCTCCATTCTGTTCTCATTAGTGGCTTTTACCAGGTTACGTCCCACTTAAAGATGAGGGTATGCACTTTTCCACAACCCATTCAGCATTTATTGTTTGTAGTTTTCCTGCTTATGTTTATTCTGACTGGTGTGAGCTGATACCTCTTTGTGGTTGGATTTGCACGCATCTCATAATCCCTTGAAATTGAGCTTTCAGGCATGTCCTGTTTTTCTTCAAACTGTGAGTACAGCTTACCTCTTCAAATGGTTTTCTTGAAGTATTTGCCTGATTTGGAAATATTTTGCCCATTACCTCCCTGGAGACATTTTGAGAGCAGGTTTCATTTACAGCCCTCCAGTACTTGTGCATAGGAAGTGATCATAAGCACAGGTTTTAAAGCTGCTGTGGCAGGTAACGGCCATTGGGTGGCAGCATTTCTGCTTTCCCCACTCTGGTAACAAGGGAAACAGACCTTTCTGCCAGTGGTGTTCCTCAGTTATACATTAGAGTGGAACGTGCCCGGATAACTCCACAAATGTTGATTTTTCCTTACTTATGTTTGGTTTCCAAATTGAATTTATTTCTTTTTATTGGAGTAATATTCCATTGTGTACATTGACCACTACGTCTTTGTGCATTCCTCGTTTGGCGGACATTTTTGTTGCTTCCAAGTGTTGGCTGCGGTAAATATTCCTGGAGTGCAAGATTGCTAGCATGTGTCTTTTTGATTCACAACCTCTCCGGCGATAGGCAGAGCAGGGGTATGATTGATTGAATGGTAGCTCAATATCTACCTTTCCAAGGCACCTTGTTTTTGTTTTCATTACTGGCTCTTACCAGGTCCCACTTTGAAGCGAGGGTACACGTTGCTCCACAACCCCTTCAGCATTTATTCTTTGCAGAAGTTTTGCTGGTGGCCATTCTGACTAGTGTGAGCTGATAGGTTTTTGTAATTTGGGTTTGCATGTCTTCAAAAATACCAAAAAATTCATCATTTTACACGCCGTTTTCTTTTCTGTTAAAAATAGAATGTGAGTACAATATATCCCTTGTAATTGTCTTTTTGGAAGGTTGCCCTCTTTTGAATTTTTGGTCGATATTCGACCCCAGGATTTTTTTGGAGGGCAGGTCTCATTACAGAACTGCAGCTCTGGTGCATATTTAGTGGCCATTAGCACTGGGTTTAAAGCTGCTGTTGTAGGAAACGGCCAAAAGGAGGCAGCATTTCTCCAGTCCCAAATCTGGTTACTAGGGCAGCACAGCCTTTCTGGAAGTCGTGCTCCCAGGTTGTAAATTAGAATGGAATGTGCCAGGAAAACCCCCCGTAAGTTTATATCCCATTATTTCTTGTTCGTCTTTTAATTTTTTTTAATTGTGGTAATGATTAGAATATTGTTTATCCTAGGTGTATACAATCTGGTTCATTTGTACATTACATATGTATGTATGTATGTGTATATATGTATATATATATAATATATATATTCATGTACAGATACTCTTCCCATGTAAATTATTGCAGAGTGTTCCATTGACCTCCCTTGCTATATGGTCGGTCTTTTTGATATATGTATTTAATAGGTATTTGTACACGTATGGTAACCCTAATCTTAATTTTCCATTTCCCCCACCTATCCTTTTAGATAAGAAAAGTTTGTTTTCTAAGTCTGTGAGTTTCTTTCCTGTGAAAATACCATCATTTGTGTCAGTTGTTAGATAACGCCTATAAGTGATATCATAGTATATCTTTTGCTTTCCGACTTACCTCACGTTCTGTCATTATCTCTAGGTTCATCTATGGTGCCTCAAAGAGCAGTGTTTCACTGTTTTCCATGGCTAATAATCCATTGTGTACATGGAGCACTTCTTCTTTATCCATTCATCCATTGATGGACATTTTGGTTGCTTCCGTGTCTTGGCTATTGTGAAAACTCCTGCAGTGAAGCTGTTGCAGCCTGTGCCTCCTCGACTCTGGTCTTCTGAGGTGAGAGGCTCAGCACTGGGCCTGCTGAGTGGAATGCTGGCTCAAATTCTACTTTTAAACGCAGCTCTTTTCTGTTCTCATTATTGGCTCTTACCACATTACATCTCACCAGCAGCTAGAGGGTACACGGTTCTCTAAAACCCCATCAGCATTTATTGTTTGTAGACTTTTGGCTGATGGTACTTGACTTGCGTGAGTTGAAACCTTTTTGTAGGCTAGATTTGCATGAGTCTAATAATTCCTGATGTTTAGCTTTTACCCTTTTTCCTTTTTTTTAAATAGTGAGTAAAACTTAGCTCTTCCTACTATCTCCTTGAAAAATTTGCCAGTTTTGAATTTTTTTGGCCATTCCATACCTCTGCACAGTTCTTGAGGGCAGTTGTCCTTTACAGTCCTGCGTCCTTGTGAATGTTAAGTGACCATTAGCTGTGGTTTTAAAGCCGCTCTTGTGGGAAACGGCCACAAGGTGGCAGCATTTCTACATTTCCATCTCTGGCATTTTGGGCAACAGAGCTTTCCTTGAAATCGTGTTTGTAGGCTGAAAATTAGAGTGGAATGTGCCAGGGAAAACCCCCAAGAGCTTATATCTGCTTACTTCTAGTTTGCTTTTTAAATATAATTTTTATTATTTATCAGAGCAAATTTGCGAAAAATGTGTGTGTTCTAGGTGTACAGAATCTGGCTCATTATACCTATGTATCGATCTATTCACCTTTGGATCCTTTCCCGTGTAGGTTATTACAGAGTGTTGAGTAGACCTCTCTTGGTATTCCATAGCTATTTTGTGATTATATATTTCATATATATTAGTACATGTCTGTTAACCCCCATATCCTAATTCATACATTCCTTACACCTTTCCATTTGGTTAAACATAATTTGGTTTTCTGAATCTGTGAGTGTCCTTCTCTTGGAAATTATTTCATGGGTATCACTTTTTATGTAACACCTATAAGTGATGTAAGAGGATATTTTTCTTTTGGTTTCTTTCTTACTTCAAGTTGGGTGACTATCTCTAGATCCTTCTATGGTGGTGTCAATGGCACTGTTCCATGCTTTTCCATGGCTAGTATTCCATTGTGTACATGGACGACTTCTTCTTGGTGCCTATTTCTGTTGCTGGACAATGTTTTGAAGAAACATTGGTTTCTTCCAGGTCTTGGCTCTGGTACATGTTGCTGCAGTGCAGGTTTGCCAGTCTGTGCCTTTTTGATTCAGGTCTACTCAGGTGATAGGCCCATCAATTGCCCTACCAGATCACATGGTAGCTCAATTTTTACCTTTAAACAAACCTCCATTCTCTTCTCAGTACTGGCTGTTACCAGGTTACATCCCACCAGCAGCTAGAGGGTACACAGTTCTCTAAAACCCCTTCAGCATTTATACTATGTAGCCTCTTTCTGCTGATGATCATTCTGACGACTGTGAGGTGAAAGTTTTTGTAGACTGGATTTGCATGGTTTTATTAATTCCTGATGTTAAGCATTTTCCCATGCCCTTTCTTTCATAACAGAAAAAAGAAAGAAAGAGAATACAAAATGTGCGTAAAATCTGGGTCTTGAAATTGTCGTTTTGATATATGCACATCTTTGAGATTTTTGCTCGATTTACGACCCAAGGATTTGTTTTGAGGGCAGGTGTCATTTACAGGCCTGCAATTATTTTGACTATCAAGTAACCATTAGTGCTGGGTTTAGAGCTGCTGTTGTGTGAAACGGCCACAAGGTGGCAGCAGTTCTCCTTTACCTATTCTGGTTACTAGAGCAACAGTGCCTCAAGGGAAGTCATGTTCTAGGTTCTCAATTAGAATGGAATGTGCCGGGAAAAAACCCCTTAAGTTTATATCTGACTACTTCTTGTTCGTGTTTTAAATGTAATTTTCATTTTTTATCACAGCAAGGGTGATTACAATTTTTTGCTTGTTCTAGGTGTGCAAGATGTTGTTGTTTTACATATATACATATATCTATTGTTCTTTGGATCCTTTTCCCATTGTAGGTTATGACACAATGTTGAGTAGTCTTCTCGTGGTATTCCGTGGGTCTATGGTGATTTTATACTTCACCTGTGTTTGTATATCTCTGTTTAACCCGGCATCCTAATGTATCCAATCCTCACACCTTTCCATTGGTGAACCATAAGTTTGTTTAATGAATCTATGATTGCCTTTCTTTGTGGAAATATCTTCACTGGTATCAATTTTTAGGTAACACCTATAAGTGATATCATAGGATATGTGTCTTTCGCTTTCTGACTTACTACAAGTTGCGTGATTACTTCTGGACTCATCTACTGTGCTGCAAATGGCATTGTGTCATTTTTTCCTTGGCTAATATTCCATCTGTACGTGTACCATTTCTTTGTCCACTCATCTGTTGGTGGACTTATTGTTTGCTTCCATGTCTTGGCTACTGTAGTACTGCTGCAATGCACATTTGCCTGCCTGTGTCTTTCCAATTCTGTCGGTTATACGTGCAGGAATGGGCCTGCTGGATCGTATGGCAGACAAACGTTTACCTTGTAAAGGCACCTCCATTCTGTTCTCATTAGTGGCTTTTACCAGGTTACGTCCCACTTAAAGATGAGGGTATGCACTTTTCCACAACCCATTCAGCATTTATTGTTTGTAGTTTTCCTGCTTATGTTTATTCTGACTGGTGTGAGCTGATACCTCTTTGTGGTTGGATTTGCATGCATCTCATAATCCCTTGAAATTGAGCTTTCAGGCATGTCCTGTTTTTCTTCAAACTGTGAGTACAGCTTACCTCTTCAAATGGTTTTCTTGAAGTATTTGCCTGATTTGGAAATATTTTGCCCATTACCTCCCTGGAGACATTTTGAGGGCAGGTTTCATTTACAGCCCTCCAGTACTTGTGCATAGGAAGTGATCATAAGCACAGGTTTTAAAGCTGCTGTGGCAGGTAACGGCCATTGGGTGGCAGCATTTCTGCTTTCCCCACTCCGGTAACAAGGGAAACAGACCTTTCTGCCAGTGGTGTTCCTCGGTTATACATTAGAGTGGAACATGCCCGGATAACTCCACAAATGTTGATTTTTCCTTACTTATGTTTGGTTTCCAAATTGAATTTATTTCTTTTTATTGGAGTAATATTCCATTGTGTACATTGACCACTACGTCTTTGTGCATTCCTCGTTTGGCGGACATTTTTGTTGCTTCCAAGTGTTGGCTGCGGTAAATATTCCTGGAGTGCAAGATTGCTAGCATGTGTCTTTTTGATTCACAACCTCTCAGGCGATAGGCAGAGCAGTGGGTATGCTTGACTGAATGGTAGCTCAATATCTACCTTTCCAAGGCACCTCGTTTTTGTTTTCATTACTGGCTCTTACCAGGTCCCACTTTGAAGCGAGGGTACACATTGTTCCACAACCCCTTCAGCATTTATTCTTTGCAGAAGTTTTGCTGGTGGCCATTCTGACTAGTGTCAGCTGATAGGTTTTTGTAATTTGGGTTTGCATGTCTTCAAAAATACCAAAAAATTCATCATTTTACACGCCGTTTTCTTTTCTGTTAAAAATAGAATGTGAGTACAATATATCCCTTGAAATTGTCTTCTTGGAAGGTTGCCCTCTTTTGAATTTTTGGTCGATATTCGACCCCAGGATTTTTTTGGAGGGCAGGTCTCATTACAGAACTGCAGCTCTGGTGCATATTTAGTGGCCATTAGCACTGGGTTTAAAGCTGCTGTTGTAGGAAACGGCCAAAAGGAGGCAGCATTTCTCCAGTCCCAAATCTGGTTACTAGGACAGCACAGCCTTTCTGGAAGTCGTGCTCCCAGGTTGTAAATTAGAATGGAATGTGCCAGGAAAACCCCCCGTAAGTTTATATCCCATTATTTCTTGTTCATCTTTTAATTTTTTAAAATCGGGGTAATGATTAGAATATTGTTTATCCTAGGTGTATACAATCTGGTTCATTTGTACATTACATATGTATGTATGTATGTGTATATATGTATATATATATAATATATATTCATGTACAGATACTCTTCCCATGTAAATTATTGCAGAGTGTTCCATTGACCTCCCTTGCTATATGGTCGGTCTTTTTGATATGTGTATTTAATAGGTATTTGTACACGTATGGTAACCCTAATCTTAATTTTCCATTTCCCCCACCTATCCTTTTAGATAAGAAAAGTTTGTTTTCTAAGTCTGTGAGTTTCTTTCCTGTGAAAATACCATCATTTGTGTCAGTTGTTAGATAACGCCTATAAGTGATATCATAGTATATCTTTTGCTTTCCGACTTACCTCACGTTCTGTCATTATCTCTAGGTTCATCTATGGTGCCTCAAAGAGCAGTGTTTCACTGTTTTCCATGGCTAATAATCCATTGTGTACATGGAGCACTTCTTCTTTATCCATTCATCCATTGATGGATATTTTGGTTGTTTCCGTGTCTTGGCTATTGTGAAAACTCCTGCAGTGAAGCTGTTGCAGCCTGTGCCTCCTCGACTCTGGTCTTCTGAGGTGAGGGGCTCAGCACTGGGCCTGCTGAGTGGAATGCTGGCTCAAATTCTACTTTTAAACGCAGCTCTTTTCTGTTCTCATTATTGGCTCTTACCACATTACATCTCACCAGCAGCTAGAGGGTGCACGGTTCTCTAAAACCCCATCAGCATTTATTGTTTGTAGACTTTTGGCTGATGGTACTTGACTTGCGTGAGTTGAAACCTTTTTGTAGGCTAGATTTGCATGAGTCTAATAATTCCTGATGTTTAGCTTTTACCCTTTTTCCTTTTTTTTTAAATAGTGAGTAAAACTTAGCTCTTCATACTATCTCCTTGAAAAATTTGCCAGTTTTGAATTTTTTTGGCCATTCCATACCTCTGCACAGTTCTTGAGGGCAGTTGTCCTTTACAGTCCTGCGTCCTTGTGAATGTTAAGTGACCATTAGCTGTGGTTTTAAAGCCGCTCTTGCGTGAAACGGCCACAAGGCGGCAGCATTTCTACATTTCCATCTCTGGCATTTTGGGCAACAGAGCTTTCCTGGAAATCGTGTTTGTAGGCTGAAAATCAGAGTGGAATGTGCCAGGGAAAACCCCCAAGAGCTTATATCTGCTTACTTCTAGTTTGCTTTTTAAATATAATTTTTATTATTTATCAGAGCAAATTTGCGAAAAATGTGTGTGTTCTAGGTGTACAGAATCTGGCTCATTATACCTATGTATCGATCTATTCACCTTTGGATCCTTTCCCGTGTAGGTTATTACAGAGTGTTGAGTAGACCTCTCTTGGTATTCCATAGCTATTTTGTGATTATATATTTCATATATATTAGTACATGTCTGTTAACCCCCATATCCTAATTCATACATTCCTTACACCTTTCCATTTGGTTAAACATAATTTGGTTTTCTGAATCTGTGAGTGTCCTTCTCTTGGAAATTATTTCATGGGTATCACTTTTTATGTAACACCTATAAGTGATGTAAGAGGATATTTTTCTTTTGGTTTCTTTCTTACTTCAAGTTGGGTGACTATCTCTAGATCCTTCTATGGTGGTGTCAATGGCACTGTTCCATGCTTTTCCATGGCTAGTATTCCATTGTGTACATGGACGACTTCTTCTTGGTGCCTATTTCTGTTGCTGGACAATGTTTTGAAGAACCATTGGTTTCTTCCAGGTCTTGGCTCTGGTACATGTTGCTGCAGTGCAGGTTTGCCAGTCTGTGCCTTTTTGATTCAGGTCTACTCAGGTGATAGGCCCATCAATTGCCCTACCAGATCACATGGTAGTTCAATTTTTACCTTTAAACAAACCTCCATTCTCTTCTCAGTACTGGCTGTTACCAGGTTACATCCCACCAGCAGCTAGAGGGTACACAGTTCTCTAAAACCCCTTCAGCATTTATACTATGTAGCCTCTTTCTGCTGATGATCATTCTGACGACTGTGAGGTGAAAGTTTTTGTAGACTGGATTTGCATGGTTTTATTAATTCCTGATGTTAAGCATTTTCCCATGCCCTTTCTTTCATAACAGAAAAAAGAAAGAAAGAGAATACAAAATGTGCGTAAAATCTGGGTCTTGAAATTGTCGTTTTGATATATGCACATCTTTGAGATTTTTGCTCGATTTACGACCCAAGGATTTGTTTTGAGGGCAGGTGTCATTTACAGGCCTGCAATTATTTTGACTATCAAGTAACCATTAGTGCTGGGTTTAGAGCTGCTGTTGTGTGAAACGGCCACAAGGTGGCAGCAGTTCTCCTTTACCTATTCTGGTTACTAGAGCAACAGTGCCTCAAGGGAAGTCATGTTCTAGGTTCTCAATTAGAATGGAATGTGCCGGGAAAAAACCCCTTAAGTTTATATCTGACTACTTCTTGTTCGTGTTTTAAATGTAATTTTCATTTTTTATCACAGCAAGGGTGATTACAATTTTTTGCTTGTTCTAGGTGTGCAAGATGTTGTTGTTTTACATATATACATATATCTATTGTTCTCTGGATCCTTTTCCCATTGTAGGTTATGACACAATGTTGAGTAGTCTTCTCGTGGTATTCCGTGGGTCTATGGTGATTTTATACTTCACCTGTGTTTGTATATCTCTGTTTAACCCGGCATCCTAATGTATCCAATCCTCACACCTTTCCATTGGTGAACCATAAGTTTGTTTAATGAATCTATGATTGCCTTTCTTTGTGGAAATATCTTCACTGGTATCAATTTTTAGGTAACACCTATAAGTGATATCATAGGATATGTGTCTTTCGCTTTCTGACTTACTACAAGTTGCGTGATTACTTCTGGACTCATCTACTGTGCTGCAAATGGCATTGTGTCATTTTTTCCTTGGCTAATATTCCATCTGTACGTGTACCATTTCTTTGTCCACTCATCTGTTGGTGGACTTATTGTTTGCTTCCATGTCTTGGCTACTGTAGTACTGCTGCAATGCACATTTGCCTGCCTGTGTCTTTCCAATTCTGTCGGTTATACGTGCAGGAATGGGCCTGCTGGATCGTATGGCAGACAAACGTTTACCTTGTAAAGGCACCTCCATTCTGTTCTCATTAGTGGCTTTTACCAGGTTACGTCCCACTTAAAGTTGAGGGTATGCACTTTTCCACAACCCATTCAGCATTTATTGTTTGTAGTTTTCCTGCTTATGTTTATTCTGACTGGTGTGGGCTGATACCTCTTTGTGGTTGGATTTGCATGCATCTCATAATCCCTTGAAATTGAGCTTTCAGGCATGTCCTGTTTTTCTTCAAACTGTGAGTACAGCTTACCTCTTCAAATGGTTTTCTTGAAGTATTTGCCTGATTTGGAAATATTTTGCCCATTACCTCCCTGAAGACATTTTGAGGGCAGGTTTCATTTACAGCCCTCCAGTACTTGTGCATAGGAAGTGATCATAAGCACAGGTTTTAAAGCTGCTGTGGCAGGTAACGGCCATTGGGTGGCAGCATTTCTGCTTTCCCCACTCCGGTAACAAGGGAAACAGACCTTTCTGCCAGTGGTGTTCCTCGGTTATACATTAGAGTGGAACGTGCCCGGATAACTCCACAAATGTTGATTTTTCCTTACTTATGTTTGGTTTCCAAATTGAATTTATTTCTTTTTATTGGAGTAATATTCCATTGTGTACATTGACCACTACGTCTTTGTGCATTCCTCGTTTGGCGGACATTTTTGTTGCTTCCAAGTGTTGGCTGCGGTAAATATTCCTGGAGTGCAAGATTGCTAGCATGTGTCTTTTTGATTCACAACCTCTCAGGCGATAGGCAGAGCAGTGGGTATGCTTGATTGAATGGTAGCTGAAGATCTACCTTTCCAAGGCACCTCGTTTTTGTTTTCATTACTGGCTCTTACCAGGTCCCACTTTGAAGCGAGGGTACACGTTGCTCCACAACCCCTTCAGCATTTATTCTTTGCAGAAGTTTTGCTGGTGGCCATTCTGACTAGTGTCAGCTGATAGGTTTTTGTAATTTGGGTTTGCATGTCTTCAAAAATACCAAAAAATTCATCATTTTACACGCCGTTTTCTTTTCTGTTAAAAATAGAATGTGAGTACAATATATCCCTTGAAATTGTCTTCTTGGAAGGTTGCCCTCTTTTGAATTTTTGGTCGATATTCGACCCCAGGATTTTTTTGGAGGGCAGGTCTCATTACAGAACTGCAGCTCTGGTGCATATTTAGTGGCCATTAGCACTGGGTTTAAAGCTGCTGTTGTAGGAAACGGCCAAAAGGAGGCAGCATTTCTCCAGTCCCAAATCTGGTTACTAGGGCAGCACAGCCTTTCTGGAAGTCGTGCTCCCAGGTTGTAAATTAGAATGGAATGTGCCAGGAAAAACTCCCGTAAGTTTATATCCCATTATTTCTTGTTCGTCTTTTAATTTTTTTAAATCGGGGTAATGATTAGAATATTGTTTATCCTAGGTGTATACAATCTGGTTCATTTGTACATTACATATGTATGTATGTGTTTGTATATATATATAATATATATTCATGTACAGATACTCTTCCCATGTAAATTATTGCAGAGTGTTCCATTGACCTCCCTTGCTATATGGTCGGTCTTTTTGATATATGTATTTAATAGGTATTTGTACACGTATGGTAACCCTAATCTTAATTTTCCATTTCCCCCACCTATCCTTTTAGATAAGAAAAGTTTGTTTTCTAAGTCTGTGAGTTTCTTTCCTGTGAAAATACCATCATTTGTGTCAGTTGTTAGATAACGCCTATAAGTGATATCATAGTATATCTTTTGCTTTCCGACTTACCTCACGTTCTGTCATTATCTCTAGGTTCATCTATGGTGCCTCAAAGAGCAGTGTTTCACTGTTTTCCATGGCTAATAATCCATTGTGTACATGGAGCACTTCTTCTTTATCCATTCATCCATTGATGGACATTTTGGTTGCTTCCGTGTCTTGGCTATTGTGAAAACTCCTGCAGTGAAGCTGTTGCAGCCTGTGCCTCCTCGACTCTGGTCTTCTGAGGTGAGAGGCTCAGCACTGGGCCTGCTGAGTGGAATGCTGGCTCAAATTCTACTTTTAAACGCAGCTCTTTTCTGTTCTCATTATTGGCTCTTACCACATTACATCTCACCAGCAGCTAGAGGGTACACGGTTCTCTAAAACCCCATCAGCATTTATTGTTTGTAGACTTTTGGCTGATGGTACTTGACTTGCGTGAGTTGAAACCTTTTTGTAGGCTAGATTTGCATGAGTCTAATAATTCCTGATGTTTAGCTTTTACCCTTTTTCCTTTTTTTTTAAATAGTGAGTAAAACTTAGCTCTTCCTACTATCTCCTTGAAAAATTTGCCAGTTTTGAATTTTTTTGGCCATTCCATACCTCTGCACAGTTCTTGAGGGCAGTTGTCCTTTACAGTCCTGCGTCCTTGTGAATGTTAAGTGACCATTAGCTGTGGTTTTAAAGCCGCTCTTGCGGGAAACGGCCACAAGGCGGCAGCATTTCTACATTTCCATCTCTGGCATTTTGGGCAACAGAGCTTTCCTGGAAATCGTGTTTGTAGGCTGAAAATCAGAGTGGAATGTGCCAGGGAAAACCCCCAAGAGCTTATATCTGCTTACTTCTAGTTTGCTTTTTAAATATAATTTTTATTATTTATCAGAGCAAATTTGCGAAAAATGTGTGTGTTCTAGGTGTACAGAATCTGGCTCATTATACCTATGTATCGATCTATTCACCTTTGGATCCTTTCCCGTGTAGGTTATTACAGAGTGTTGAGTAGACCTCTCTTGGTATTCCATAGCTATTTTGTGATTATATATTTCATATATATTAGTACATGTCTGTTAACCCCCATATCCTAATTCATACATTCCTTACACCTTTCCATTTGGTTAAACATAATTTGGTTTTCTGAATCTGTGAGTGTCCTTCTCTTGGAAATTATTTCATGGGTATCACTTTTTATGTAACACCTATAAGTGATGTAAGAGGATATTTTTCTTTTGGTTTCTTTCTTACTTCAAGTTGGGTGGCTATCTCTAGATCCTTCTATGGTGGTGTCAATGGCACTCTTCCATGCTTTTCCATGGCTAGTATTCCATTGTGTACATGGACGACTTCTTCTTGGTGCCTATTTCTGTTGCTGGACATTTTGGTTTCTTCCAAGTCTTGGCTCTGGTACATGTTGCTGCAGTGCAGGTTTGCCAGTCTGTGCCTTTTTGATTCAGGTCTACTCAGGTGATAGGCCCATCAATTGCCCTACCAGATCACATGGTAGCTCAATTTTTACCTTTAAACAAACCTCCATTCTCTTCTCAGTACTGGCTGTTACCAGGTTACATCCCACCAGCAGCTAGAGGGTACACAGTTCTCTAAAACCCCTTCAGCATTTATACTATGTAGCCTCTTTCTGCTGATGATCATTCTGACGACTGTGAGGTGAAAGTTTTTGTAGACTGGATTTGCATGGTTTTATTAATTCCTGATGTTAAGCATTTTCCCATGCCCTTTCTTTCATAACAGAAAAAAGAAAGAAAGAGAATACAAAATGTGCGTAAAATCTGGGTCTTGAAATTGTCGTTTTGATATATGCACATCTTTGAGATTTTTGCTCGATTTACGACCCAAGGATTTGTTTTGAGGGCAGGTGTCATTTACAGGCCTGCAATTATTTTGACTATCAAGTAACCATTAGTGCTGGGTTTAGAGCTGCTGTTGTGTGAAACGGCCACAAGGTGGCAGCAGTTCTCCTTTACCTATTCTGGTTACTAGAGCAACAGTGCCTCAAGGGAAGTCATGTTCTAGGTTCTCAATTAGAATGGAATGTGCCGGGAAAAAACCCCTTAAGTTTATATCTGACTACTTCTTGTTCGTGTTTTAAATGTAATTTTCATTTTTTATCACAGCAAGGGTGATTACAATTTTTTGCTTGTTCTAGGTGTGCAAGATGTTGTTGTTTTACATATATACATATATCTATTGTTCTTTGGATCCTTTTCCCATTGTAGGTTATGACACAATGTTGAGTAGTCTTCTCGTGGTATTCCGTGGGTCTATGGTGATTTTATACTTCACCTGTGTTTGTATATCTGTTTAACCCGGCATCCTAATGTATCCAATCCTCACACCTTTCCATTGGTGAACCATAAGTTTGTTTAATGAATCTATGATTGCCTTTCTTTGTGGAAATATCTTCACTGGTATCAATTTTTAGGTAACACCTATAAGTGATATCATAGGATATGTGTCTTTCGCTTTCTGACTTACTACAAGTTGCGTGATTACTTCTGGACTCATCTACTGTGCTGCAAATGGCATTGTGTCATTTTTTCCTTGGCTAATATTCCATCTGTACGTGTACCATTTCTTTGTCCACTCATCTGTTGGTGGACTTATTGTTTGCTTCCATGTCTTGACTACTGTAGTACTGCTGCAATGCACATTTGCCTGCCTGTGTCTTTCCAATTCTGTCGGTTATACGTGCAGGAATGGGCCTGCTGGATCGTATGGCAGACAAACGTTTACCTTGTAAAGGCACCTCCATTCTGTTCTCATTAGTGGCTTTTACCAGGTTACGTCCCACTTAAAGTTGAGGGTATGCACTTTTCCACAACCCATTCAGCATTTATTGTTTGTAGTTTTCCTGCTTATGTTTATTCTGACTGGTGTGGGCTGATACCTCTTTGTGGTTGGATTTGCATGCATCTCATAATCCCTTGAAATTGAGCTTTCAGGCATGTCCTGTTTTTCTTCAAACTGTGAGTACAGCTTACCTCTTCAAATGGTTTTCTTGAAGTATTTGCCTGATTTGGAAATATTTTGCCCATTACCTCCCTGAAGACATTTTGAGGGCAGGTTTCATTTACAGCCCTCCAGTACTTGTGCATAGGAAGTGATCATAAGCACAGGTTTTAAAGCTGCTGTGGCAGGTAACGGCCATTGGGTGGCAGCATTTCTGCTTTCCCCACTCCAGTAACAAGGGAAACAGACCTTTCTGCCAGTGGTGTTCCTCAGTTATACATTAGAGTGGAACGTGCCCGGATAACTCCACAAATGTTGATTTTTCCTTACTTATGTTTGGTTTCCAAATTGAATTTATTTCTTTTTATTGGAGTAATATTCCATTGTGTACATTGACCACTACGTCTTTGTGCATTCCTCGTTTGGCGGACATTTTTGTTGCTTCCAAGTGTTGGCTGCGGTAAATATTCCTGGAGTGCAAGATTGCTAGCATGTGTCTTTTTGATTCACAACCTCTCAGGCGATAGGCAGAGCAGTGGGTATGCTTGATTGAATGGTAGCTCAATATCTACCTTTCCAAGGCACCTCGTTTTTGTTTTCATTACTGGCTCTTACCAGGTCCCACTTTGAAGCGAGGGTACACGTTGCTCCACAACCCCTTCAGCATTTATTCTCTGCAGAAGTTTTGCTGGTGGCCATTCTGACTAGTGTGAGCTGATAGGTTTTTGTAATTTGGGTTTGCATGTCTTCAAAAATACCAAAAAATTCATCATTTTACACGCCGTTTTCTTTTCTGTTAAAAATAGAATGTGAGTACAATATATCCCTTGAAATTGTCTTCTTGGAAGGTTGCCCTCTTTTGAATTTTTGGTCGATATTCGACCCCAGGATTTTTTTGGAGGGCAGGTCTCATTACAGAACTGCAGCTCTGGTGCATATTTAGTGGCCATTAGCACTGGGTTTAAAGCTGCTGTTGTAGGAAACGGCCAAAAGGAGGCAGCATTTCTCCAGTCCCAAATCTGGTTACTAGGGCAGCACAGCCTTTCTGGAAGTCGTGCTCCCAGGTTGTAAATTAGAATGGAATGTGCCAGGAAAAACCCCCGTAAGTTTATATCCCATTATTTCTTGTTCGTCTTTTAATTTTTTTAAATCGGGGTAATGATTAGAATATTGTTTATCCTAGGTGTATACAATCTGGTTCATTTGTACATTACATATGTATGTATGTGTTTGTATATATATATAATATATATTCATGTACAGATACTCTTCCCATGTAAATTATTGCAGAGTGTTCCATTGACCTCCCTTGCTATATGGTCGGTCTTTTTGATATATGTATTTAATAGGTATTTGTACACGTATGGTAACCCTAATCTTAATTTTCCATTTCCCCCACCTATCCTTTTAGATAAGAAAAGTTTGTTTTCTAAGTCTGTGAGTTTCTTTCCTGTGAAAATACCATCATTTGTGTCAGTTGTTAGATAACGCCTATAAGTGATATCATAGTATATCTTTTGCTTTCCGACTTACCTCACGTTCTGTCATTATCTCTAGGTTCATCTATGGTGCCTCAAAGAGCAGTGTTTCACTGTTTTCCATGGCTAATAATCCATTGTGTACATGGAGCACTTCTTCTTTATCCATTCATCCATTGATGGACATTTTGGTTGCTTCCGTGTCTTGGCTATTGTGAAAACTCCTGCAGTGAAGCTGTTGCAGCCTGTGCCTCCTCGACTCTGGTCTTCTGAGGTGAGAGGCTCAGCACTGGGCCTGCTGAGTGGAATGCTGGCTCAAATTCTACTTTTAAACGCAGCTCTTTTCTGTTCTCATTATTGGCTCTTACCACATTACATCTCACCAGCAGCTAGAGGGTACACGGTTCTCTAAAACCCCATCAGCATTTATTGTTTGTAGACTTTTGGCTGATGGTACTTGACTTGCGTGAGTTGAAACCTTTTTGTAGGCTAGATTTGCATGAGTCTAATAATTCCTGATGTTTAGCTTTTACCCTTTTTCCTTTTTTTTTAAATAGTGAGTAAAACTTAGCTCTTCCTACTATCTCCTTGAAAAATTTGCCAGTTTTGAATTTTTTTGGCCATTCCATACCTCTGCACAGTTCTTGAGGGCAGTTGTCCTTTACAGTCCTGCGTCCTTGTGAATGTTAAGTGACCATTAGCTGTGGTTTTAAAGCCGCTCTTGTGGGAAACGGCACCCGTGTAGGTTATTACAGAGTGTTGAGTAGACCTCTCTTGGTATTCCATAGCTATTTTGTGATTATATATTTCATATATATTAGTACATGTCTGTTAACCCCCATATCCTAATTCATACATTCCTTACACCTTTCCATTTGGTTAAACATAATTTGGTTTTCTGAATCTGTGAGTGTCCTTCTCTTGGAAATTATTTCATGGGTATCACTTTTTATGTAACACCTATAAGTGATGTAAGAGGATATTTTTCTTTTGGTTTCTTTCTTACTTCAAGTTGGGTGACTATCTCTAGATCCTTCTATGGTGGTGTCAATGGCACTCTTCCATGCTTTTCCATGGCTAGTATTCCATTGTGTACATGGACGACTTCTTCTTGGTGCCTATTTCTGTTGCTGGACAATGTTTTGAAGAAACATTGGTTTCTTCCAGGTCTTGGCTCTGGTACATGTTGCTGCAGTGCAGGTTTGCCAGTCTGTGCCTTTTTGATTCAGGTCTACTCAGGTGATAGGCCCATCAATTGCCCTACCAGATCACATGGTAGCTCAATTTTTACCTTTAAACAAACCTCCATTCTCTTCTCAGTACTGGCTGTTACCAGGTTACATCCCACCAGCAGCTAGAGGGTACACAGTTCTCTAAAACCCCTTCAGCATTTATACTATGTAGCCTCTTTCTGCTGATGATCATTCTGACGACTGTGAGGTGAAAGTTTTTGTAGACTGGATTTGCATGGTTTTATTAATTCCTGATGTTAAGCATTTTCCCATGCCCTTTCTTTCATAACAGAAAAAAGAAAGAAAGAGAATACAAAATGTGCGTAAAATCTGGGTCTTGAAATTGTCGTTTTGATATATGCACATCTTTGAGATTTTTGCTCGATTTACGACCCAAGGATTTGTTTTGAGGGCAGGTGTCATTTACAGGCCTGCAATTATTTTGACTATCAAGTAACCATTAGTGCTGGGTTTAGAGCTGCTGTTGTGTGAAACGGCCACAAGGTGGCAGCAGTTCTCCTTTACCTATTCTGGTTACTAGAGCAACAGTGCCTCAAGGGAAGTCATGTTCTAGGTTCTCAATTAGAATGGAATGTGCCGGGAAAAAACCCCTTAAGTTTATATCTGACTACTTCTTGTTCGTGTTTTAAATGTAATTTTCATTTTTTATCACAGCAAGGGTGATTACAATTTTTTGCTTGTTCTAGGTGTGCAAGATGTTGTTGTTTTACATATATACATATATCTATTGTTCTTTGGATCCTTTTCCCATTGTAGATTATGACACAATGTTGAGTAGTCTTCTCGTGGTATTCCGTGGGTCTATGGTGATTTTATACTTCACCTGTGTTTGTATATCTCTGTTTAACCCGGCATCCTAATGTATCCAATCCTCACACCTTTCCATTGGTGAACCATAAGTTTGTTTAATGAATCTATGATTGCCTTTCTTTGTGGAAATATCTTCACTGGTATCAATTTTTAGGTAACACCTATAAGTGATATCATAGGATATGTGTCTTTCGCTTTCTGACTTACTACAAGTTGCGTGATTACTTCTGGACTCATCTACTGTGCTGCAAATGGCATTGTGTCATTTTTTCCTTGACTAATATTCCATCTGTACGTGTACCATTTCTTTGTCCACTCATCTGTTGGTGGACTTATTGTTTGCTTCCATGTCTTGGCTACTGTAGTACTGCTGCAATGCACATTTGCCTGCCTGTGTCTTTCCAATTCTGTCGGTTATACGTGCAGGAATGGGCCTGCTGGATCGTATGGCAGACAAACGTTTACCTTGTAAAGGCACCTCCATTCTGTTCTCATTAGTGGCTTTTACCAGGTTACGTCCCACTTAAAGATGAGGGTATGCACTTTTCCACAACCCATTCAGCATTTATTGTTTGTAGTTTTCCTGCTTATGTTTATTCTGACTGGTGTGGGCTGATACCTCTTTGTGGTTGGATTTGCATGCATCTCATAATCCCTTGAAATTGAGCTTTCAGGCATGTCCTGTTTTTCTTCAAACTGTGAGTACAGCTTACCTCTTCAAATGGTTTTCTTGAAGTATTTGCCTGATTTGGAAATATTTTGCCCATTACCTCCCTGGAGACATTTTGAGGGCAGGTTTCATTTACAGCCCTCCAGTACTTGTGCATAGGAAGTGATCATAAGCACAGGTTTTAAAGCTGCTGTGGCAGGTAACGGCCATTGGGTGGCAGCATTTCTGCTTTCCCCACTCCGGTAACAAGGGAAACAGACCTTTCTGCCAGTGGTGTTCCTCGGTTATACATTAGAGTGGAACGTGCCCGGATAACTCCACAAATGTTGATTTTTCCTTACTTATGTTTGGTTTCCAAATTGAATTTATTTCTTTTTATTGGAGTAATATTCCATTGTGTACATTGACCACTACGTCTTTGTGCATTCCTCGTTTGGCGGACATTTTTGTTGCTTCCAAGTGTTGGCTGCGGTAAATATTCCTGGAGTGCAAGATTGCTAGCATGTGTCTTTTTGATTCACAACCTCTCAGGCGATAGGCAGAGCAGTGGGTATGCTTGACTGAATGGTAGCTCAATATCTACCTTTCCAAGGCACCTCGTTTTTGTTTTCATTACTGGCTCTTACCAGGTCCCACTTTGAAGCGAGGGTACACATTGTTCCACAACCCCTTCAGCATTTATTCTCTGCAGAAGTTTTGCTGGTGGCCATTCTGACTAGTGTGAGCTGATAGGTTTTTGTAATTTGGGTTTGCATGTCTTCAAAAATACCAAAAAATTCATCATTTTACACGCCGTTTTCTTTTCTGTTAAAAATAGAATGTGAGTACAATATATCCCTTGAAATTGTCTTCTTGGAAGGTTGCCCTCTTTTGAATTTTTGGTCGATATTCGACCCCAGGATTTTTTTGGAGGGCAGGTCTCATTACAGAACTGCAGCTCAGGTGCATATTTAGTGGCCATTAGCACTGGGTTTAAAGCTGCTGTTGTAGGAAACGGCCAAAAGGAGGCAGCATTTCTCCAGTCCCAAATCTGGTTACTAGGGCAGCACAGCCTTTCTGGAAGTCGTGCTCCCAGGTTGTAAATTAGAATGGAATGTGCCAGGAAAACCCCCCGTAAGTTTATATCCCATTATTTCTTGTTCGTCTTTTAATTTTTTAAAATCGGGGTAATGATTAGAATATTGTTTATCCTAGGTATATACAATCTGGTTCATTTGTACATTACATATGTATGTATGTATGTGTATATATGTATATATATATAATATATATTCATGTACAGATACTCTTCCCATGTAAATTATTGCAGAGTGTTCCATTGACCTCCCTTGCTATATGGTCGGTCTTTTTGATATGTGTATTTAATAGGTATTTGTACACGTATGGTAACCCTAATCTTAATTTTCCATTTCCCCCACCTATCCTTTTAGATAAGAAAAGTTTGTTTTCTAAGTCTGTGAGTTTCTTTCCTGTGAAAATACCATCATTTGTGTCAGTTGTTAGATAACGCCTATAAGTGATATCATAGTATATCTTTTGCTTTCCGACTTACCTCACGTTCTGTCATTATCTCTAGGTTCATCTATGGTGCCTCAAAGAGCAGTGTTTCACTGTTTTCCATGGCTAATAATCCATTGTGTACATGGAGCACTTCTTCTTTATCCATTCATCCATTGATGGACATTTTGGTTGCTTCCGTGTCTTGGCTATTGTGAAAACTCCTGCAGTGAAGCTGTTGCAGCCTGTGCCTCCTCGACTCTGGTCTTCTGAGGTGAGAGGCTCAGCACTGGGCCTGCTGAGTGGAATGCTGGCTCAAATTCTACTTTTAAACGCAGCTCTTTTCTGTTCTCATTATTGGCTCTTACCACATTACATCTCACCAGCAGCTAGAGGGTACACGGTTCTCTAAAACCCCATCAGCATTTATTGTTTGTAGACTTTTGGCTGATGGTACTTGACTTGCGTGAGTTGAAACCTTTTTGTAGGCTAGATTTGCATGAGTCTAATAATTCCTGATGTTTAGCTTTTACCCTTTTTCCTTTTTTTTTAAATAGTGAGTAAAACTTAGCTCTTCCTACTATCTCCTTGAAAAATTTGCCAGTTTTGAATTTTTTTGGCCATTCCATACCTCTGCACAGTTCTTGAGGGCAGTTGTCCTTTACAGTCCTGCGTCCTTGTGAATGTTAAGTGACCATTAGCTGTGGTTTTAAAGCCGCTCTTGCGGGAAACGGCCACAAGGCGGCAGCATTTCTACATTTCCATCTCTGGCATTTTGGGCAACAGAGCTTTCCTGGAAATCGTGTTTGTAGGCTGAAAATCAGAGTGGAATGTGCCAGGGAAAACCCCCAAGAGCTTATATCTGCTTACTTCTAGTTTGCTTTTTAAATATAATTTTTATTATTTATCAGAGCAAATTTGCGAAAAATGTGTGTGTTCTAGGTGTACAGAATCTGGCTCATTATACCTATGTATCGATCTATTCACCTTTGGATCCTTTCCCGTGTAGGTTATTACAGAGTGTTGAGTAGACCTCTCTTGGTATTCCATAGCTATTTTGTGATTATATATTTCATATATATTAGTACATGTCTGTTAACCCCCATATCCTAATTCATACATTCCTTACACCTTTCCATTTGGTTAAACATAATTTGGTTTTCTGAATCTGTGAGTGTCCTTCTCTTGGAAATTATTTCATGGGTATCACTTTTTATGTAACACCTATAAGTGATGTAAGAGGATATTTTTCTTTTGGTTTCTTTCTTACTTCAAGTTGGGTGACTATCTCTAGATCCTTCTATGGTGGTGTCAATGGCACTGTTCCATGCTTTTCCATGGCTAGTATTCCATTGTGTACATGGACGACTTCTTCTTGGTGCCTATTTCTGTTGCTGGACAATGTTTTGAAGAACCATTGGTTTCTTCCAGGTCTTGGCTCTGGTACATGTTGCTGCAGTGCAGGTTTGCCAGTCTGTGCCTTTTTGATTCAGGTCTACTCAGGTGATAGGCCCATCAATTGCCCTACCAGATCACATGGTAGCTCAATTTTTACCTTTAAACAAACCTCCATTCTCTTCTCAGTACTGGCTGTTACCAGGTTACATCCCACCAGCAGCTAGAGGGTACACAGTTCTCTAAAACCCCTTCAGCATTTATACTATGTAGCCTCTTTCTGCTGATGATCATTCTGACGACTGTGAGGTGAAAGTTTTTGTAGACTGGATTTGCATGGTTTTATTAATTCCTGATGTTAAGCATTTTCCCATGCCCTTTCTTTCATAACAGAAAAAAGAAAGAAAGAGAATACAAAATGTGCGTAAAATCTGGGTCTTGAAATTGTCGTTTTGATATATGCACATCTTTGAGATTTTTGCTCGATTTACGACCCAAGGATTTGTTTTGAGGGCAGGTGTCATTTACAGGCCTGCAATTATTTTGACTATCAAGTAACCATTAGTGCTGGGTTTAGAGCTGCTGTTGTGTGAAACGGCCACAAGGTGGCAGCAGTTCTCCTTTACCTATTCTGGTTACTAGAGCAACAGTGCCTCAAGGGAAGTCATGTTCTAGGTTCTCAATTAGAATGGAATGTGCCGGGAAAAAACCCCTTAAGTTTATATCTGACTACTTCTTGTTCGTGTTTTAAATGTAATTTTCATTTTTTATCACAGCAAGGGTGATTACAATTTTTTGCTTGTTCTAGGTGTGCAAGATGTTGTTGTTTTACATATATACATATATCTATTGTTCTTTGGATCGTTTTCCCATTGTAGGTTATGACACAATGTTGAGTAGTCTTCTCGTGGTATTCCATGGGTCTATGGTGATTTTATACTTCACCTGTGTTTGTATATCTCTGTTTAACCCGGCATCCTAATGTATCCAATCCTCACACCTTTCCATTGGTGAACCATAAGTTTGTTTAATGAATCTATGATTGCCTTTCTTTGTGGAAATATCTTCACTGGTATCAATTTTTAGGTAACACCTATAAGTGATATCATAGGATATGTGTCTTTCGCTTTCTGACTTACTACAAGTTGCGTGATTACTTCTGGACTCATCTACTGTGCTGCAAATGGCATTGTGTCATTTTTTCCTTGACTAATATTCCATCTGTACGTGTACCATTTCTTTGTCCACTCATCTGTTGGTGGACTTATTGTTTGCTTCCATGTCTTGGCTACTGTAGTACTGCTGCAATGCACATTTGCCTGCCTGTGTCTTTCCAATTCTGTCGGTTATACGTGCAGGAATGGGCCTGCTGGATCGTATGGCAGACAAACGTTTACCTTGTAAAGGCACCTCCATTCTGTTCTCATTAGTGGCTTTTACCAGGTTACGTCCCACTTAAAGATGAGGGTATGCACTTTTCCACAACCCATTCAGCATTTATTGTTTGTAGTTTTCCTGCTTATGTTTATTCTGACTGGTGTGAGCTGATACCTCTTTGTGGTTGGATTTGCACGCATCTCATAATCCCTTGAAATTGAGCTTTCAGGCATGTCCTGTTTTTCTTCAAACTGTGAGTACAGCTTACCTCTTCAAATGGTTTTCTTGAAGTATTTGCCTGATTTGGAAATATTTTGCCCATTACCTCCCTGGAGACATTTTGAGAGCAGGTTTCATTTACAGCCCTCCAGTACTTGTGCATAGGAAGTGATCATAAGCACAGGTTTTAAAGCTGCTGTGGCAGGTAACGGCCATTGGGTGGCAGCATTTCTGCTTTCCCCACTCTGGTAACAAGGGAAACAGACCTTTCTGCCAGTGGTGTTCCTCAGTTATACATTAGAGTGGAACGTGCCCGGATAACTCCACAAATGTTGATTTTTCCTTACTTATGTTTGGTTTCCAAATTGAATTTATTTCTTTTTATTGGAGTAATATTCCATTGTGTACATTGACCACTACGTCTTTGTGCATTCCTCGTTTGGCGGACATTTTTGTTGCTTCCAAGTGTTGGCTGCGGTAAATATTCCTGGAGTGCAAGATTGCTAGCATGTGTCTTTTTGATTCACAACCTCTCCGGCGATAGGCAGAGCAGGGGTATGATTGATTGAATGGTAGCTCAATATCTACCTTTCCAAGGCACCTTGTTTTTGTTTTCATTACTGGCTCTTACCAGGTCCCACTTTGAAGCGAGGGTACACGTTGCTCCACAACCCCTTCAGCATTTATTCTTTGCAGAAGTTTTGCTGGTGGCCATTCTGACTAGTGTGAGCTGATAGGTTTTTGTAATTTGGGTTTGCATGTCTTCAAAAATACCAAAAAATTCATCATTTTACACGCCGTTTTCTTTTCTGTTAAAAATAGAATGTGAGTACAATATATCCCTTGTAATTGTCTTTTTGGAAGGTTGCCCTCTTTTGAATTTTTGGTCGATATTCGACCCCAGGATTTTTTTGGAGGGCAGGTCTCATTACAGAACTGCAGCTCTGGTGCATATTTAGTGGCCATTAGCACTGGGTTTAAAGCTGCTGTTGTAGGAAACGGCCAAAAGGAGGCAGCATTTCTCCAGTCCCAAATCTGGTTACTAGGGCAGCACAGCCTTTCTGGAAGTCGTGCTCCCAGGTTGTAAATTAGAATGGAATGTGCCAGGAAAACCCCCCGTAAGTTTATATCCCATTATTTCTTGTTCGTCTTTTAATTTTTTTTAATTGTGGTAATGATTAGAATATTGTTTATCCTAGGTGTATACAATCTGGTTCATTTGTACATTACATATGTATGTATGTATGTGTATATATGTATATATATATAATATATATATTCATGTACAGATACTCTTCCCATGTAAATTATTGCAGAGTGTTCCATTGACCTCCCTTGCTATATGGTCGGTCTTTTTGATATATGTATTTAATAGGTATTTGTACACGTATGGTAACCCTAATCTTAATTTTCCATTTCCCCCACCTATCCTTTTAGATAAGAAAAGTTTGTTTTCTAAGTCTGTGAGTTTCTTTCCTGTGAAAATACCATCATTTGTGTCAGTTGTTAGATAACGCCTATAAGTGATATCATAGTATATCTTTTGCTTTCCGACTTACCTCACGTTCTGTCATTATCTCTAGGTTCATCTATGGTGCCTCAAAGAGCAGTGTTTCACTGTTTTCCATGGCTAATAATCCATTGTGTACATGGAGCACTTCTTCTTTATCCATTCATCCATTGATGGACATTTTGGTTGCTTCCGTGTCTTGGCTATTGTGAAAACTCCTGCAGTGAAGCTGTTGCAGCCTGTGCCTCCTCGACTCTGGTCTTCTGAGGTGAGAGGCTCAGCACTGGGCCTGCTGAGTGGAATGCTGGCTCAAATTCTACTTTTAAACGCAGCTCTTTTCTGTTCTCATTATTGGCTCTTACCACATTACATCTCACCAGCAGCTAGAGGGTACACGGTTCTCTAAAACCCCATCAGCATTTATTGTTTGTAGACTTTTGGCTGATGGTACTTGACTTGCGTGAGTTGAAACCTTTTTGTAGGCTAGATTTGCATGAGTCTAATAATTCCTGATGTTTAGCTTTTACCCTTTTTCCTTTTTTTTTAAATAGTGAGTAAAACTTAGCTCTTCCTACTATCTCCTTGAAAAATTTGCCAGTTTTGAATTTTTTTGGCCATTCCATACCTCTGCACAGTTCTTGAGGGCAGTTGTCCTTTACAGTCCTGCGTCCTTGTGAATGTTAAGTGACCATTAGCTGTGGTTTTAAAGCCGCTCTTGTGGGAAACGGCCACAAGGTGGCAGCATTTCTACATTTCCATCTCTGGCATTTTGGGCAACAGAGCTTTCCTGGAAATCGTGTTTGTAGGCTGAAAATTAGAGTGGAATGTGCCAGGGAAAACCCCCAAGAGCTTATATCTGCTTACTTCTAGTTTGCTTTTTAAATATAATTTTTATTATTTATCAGAGCAAATTTGCGAAAAATGTGTGTGTTCTAGGTGTACAGAATCTGGCTCATTATACCTATGTATCGATCTATTCACCTTTGGATCCTTTCCCGTGTAGGTTATTACAGAGTGTTGAGTAGACCTCTCTTGGTATTCCATAGCTATTTTGTGATTATATATTTCATATATATTAGTACATGTCTGTTAACCCCCATATCCTAATTCATACATTCCTTACACCTTTCCATTTGGTTAAACATAATTTGGTTTTCTGAATCTGTGAGTGTCCTTCTCTTGGAAATTATTTCATGGGTATCACTTTTTATGTAACACCTATAAGTGATGTAAGAGGATATTTTTCTTTTGGTTTCTTTCTTACTTCAAGTTGGGTGACTATCTCTAGATCCTTCTATGGTGGTGTCAATGGCACTGTTCCATGCTTTTCCATGGCTAGTATTCCATTGTGTACATGGACGACTTCTTCTTGGTGCCTATTTCTGTTGCTGGACAATGTTTTGAAGAACCATTGGTTTCTTCCAGGTCTTGGCTCTGGTACATGTTGCTGCAGTGCAGGTTTGCCAGTCTGTGCCTTTTTGATTCAGGTCTACTCAGGTGATAGGCCCATCAATTGCCCTACCAGATCACATGGTAGCTCAATTTTTACCTTTAAACAAACCTCCATTCTCTTCTCAGTACTGGCTGTTACCAGGTTACATCCCACCAGCAGCTAGAGGGTACACAGTTCTCTAAAACCCCTTCAGCATTTATACTATGTAGCCTCTTTCTGCTGATGATCATTCTGACGACTGTGAGGTGAAAGTTTTTGTAGACTGGATTTGCATGGTTTTATTAATTCCTGATGTTAAGCATTTTCCCATGCCCTTTCTTTCATAACAGAAAAAAGAAAGAAAGAGAATACAAAATGTGCGTAAAATCTGGGTCTTGAAATTGTCGTTTTGATATATGCACATCTTTGAGATTTTTGCTCGATTTACGACCCAAGGATTTGTTTTGAGGGCAGGTGTCATTTACAGGCCTGCAATTATTTTGACTATCAAGTAACCATTAGTGCTGGGTTTAGAGCTGCTGTTGTGTGAAACGGCCACAAGGTGGCAGCAGTTCTCCTTTACCTATTCTGGTTACTAGAGCAACAGTGCCTCAAGGGAAGTCATGTTCTAGGTTCTCAATTAGAATGGAATGTGCCGGGAAAAAACCCCTTAAGTTTATATCTGACTACTTCTTGTTCGTGTTTTAAATGTAATTTTCATTTTTTATCACAGCAAGGGTGATTACAATTTTTTGCTTGTTCTAGGTGTGCAAGATGTTGTTGTTTTACATATATACATATATCTATTGTTCTTTGGATCCTTTTCCCATTGTAGGTTATGACACAATGTTGAGTAGTCTTCTCGTGGTATTCCGTGGGTCTATGGTGATTTTATACTTCACCTGTGTTTGTATATCTCTGTTTAACCCGGCATCCTAATGTATCCAATCCTCACACCTTTCCATTGGTGAACCATAAGTTTGTTTAATGAATCTATGATTGCCTTTCTTTGTGGAAATATCTTCACTGGTATCAATTTTTAGGTAACACCTATAAGTGATATCATAGGATATGTGTCTTTCGCTTTCTGACTTACTACAAGTTGCGTGATTACTTCTGGACTCATCTACTGTGCTGCAAATGGCATTGTGTCATTTTTTCCTTGGCTAATATTCCATCTGTACGTGTACCATTTCTTTGTCCACTCATCTGTTGGTGGACTTATTGTTTGCTTCCATGTCTTGGCTACTGTAGTACTGCTGCAATGCACATTTGCCTGCCTGTGTCTTTCCAATTCTGTCGGTTATACGTGCAGGAATGGGCCTGCTGGATCGTATGGCAGACAAACGTTTACCTTGTAAAGGCACCTCCATTCTGTTCTCATTAGTGGCTTTTACCAGGTTACGTCCCACTTAAAGATGAGGGTATGCACTTTTCCACAACCCATTCAGCATTTATTGTTTGTAGTTTTCCTGCTTATGTTTATTCTGACTGGTGTGAGCTGATACCTCTTTGTGGTTGGATTTGCATGCATCTCATAATCCCTTGAAATTGAGCTTTCAGGCATGTCCTGTTTTTCTTCAAACTGTGAGTACAGCTTACCTCTTCAAATGGTTTTCTTGAAGTATTTGCCTGATTTGGAAATATTTTGCCCATTACCTCCCTGGAGACATTTTGAGGGCAGGTTTCATTTACAGCCCTCCAGTACTTGTGCATAGGAAGTGATCATAAGCACAGGTTTTAAAGCTGCTGTGGCAGGTAACGGCCATTGGGTGGCAGCATTTCTGCTTTCCCCACTCCGGTAACAAGGGAAACAGACCTTTCTGCCAGTGGTGTTCCTCGGTTATACATTAGAGTGGAACATGCCCGGATAACTCCACAAATGTTGATTTTTCCTTACTTATGTTTGGTTTCCAAATTGAATTTATTTCTTTTTATTGGAGTAATATTCCATTGTGTACATTGACCACTACGTCTTTGTGCATTCCTCGTTTGGCGGACATTTTTGTTGCTTCCAAGTGTTGGCTGCGGTAAATATTCCTGGAGTGCAAGATTGCTAGCATGTGTCTTTTTGATTCACAACCTCTCAGGCGATAGGCAGAGCAGTGGGTATGCTTGACTGAATGGTAGCTCAATATCTACCTTTCCAAGGCACCTCGTTTTTGTTTTCATTACTGGCTCTTACCAGGTCCCACTTTGAAGCGAGGGTACACATTGTTCCACAACCCCTTCAGCATTTATTCTTTGCAGAAGTTTTGCTGGTGGCCATTCTGACTAGTGTCAGCTGATAGGTTTTTGTAATTTGGGTTTGCATGTCTTCAAAAATACCAAAAAATTCATCATTTTACACGCCGTTTTCTTTTCTGTTAAAAATAGAATGTGAGTACAATATATCCCTTGAAATTGTCTTCTTGGAAGGTTGCCCTCTTTTGAATTTTTGGTCGATATTCGACCCCAGGATTTTTTTGGAGGGCAGGTCTCATTACAGAACTGCAGCTCTGGTGCATATTTAGTGGCCATTAGCACTGGGTTTAAAGCTGCTGTTGTAGGAAACGGCCAAAAGGAGGCAGCATTTCTCCAGTCCCAAATCTGGTTACTAGGACAGCACAGCCTTTCTGGAAGTCGTGCTCCCAGGTTGTAAATTAGAATGGAATGTGCCAGGAAAACCCCCCGTAAGTTTATATCCCATTATTTCTTGTTCATCTTTTAATTTTTTAAAATCGGGGTAATGATTAGAATATTGTTTATCCTAGGTGTATACAATCTGGTTCATTTGTACATTACATATGTATGTATGTATGTGTATATATGTATATATATATAATATATATTCATGTACAGATACTCTTCCCATGTAAATTATTGCAGAGTGTTCCATTGACCTCCCTTGCTATATGGTCGGTCTTTTTGATATGTGTATTTAATAGGTATTTGTACACGTATGGTAACCCTAATCTTAATTTTCCATTTCCCCCACCTATCCTTTTAGATAAGAAAAGTTTGTTTTCTAAGTCTGTGAGTTTCTTTCCTGTGAAAATACCATCATTTGTGTCAGTTGTTAGATAACGCCTATAAGTGATATCATAGTATATCTTTTGCTTTCCGACTTACCTCACGTTCTGTCATTATCTCTAGGTTCATCTATGGTGCCTCAAAGAGCAGTGTTTCACTGTTTTCCATGGCTAATAATCCATTGTGTACATGGAGCACTTCTTCTTTATCCATTCATCCATTGATGGATATTTTGGTTGTTTCCGTGTCTTGGCTATTGTGAAAACTCCTGCAGTGAAGCTGTTGCAGCCTGTGCCTCCTCGACTCTGGTCTTCTGAGGTGAGAGGCTCAGCACTGGGCCTGCTGAGTGGAATGCTGGCTCAAATTCTACTTTTAAACGCAGCTCTTTTCTGTTCTCATTATTGGCTCTTACCACATTACATCTCACCAGCAGCTAGAGGGTGCACGGTTCTCTAAAACCCCATCAGCATTTATTGTTTGTAGACTTTTGGCTGATGGTACTTGACTTGCGTGAGTTGAAACCTTTTTGTAGGCTAGATTTGCATGAGTCTAATAATTCCTGATGTTTAGCTTTTACCCTTTTTCCTTTTTTTTTAAATAGTGAGTAAAACTTAGCTCTTCATACTATCTCCTTGAAAAATTTGCCAGTTTTGAATTTTTTTGGCCATTCCATACCTCTGCACAGTTCTTGAGGGCAGTTGTCCTTTACAGTCCTGCGTCCTTGTGAATGTTAAGTGACCATTAGCTGTGGTTTTAAAGCCGCTCTTGCGGGAAACGGCCACAAGGCGGCAGCATTTCTACATTTCCATCTCTGGCATTTTGGGCAACAGAGCTTTCCTGGAAATCGTGTTTGTAGGCTGAAAATCAGAGTGGAATGTGCCAGGGAAAACCCCCAAGAGCTTATATCTGCTTACTTCTAGTTTGCTTTTTAAATATAATTTTTATTATTTATCAGAGCAAATTTGCGAAAAATGTGTGTGTTCTAGGTGTACAGAATCTGGCTCATTATACCTATGTATCGATCTATTCACCTTTGGATCCTTTCCCGTGTAGGTTATTACAGAGTGTTGAGTAGACCTCTCTTGGTATTCCATAGCTATTTTGTGATTATATATTTCATATATATTAGTACATGTCTGTTAACCCCCATATCCTAATTCATACATTCCTTACACCTTTCCATTTGGTTAAACATAATTTGGTTTTCTGAATCTGTGAGTGTCCTTCTCTTGGAAATTATTTCATGGGTATCACTTTTTATGTAACACCTATAAGTGATGTAAGAGGATATTTTTCTTTTGGTTTCTTTCTTACTTCAAGTTGGGTGACTATCTCTAGATCCTTCTATGGTGGTGTCAATGGCACTGTTCCATGCTTTTCCATGGCTAGTATTCCATTGTGTACATGGACGACTTCTTCTTGGTGCCTATTTCTGTTGCTGGACAATGTTTTGAAGAACCATTGGTTTCTTCCAGGTCTTGGCTCTGGTACATGTTGCTGCAGTGCAGGTTTGCCAGTCTGTGCCTTTTTGATTCAGGTCTACTCAGGTGATAGGCCCATCAATTGCCCTACCAGATCACATGGTAGTTCAATTTTTACCTTTAAACAAACCTCCATTCTCTTCTCAGTACTGGCTGTTACCAGGTTACATCCCACCAGCAGCTAGAGGGTACACAGTTCTCTAAAACCCCTTCAGCATTTATACTATGTAGCCTCTTTCTGCTGATGATCATTCTGACGACTGTGAGGTGAAAGTTTTTGTAGACTGGATTTGCATGGTTTTATTAATTCCTGATGTTAAGCATTTTCCCATGCCCTTTCTTTCATAACAGAAAAAAGAAAGAAAGAGAATACAAAATGTGCGTAAAATCTGGGTCTTGAAATTGTCGTTTTGATATATGCACATCTTTGAGATTTTTGCTCGATTTACGACCCAAGGATTTGTTTTGAGGGCAGGTGTCATTTACAGGCCTGCAATTATTTTGACTATCAAGTAACCATTAGTGCTGGGTTTAGAGCTGCTGTTGTGTGAAACGGCCACAAGGTGGCAGCAGTTCTCCTTTACCTATTCTGGTTACTAGAGCAACAGTGCCTCAAGGGAAGTCATGTTCTAGGTTCTCAATTAGAATGGAATGTGCCGGGAAAAAACCCCTTAAGTTTATATCTGACTACTTCTTGTTCGTGTTTTAAATGTAATTTTCATTTTTTATCACAGCAAGGGTGATTACAATTTTTTGCTTGTTCTAGGTGTGCAAGATGTTGTTGTTTTACATATATACATATATCTATTGTTCTCTGGATCCTTTTCCCATTGTAGGTTATGACACAATGTTGAGTAGTCTTCTCGTGGTATTCCGTGGGTCTATGGTGATTTTATACTTCACCTGTGTTTGTATATCTCTGTTTAACCCGGCATCCTAATGTATCCAATCCTCACACCTTTCCATTGGTGAACCATAAGTTTGTTTAATGAATCTATGATTGCCTTTCTTTGTGGAAATATCTTCACTGGTATCAATTTTTAGGTAACACCTATAAGTGATATCATAGGATATGTGTCTTTCGCTTTCTGACTTACTACAAGTTGCGTGATTACTTCTGGACTCATCTACTGTGCTGCAAATGGCATTGTGTCATTTTTTCCTTGGCTAATATTCCATCTGTACGTGTACCATTTCTTTGTCCACTCATCTGTTGGTGGACTTATTGTTTGCTTCCATGTCTTGGCTACTGTAGTACTGCTGCAATGCACATTTGCCTGCCTGTGTCTTTCCAATTCTGTCGGTTATACGTGCAGGAATGGGCCTGCTGGATCGTATGGCAGACAAACGTTTACCTTGTAAAGGCACCTCCATTCTGTTCTCATTAGTGGCTTTTACCAGGTTACGTCCCACTTAAAGTTGAGGGTATGCACTTTTCCACAACCCATTCAGCATTTATTGTTTGTAGTTTTCCTGCTTATGTTTATTCTGACTGGTGTGGGCTGATACCTCTTTGTGGTTGGATTTGCATGCATCTCATAATCCCTTGAAATTGAGCTTTCAGGCATGTCCTGTTTTTCTTCAAACTGTGAGTACAGCTTACCTCTTCAAATGGTTTTCTTGAAGTATTTGCCTGATTTGGAAATATTTTGCCCATTACCTCCCTGAAGACATTTTGAGGGCAGGTTTCATTTACAGCCCTCCAGTACTTGTGCATAGGAAGTGATCATAAGCACAGGTTTTAAAGCTGCTGTGGCAGGTAACGGCCATTGGGTGGCAGCATTTCTGCTTTCCCCACTCCGGTAACAAGGGAAACAGACCTTTCTGCCAGTGGTGTTCCTCGGTTATACATTAGAGTGGAACGTGCCCGGATAACTCCACAAATGTTGATTTTTCCTTACTTATGTTTGGTTTCCAAATTGAATTTATTTCTTTTTATTGGAGTAATATTCCATTGTGTACATTGACCACTACGTCTTTGTGCATTCCTCGTTTGGCGGACATTTTTGTTGCTTCCAAGTGTTGGCTGCGGTAAATATTCCTGGAGTGCAAGATTGCTAGCATGTGTCTTTTTGATTCACAACCTCTCAGGCGATAGGCAGAGCAGTGGGTATGCTTGATTGAATGGTAGCTGAAGATCTACCTTTCCAAGGCACCTCGTTTTTGTTTTCATTACTGGCTCTTACCAGGTCCCACTTTGAAGCGAGGGTACACGTTGCTCCACAACCCCTTCAGCATTTATTCTTTGCAGAAGTTTTGCTGGTGGCCATTCTGACTAGTGTGAGCTGATAGGTTTTTGTAATTTGGGTTTGCATGTCTTCAAAAATACCAAAAAATTCATCATTTTACACGCCGTTTTCTTTTCTGTTAAAAATAGAATGTGAGTACAATATATCCCTTGAAATTGTCTTCTTGGAAGGTTGCCCTCTTTTGAATTTTTGGTCGATATTCGACCCCAGGATTTTTTTGGAGGGCAGGTCTCATTACAGAACTGCAGCTCTGGTGCATATTTAGTGGCCATTAGCACTGGGTTTAAAGCTGCTGTTGTAGGAAACGGCCAAAAGGAGGCAGCATTTCTCCAGTCCCAAATCTGGTTACTAGGGCAGCACAGCCTTTCTGGAAGTCGTGCTCCCAGGTTGTAAATTAGAATGGAATGTGCCAGGAAAAACTCCCGTAAGTTTATATCCCATTATTTCTTGTTCGTCTTTTAATTTTTTTAAATCGGGGTAATGATTAGAATATTGTTTATCCTAGGTGTATACAATCTGGTTCATTTGTACATTACATATGTATGTATGTGTTTGTATATATATATAATATATATTCATGTACAGATACTCTTCCCATGTAAATTATTGCAGAGTGTTCCATTGACCTCCCTTGCTATATGGTCGGTCTTTTTGATATATGTATTTAATAGGTATTTGTACACGTATGGTAACCCTAATCTTAATTTTCCATTTCCCCCACCTATCCTTTTAGATAAGAAAAGTTTGTTTTCTAAGTCTGTGAGTTTCTTTCCTGTGAAAATACCATCATTTGTGTCAGTTGTTAGATAACGCCTATAAGTGATATCATAGTATATCTTTTGCTTTCCGACTTACCTCACGTTCTGTCATTATCTCTAGGTTCATCTATGGTGCCTCAAAGAGCAGTGTTTCACTGTTTTCCATGGCTAATAATCCATTGTGTACATGGAGCACTTCTTCTTTATCCATTCATCCATTGATGGACATTTTGGTTGCTTCCGTGTCTTGGCTATTGTGAAAACTCCTGCAGTGAAGCTGTTGCAGCCTGTGCCTCCTCGACTCTGGTCTTCTGAGGTGAGAGGCTCAGCACTGGGCCTGCTGAGTGGAATGCTGGCTCAAATTCTACTTTTAAACGCAGCTCTTTTCTGTTCTCATTATTGGCTCTTACCACATTACATCTCACCAGCAGCTAGAGGGTACACGGTTCTCTAAAACCCCATCAGCATTTATTGTTTGTAGACTTTTGGCTGATGGTACTTGACTTGCGTGAGTTGAAACCTTTTTGTAGGCTAGATTTGCATGAGTCTAATAATTCCTGATGTTTAGCTTTTACCCTTTTTCCTTTTTTTTTAAATAGTGAGTAAAACTTAGCTCTTCCTACTATCTCCTTGAAAAATTTGCCAGTTTTGAATTTTTTTGGCCATTCCATACCTCTGCACAGTTCTTGAGGGCAGTTGTCCTTTACAGTCCTGCGTCCTTGTGAATGTTAAGTGACCATTAGCTGTGGTTTTAAAGCCGCTCTTGCGGGAAACGGCCACAAGGCGGCAGCATTTCTACATTTCCATCTCTGGCATTTTGGGCAACAGAGCTTTCCTGGAAATCGTGTTTGTAGGCTGAAAATTAGAGTGGAATGTGCCAGGGAAAACCCCCAAGAGCTTATATCTGCTTACTTCTAGTTTGCTTTTTAAATATAATTTTTATTATTTATCAGAGCAAATTTGCGAAAAATGTGTGTGTTCTAGGTGTACAGAATCTGGCTCATTATACCTATGTATCGATCTATTCACCTTTGGATCCTTTCCCGTGTAGGTTATTACAGAGTGTTGAGTAGACCTCTCTTGGTATTCCATAGTTATTTTGTGATTATATATTTCATATATATTAGTACATGTCTGTTAACCCCCATATCCTAATTCATACATTCCTTACACCTTTCCATTTGGTTAAACATAATTTGGTTTTCTGAATCTGTGAGTGTCCTTCTCTTGGAAATTATTTCATGGGTATCACTTTTTATGTAACACCTATAAGTGATGTAAGAGGATATTTTTCGTTTGGTTTCTTTCTTACTTCAAGTTGGGTGGCTATCTCTAGATCCTTCTATGGTGGTGTCAATGGCACTGTTCCATGCTTTTCCATGGCTAGTATTCCATTGTGTACATGGACGACTTCTTCTTGGTGCCTATTTCTGTTGCTGGACATTTTGGTTTCTTCCAAGTCTTGGCTCTGGTACATGTTGCTGCAGTGCAGGTTTGCCAGTCTGTGCCTTTTTGATTCAGGTCTACTCAGGTGATAGGCCCATCAATTGCCCTACCAGATCACATGGTAGCTCAATTTTTACCTTTAAACAAACCTCCATTCTCTTCTCAGTACTGGCTGTTACCAGGTTACATCCCACCAGCAGCTAGAGGGTACACAGTTCTCTAAAACCCCTTCAGCATTTATACTATGTAGCCTCTTTCTGCTGATGATCATTCTGACGACTGTGAGGTGAAAGTTTTTGTAGACTGGATTTGCATGGTTTTATTAATTCCTGATGTTAAGCATTTTCCCATGCCCTTTCTTTCATAACAGAAAAAAGAAAGAAAGAGAATACAAAATGTGCGTAAAATCTGGGTCTTGAAATTGTCGTTTTGATATATGCACATCTTTGAGATTTTTGCTCGATTTACGACCCAAGGATTTGTTTTGAGGGCAGGTGTCATTTACAGGCCTGCAATTATTTTGACTATCAAGTAACCATTAGTGCTGGGTTTAGAGCTGCTGTTGTGTGAAACGGCCACAAGGTGGCAGCAGTTCTCCTTTACCTATTCTGGTTACTAGAGCAACAGTGCCTCAAGGGAAGTCATGTTCTAGGTTCTCAATTAGAATGGAATGTGCCGGGAAAAAACCCCTTAAGTTTATATCTGACTACTTCTTGTTCGTGTTTTAAATGTAATTTTCATTTTTTATCACAGCAAGGGTGATTACAATTTTTTGCTTGTTCTAGGTGTGCAAGATGTTGTTGTTTTACATATATACATATATCTATTGTTCTTTGGATCCTTTTCCCATTGTAGGTTATGACACAATGTTGAGTAGTCTTCTCGTGGTATTCCATGGGTCTATGGTGATTTTATACTTCACCTGTGTTTGTATATCTCTGTTTAACCCGGCATCCTAATGTATCCAATCCTCACACCTTTCCATTGGTGAACCATAAGTTTGTTTAATGAATCTATGATTGCCTTTCTTTGTGGAAATATCTTCACTGGTATCAATTTTTAGGTAACACCTATAAGTGATATCATAGGATATGTGTCTTTCGCTTTCTGACTTACTACAAGTTGCGTGATTACTTCTGGACTCATCTACTGTGCTGCAAATGGCATTGTGTCATTTTTTCCTTGGCTAATATTCCATCTGTACGTGTACCATTTCTTTGTCCACTCATCTGTTGGTGGACTTATTGTTTGCTTCCATGTCTTGACTACTGTAGTACTGCTGCAATGCACATTTGCCTGCCTGTGTCTTTCCAATTCTGTCGGTTATACGTGCAGGAATGGGCCTGCTGGATCGTATGGCAGACAAACGTTTACCTTGTAAAGGCACCTCCATTCTGTTCTCATTAGTGGCTTTTACCAGGTTACGTCCCACTTAAAGTTGAGGGTATGCACTTTTCCACAACCCATTCAGCATTTATTGTTTGTAGTTTTCCTGCTTATGTTTATTCTGACTGGTGTGGGCTGATACCTCTTTGTGGTTGGATTTGCATGCATCTCATAATCCCTTGAAATTGAGCTTTCAGGCATGTCCTGTTTTTCTTCAAACTGTGAGTACAGCTTACCTCTTCAAATGGTTTTCTTGAAGTATTTGCCTGATTTGGAAATATTTTGCCCATTACCTCCCTGAAGACATTTTGAGGGCAGGTTTCATTTACAGCCCTCCAGTACTTGTGCATAGGAAGTGATCATAAGCACAGGTTTTAAAGCTGCTGTGGCAGGTAACGGCCATTGGGTGGCAGCATTTCTGCTTTCCCCACTCCGGTAACAAGGGAAACAGACCTTTCTGCCAGTGGTGTTCCTCAGTTATACATTAGAGTGGAACGTGCCCGGATAACTCCACAAATGTTGATTTTTCCTTACTTATGTTTGGTTTCCAAATTGAATTTATTTCTTTTTATTGGAGTAATATTCCATTGTGTACATTGACCACTACGTCTTTGTGCATTCCTCGTTTGGCGGACATTTTTGTTGCTTCCAAGTGTTGGCTGCGGTAAATATTCCTGGAGTGCAAGATTGCTAGCATGTGTCTTTTTGATTCACAACCTCTCAGGCGATAGGCAGAGCAGTGGGTATGCTTGATTGAATGGTAGCTCAATATCTACCTTTCCAAGGCACCTCGTTTTTGTTTTCATTACTGGCTCTTACCAGGTCCCACTTTGAAGCGAGGGTACACGTTGCTCCACAACCCCTTCAGCATTTATTCTTTGCAGAAGTTTTGCTGGTGGCCATTCTGACTAGTGTGAGCTGATAGGTTTTTGTAATTTGGGTTTGCATGTCTTCAAAAATACCAAAAAATTCATCATTTTACACGCCGTTTTCTTTTCTGTTAAAAATAGAATGTGAGTACAATATATCCCTTGAAATTGTCTTCTTGGAAGGTTGCCCTCTTTTGAATTTTTGGTCGATATTCGACCCCAGGATTTTTTTGGAGGGCAGGTCTCATTACAGAACTGCAGCTCTGGTGCATATTTAGTGGCCATTAGCACTGGGTTTAAAGCTGCTGTTGTAGGAAACGGCCAAAAGGAGGCAGCATTTCTCCAGTCCCAAATCTGGTTACTAGGGCAGCACAGCCTTTCTGGAAGTCGTGCTCCCAGGTTGTAAATTAGAATGGAATGTGCCAGGAAAAACCCCCGTAAGTTTATATCCCATTATTTCTTGTTCGTCTTTTAATTTTTTTAAATCGGGGTAATGATTAGAATATTGTTTATCCTAGGTGTATACAATCTGGTTCATTTGTACATTACATATGTATGTATGTGTTTGTATATATATATAATATATATTCATGTACAGATACTCTTCCCATGTAAATTATTGCAGAGTGTTCCATTGACCTCCCTTGCTATATGGTCGGTCTTTTTGATATATGTATTTAATAGGTATTTGTACACGTATGGTAACCCTAATCTTAATTTTCCATTTCCCCCACCTATCCTTTTAGATAAGAAAAGTTTGTTTTCTAAGT
This sequence comes from Pseudorca crassidens, assembly GCF_039906515.1. NCBI lineage: Eukaryota > Metazoa > Chordata > Mammalia > Artiodactyla > Delphinidae > Pseudorca > Pseudorca crassidens. The sequence continues at coordinate 2,783,871 of NC_090316.1, read as the reverse complement.
CTGTGAGTTTCTTTCCTGTGAAAATACCATCATTTGTGTCAGTTGTTAGATAACGCCTATAAGTGATATCATAGTATATCTTTTGCTTTCCGACTTACCTCACGTTCTGTCATTATCTCTAGGTTCATCTATGGTGCCTCAAAGAGCAGTGTTTCACTGTTTTCCATGGCTAATAATCCATTGTGTACATGGAGCACTTCTTCTTTATCCATTCATCCATTGATGGACATTTTGGTTGCTTCCGTGTCTTGGCTATTGTGAAAACTCCTGCAGTGAAGCTGTTGCAGCCTGTGCCTCCTCGACTCTGGTCTTCTGAGGTGAGAGGCTCAGCACTGGGCCTCCTGAGTGGAATGCTGGCTCAAATTCTACTTTTAAACGCAGCTCTTTTCTGTTCTCATTATTGGCTCTTACCACATTACATCTCACCAGCAGCTAGAGGGTACACGGTTCTCTAAAACCCCATCAGCATTTATTGTTTGTAGACTTTTGGCTGATGGTACTTGACTTGCGTGAGTTGAAACCTTTTTGTAGGCTAGATTTGCATGAGTCTAATAATTCCTGATGTTTAGCTTTTACCCTTTTTCCTTTTTTTTTAAATAGTGAGTAAAACTTAGCTCTTCCTACTATCTCCTTGAAAAATTTGCCAGTTTTGAATTTTTTTGGCCATTCCATACCTCTGCACAGTTCTTGAGGGCAGTTGTCCTTTACAGTCCTGCGTCCTTGTGAATGTTAAGTGACCATTAGCTGTGGTTTTAAAGCCGCTCTTGTGGGAAACGGCCACAAGGCGGCAGCATTTCTACATTTCCATCTCTGGCATTTTGGGCAACAGAGCTTTCCTGGAAATCGCGTTTGTAGGCTGAAAATTAGAGTGGAATGTGCCAGGGAAAACCCCCAAGAGCTTATATCTGCTTACTTCTAGTTTGCTTTTTAAATATAATTTTTATTATTTATCAGAGCAAATTTGCGAAAAATGTGTGTGTTCTAGGTGTACAGAATCTGGCTCATTATACCTATGTATCGATCTATTCACCTTTGGATCCTTTCCCGTGTAGGTTATTACAGAGTGTTGAGTAGACCTCTCTTGGTATTCCATAGCTATTTTGTGATTATATATTTCATATATATTAGTACATGTCTGTTAACCCCCATATCCTAATTCATACATTCCTTACACCTTTCCATTTGGTTAAACATAATTTGGTTTTCTGAATCTGTGAGTGTCCTTCTCTTGGAAATTATTTCATGGGTATCACTTTTTATGTAACACCTATAAGTGATGTAAGAGGATATTTTTCGTTTGGTTTCTTTCTTACTTCAAGTTGGGTGGCTATCTCTAGATCCTTCTATGGTGGTGTCAATGGCACTGTTCCATGCTTTTCCATGGCTAGTATTCCATTGTGTACATGGACGACTTCTTCTTGGTGCCTATTTCTGTTGCTGGACATTTTGGTTTCTTCCAGGTCTTGGCTCTGGTACATGTTGCTGCAGTGCAGGTTTGCCAGTCTGTGCCTTTTTGATTCAGGTCTACTCAGGTGATAGGCCCATCAATTGCCCTACCAGATCACATGGTAGCTCAATTTTTACCTTTAAACAAACCTCCATTCTCTTCTCAGTACTGGCTGTTACCAGGTTACATCCCACCAGCAGCTAGAGGGTACACAGTTCTCTAAAACCCCTTCAGCATTTATACTATGTAGCCTCTTTCTGCTGATGATCATTCTGACGACTGTGAGGTGAAAGTTTTTGTAGACTGGATTTGCATGGTTTTATTAATTCCTGATGTTAAGCATTTTCCCATGCCCTTTCTTTCATAACAGAAAAAAGAAAGAAAGAGAATACAAAATGTGCGTAAAATCTGGGTCTTGAAATTGTCGTTTTGATATATGCACATCTTTGAGATTTTTGCTCGATTTACGACCCAAGGATTTGTTTTGAGGGCAGGTGTCATTTACAGGCCTGCAATTATTTTGACTATCAAGTAACCATTAGTGCTGGGTTTAGAGCTGCTGTTGTGTGAAACGGCCACAAGGTGGCAGCAGTTCTCCTTTACCTATTCTGGTTACTAGAGCAACAGTGCCTCAAGGGAAGTCATGTTCTAGGTTCTCAATTAGAATGGAATGTGCCGGGAAAAAACCCCTTAAGTTTATATCTGACTACTTCTTGTTCGTGTTTTAAATGTAATTTTCATTTTTTATCACAGCAAGGGTGATTACAATTTTTTGCTTGTTCTAGGTGTGCAAGATGTTGTTGTTTTACATATATACATATATCTATTGTTCTTTGGATCGTTTTCCCATTGTAGGTTATGACACAATGTTGAGTAGTCTTCTCGTGGTATTCCATGGGTCTATGGTGATTTTATACTTCACCTGTGTTTGTATATCTCTGTTTAACCCGGCATCCTAATGTATCCAATCCTCACACCTTTCCATTGGTGAAACATAAGTTTGTTTAATGAATCTATGATTGCCTTTCTTTGTGGAAATATCTTCACTGGTATCAATTTTTAGGTAACACCTATAAGTGATATCATAGGATATGTGTCTTTCGCTTTCTGACTTACTACAAGTTGCGTGATTACTTCTGGACTCATCTACTGTGCTGCAAATGGCATTGTGTCATTTTTTCCTTGGCTAATATTCCATCTGTACGTGTACCATTTCTTTGTCCACTCATCTGTTGGTGGACTTATTGTTTGCTTCCATGTCTTGGCTACTGTAGTACTGCTGCAATGCACATTTGCCTGCCTGTGTCTTTCCAATTCTGTCGGTTATACGTGCAGGAATGGGCCTGCTGGATCGTATGGCAGACAAACGTTTACCTTGTAAAGGCACCTCCATTCTGTTCTCATTAGTGGCTTTTACCAGGTTACGTCCCACTTAAAGATGAGGGTATGCACTTTTCCACAACCCATTCAGCATTTATTGTTTGTAGTTTTCCTGCTTATGTTTATTCTGACTGGTGTGAGCTGATACCTCTTTGTGGTTGGATTTGCACGCATCTCATAATCCCTTGAAATTGAGCTTTCAGGCATGTCCTGTTTTTCTTCAAACTGTGAGTACAGCTTACCTCTTCAAATGGTTTTCTTGAAGTATTTGCCTGATTTGGAAATATTTTGCCCATTACCTCCCTGGAGACATTTTGAGAGCAGGTTTCATTTACAGCCCTCCAGTACTTGTGCATAGGAAGTGATCATAAGCACAGGTTTTAAAGCTGCTGTGGCAGGTAACGGCCATTGGGTGGCAGCATTTCTGCTTTCCCCACTCTGGTAACAAGGGAAACAGACCTTTCTGCCAGTGGTGTTCCTCGGTTATACATTAGAGTGGAACGTGCCCGGATAACTCCACAAATGTTGATTTTTCCTTACTTATGTTTGGTTTCCAAATTGAATTTATTTCTTTTTATTGGAGTAATATTCCATTGTGTACATTGACCACTACGTCTTTGTGCATTCCTCGTTTGGCGGACATTTTTGTTGCTTCCAAGTGTTGGCTGCGGTAAATATTCCTGGAGTGCAAGATTGCTAGCATGTGTCTTTTTGATTCACAACCTCTCAGGCGATAGGCAGAGCAGGGGTATGATTGATTGAATGGTAGCTCAATATCTACCTTTCCAAGGCACCTTGTTTTTGTTTTCATTACTGGCTCTTACCAGGTCCCACTTTGAAGCGAGGGTACACGTTGCTCCACAACCCCTTCAGCATTTATTCTTTGCAGAAGTTTTGCTGGTGGCCATTCTGACTAGTGTGAGCTGATAGGTTTTTGTAATTTGGGTTTGCATGTCTTCAAAAATACCAAAAAATTCATCATTTTACACGCCGTTTTCTTTTCTGTTAAAAATAGAATGTGAGTACAATATATCCCTTGTAATTGTCTTTTTGGAAGGTTGCCCTCTTTTGAATTTTTGGTCGATATTCGACCCCAGGATTTTTTTGGAGGGCAGGTCTCATTACAGAACTGCAGCTCTGGTGCATATTTAGTGGCCATTAGCACTGGGTTTAAAGCTGCTGTTGTAGGAAACGGCCAAAAGGAGGCAGCATTTCTCCAGTCCCAAATCTGGTTACTAGGGCAGCACAGCCTTTCTGGAAGTCGTGCTCCCAGGTTGTAAATTAGAATGGAATGTGCCAGGAAAACCCCCCGTAAGTTTATATCCCATTATTTCTTGTTCGTCTTTTAATTTTTTTTAATTGTGGTAATGATTAGAATATTGTTTATCCTAGGTGTATACAATCTGGTTCATTTGTACATTACATATGTATGTATGTATGTGTATATATGTATATATATATAATATATATATTCATGTACAGATACTCTTCCCATGTAAATTATTGCAGAGTGTTCCATTGACCTCCCTTGCTATATGGTCGGTCTTTTTGATATATGTATTTAATAGGTATTTGTACACGTATGGTAACCCTAATCTTAATTTTCCATTTCCCCCACCTATCCTTTTAGATAAGAAAAGTTTGTTTTCTAAGTCTGTGAGTTTCTTTCCTGTGAAAATACCATCATTTGTGTCAGTTGTTAGATAACGCCTATAAGTGATATCATAGTATATCTTTTGCTTTCCGACTTACCTCACGTTCTGTCATTATCTCTAGGTTCATCTATGGTGCCTCAAAGAGCAGTGTTTCACTGTTTTCCATGGCTAATAATCCATTGTGTACATGGAGCACTTCTTCTTTATCCATTCATCCATTGATGGACATTTTGGTTGCTTCCGTGTCTTGGCTATTGTGAAAACTCCTGCAGTGAAGCTGTTGCAGCCTGTGCCTCCTCGACTCTGGTCTTCTGAGGTGAGAGGCTCAGCACTGGGCCTGCTGAGTGGAATGCTGGCTCAAATTCTACTTTTAAACGCAGCTCTTTTCTGTTCTCATTATTGGCTCTTACCACATTACATCTCACCAGCAGCTAGAGGGTACACGGTTCTCTAAAACCCCATCAGCATTTATTGTTTGTAGACTTTTGGCTGATGGTACTTGACTTGCGTGAGTTGAAACCTTTTTGTAGGCTAGATTTGCATGAGTCTAATAATTCCTGATGTTTAGCTTTTACCCTTTTTCCTTTTTTTTTAAATAGTGAGTAAAACTTAGCTCTTCCTACTATCTCCTTGAAAAATTTGCCAGTTTTGAATTTTTTTGGCCATTCCATACCTCTGCACAGTTCTTGAGGGCAGTTGTCCTTTACAGTCCTGCGTCCTTGTGAATGTTAAGTGACCATTAGCTGTGGTTTTAAAGCCGCTCTTGTGGGAAACGGCCACAAGGTGGCAGCATTTCTACATTTCCATCTCTGGCATTTTGGGCAACAGAGCTTTCCTGGAAATCGTGTTTGTAGGCTGAAAATTAGAGTGGAATGTGCCAGGGAAAACCCCCAAGAGCTTATATCTGCTTACTTCTAGTTTGCTTTTTAAATATAATTTTTATTATTTATCAGAGCAAATTTGCGAAAAATGTGTGTGTTCTAGGTGTACAGAATCTGGCTCATTATACCTATGTATCGATCTATTCACCTTTGGATCCTTTCCCGTGTAGGTTATTACAGAGTGTTGAGTAGACCTCTCTTGGTATTCCATAGCTATTTTGTGATTATATATTTCATATATATTAGTACATGTCTGTTAACCCCCATATCCTAATTCATACATTCCTTACACCTTTCCATTTGGTTAAACATAATTTGGTTTTCTGAATCTGTGAGTGTCCTTCTCTTGGAAATTATTTCATGGGTATCACTTTTTATGTAACACCTATAAGTGATGTAAGAGGATATTTTTCTTTTGGTTTCTTTCTTACTTCAAGTTGGGTGACTATCTCTAGATCCTTCTATGGTGGTGTCAATGGCACTGTTCCATGCTGTTCCATGGCTAGTATTCCATTGTGTACATGGACGACTTCTTCTTGGTGCCTATTTCTGTTGCTGGACAATGTTTTGAAGAAACATTGGTTTCTTCCAGGTCTTGGCTCTGGTACATGTTGCTGCAGTGCAGGTTTGCCAGTCTGTGCCTTTTTGATTCAGGTCTACTCAGGTGATAGGCCCATCAATTGCCCTACCAGATCACATGGTAGCTCAATTTTTACCTTTAAACAAACCTCCATTCTCTTCTCAGTACTGGCTGTTACCAGGTTACATCCCACCAGCAGCTAGAGGGTACACAGTTCTCTAAAACCCCTTCAGCATTTATACTATGTAGCCTCTTTCTGCTGATGATCATTCTGACGACTGTGAGGTGAAAGTTTTTGTAGACTGGATTTGCATGGTTTTATTAATTCCTGATGTTAAGCATTTTCCCATGCCCTTTCTTTCATAACAGAAAAAAGAAAGAAAGAGAATACAAAATGTGCGTAAAATCTGGGTCTTGAAATTGTCGTTTTGATATATGCACATCTTTGAGATTTTTGCTCGATTTACGACCCAAGGATTTGTTTTGAGGGCAGGTGTCATTTACAGGCCTGCAATTATTTTGACTATCAAGTAACCATTAGTGCTGGGTTTAGAGCTGCTGTTGTGTGAAACGGCCACAAGGTGGCAGCAGTTCTCCTTTACCTATTCTGGTTACTAGAGCAACAGTGCCTCAAGGGAAGTCATGTTCTAGGTTCTCAATTAGAATGGAATGTGCCGGGAAAAAACCCCTTAAGTTTATATCTGACTATTTCTTGTTCGTGTTTTAAATGTAATTTTCATTTTTTATCACAGCAAGGGTGATTACAATTTTTTGCTTGTTCTAGGTGTGCAAGATGTTGTTGTTTTACATATATACATATATCTATTGTTCTTTGGATCCTTTTCCCATTGTAGGTTATGACACAATGTTGAGTAGTCTTCTCGTGGTATTCCGTGGGTCTATGGTGATTTTATACTTCACCTGTGTTTGTATATCTCTGTTTAACCCGGCATCCTAATGTATCCAATCCTCACACCTTTCCATTGGTGAACCATAAGTTTGTTTAATGAATCTATGATTGCCTTTCTTTGTGGAAATATCTTCACTGGTATCAATTTTTAGGTAACACCTATAAGTGATATCATAGGATATGTGTCTTTCGCTTTCTGACTTACTACAAGTTGCGTGATTACTTCTGGACTCATCTACTGTGCTGCAAATGGCATTGTGTCATTTTTTCCTTGGCTAATATTCCATCTGTACGTGTACCATTTCTTTGCCCACTCATCTGTTGGTGGACTTATTGTTTGCTTCCATGTCTTGGCTACTGTAGTACTGCTGCAATGCACATTTGCCTGCCTGTGTCTTTCCAATTCTGTCGGTTATACGTGCAGGAATGGGCCTGCTGGATCGTATGGCAGACAAACGTTTACCTTGTAAAGGCACCTCCATTCTGTTCTCATTAGTGGCTTTTACCAGGTTACGTCCCACTTAAAGATGAGGGTATGCACTTTTCCACAACCCATTCAGCATTTATTGTTTGTAGTTTTCCTGCTTATGTTTATTCTGACTGGTGTGGGCTGATACCTCTTTGTGGTTGGATTTGCATGCATCTCATAATCCCTTGAAATTGAGCTTTCAGGCATGTCCTGTTTTTCTTCAAACTGTGAGTACAGCTTACCTCTTCAAATGGTTTTCTTGAAGTATTTGCCTGATTTGGAAATATTTTGCCCATTACCTCCCTGAAGACATTTTGAGGGCAGGTTTCATTTACAGCCCTCCAGTACTTGTGCATAGGAAGTGATCATAAACACAGGTTTTAAAGCTGCTGTGGCAGGTAACGGCCATTGGGTGGCAGCATTTCTGCTTTCCCCACTCTGGTAACAAGGGAAACAGACCTTTCTGCCAGTGGTGTTCCTCGGTTATACATTAGAGTGGAACGTGCCCGGATAACTCCACAAATGTTGATTTTTCCTTACTTATGTTTGGTTTCCAAATTGAATTTATTTCTTTTTATTGGAGTAATATTCCATTGTGTACATTGACCACTACGTCTTTGTGCATTCCTCGTTTGGCGGACATTTTTGTTGCTTCCAAGTGTTGGCTGCGGTAAATATTCCTGGAGTGCAAGATTGCTAGCATGTGTCTTTTTGATTCACAACCTCTCAGGCGATAGGCAGAGCAGTGGGTATGCTTGATTGAATGGTAGCTGAAGATCTACCTTTCCAAGGCACCTCGTTTTTGTTTTCATTACTGGCTCTTACCAGGTCCCACTTTGAAGCGAGGGTACACGTTGCTCCACAACCCCTTCAGCATTTATTCTTTGCAGAAGTTTTGCTGGTGGCCATTCTGACTAGTGTGAGCTGACAGGTTTTTGTAATTTGGGTTTGCATGTCTTCAAAAATACCAAAAAATTCATCATTTTACACGCCGTTTTCTTTTCTGTTAAAAATAGAATGTGAGTACAATATATCCCTTGAAATTGTCTTTTTGGAAGGTTGCCCTCTTTTGAATTTTTGGTCGATATTCGACCCCAGGATTTTTTTGGAGGGCAGGTCTCATTACAGAACTGCAGCTCTGGTGCATATTTAGTGGCCATTAGCACTGGGTTTAAAGCTGCTGTTGTAGGAAACGGCCAAAAGGAGGCAGCATTTCTCCAGTCCCAAATCTGGTTACTAGGGCAGCACAGCCTTTCTGGAAGTCGTGCTCCCAGGTTGTAAATTAGAATGGAATGTGCCAGGAAAACCCCCCGTAAGTTTATATCCCATTATTTCTTGTTCGTCTTTTAATTTTTTTTAATTGTGGTAATGATTAGAATATTGTTTATCCTAGGTGTATACAATCTGGTTCATTTGTACATTACATATGTATGTATGTATGTGTATATATGTATATATATATAATATATATATTCATGTACAGATACTCTTCCCATGTAAATTATTGCAGAGTGTTCCATTGACCTCCCTTGCTATATGGTCGGTCTTTTTGATATATGTATTTAATAGGTATTTGTACACGTATGGTAACCCTAATCTTAATTTTCCATTTCCCCCACCTATCCTTTTAGATAAGAAAAGTTTGTTTTCTAAGTCTGTGAGTTTCTTTCCTGTGAAAATACCATCATTTGTGTCAGTTGTTAGATAACGCCTATAAGTGATATCATAGTATATCTTTTGCTTTCCGACTTACCTCACGTTCTGTCATTATCTCTAGGTTCATCTATGGTGCCTCAAAGAGCAGTGTTTCACTGTTTTCCATGGCTAATAATCCATTGTGTACATGGAGCACTTCTTCTTTATCCATTCATCCATTGATGGACATTTTGGTTGCTTCCGTGTCTTGGCTATTGTGAAAACTCCTGCAGTGAAGCTGTTGCAGCCTGTGCCTCCTCGACTCTGGTCTTCTGAGGTGAGAGGCTCAGCACTGGGCCTGCTGAGTGGAATGCTGGCTCAAATTCTACTTTTAAACGCAGCTCTTTTCTGTTCTCATTATTGGCTCTTACCACATTACATCTCACCAGCAGCTAGAGGGTACACGGTTCTCTAAAACCCCATCAGCATTTATTGTTTGTAGACTTTTGGCTGATGGTACTTGACTTGCGTGAGTTGAAACCTTTTTGTAGGCTAGATTTGCATGAGTCTAATAATTCCTGATGTTTAGCTTTTACCCTTTTTCCTTTTTTTTTAAATAGTGAGTAAAACTTAGCTCTTCCTACTATCTCCTTGAAAAATTTGCCAGTTTTGAATTTTTTTGGCCATTCCATACCTCTGCACAGTTCTTGAGGGCAGTTGTCCTTTACAGTCCTGCGTCCTTGTGAATGTTAAGTGACCATTAGCTGTGGTTTTAAAGCCGCTCTTGTGGGAAACGGCCACAAGGTGGCAGCATTTCTACATTTCCATCTCTGGCATTTTGGGCAACAGAGCTTTCCTGGAAATCGTGTTTGTAGGCTGAAAATTAGAGTGGAATGTGCCAGGGAAAACCCCCAAGAGCTTATATCTGCTTACTTCTAGTTTGCTTTTTAAATATAATTTTTATTATTTATCAGAGCAAATTTGCGAAAAATGTGTGTGTTCTAGGTGTACAGAATCTGGCTCATTATACCTATGTATCGATCTATTCACCTTTGGATCCTTTCCCGTGTAGGTTATTACAGAGTGTTGAGTAGACCTCTCTTGGTATTCCATAGCTATTTTGTGATTATATATTTCATATATATTAGTACATGTCTGTTAACCCCCATATCCTAATTCATACATTCCTTACACCTTTCCATTTGGTTAAACATAATTTGGTTTTCTGAATCTGTGAGTGTCCTTCTCTTGGAAATTATTTCATGGGTATCACTTTTTATGTAACACCTATAAGTGATGTAAGAGGATATTTTTCTTTTGGTTTCTTTCTTACTTCAAGTTGGGTGACTATCTCTAGATCCTTCTATGGTGGTGTCAATGGCACTGTTCCATGCTTTTCCATGGCTAGTATTCCATTGTGTACATGGACGACTTCTTCTTGGTGCCTATTTCTGTTGCTGGACAATGTTTTGAAGAAACATTGGTTTCTTCCAGGTCTTGGCTCTGGTACATGTTGCTGCAGTGCAGGTTTGCCAGTCTGTGCCTTTTTGATTCAGGTCTACTCAGGTGATAGGCCCATCAATTGCCCTACCAGATCACATGGTAGCTCAATTTTTACCTTTAAACAAACCTCCATTCTCTTCTCAGTACTGGCTGTTACCAGGTTACATCCCACCAGCAGCTAGAGGGTACACAGTTCTCTAAAACCCCTTCAGCATTTATACTATGTAGCCTCTTTCTGCTGATGATCATTCTGACGACTGTGAGGTGAAAGTTTTTGTAGACTGGATTTGCATGGTTTTATTAATTCCTGATGTTAAGCATTTTCCCATGCCCTTTCTTTCATAACAGAAAAAAGAAAGAAAGAGAATACAAAATGTGCGTAAAATCTGGGTCTTGAAATTGTCGTTTTGATATATGCACATCTTTGAGATTTTTGCTCGATTTACGACCCAAGGATTTGTTTTGAGGGCAGGTGTCATTTACAGGCCTGCAATTATTTTGACTATCAAGTAACCATTAGTGCTGGGTTTAGAGCTGCTGTTGTGTGAAACGGCCACAAGGTGGCAGCAGTTCTCCTTTACCTATTCTGGTTACTAGAGCAACAGTGCCTCAAGGGAAGTCATGTTCTAGGTTCTCAATTAGAATGGAATGTGCCGGGAAAAAACCCCTTAAGTTTATATCTGACTATTTCTTGTTCGTGTTTTAAATGTAATTTTCATTTTTTATCACAGCAAGGGTGATTACAATTTTTTGCTTGTTCTAGGTGTGCAAGATGTTGTTGTTTTACATATATACATATATCTATTGTTCTTTGGATCCTTTTCCCATTGTAGGTTATGACACAATGTTGAGTAGTCTTCTCGTGGTATTCCGTGGGTCTATGGTGATTTTATACTTCACCTGTGTTTGTATATCTCTGTTTAACCCGGCATCCTAATGTATCCAATCCTCACACCTTTCCATTGGTGAACCATAAGTTTGTTTAATGAATCTATGATTGCCTTTCTTTGTGGAAATATCTTCACTGGTATCAATTTTTAGGTAACACCTATAAGTGATATCATAGGATATGTGTCTTTCGCTTTCTGACTTACTACAAGTTGCGTGATTACTTCTGGACTCATCTACTGTGCTGCAAATGGCATTGTGTCATTTTTTCCTTGGCTAATATTCCATCTGTACGTGTACCATTTCTTTGTCCACTCATCTGTTGGTGGACTTATTGTTTGCTTCCATGTCTTGGCTACTGTAGTACTGCTGCAATGCACATTTGCCTGCCTGTGTCTTTCCAATTCTGTCGGTTATACGTGCAGGAATGGGCCTGCTGGATCGTATGGCAGACAAACGTTTACCTTGTAAAGGCACCTCCATTCTGTTCTCATTAGTGGCTTTTACCAGGTTACGTCCCACTTAAAGATGAGGGTATGCACTTTTCCACAACCCATTCAGCATTTATTGTTTGTAGTTTTCCTGCTTATGTTTATTCTGACTGGTGTGAGCTGATACCTCTTTGTGGTTGGATTTGCATGCATCTCATAATCCCTTGAAATTGAGCTTTCAGGCATGTCCTGTTTTTCTTCAAACTGTGAGTACAGCTTACCTCTTCAAATGGTTTTCTTGAAGTATTTGCCTGATTTGGAAATATTTTGCCCATTACCTCCCTGGAGACATTTTGAGGGCAGGTTTCATTTACAGCCCTCCAGTACTTGTGCATAGGAAGTGATCATAAGCACAGGTTTTAAAGCTGCTGTGGCAGGTAACGGCCATTGGGTGGCAGCATTTCTGCTTTCCCCACTCTGGTAACAAGGGAAACAGACCTTTCTGCCAGTGGTGTTCCTCGGTTATACATTAGAGTGGAACGTGCCCGGATAACTCCACAAATGTTGATTTTTCCTTACTTATGTTTGGTTTCCAAATTGAATTTATTTCTTTTTATTGGAGTAATATTCCATTGTGTACATTGACCACTACGTCTTTGTGCATTCCTCGTTTGGCGGACATTTTTGTTGCTTCCAAGTGTTGGCTGCGGTAAATATTCCTGGAGTGCAAGATTGCTAGCATGTGTCTTTTTGATTCACAACCTCTCAGGCGATAGGCAGAGCAGTGGGTATGCTTGATTGAATGGTAGCTCAATATCTACCTTTCCAAGGCACCTCGTTTTTGTTTTCATTACTGGCTCTTACCAGGTCCCACTTTGAAGCGAGGGTACACATTGTTCCACAACCCCTTCAGCATTTATTCTTTGCAGAAGTTTTGCTGGTGGCCATTCTGACTAGTGTCAGCTGATAGGTTTTTGTAATTTGGGTTTGCATGTCTTCAAAAATACCAAAAAATTCATCATTTTACACGCCGTTTTCTTTTCTGTTAAAAATAGAATGTGAGTACAATATATCCCTTGAAATTGTCTTCTTGGAAGGTTGCCCTCTTTTGAATTTTTGGTTGATATTCGACCCCAGGATTTTTTTGGAGGGCAGGTCTCATTACAGAACTGCAGCTCAGGTGCATATTTAGTGGCCATTAGCACTGGGTTTAAAGCTGCTGTTGTAGGAAACGGCCAAAAGGAGGCAGCATTTCTCCAGTCCCAAATCTGGTTACTAGGGCAGCACAGCCTTTCTGGAAGTCGTGCTCCCAGGTTGTAAATTAGAATGGAATGTGCCAGGAAAACCCCCCGTAAGTTTATATCCCATTATTTCTTGTTCGTCTTTTAATTTTTTAAAATCGGGGTAATGATTAGAATATTGTTTATCCTAGGTGTATACAATCTGGTTCATTTGTACATTACATATGTATGTATGTATGTGTATATATGTATATATATATAATATATATTCATGTACAGATACTCTTCCCATGTAAATTATTGCAGAGTGTTCCATTGACCTCCCTTGCTATATGGTCGGTCTTTTTGATATGTGTATTTAATAGGTATTTGTACACGTATGGTAACCCTAATCTTAATTTTCCATTTCCCCCACCTATCCTTTTAGATAAGAAAAGTTTGTTTTCTAAGTCTGTGAGTTTCTTTCCTGTGAAAATACCATCATTTGTGTCAGTTGTTAGATAACGCCTATAAGTGATATCATAGTATATCTTTTGCTTTCCGACTTACCTCACGTTCTGTCATTATCTCTAGGTTCATCTATGGTGCCTCAAAGAGCAGTGTTTCACTGTTTTCCATGGCTAATAATCCATTGTGTACATGGAGCACTTCTTCTTTATCCATTCATCCATTGATGGACATTTTGGTTGCTTCCGTGTCTTGGCTATTGTGAAAACTCCTGCAGTGAAGCTGTTGCAGCCTGTGCCTCCTCGACTCTGGTCTTCTGAGGTGAGAGGCTCAGCACTGGGCCTGCTGAGTGGAATGCTGGCTCAAATTCTACTTTTAAACGCAGCTCTTTTCTGTTCTCATTATTGGCTCTTACCACATTACATCTCACCAGCAGCTAGAGGGTACACGGTTCTCTAAAACCCCATCAGCATTTATTGTTTGTAGACTTTTGGCTGATGGTACTTGACTTGCGTGAGTTGAAACCTTTTTGTAGGCTAGATTTGCATGAGTCTAATAATTCCTGATGTTTAGCTTTTACCCTTTTTCCTTTTTTTTAAAATAGTGAGTAAAACTTAGCTCTTCATACTATCTCCTTGAAAAATTTGCCAGTTTTGAATTTTTTTGGCCATTCCATACCTCTGCACAGTTCTTGAGGGCAGTTGTCCTTTACAGTCCTGCGTCCTTGTGAATGTTAAGTGACCATTAGCTGTGGTTTTAAAGCCGCTCTTGCGGGAAACGGCCACAAGGCGGCAGCATTTCTACATTTCCATCTCTGGCATTTTGGGCAACAGAGCTTTCCTGGAAATCGTGTTTGTAGGCTGAAAATTAGAGTGGAGTGTGCCAGGGAAAACCCCCAAGAGCTTATATCTGCTTACTTCTAGTTTGCTTTTTAAATATAATTTTTATTATTTATCAGAGCAAATTTGCGAAAAATGTGTGTGTTCTAGGTGTACAGAATCTGGCTCATTATACCTATGTATCGATCTATTCACCTTTGGATCCTTTCCCGTGTAGGTTATTACAGAGTGTTGAGTAGACCTCTCTTGGTATTCCATAGCTATTTTGTGATTATATATTTCATATATATTAGTACATGTCTGTTAACCCCCATATCCTAATTCATACATTCCTTACACCTTTCCATTTGGTTAAACATAATTTGGTTTTCTGAATCTGTGAGTGTCCTTCTCTTGGAAATTATTTCATGGGTATCACTTTTTATGTAACACCTATAAGTGATGTAAGAGGATATTTTTCTTTTGGTTTCTTTCTTACTTCAAGTTGGGTGACTATCTCTAGATCCTTCTATGGTGGTGTCAATGGCACTGTTCCATGCTTTTCCATGGCTAGTATTCCATTGTGTACATGGACGACTTCTTCTTGGTGCCTATTTCTGTTGCTGGACATTTTGGTTTCTTCCAGGTCTTGGCTCTGGTACATGTTGCTGCAGTGCAGGTTTGCCAGTCTGTGCCTTTTTGATTCAGGTCTACTCAGGTGATAGGCCCATCAATTGCCCTACCAGATCACATGGTAGCTCAATTTTTACCTTTAAACAAACCTCCATTCTCTTCTCAGTACTGGCTGTTACCAGGTTACATCCCACCAGCAGCTAGAGGGTACACAGTTCTCTAAAACCCCTTCAGCATTTATACTATGTAGCCTCTTTCTGCTGATGATCATTCTGACGACTGTGAGGTGAAAGTTTTTGTAGACTGGATTTGCATGGTTTTATTAATTCCTGATGTTAAGCATTTTCCCATGCCCTTTCTTTCATAACAGAAAAAAGAAAGAAAGAGAATACAAAATGTGCGTAAAATCTGGGTCTTGAAATTGTCGTTTTGATATATGCACATCTTTGAGATTTTTGCTCGATTTACGACCCAAGGATTTGTTTTGAGGGCAGGTGTCATTTACAGGCCTGCAATTATTTTGACTATCAAGTAACCATTAGTGCTGGGTTTAGAGCTGCTGTTGTGTGAAACGGCCACAAGGTGGCAGCAGTTCTCCTTTACCTATTCTGGTTACTAGAGCAACAGTGCCTCAAGGGAAGTCATGTTCTAGGTTCTCAATTAGAATGGAATGTGCCGGGAAAAAACCCCTTAAGTTTATATCTGACTATTTCTTGTTCGTGTTTTAAATGTAATTTTCATTTTTTATCACAGCAAGGGTGATTACAATTTTTTGCTTGTTCTAGGTGTGCAAGATGTTGTTGTTTTACATATATACATATATCTATTGTTCTTTGGATCCTTTTCCCATTGTAGGTTATGACACAATGTTGAGTAGTCTTCTCGTGGTATTCCGTGGGTCTATGGTGATTTTATACTTCACCTGTGTTTGTATATCTCTGTTTAACCCGGCATCCTAATGTATCCAATCCTCACACCTTTCCATTGGTGAACCATAAGTTTGTTTAATGAATCTATGATTGCCTTTCTTTGTGGAAATATCTTCACTGGTATCAATTTTTAGGTAACACCTATAAGTGATATCATAGGATATGTGTCTTTCGCTTTCTGACTTACTACAAGTTGCGTGATTACTTCTGGACTCATCTACTGTGCTGCAAATGGCATTGTGTCATTTTTTCCTTGGCTAATATTCCATCTGTACGTGTACCATTTCTTTGCCCACTCATCTGTTGGTGGACTTATTGTTTGCTTCCATGTCTTGGCTACTGTAGTACTGCTGCAATGCACATTTGCCTGCCTGTGTCTTTCCAATTCTGTCGGTTATACGTGCAGGAATGGGCCTGCTGGATCGTATGGCAGACAAACGTTTACCTTGTAAAGGCACCTCCATTCTGTTCTCATTAGTGGCTTTTACCAGGTTACGTCCCACTTAAAGATGAGGGTATGCACTTTTCCACAACCCATTCAGCATTTATTGTTTGTAGTTTTCCTGCTTATGTTTATTCTGACTGGTGTGGGCTGATACCTCTTTGTGGTTGGATTTGCATGCATCTCATAATCCCTTGAAATTGAGCTTTCAGGCATGTCCTGTTTTTCTTCAAACTGTGAGTACAGCTTACCTCTTCAAATGGTTTTCTTGAAGTATTTGCCTGATTTGGAAATATTTTGCCCATTACCTCCCTGAAGACATTTTGAGGGCAGGTTTCATTTACAGCCCTCCAGTACTTGTGCATAGGAAGTGATCATAAGCACAGGTTTTAAAGCTGCTGTGGCAGGTAACGGCCATTGGGTGGCAGCATTTCTGCTTTCCCCACTCTGGTAACAAGGGAAACAGACCTTTCTGCCAGTGGTGTTCCTCGGTTATACATTAGAGTGGAACGTGCCCGGATAACTCCACAAATGTTGATTTTTCCTTACTTATGTTTGGTTTCCAAATTGAATTTATTTCTTTTTATTGGAGTAATATTCCATTGTGTACATTGACCACTACGTCTTTGTGCATTCCTCGTTTGGCGGACATTTTTGTTGCTTCCAAGTGTTGGCTGCGGTAAATATTCCTGGAGTGCAAGATTGCTAGCATGTGTCTTTTTGATTCACAACCTCTCAGGCGATAGGCAGAGCAGTGGGTATGCTTGATTGAATGGTAGCTGAAGATCTACCTTTCCAAGGCACCTCGTTTTTGTTTTCATTACTGGCTCTTACCAGGTCCCACTTTGAAGCGAGGGTACACATTGTTCCACAACCCCTTCAGCATTTATTCTTTGCAGAAGTTTTGCTGGTGGCCATTCTGACTAGTGTGAGCTGATAGGTTTTTGTAATTTGGGTTTGCATGTCTTCAAAAATACCAAAAAATTCATCATTTTACACGCCGTTTTCTTTTCTGTTAAAAATAGAATGTGAGTACAATATATCCCTTGAAATTGTCTTCTTGGAAGGTTGCCCTCTTTTGAATTTTTGGTCGATATTCGACCCCAGGAGTTTTTTGGAGGGCAGGTCTCATTACAGAACTGCAGCTCTGGTGCATATTTAGTGGCCATTAGCACTGGGTTTAAAGCTGCTGTTGTAGGAAACGGCCAAAAGGAGGCAGCATTTCTCCAGTCCCAAATCTGGTTACTAGGGCAGCACAGCCTTACTGGAAGTCGTGCTCCCAGGTTGTAAATTAGAATGGAATGTGCCAGGAAAACCCCCCGTAAGTTTATATCCCATTATTTCTTGTTCGTCTTTTAATTTTTTTAAATCGGGGTAATGATTAGAATATTGTTTATCCTAGGTGTATACAATCTGGTTCATTTGTACATTACATATGTATGTATGTGTTTGTATATATATATAATATATATTCATGTACAGATACTCTTCCCATGTAAATTATTGCAGAGTGTTCCATTGACCTCCCTTGCTATATGGTCGGTCTTTTTGATATATGTATTTAATAGGTATTTGTACACGTATGGTAACCCTAATCTTAATTTTCCATTTCCCCCACCTATCCTTTTAGATAAGAAAAGTTTGTTTTCTAAGTCTGTGAGTTTCTTTCCTGTGAAAATACCATCATTTGTGTCAGTTGTTAGATAACGCCTATAAGTGATATCATAGTATATTTTTGCTTTCCGACTTACCTCACGTTCTGTCATTATCTCTAGGTTCATCTATGGTGCCTCAAAGAGCAGTGTTTCACTGTTTTCCATGGCTAATAATCCATTGTGTACATGGAGCACTTCTTCTTTATCCATTCATCCATTGATGGACATTTTGGTTGCTTCCGTGTCTTGGCTATTGTGAAAACTCCTGCAGTGAAGCTGTTGCAGCCTGTGCCTCCTCGACTCTGGTCTTCTGAGGTGAGAGGCTCAGCACTGGGCCTGCTGAGTGGAATGCTGGCTCAAATTCTACTTTTAAATGCAGCTCTTTTCTGTTCTCATTATTGGCTCTTACCACATTACATCTCACCAGCAGCTAGAGGGTACACGGTTCTCTAAAACCCCATCAGCATTTATTGTTTGTAGACTTTTGGCTGATGGTACTTGACTTGCGTGAGTTGAAACCTTTTTGTAGGCTAGATTTGCATGAGTCTAATAATTCCTGATGTTTAGCTTTTACCCTTTTTCCTTTTTTTTTAAATAGTGAGTAAAACTTAGCTCTTCCTACTATCTCCTTGAAAAATTTGCCAGTTTTGAATTTTTTTGGCCATTCCATACCTCTGCACAGTTCTTGAGGGCAGTTGTCCTTTACAGTCCTGCGTCCTTGTGAATGTTAAGTGACCATTAGCTGTGGTTTTAAAGCTGCTCTTGCGGGAAACGGCCACAAGGCGGCAGCATTTCTACATTTCCATCTCTGGCATTTTGGGCAACAGAGCTTTCCTGGAAATCGTGTTTGTAGGCTGAAAATTAGAGTGGAATGTGCCAGGGAAAACCCCCAAGAGCTTATATCTGCTTACTTCTAGTTTGCTTTTTAAATATAATTTTTATTATTTATCAGAGCAAATTTGCGAAAAATGTGTGTGTTCTAGGTGTACAGAATCTGGCTCATTATACCTATGTATCGATCTATTCACCTTTGGATCCTTTCCCGTGTAGGTTATTACAGAGTGTTGAGTAGACCTCTCTTGGTATTCCATAGCTATTTTGTGATTATATATTTCATATATATTAGTACATGTCTGTTAACCCCCATATCCTAATTCATACATTCCTTACACCTTTCCATTTGGTTAAACATAATTTGGTTTTCTGAATCTGTGAGTGTCCTTCTCTTGGAAATTATTTCATGGGTATCACTTTTTATGTAACACCTATAAGTGATGTAAGAGGATATTTTTCTTTTGGTTTCTTTCTTACTTCAAGTTGGGTGACTATCTCTAGATCCTTCTATGGTGGTGTCAATGGCACTGTTCCATGCTTTTCCATGGCTAGTATTCCATTGTGTACATGGACGACTTCTTCTTGGTGCCTATTTCTGTTGCTGGACAATGTTTTGAAGAAACATTGGTTTCTTCCAGGTCTTGGCTCTGGTACATGTTGCTGCAGTGCAGGTTTGCCAGTCTGTGCCTTTTTGATTCAGGTCTACTCAGGTGATAGGCCCATCAATTGCCCTACCAGATCACATGGTAGCTCAATTTTTACCTTTAAACAAACCTCCATTCTCTTCTCAGTACTGGCTGTTACCAGGTTACATCCCACCAGCAGCTAGAGGGTACACAGTTCTCTAAAACCCCTTCAGCATTTATACTATGTAGCCTCTTTCTGCTGATGATCATTCTGACGACTGTGAGGTGAAAGTTTTTGTAGACTGGATTTGCATGGTTTTATTAATTCCTGATGTTAAGCATTTTCCCATGCCCTTTCTTTCATAACAGAAAAAAGAAAGAAAGAGAATACAAAATGTGCGTAAAATCTGGGTCTTGAAATTGTCGTTTTGATATATGCACATCTTTGAGATTTTTGCTCGATTTACGACCCAAGGATTTGTTTTGAGGGCAGGTGTCATTTACAGGCCTGCAATTATTTTGACTATCAAGTAACCATTAGTGCTGGGTTTAGAGCTGCTGTTGTGTGAAACGGCCACAAGGTGGCAGCAGTTCTCCTTTACCTATTCTGGTTACTAGAGCAACAGTGCCTCAAGGGAAGTCATGTTCTAGGTTCTCAATTAGAATGGAATGTGCCGGGAAAAAACCCCTTAAGTTTATATCTGACTATTTCTTGTTCGTGTTTTAAATGTAATTTTCATTTTTTATCACAGCAAGGGTGATTACAATTTTTTGCTTGTTCTAGGTGTGCAAGATGTTGTTGTTTTACATATATACATATATCTATTGTTCTTTGGATCCTTTTCCCATTGTAGGTTATGACACAATGTTGAGTAGTCTTCTCGTGGTATTCCGTGGGTCTATGGTGATTTTATACTTCACCTGTGTTTGTATATCTCTGTTTAACCCGGCATCCTAATGTATCCAATCCTCACACCTTTCCATTGGTGAACCATAAGTTTGTTTAATGAATCTATGATTGCCTTTCTTTGTGGAAATATCTTCACTGGTATCAATTTTTAGGTAACACCTATAAGTGATATCATAGGATATGTGTCTTTCGCTTTCTGACTTACTACAAGTTGCGTGATTACTTCTGGACTCATCTACTGTGCTGCAAATGGCATTGTGTCATTTTTTCCTTGGCTAATATTCCATCTGTACGTGTACCATTTCTTTGTCCACTCATCTGTTGGTGGACTTATTGTTTGCTTCCATGTCTTGGCTACTGTAGTACTGCTGCAATGCACATTTGCCTGCCTGTGTCTTTCCAATTCTGTCGGTTATACGTGCAGGAATGGGCCTGCTGGATCGTATGGCAGACAAACGTTTACCTTGTAAAGGCACCTCCATTCTGTTCTCATTAGTGGCTTTTACCAGGTTACGTCCCACTTAAAGATGAGGGTATGCACTTTTCCACAACCCATTCAGCATTTATTGTTTGTAGTTTTCCTGCTTATGTTTATTCTGACTGGTGTGAGCTGATACCTCTTTGTGGTTGGATTTGCATGCATCTCATAATCCCTTGAAATTGAGCTTTCAGGCATGTCCTGTTTTTCTTCAAACTGTGAGTACAGCTTACCTCTTCAAATGGTTTTCTTGAAGTATTTGCCTGATTTGGAAATATTTTGCCCATTACCTCCCTGGAGACATTTTGAGGGCAGGTTTCATTTACAGCCCTCCAGTACTTGTGCATAGGAAGTGATCATAAGCACAGGTTTTAAAGCTGCTGTGGCAGGTAACGGCCATTGGGTGGCAGCATTTCTGCTTTCCCCACTCTGGTAACAAGGGAAACAGACCTTTCTGCCAGTGGTGTTCCTCGGTTATACATTAGAGTGGAACGTGCCCGGATAACTCCACAAATGTTGATTTTTCCTTACTTATGTTTGGTTTCCAAATTGAATTTATTTCTTTTTATTGGAGTAATATTCCATTGTGTACATTGACCACTACGTCTTTGTGCATTCCTCGTTTGGCGGACATTTTTGTTGCTTCCAAGTGTTGGCTGCGGTAAATATTCCTGGAGTGCAAGATTGCTAGCATGTGTCTTTTTGATTCACAACCTCTCAGGCGATAGGCAGAGCAGTGGGTATGCTTGATTGAATGGTAGCTCAATATCTACCTTTCCAAGGCACCTCGTTTTTGTTTTCATTACTGGCTCTTACCAGGTCCCACTTTGAAGCGAGGGTACACATTGTTCCACAACCCCTTCAGCATTTATTCTTTGCAGAAGTTTTGCTGGTGGCCATTCTGACTAGTGTCAGCTGATAGGTTTTTGTAATTTGGGTTTGCATGTCTTCAAAAATACCAAAAAATTCATCATTTTACACGCCGTTTTCTTTTCTGTTAAAAATAGAATGTGAGTACAATATATCCCTTGAAATTGTCTTCTTGGAAGGTTGCCCTCTTTTGAATTTTTGGTCGATATTCGACCCCAGGATTTTTTTGGAGGGCAGGTCTCATTACAGAACTGCAGCTCAGGTGCATATTTAGTGGCCATTAGCACTGGGTTTAAAGCTGCTGTTGTAGGAAACGGCCAAAAGGAGGCAGCATTTCTCCAGTCCCAAATCTGGTTACTAGGGCAGCACAGCCTTTCTGGAAGTCGTGCTCCCAGGTTGTAAATTAGAATGGAATGTGCCAGGAAAACCCCCCGTAAGTTTATATCCCATTATTTCTTGTTCGTCTTTTAATTTTTTAAAATCGGGGTAATGATTAGAATATTGTTTATCCTAGGTGTATACAATCTGGTTCATTTGTACATTACATATGTATGTATGTATGTGTATATATGTATATATATATAATATATATTCATGTACAGATACTCTTCCCATGTAAATTATTGCAGAGTGTTCCATTGACCTCCCTTGCTATATGGTCGGTCTTTTTGATATGTGTATTTAATAGGTATTTGTACACGTATGGTAACCCTAATCTTAATTTTCCATTTCCCCCACCTATCCTTTTAGATAAGAAAAGTTTGTTTTCTAAGTCTGTGAGTTTCTTTCCTGTGAAAATACCATCATTTGTGTCAGTTGTTAGATAACGCCTATAAGTGATATCATAGTATATCTTTTGCTTTCCGACTTACCTCACGTTCTGTCATTATCTCTAGGTTCATCTATGGTGCCTCAAAGAGCAGTGTTTCACTGTTTTCCATGGCTAATAATCCATTGTGTACATGGAGCACTTCTTCTTTATCCATTCATCCATTGATGGACATTTTGGTTGCTTCCGTGTCTTGGCTATTGTGAAAACTCCTGCAGTGAAGCTGTTGCAGCCTGTGCCTCCTCGACTCTGGTCTTCTGAGGTGAGAGGCTCAGCACTGGGCCTGCTGAGTGGAATGCTGGCTCAAATTCTACTTTTAAACGCAGCTCTTTTCTGTTCTCATTATTGGCTCTTACCACATTACATCTCACCAGCAGCTAGAGGGTACACGGTTCTCTAAAACCCCATCAGCATTTATTGTTTGTAGACTTTTGGCTGATGGTACTTGACTTGCGTGAGTTGAAACCTTTTTGTAGGCTAGATTTGCATGAGTCTAATAATTCCTGATGTTTAGCTTTTACCCTTTTTCCTTTTTTTTTAAATAGTGAGTAAAACTTAGCTCTTCCTACTATCTCCTTGAAAAATTTGCCAGTTTTGAATTTTTTTGGCCATTCCATACCTCTGCACAGTTCTTGAGGGCAGTTGTCCTTTACAGTCCTGCGTCCTTGTGAATGTTAAGTGACCATTAGCTGTGGTTTTAAAGCCGCTCTTGCGGGAAACGGCCACAAGGCGGCAGCATTTCTACATTTCCATCTCTGGCATTTTGGGCAACAGAGCTTTCCTGGAAATCGCGTTTGTAGGCTGAAAATTAGAGTGGAATGTGCCAGGGAAAACCCCCAAGAGCTTATATCTGCTTACTTCTAGTTTGCTTTTTAAATATAATTTTTATTATTTATCAGAGCAAATTTGCGAAAAATGTGTGTGTTCTAGGTGTACAGAATCTGGCTCATTATACCTATGTATCGATCTATTCACCTTTGGATCCTTTCCCGTGTAGGTTATTACAGAGTGTTGAGTAGACCTCTCTTGGTATTCCATAGTTATTTTGTGATTATATATTTCATATATATTAGTACATGTCTGTTAACCCCCATATCCTAATTCATACATTCCTTACACCTTTCCATTTGGTTAAACATAATTTGGTTTTCTGAATCTGTGAGTGTCCTTCTCTTGGAAATTATTTCATGGGTATCACTTTTTATGTAACACCTATAAGTGATGTAAGAGGATATTTTTCGTTTGGTTTCTTTCTTACTTCAAGTTGGGTGGCTATCTCTAGATCCTTCTATGGTGGTGTCAATGGCACTGTTCCATGCTTTTCCATGGCTAGTATTCCATTGTGTACATGGACGACTTCTTCTTGGTGCCTATTTCTGTTGCTGGACATTTTGGTTTCTTCCAGGTCTTGGCTCTGGTACATGTTGCTGCAGTGCAGGTTTGCCAGTCTGTGCCTTTTTGATTCAGGTCTACTCAGGTGATAGGCCCATCAATTGCCCTACCAGATCACATGGTAGCTCAATTTTTACCTTTAAACAAACCTCCATTCTCTTCTCAGTACTGGCTGTTACCAGGTTACATCCCACCAGCAGCTAGAGGGTACACAGTTCTCTAAAACCCCTTCAGCATTTATACTATGTAGCCTCTTTCTGCTGATGATCATTCTGACGACTGTGAGGTGAAAGTTTTTGTAGACTGGATTTGCATGGTTTTATTAATTCCTGATGTTAAGCATTTTCCCATGCCCTTTCTTTCATAACAGAAAAAAGAAAGAAAGAGAATACAAAATGTGCGTAAAATCTGGGTCTTGAAATTGTCGTTTTGATATATGCACATCTTTGAGATTTTTGCTCGATTTACGACCCAAGGATTTGTTTTGAGGGCAGGTGTCATTTACAGGCCTGCAATTATTTTGACTATCAAGTAACCATTAGTGCTGGGTTTAGAGCTGCTGTTGTGTGAAACGGCCACAAGGTGGCAGCAGTTCTCCTTTACCTATTCTGGTTACTAGAGCAACAGTGCCTCAAGGGAAGTCATGTTCTAGGTTCTCAATTAGAATGGAATGTGCCGGGAAAAAACCCCTTAAGTTTATATCTGACTATTTCTTGTTCGTGTTTTAAATGTAATTTTCATTTTTTATCACAGCAAGGGTGATTACAATTTTTTGCTTGTTCTAGGTGTGCAAGATGTTGTTGTTTTACATATATACATATATCTATTGTTCTTTGGATCCTTTTCCCATTGTAGGTTATGACACAATGTTGAGTAGTCTTCTCGTGGTATTCCGTGGGTCTATGGTGATTTTATACTTCACCTGTGTTTGTATATCTCTGTTTAACCCGGCATCCTAATGTATCCAATCCTCACACCTTTCCATTGGTGAACCATAAGTTTGTTTAATGAATCTATGATTGCCTTTCTTTGTGGAAATATCTTCACTGGTATCAATTTTTAGGTAACACCTATAAGTGATATCATAGGATATGTGTCTTTCGCTTTCTGACTTACTACAAGTTGCGTGATTACTTCTGGACTCATCTACTGTGCTGCAAATGGCATTGTGTCATTTTTTCCTTGGCTAATATTCCATCTGTACGTGTACCATTTCTTTGCCCACTCATCTGTTGGTGGACTTATTGTTTGCTTCCATGTCTTGGCTACTGTAGTACTGCTGCAATGCACATTTGCCTGCCTGTGTCTTTCCAATTCTGTCGGTTATACGTGCAGGAATGGGCCTGCTGGATCGTATGGCAGACAAACGTTTACCTTGTAAAGGCACCTCCATTCTGTTCTCATTAGTGGCTTTTACCAGGTTACGTCCCACTTAAAGATGAGGGTATGCACTTTTCCACAACCCATTCAGCATTTATTGTTTGTAGTTTTCCTGCTTATGTTTATTCTGACTGGTGTGGGCTGATACCTCTTTGTGGTTGGATTTGCATGCATCTCATAATCCCTTGAAATTGAGCTTTCAGGCATGTCCTGTTTTTCTTCAAACTGTGAGTACAGCTTACCTCTTCAAATGGTTTTCTTGAAGTATTTGCCTGATTTGGAAATATTTTGCCCATTACCTCCCTGAAGACATTTTGAGGGCAGGTTTCATTTACAGCCCTCCAGTACTTGTGCATAGGAAGTGATCATAAGCACAGGTTTTAAAGCTGCTGTGGCAGGTAACGGCCATTGGGTGGCAGCATTTCTGCTTTCCCCACTCTGGTAACAAGGGAAACAGACCTTTCTGCCAGTGGTGTTCCTCGGTTATATATTAGAGTGGAACGTGCCCGGATAACTCCACAAATGTTGATTTTTCCTTACTTATGTTTGGTTTCCAAATTGAATTTATTTCTTTTTATTGGAGTAATATTCCATTGTGTACATTGACCACTACGTCTTTGTGCATTCCTCGTTTGGCGGACATTTTTGTTGCTTCCAAGTGTTGGCTGCGGTAAATATTCCTGGAGTGCAAGATTGCTAGCATGTGTCTTTTTGATTCACAACCTCTCAGGCGATAGGCAGAGCAGTGGGTATGCTTGATTGAATGGTAGCTGAAGATCTACCTTTCCAAGGCACCTCGTTTTTGTTTTCATTACTGGCTCTTACCAGGTCCCACTTTGAAGCGAGGGTACACGTTGCTCCACAACCCCTTCAGCATTTATTCTTTGCAGAAGTTTTGCTGGTGGCCATTCTGACTAGTGTGAGCTGATAGGTTTTTGTAATTTGGGTTTGCATGTCTTCAAAAATACCAAAAAATTCATCATTTTACACGCCGTTTTCTTTTCTGTTAAAAATAGAATGTGAGTACAATATATCCCTTGAAATTGTCTTCTTGGAAGGTTGCCCTCTTTTGAATTTTTGGTCGATATTCGACCCCAGGATTTTTTTGGAGGGCAGGTCTCATTACAGAACTGCAGCTCTGGTGCATATTTAGTGGCCATTAGCACTGGGTTTAAAGCTGCTGTTGTAGGAAACGGCCAAAAGGAGGCAGCATTTCTCCAGTCCCAAATCTGGTTACTAGGGCAGCACAGCCTTTCTGGAAGTCGTGCTCCCAGGTTGTAAATTAGAATGGAATGTGCCAGGAAAACCCCCCGTAAGTTTATATCCCATTATTTCTTGTTCGTCTTTTAATTTTTTTAAATCGGGGTAATGATTAGAATATTGTTTATCCTAGGTGTATACAATCTGGTTCATTTGTACATTACATATGTATGTATGTGTTTGTATATATATATAATATATATTCATGTACAGATACTCTTCCCATGTAAATTATTGCAGAGTGTTCCATTGACCTCCCTTGCTATATGGTCGGTCTTTTTGATATATGTATTTAATAGGTATTTGTACACGTATGGTAACCCTAATCTTAATTTTCCATTTCCCCCACCTATCCTTTTAGATAAGAAAAGTTTGTTTTCTAAGTCTGTGAGTTTCTTTCCTGTGAAAATACCATCATTTGTGTCAGTTGTTAGATAACGCCTATAAGTGATATCATAGTATATTTTTGCTTTCCGACTTACCTCACGTTCTGTCATTATCTCTAGGTTCATCTATGGTGCCTCAAAGAGCAGTGTTTCACTGTTTTCCATGGCTAATAATCCATTGTGTACATGGAGCACTTCTTCTTTATCCATTCATCCATTGATGGACATTTTGGTTGCTTCCGTGTCTTGGCTATTGTGAAAACTCCTGCAGTGAAGCTGTTGCAGCCTGTGCCTCCTCGACTCTGGTCTTCTGAGGTGAGAGGCTCAGCACTGGGCCTGCTGAGTGGAATGCTGGCTCAAATTCTACTTTTAAATGCAGCTCTTTTCTGTTCTCATTATTGGCTCTTACCACATTACATCTCACCAGCAGCTAGAGGGTACACGGTTCTCTAAAACCCCATCAGCATTTATTGTTTGTAGACTTTTGGCTGATGGTACTTGACTTGCGTGAGTTGAAACCTTTTTGTAGGCTAGATTTGCATGAGTCTAATAATTCCTGATGTTTAGCTTTTACCCTTTTTCCTTTTTTTTTAAATAGTGAGTAAAACTTAGCTCTTCCTACTATCTCCTTGAAAAATTTGCCAGTTTTGAATTTTTTTGGCCATTCCATACCTCTGCACAGTTCTTGAGGGCAGTTGTCCTTTACAGTCCTGCGTCCTTGTGAATGTTAAGTGACCATTAGCTGTGGTTTTAAAGCTGCTCTTGCGGGAAACGGCCACAAGGCGGCAGCATTTCTACATTTCCATCTCTGGCATTTTGGGCAACAGAGCTTTCCTGGAAATCGTGTTTGTAGGCTGAAAATTAGAGTGGAATGTGCCAGGGAAAACCCCCAAGAGCTTATATCTGCTTACTTCTAGTTTGCTTTTTAAATATAATTTTTATTATTTATCAGAGCAAATTTGCGAAAAATGTGTGTGTTCTAGGTGTACAGAATCTGGCTCATTATACCTATGTATCGATCTATTCACCTTTGGATCCTTTCCCGTGTAGGTTATTACAGAGTGTTGAGTAGACCTCTCTTGGTATTCCATAGCTATTTTGTGATTATATATTTCATATATATTAGTACATGTCTGTTAACCCCCATATCCTAATTCATACATTCCTTACACCTTTCCATTTGGTTAAACATAATTTGGTTTTCTGAATCTGTGAGTGTCCTTCTCTTGGAAATTATTTCATGGGTATCACTTTTTATGTAACACCTATAAGTGATGTAAGAGGATATTTTTCTTTTGGTTTCTTTCTTACTTCAAGTTGGGTGACTATCTCTAGATCCTTCTATGGTGGTGTCAATGGCACTGTTCCATGCTTTTCCATGGCTAGTATTCCATTGTGTACATGGACGACTTCTTCTTGGTGCCTATTTCTGTTGCTGGACAATGTTTTGAAGAAACATTGGTTTCTTCCAGGTCTTGGCTCTGGTACATGTTGCTGCAGTGCAGGTTTGCCAGTCTGTGCCTTTTTGATTCAGGTCTACTCAGGTGATAGGCCCATCAATTGCCCTACCAGATCACATGGTAGCTCAATTTTTACCTTTAAACAAACCTCCATTCTCTTCTCAGTACTGGCTGTTACCAGGTTACATCCCACCAGCAGCTAGAGGGTACACAGTTCTCTAAAACCCCTTCAGCATTTATACTATGTAGCCTCTTTCTGCTGATGATCATTCTGACGACTGTGAGGTGAAAGTTTTTGTAGACTGGATTTGCATGGTTTTATTAATTCCTGATGTTAAGCATTTTCCCATGCCCTTTCTTTCATAACAGAAAAAAGAAAGAAAGAGAATACAAAATGTGCGTAAAATCTGGGTCTTGAAATTGTCGTTTTGATATATGCACATCTTTGAGATTTTTGCTCGATTTACGACCCAAGGATTTGTTTTGAGGGCAGGTGTCATTTACAGGCCTGCAATTATTTTGACTATCAAGTAACCATTAGTGCTGGGTTTAGAGCTGCTGTTGTGTGAAACGGCCACAAGGTGGCAGCAGTTCTCCTTTACCTATTCTGGTTACTAGAGCAACAGTGCCTCAAGGGAAGTCATGTTCTAGGTTCTCAATTAGAATGGAATGTGCCGGGAAAAAACCCCTTAAGTTTATATCTGACTATTTCTTGTTCGTGTTTTAAATGTAATTTTCATTTTTTATCACAGCAAGGGTGATTACAATTTTTTGCTTGTTCTAGGTGTGCAAGATGTTGTTGTTTTACATATATACATATATTTATTGTTCTTTGGATCCTTTTCCCATTGTAGGTTATGACACAATGTTGAGTAGTCTTCTCGTGGTATTCCGTGGGTCTATGGTGATTTTATACTTCACCTGTGTTTGTATATCTCTGTTTAACCCGGCATCCTAATGTATCCAATCCTCACACCTTTCCATTGGTGAACCATAAGTTTGTTTAATGAATCTATGATTGCCTTTCTTTGTGGAAATATCTTCACTGGTATCAATTTTTAGGTAACACCTATAAGTGATATCATAGGATATGTGTCTTTCGCTTTCTGACTTACTACAAGTTGCGTGATTACTTCTGGACTCATCTACTGTGCTGCAAATGGCATTGTGTCATTTTTTCCTTGGCTAATATTCCATCTGTACATGTACCATTTCTTTGTCCACTCATCTGTTGGTGGACTTATTGTTTGCTTCCATGTCTTGGCTACTGTAGTACTGCTGCAATGCACATTTGCCTGCCTGTGTCTTTCCAATTCTGTCGGTTATACGTGCAGGAATGGGCCTGCTGGATCGTATGGCAGACAAACGTTTACCTTGTAAAGGCACCTCCATTCTGTTCTCATTAGTGGCTTTTACCAGGTTACGTCCCACTTAAAGATGAGGGTATGCACTTTTCCACAACCCATTCAGCATTTATTGTTTGTAGTTTTCCTGCTTATGTTTATTCTGACTGGTGTGAGCTGATACCTCTTTGTGGTTGGATTTGCATGCATCTCATAATCCCTTGAAATTGAGCTTTCAGGCATGTCCTGTTTTTCTTCAAACTGTGAGTACAGCTTACCTCTTCAAATGGTTTTCTTGAAGTATTTGCCTGATTTGGAAATATTTTGCCCATTACCTCCCTGGAGACATTTTGAGGGCAGGTTTCATTTACAGCCCTCCAGTACTTGTGCATAGGAAGTGATCATAAGCACAGGTTTTAAAGCTGCTGTGGCAGGTAACGGCCATTGGGTGGCAGCATTTCTGCTTTCCCCACTCTGGTAACAAGGGAAACAGACCTTTCTGCCAGTGGTGTTCCTCGGTTATACATTAGAGTGGAACGTGCCCGGATAACTCCACAAATGTTGATTTTTCCTTACTTATGTTTGGTTTCCAAATTGAATTTATTTCTTTTTATTGGAGTAATATTCCATTGTGTACATTGACCACTACGTCTTTGTGCATTCCTCGTTTGGCGGACATTTTTGTTGCTTCCAAGTGTTGGCTGCGGTAAATATTCCTGGAGTGCAAGATTGCTAGCATGTGTCTTTTTGATTCACAACCTCTCAGGCGATAGGCAGAGCAGTGGGTATGCTTGATTGAATGGTAGCTCAATATCTACCTTTCCAAGGCACCTCGTTTTTGTTTTCATTACTGGCTCTTACCAGGTCCCACTTTGAAGCGAGGGTACACATTGTTCCACAACCCCTTCAGCATTTATTCTTTGCAGAAGTTTTGCTGGTGGCCATTCTGACTAGTGTCAGCTGATAGGTTTTTGTAATTTGGGTTTGCATGTCTTCAAAAATACCAAAAAATTCATCATTTTACACGCCGTTTTCTTTTCTGTTAAAAATAGAATGTGAGTACAATATATCCCTTGAAATTGTCTTCTTGGAAGGTTGCCCTCTTTTGAATTTTTGGTCGATATTCGACCCCAGGATTTTTTTGGAGGGCAGGTCTCATTACAGAACTGCAGCTCAGGTGCATATTTAGTGGCCATTAGCACTGGGTTTAAAGCTGCTGTTGTAGGAAACGGCCAAAAGGAGGCAGCATTTCTCCAGTCCCAAATCTGGTTACTAGGGCAGCACAGCCTTTCTGGAAGTCGTGCTCCCAGGTTGTAAATTAGAATGGAATGTGCCAGGAAAACCCCCCGTAAGTTTATATCCCATTATTTCTTGTTCGTCTTTTAATTTTTTAAAATCGGGGTAATGATTAGAATATTGTTTATCCTAGGTGTATACAATCTGGTTCATTTGTACATTACATATGTATGTATGTATGTGTATATATGTATATATATATAATATATATTCATGTACAGATACTCTTCCCATGTAAATTATTGCAGAGTGTTCCATTGACCTCCCTTGCTATATGGTCGGTCTTTTTGATATATGTATTTAATAGGTATTTGTACACGTATGGTAACCCTAATCTTAATTTTCCATTTCCCCCACCTATCCTTTTAGATAAGAAAAGTTTGTTTTCTAAGTCTGTGAGTTTCTTTCCTGTGAAAATACCATCATTTGTGTCAGTTGTTAGATAACGCCTATAAGTGATATCATAGTATATTTTTGCTTTCCGACTTACCTCACGTTCTGTCATTATCTCTAGGTTCATCTATGGTGCCTCAAAGAGCAGTGTTTCACTGTTTTCCATGGCTAATAATCCATTGTGTACATGGAGCACTTCTTCTTTATCCATTCATCCATTGATGGACATTTTGGTTGCTTCCGTGTCTTGGCTATTGTGAAAACTCCTGCAGTGAAGCTGTTGCAGCCTGTGCCTCCTCGACTCTGGTCTTCTGAGGTGAGAGGCTCAGCACTGGGCCTGCTGAGTGGAATGCTGGCTCAAATTCTACTTTTAAACGCAGCTCTTTTCTGTTCTCATTATTGGCTCTTACCACATTACATCTCACCAGCAGCTAGAGGGTACACGGTTCTCTAAAACCCCATCAGCATTTATTGTTTGTAGACTTTTGGCTGATGGTACTTGACTTGCGTGAGTTGAAACCTTTTTGTAGGCTAGATTTGCATGAGTCTAATAATTCCTGATGTTTAGCTTTTACCCTTTTTCCTTTTTTTTTAAATAGTGAGTAAAACTTAGCTCTTCCTACTATCTCCTTGAAAAATTTGCCAGTTTTGAATTTTTTTGGCCATTCCATACCTCTGCACAGTTCTTGAGGGCAGTTGTCCTTTACAGTCCTGCGTCCTTGTGAATGTTAAGTGACCATTAGCTGTGGTTTTAAAGCTGCTCTTGCGGGAAACGGCCACAAGGCGGCAGCATTTCTACATTTCCATCTCTGGCATTTTGGGCAACAGAGCTTTCCTGGAAATCGTGTTTGTAGGCTGAAAATTAGAGTGGAATGTGCCAGGGAAAACCCCCAAGAGCTTATATCTGCTTACTTCTAGTTTGCTTTTTAAATATAATTTTTATTATTTATCAGAGCAAATTTGCGAAAAATGTGTGTGTTCTAGGTGTACAGAATCTGGCTCATTATACCTATGTATCGATCTATTCACCTTTGGATCCTTTCCCGTGTAGGTTATTACAGAGTGTTGAGTAGACCTCTCTTGGTATTCCATAGCTATTTTGTGATTATATATTTCATATATATTAGTACATGTCTGTTAACCCCCATATCCTAATTCATACATTCCTTACACCTTTCCATTTGGTTAAACATAATTTGGTTTTCTGAATCTGTGAGTGTCCTTCTCTTGGAAATTATTTCATGGGTATCACTTTTTATGTAACACCTATAAGTGATGTAAGAGGATATTTTTCGTTTGTTTTCTTTCTTACTTCAAGTTGGGTGACTATCTCTAGATCCTTCTATGGTGGTGTCAATGGCACTGTTCCATGCTTTTCCATGGCTAGTATTCCATTGTGTACATGGACGACTTCTTCTTGGTGCCTATTTCTGTTGCTGGACATTTTGGTTTCTTCCAGGTCTTGGCTCTGGTACATGTTGCTGCAGTGCAGGTTTGCCAGTCTGTGCCTTTTTGATTCAGGTCTACTCAGGTGATAGGCCCATCAATTGCCCTACCAGATCACATGGTAGCTCAATTTTTACCTTTAAACAAACCTCCATTCTCTTCTCAGTACTGGCTGTTACCAGGTTACATCCCACCAGCAGCTAGAGGGTACACAGTTCTCTAAAACCCCTTCAGCATTTATACTATGTAGCCTCTTTCTGCTGATGATCATTCTGACGACTGTGAGGTGAAAGTTTTTGTAGACTGGATTTGCATGGTTTTATTAATTCCTGATGTTAAGCATTTTCCCATGCCCTTTCTTTCATAACAGAAAAAAGAAAGAAAGAGAATACAAAATGTGCGTAAAATCTGGGTCTTGAAATTGTCGTTTTGATATATGCACATCTTTGAGATTTTTGCTCGATTTACGACCCAAGGATTTGTTTTGAGGGCAGGTGTCATTTACAGGCCTGCAATTATTTTGACTATCAAGTAACCATTAGTGCTGGGTTTAGAGCTGCTGTTGTGTGAAACGGCCACAAGGTGGCAGCAGTTCTCCTTTACCTATTCTGGTTACTAGAGCAACAGTGCCTCAAGGGAAGTCATGTTCTAGGTTCTCAATTAGAATGGAATGTGCCGGGAAAAAACCCCTTAAGTTTATATCTGACTACTTCTTGTTCGTGTTTTAAATGTAATTTTCATTTTTTATCACAGCAAGGGTGATTACAATTTTTTGCTTGTTCTAGGTGTGCAAGATGTTGTTGTTTTACATATATACATATATCTATTGTTCTCTGGATCCTTTTCCCATTGTAGGTTATGACACAATGTTGAGTAGTCTTCTCGTGGTATTCCGTGGGTCTATGGTGATTTTATACTTCACCTGTGTTTGTATATCTCTGTTTAACCCGGCATCCTAATGTATCCAATCCTCACACCTTTCCATTGGTGAACCATAAGTTTGTTTAATGAATCTATGATTGCCTTTCTTTGTGGAAATATCTTCACTGGTATCAATTTTTAGGTAACACCTATAAGTGATATCATAGGATATGTGTCTTTCGCTTTCTGACTTACTACAAGTTGCGTGATTACTTCTGGACTCATCTACTGTGCTGCAAATGGCATTGTGTCATTTTTTCCTTGGCTAATATTCCATCTGTACGTGTACCATTTCTTTGTCCACTCATCTGTTGGTGGACTTATTGTTTGCTTCCATGTCTTGGCTACTGTAGTACTGCTGCAATGCACATTTGCCTGCCTGTGTCTTTCCAATTCTGTCGGTTATACGTGCAGGAATGGGCCTGCTGGATCGTATGGCAGACAAACTTTTACCTTGTAAAGGCACCTCCATTCTGTTCTCATTAGTGGCTTTTACCAGGTTACGTCCCACTTAAAGTTGAGGGTATGCACTTTTCCACAACCCATTCAGCATTTATTGTTTGTAGTTTTCCTGCTTATGTTTATTCTGACTGGTGTGGGCTGATACCTCTTTGTGGTTGGATTTGCATGCATCTCATAATCCCTTGAAATTGAGCTTTCAGGCATGTCCTGTTTTTCTTCAAACTGTGAGTACAGCTTACCTCTTCAAATGGTTTTCTTGAAGTATTTGCCTGATTTGGAAATATTTTGCCCATTACCTCCCTGAAGACATTTTGAGGGCAGGTTTCATTTACAGCCCTCCAGTACTTGTGCATAGGAAGTGATCATAAGCACAGGTTTTAAAGCTGCTGTGGCAGGTAACGGCCATTGGGTGGCAGCATTTCTGCTTTCCCCACTCCGGTAACAAGGAAAACAGACCTTTCTGCCAGTGGTGTTCCTCGGTTATACATTAGAGTGGAACGTGCCCGGATAACTCCACAAATGTTGATTTTTCCTTACTTATGTTTGGTTTCCAAATTGAATTTATTTCTTTTTATTGGAGTAATATTCCATTGTGTACATTGACCACTACGTCTTTGTGCATTCCTCGTTTGGCGGACATTTTTGTTGCTTCCAAGTGTTGGCTGCGGTAAATATTCCTGGAGTGCAAGATTGCTAGCATGTGTCTTTTTGATTCACAACCTCTCAGGCGATAGGCAGAGCAGTGGGTATGCTTGATTGAATGGTAGCTGAAGATCTACCTTTCCAAGGCACCTCGTTTTTGTTTTCATTACTGGCTCTTACCAGGTCCCACTTTGAAGCGAGGGTACACGTTGCTCCACAACCCCTTCAGCATTTATTCTTTGCAGAAGTTTTGCTGGTGGCCATTCTGACTAGTGTGAGCTGATAGGTTTTTGTAATTTGGGTTTGCATGTCTTCAAAAATACCAAAAAATTCATCATTTTACACGCCGTTTTCTTTTCTGTTAAAAATAGAATGTGAGTACAATATATCCCTTGAAATTGTCTTCTTGGAAGGTTGCCCTCTTTTGAATTTTTGGTCGATATTCGACCCCAGGATTTTTTTGGAGGGCAGGTCTCATTACAGAACTGCAGCTCTGGTGCATATTTAGTGGCCATTAGCACTGGGTTTAAAGCTGCTGTTGTAGGAAACGGCCAAAAGGAGGCAGCATTTCTCCAGTCCCAAATCTGGTTACTAGGGCAGCACAGCCTTTCTGGAAGTCGTGCTCCCAGGTTGTAAATTAGAATGGAATGTGCCAGGAAAAACTCCCGTAAGTTTATATCCCATTATTTCTTGTTCGTCTTTTAATTTTTTTAAATCGGGGTAATGATTAGAATATTGTTTATCCTAGGTGTATACAATCTGGTTCATTTGTACATTACATATGTATGTATGTGTTTGTATATATATATAATATATATTCATGTACAGATACTCTTCCCATGTAAATTATTGCAGAGTGTTCCATTGACCTCCCTTGCTATATGGTCGGTCTTTTTGATATATGTATTTAATAGGTATTTGTACACGTATGGTAACCCTAATCTTAATTTTCCATTTCCCCCACCTATCCTTTTAGATAAGAAAAGTTTGTTTTCTAAGTCTGTGAGTTTCTTTCCTGTGAAAATACCATCATTTGTGTCAGTTGTTAGATAACGCCTATAAGTGATATCATAGTATATTTTTGCTTTCCGACTTACCTCACGTTCTGTCATTATCTCTAGGTTCATCTATGGTGCCTCAAAGAGCAGTGTTTCACTGTTTTCCATGGCTAATAATCCATTGTGTACATGGAGCACTTCTTCTTTATCCATTCATCCATTGATGGACATTTTGGTTGCTTCCGTGTCTTGGCTATTGTGAAAACTCCTGCAGTGAAGCTGTTGCAGCCTGTGCCTCCTCGACTCTGGTCTTCTGAGGTGAGAGGCTCAGCACTGGGCCTGCTGAGTGGAATGCTGGCTCAAATTCTACTTTTAAACGCAGCTCTTTTCTGTTCTCATTATTGGCTCTTACCACATTACATCTCACCAGCAGCTAGAGGGTACACGGTTCTCTAAAACCCCATCAGCATTTATTGTTTGTAGACTTTTGGCTGATGGTACTTGACTTGCGTGAGTTGAAACCTTTTTGTAGGCTAGATTTGCATGAGTCTAATAATTCCTGATGTTTAGCTTTTACCCTTTTTCCTTTTTTTTTAAATAGTGAGTAAAACTTAGCTCTTCATACTATCTCCTTGAAAAATTTGCCAGTTTTGAATTTTTTTGGCCATTCCATACCTCTGCACAGTTCTTGAGGGCAGTTGTCCTTTACAGTCCTGCGTCCTTGTGAATGTTAAGTGACCATTAGCTGTGGTTTTAAAGCCGCTCTTGCGGGAAACGGCCACAAGGCGGCAGCATTTCTACATTTCCATCTCTGGCATTTTGGGCAACAGAGCTTTCCTGGAAATCGTGTTTGTAGGCTGAAAATTAGAGTGGAATGTGCCAGGGAAAACCCCCAAGAGCTTATATCTGCTTACTTCTAGTTTGCTTTTTAAATATAATTTTTATTATTTATCAGAGCAAATTTGCGAAAAATGTGTGTGTTCTAGGTGTACAGAATCTGGCTCATTATACCTATGTATCGATCTATTCACCTTTGGATCCTTTCCCGTGTAGGTTATTACAGAGTGTTGAGTAGACCTCTCTTGGTATTCCATAGTTATTTTGTGATTATATATTTCATATATATTAGTACATGTCTGTTAACCCCCATATCCTAATTCATACATTCCTTACACCTTTCCATTTGGTTAAACATAATTTGGTTTTCTGAATCTGTGAGTGTCCTTCTCTTGGAAATTATTTCATGGGTATCACTTTTTATGTAACACCTATAAGTGATGTAAGAGGATATTTTTCGTTTGGTTTCTTTCTTACTTCAAGTTGGGTGACTATCTCTAGATCCTTCTATGGTGGTGTCAATGGCACTGTTCCATGCTTTTCCATGGCTAGTATTCCATTGTGTACATGGACGACTTCTTCTTGGTGCCTATTTCTGTTGCTGGACATTTTGGTTTCTTCCAAGTCTTGGCTCTGGTACATGTTGCTGCAGTGCAGGTTTGCCAGTCTGTGCCTTTTTGATTCAGGTCTACTCAGGTGATAGGCCCATCAATTGCCCTACCAGATCACATGGTAGCTCAATTTTTACCTTTAAACAAACCTCCATTCTCTTCTCAGTACTGGCTGTTACCAGGTTACATCCCACCAGCAGCTAGAGGGTACACAGTTCTCTAAAACCCCTTCAGCATTTATACTATGTAGCCTCTTTCTGCTGATGATCATTCTGACGACTGTGAGGTGAAAGTTTTTGTAGACTGGATTTGCATGGTTTTATTAATTCCTGATGTTAAGCATTTTCCCATGCCCTTTCTTTCATAACAGAAAAAAGAAAGAAAGAGAATACAAAATGTGCGTAAAATCTGGGTCTTGAAATTGTCGTTTTGATATATGCACATCTTTGAGATTTTTGCTCGATTTACGACCCAAGGATTTGTTTTGAGGGCAGGTGTCATTTACAGGCCTGCAATTATTTTGACTATCAAGTAACCATTAGTGCTGGGTTTAGAGCTGCTGTTGTGTGAAACGGCCACAAGGTGGCAGCAGTTCTCCTTTACCTATTCTGGTTACTAGAGCAACAGTGCCTCAAGGGAAGTCATGTTCTAGGTTCTCAATTAGAATGGAATGTGCCGGGAAAAAACCCCTTAAGTTTATATCTGACTACTTCTTGTTCGTGTTTTAAATGTAATTTTCATTTTTTATCACAGCAAGGGTGATTACAATTTTTTGCTTGTTCTAGGTGTGCAAGATGTTGTTGTTTTACATATATACATATATCTATTGTTCTTTGGATCCTTTTCCCATTGTAGGTTATGACACAATGTTGAGTAGTCTTCTCGTGGTATTCCATGGGTCTATGGTGATTTTATACTTCACCTGTGTTTGTATATCTCTGTTTAACCCGGCATCCTAATGTATCCAATCCTCACACCTTTCCATTGGTGAACCATAAGTTTGTTTAATGAATCTATGATTGCCTTTCTTTGTGGAAATATCTTCACTGGTATCAATTTTTAGGTAACACCTATAAGTGATATCATAGGATATGTGTCTTTCGCTTTCTGACTTACTACAAGTTGCGTGATTACTTCTGGACTCATCTACTGTGCTGCAAATGGCATTGTGTCATTTTTTCCTTGGCTAATATTCCATCTGTACGTGTACCATTTCTTTGTCCACTCATCTGTTGGTGGACTTATTGTTTGCTTCCATGTCTTGACTACTGTAGTACTGCTGCAATGCACATTTGCCTGCCTGTGTCTTTCCAATTCTGTCGGTTATACGTGCAGGAATGGGCCTG
Source organism: Pseudorca crassidens (assembly GCF_039906515.1). Classification (NCBI taxonomy): domain Eukaryota; kingdom Metazoa; phylum Chordata; class Mammalia; order Artiodactyla; family Delphinidae; genus Pseudorca; species Pseudorca crassidens. The sequence continues at coordinate 2,745,207 of NC_090316.1, read as the reverse complement.
CTGGATCGTATGGCAGACAAACGTTTACCTTGTAAAGGCACCTCCATTCTGTTCTCATTAGTGGCTTTTACCAGGTTACGTCCCACTTAAAGTTGAGGGTATGCACTTTTCCACAACCCATTCAGCATTTATTGTTTGTAGTTTTCCTGCTTATGTTTATTCTGACTGGTGTGGGCTGATACCTCTTTGTGGTTGGATTTGCATGCATCTCATAATCCCTTGAAATTGAGCTTTCAGGCATGTCCTGTTTTTCTTCAAACTGTGAGTACAGCTTACCTCTTCAAATGGTTTTCTTGAAGTATTTGCCTGATTTGGAAATATTTTGCCCATTACCTCCCTGAAGACATTTTGAGGGCAGGTTTCATTTACAGCCCTCCAGTACTTGTGCATAGGAAGTGATCATAAGCACAGGTTTTAAAGCTGCTGTGGCAGGTAACGGCCATTGGGTGGCAGCATTTCTGCTTTCCCCACTCCGGTAACAAGGGAAACAGACCTTTCTGCCAGTGGTGTTCCTCAGTTATACATTAGAGTGGAACGTGCCCGGATAACTCCACAAATGTTGATTTTTCCTTACTTATGTTTGGTTTCCAAATTGAATTTATTTCTTTTTATTGGAGTAATATTCCATTGTGTACATTGACCACTACGTCTTTGTGCATTCCTCGTTTGGCGGACATTTTTGTTGCTTCCAAGTGTTGGCTGCGGTAAATATTCCTGGAGTGCAAGATTGCTAGCATGTGTCTTTTTGATTCACAACCTCTCAGGCGATAGGCAGAGCAGTGGGTATGCTTGATTGAATGGTAGCTGAATATCTACCTTTCCAAGGCACCTCGTTTTTGTTTTCATTACTGGCTCTTACCAGGTCCCACTTTGAAGCGAGGGTACACGTTGCTCCACAACCCCTTCAGCATTTATTCTCTGCAGAAGTTTTGCTGGTGGCCATTCTGACTAGTGTGAGCTGATAGGTTTTTGTAATTTGGGTTTGCATGTCTTCAAAAATACCAAAAAATTCATCATTTTACACGCCGTTTTCTTTTCTGTTAAAAATAGAATGTGAGTACAATATATCCCTTGAAATTGTCTTCTTGGAAGGTTGCCCTCTTTTGAATTTTTGGTCGATATTCGACCCCAGGATTTTTTTGGAGGGCAGGTCTCATTACAGAACTGCAGCTCTGGTGCATATTTAGTGGCCATTAGCACTGGGTTTAAAGCTGCTGTTGTAGGAAACGGCCAAAAGGAGGCAGCATTTCTCCAGTCCCAAATCTGGTTACTAGGGCAGCACAGCCTTTCTGGAAGTCGTGCTCCCAGGTTGTAAATTAGAATGGAATGTGCCAGGAAAAACCCCCGTAAGTTTATATCCCATTATTTCTTGTTCGTCTTTTAATTTTTTTAAATCGGGGTAATGATTAGAATATTGTTTATCCTAGGTGTATACAATCTGGTTCATTTGTACATTACATATGTATGTATGTGTTTGTATATATATATAATATATATTCATGTACAGATACTCTTCCCATGTAAATTATTGCAGAGTGTTCCATTGACCTCCCTTGCTATATGGTCGGTCTTTTTGATATATGTATTTAATAGGTATTTGTACACGTATGGTAACCCTAATCTTAATTTTCCATTTCCCCCACCTATCCTTTTAGATAAGAAAAGTTTGTTTTCTAAGTCTGTGAGTTTCTTTCCTGTGAAAATACCATCATTTGTGTCAGTTGTTAGATAACGCCTATAAGTGATATCATAGTATATCTTTTGCTTTCCGACTTACCTCACGTTCTGTCATTATCTCTAGGTTCATCTATGGTGCCTCAAAGAGCAGTGTTTCACTGTTTTCCATGGCTAATAATCCATTGTGTACATGGAGCACTTCTTCTTTATCCATTCATCCATTGATGGACATTTTGGTTGCTTCCGTGTCTTGGCTATTGTGAAAACTCCTGCAGTGAAGCTGTTGCAGCCTGTGCCTCCTCGACTCTGGTCTTCTGAGGTGAGAGGCTCAGCACTGGGCCTCCTGAGTGGAATGCTGGCTCAAATTCTACTTTTAAACGCAGCTCTTTTCTGTTCTCATTATTGGCTCTTACCACATTACATCTCACCAGCAGCTAGAGGGTACACGGTTCTCTAAAACCCCATCAGCATTTATTGTTTGTAGACTTTTGGCTGATGGTACTTGACTTGCGTGAGTTGAAACCTTTTTGTAGGCTAGATTTGCATGAGTCTAATAATTCCTGATGTTTAGCTTTTACCCTTTTTCCTTTTTTTTTAAATAGTGAGTAAAACTTAGCTCTTCCTACTATCTCCTTGAAAAATTTGCCAGTTTTGAATTTTTTTGGCCATTCCATACCTCTGCACAGTTCTTGAGGGCAGTTGTCCTTTACAGTCCTGCGTCCTTGTGAATGTTAAGTGACCATTAGCTGTGGTTTTAAAGCCGCTCTTGTGGGAAACGGCCACAAGGCGGCAGCATTTCTACATTTCCATCTCTGGCATTTTGGGCAACAGAGCTTTCCTGGAAATCGCGTTTGTAGGCTGAAAATTAGAGTGGAATGTGCCAGGGAAAACCCCCAAGAGCTTATATCTGCTTACTTCTAGTTTGCTTTTTAAATATAATTTTTATTATTTATCAGAGCAAATTTGCGAAAAATGTGTGTGTTCTAGGTGTACAGAATCTGGCTCATTATACCTATGTATCGATCTATTCACCTTTGGATCCTTTCCCGTGTAGGTTATTACAGAGTGTTGAGTAGACCTCTCTTGGTATTCCATAGCTATTTTGTGATTATATATTTCATATATATTAGTACATGTCTGTTAACCCCCATATCCTAATTCATACATTCCTTACACCTTTCCATTTGGTTAAACATAATTTGGTTTTCTGAATCTGTGAGTGTCCTTCTCTTGGAAATTATTTCATGGGTATCACTTTTTATGTAACACCTATAAGTGATGTAAGAGGATATTTTTCGTTTGGTTTCTTTCTTACTTCAAGTTGGGTGGCTATCTCTAGATCCTTCTATGGTGGTGTCAATGGCACTGTTCCATGCTTTTCCATGGCTAGTATTCCATTGTGTACATGGACGACTTCTTCTTGGTGCCTATTTCTGTTGCTGGACATTTTGGTTTCTTCCAGGTCTTGGCTCTGGTACATGTTGCTGCAGTGCAGGTTTGCCAGTCTGTGCCTTTTTGATTCAGGTCTACTCAGGTGATAGGCCCATCAATTGCCCTACCAGATCACATGGTAGCTCAATTTTTACCTTTAAACAAACCTCCATTCTCTTCTCAGTACTGGCTGTTACCAGGTTACATCCCACCAGCAGCTAGAGGGTACACAGTTCTCTAAAACCCCTTCAGCATTTATACTATGTAGCCTCTTTCTGCTGATGATCATTCTGACGACTGTGAGGTGAAAGTTTTTGTAGACTGGATTTGCATGGTTTTATTAATTCCTGATGTTAAGCATTTTCCCATGCCCTTTCTTTCATAACAGAAAAAAGAAAGAAAGAGAATACAAAATGTGCGTAAAATCTGGGTCTTGAAATTGTCGTTTTGATATATGCACATCTTTGAGATTTTTGCTCGATTTACGACCCAAGGATTTGTTTTGAGGGCAGGTGTCATTTACAGGCCTGCAATTATTTTGACTATCAAGTAACCATTAGTGCTGGGTTTAGAGCTGCTGTTGTGTGAAACGGCCACAAGGTGGCAGCAGTTCTCCTTTACCTATTCTGGTTACTAGAGCAACAGTGCCTCAAGGGAAGTCATGTTCTAGGTTCTCAATTAGAATGGAATGTGCCGGGAAAAAACCCCTTAAGTTTATATCTGACTACTTCTTGTTCGTGTTTTAAATGTAATTTTCATTTTTTATCACAGCAAGGGTGATTACAATTTTTTGCTTGTTCTAGGTGTGCAAGATGTTGTTGTTTTACATATATACATATATCTATTGTTCTTTGGATCGTTTTCCCATTGTAGGTTATGACACAATGTTGAGTAGTCTTCTCGTGGTATTCCATGGGTCTATGGTGATTTTATACTTCACCTGTGTTTGTATATCTCTGTTTAACCCGGCATCCTAATGTATCCAATCCTCACACCTTTCCATTGGTGAACCATAAGTTTGTTTAATGAATCTATGATTGCCTTTCTTTGTGGAAATATCTTCACTGGTATCAATTTTTAGGTAACACCTATAAGTGATATCATAGGATATGTGTCTTTCGCTTTCTGACTTACTACAAGTTGCGTGATTACTTCTGGACTCATCTACTGTGCTGCAAATGGCATTGTGTCATTTTTTCCTTGGCTAATATTCCATCTGTACGTGTACCATTTCTTTGTCCACTCATCTGTTGGTGGACTTATTGTTTGCTTCCATGTCTTGGCTACTGTAGTACTGCTGCAATGCACATTTGCCTGCCTGTGTCTTTCCAATTCTGTCGGTTATACGTGCAGGAATGGGCCTGCTGGATCGTATGGCAGACAAACGTTTACCTTGTAAAGGCACCTCCATTCTGTTCTCATTAGTGGCTTTTACCAGGTTACGTCCCACTTAAAGATGAGGGTATGCACTTTTCCACAACCCATTCAGCATTTATTGTTTGTAGTTTTCCTGCTTATGTTTATTCTGACTGGTGTGAGCTGATACCTCTTTGTGGTTGGATTTGCACGCATCTCATAATCCCTTGAAATTGAGCTTTCAGGCATGTCCTGTTTTTCTTCAAACTGTGAGTACAGCTTACCTCTTCAAATGGTTTTCTTGAAGTATTTGCCTGATTTGGAAATATTTTGCCCATTACCTCCCTGGAGACATTTTGAGAGCAGGTTTCATTTACAGCCCTCCAGTACTTGTGCATAGGAAGTGATCATAAGCACAGGTTTTAAAGCTGCTGTGGCAGGTAACGGCCATTGGGTGGCAGCATTTCTGCTTTCCCCACTCTGGTAACAAGGGAAACAGACCTTTCTGCCAGTGGTGTTCCTCGGTTATACATTAGAGTGGAACGTGCCCGGATAACTCCACAAATGTTGATTTTTCCTTACTTATGTTTGGTTTCCAAATTGAATTTATTTCTTTTTATTGGAGTAATATTCCATTGTGTACATTGACCACTACGTCTTTGTGCATTCCTCGTTTGGCGGACATTTTTGTTGCTTCCAAGTGTTGGCTGCGGTAAATATTCCTGGAGTGCAAGATTGCTAGCATGTGTCTTTTTGATTCACAACCTCTCCGGCGATAGGCAGAGCAGGGGTATGATTGATTGAATGGTAGCTCAATATCTACCTTTCCAAGGCACCTTGTTTTTGTTTTCATTACTGGCTCTTACCAGGTCCCACTTTGAAGCGAGGGTACACGTTGCTCCACAACCCCTTCAGCATTTATTCTTTGCAGAAGTTTTGCTGGTGGCCATTCTGACTAGTGTGAGCTGATAGGTTTTTGTAATTTGGGTTTGCATGTCTTCAAAAATACCAAAAAATTCATCATTTTACACGCCGTTTTCTTTTCTGTTAAAAATAGAATGTGAGTACAATATATCCCTTGAAATTGTCTTTTTGGAAGGTTGCCCTCTTTTGAATTTTTGGTCGATATTCGACCCCAGGATTTTTTTGGAGGGCAGGTCTCATTACAGAACTGCAGCTCTGGTGCATATTTAGTGGCCATTAGCACTGGGTTTAAAGCTGCTGTTGTAGGAAACGGCCAAAAGGAGGCAGCATTTCTCCAGTCCCAAATCTGGTTACTAGGGCAGCACAGCCTTTCTGGAAGTCGTGCTCCCAGGTTGTAAATTAGAATGGAATGTGCCAGGAAAAACCCCCGTAAGTTTATATCCCATTATTTCTTGTTCGTCTTTTAATTTTTTTTAATTGTGGTAATGATTAGAATATTGTTTATCCTAGGTGTATACAATCTGGTTCATTTGTACATTACATATGTATGTATGTATGTGTATATATGTATATATATATAATATATATATTCATGTACAGATACTCTTCCCATGTAAATTATTGCAGAGTGTTCCATTGACCTCCCTTGCTATATGGTCGGTCTTTTTGATATATGTATTTAATAGGTATTTGTACACGTATGGTAACCCTAATCTTAATTTTCCATTTCCCCCACCTATCCTTTTAGATAAGAAAAGTTTGTTTTCTAAGTCTGTGAGTTTCTTTCCTGTGAAAATACCATCATTTGTGTCAGTTGTTAGATAACGCCTATAAGTGATATCATAGTATATCTTTTGCTTTCCGACTTACCTCACGTTCTGTCATTATCTCTAGGTTCATCTATGGTGCCTCAAAGAGCAGTGTTTCACTGTTTTCCATGGCTAATAATCCATTGTGTACATGGAGCACTTCTTCTTTATCCATTCATCCATTGATGGACATTTTGGTTGCTTCCGTGTCTTGGCTATTGTGAAAACTCCTGCAGTGAAGCTGTTGCAGCCTGTGCCTCCTCGACTCTGGTCTTCTGAGGTGAGAGGCTCAGCACTGGGCCTGCTGAGTGGAATGCTGGCTCAAATTCTACTTTTAAACGCAGCTCTTTTCTGTTCTCATTATTGGCTCTTACCACATTACATCTCACCAGCAGCTAGAGGGTACACGGTTCTCTAAAACCCCATCAGCATTTATTGTTTGTAGACTTTTGGCTGATGGTACTTGACTTGCGTGAGTTGAAACCTTTTTGTAGGCTAGATTTGCATGAGTCTAATAATTCCTGATGTTTAGCTTTTACCCTTTTTCCTTTTTTTTTAAATAGTGAGTAAAACTTAGCTCTTCCTACTATCTCCTTGAAAAATTTGCCAGTTTTGAATTTTTTTGGCCATTCCATACCTCTGCACAGTTCTTGAGGGCAGTTGTCCTTTACAGTCCTGCGTCCTTGTGAATGTTAAGTGACCATTAGCTGTGGTTTTAAAGCCGCTCTTGTGGGAAACGGCCACAAGGCGGCAGCATTTCTACATTTCCATCTCTGACATTTTGGGCAACAGAGCTTTCCTGGAAATCGCGTTTGTAGGCTGAAAATTAGAGTGGAATGTGCCAGGGAAAACCCCCAAGAGCTTATATCTGCTTACTTCTAGTTTGCTTTTTAAATATAATTTTTATTATTTATCAGAGCAAATTTGCGAAAAATGTGTGTGTTCTAGGTGTACAGAATCTGGCTCATTATACCTATGTATCGATCTATTCACCTTTGGATCCTTTCCCGTGTAGGTTATTACAGAGTGTTGAGTAGACCTCTCTTGGTATTCCATAGCTATTTTGTGATTATATATTTCATATATATTAGTACATGTCTGTTAACCCCCATATCCTAATTCATACATTCCTTACACCTTTCCATTTGGTTAAACATAATTTGGTTTTCTGAATCTGTGAGTGTCCTTCTCTTGGAAATTATTTCATGGGTATCACTTTTTATGTAACACCTATAAGTGATGTAAGAGGATATTTTTCGTTTGGTTTCTTTCTTACTTCAAGTTGGGTGGCTATCTCTAGATCCTTCTATGGTGGTGTCAATGGCACTGTTCCATGCTTTTCCATGGCTAGTATTCCATTGTGTACATGGACGACTTCTTCTTGGTGCCTATTTCTGTTGCTGGACATTTTGGTTTCTTCCAGGTCTTGGCTCTGGTACATGTTGCTGCAGTGCAGGTTTGCCAGTCTGTGCCTTTTTGATTCAGGTCTACTCAGGTGATAGGCCCATCAATTGCCCTACCAGATCACATGGTAGCTCAATTTTTACCTTTAAACAAACCTCCATTCTCTTCTCAGTACTGGCTGTTACCAGGTTACATCCCACCAGCAGCTAGAGGGTACACAGTTCTCTAAAACCCCTTCAGCATTTATACTATGTAGCCTCTTTCTGCTGATGATCATTCTGACGACTGTGAGGTGAAAGTTTTTGTAGACTGGATTTGCATGGTTTTATTAATTCCTGATGTTAAGCATTTTCCCATGCCCTTTCTTTCATAACAGAAAAAAGAAAGAAAGAGAATACAAAATGTGCGTAAAATCTGGGTCTTGAAATTGTCGTTTTGATATATGCACATCTTTGAGATTTTTGCTCGATTTACGACCCAAGGATTTGTTTTGAGGGCAGGTGTCATTTACAGGCCTGCAATTATTTTGACTATCAAGTAACCATTAGTGCTGGGTTTAGAGCTGCTGTTGTGTGAAACGGCCACAAGGTGGCAGCAGTTCTCCTTTACCTATTCTGGTTACTAGAGCAACAGTGCCTCAAGGGAAGTCATGTTCTAGGTTCTCAATTAGAATGGAATGTGCCGGGAAAAAACCCCTTAAGTTTATATCTGACTACTTCTTGTTCGTGTTTTAAATGTAATTTTCATTTTTTATCACAGCAAGGGTGATTACAATTTTTTGCTTGTTCTAGGTGTGCAAGATGTTGTTGTTTTACATATATACATATATCTATTGTTCTTTGGATCGTTTTCCCATTGTAGGTTATGACACAATGTTGAGTAGTCTTCTCGTGGTATTCCATGGGTCTATGGTGATTTTATACTTCACCTGTGTTTGTATATCTCTGTTTAACCCGGCATCCTAATGTATCCAATCCTCACACCTTTCCATTGGTGAACCATAAGTTTGTTTAATGAATCTATGATTGCCTTTCTTTGTGGAAATATCTTCACTGGTATCAATTTTTAGGTAACACCTATAAGTGATATCATAGGATATGTGTCTTTCGCTTTCTGACTTACTACAAGTTGCGTGATTACTTCTGGACTCATCTACTGTGCTGCAAATGGCATTGTGTCATTTTTTCCTTGGCTAATATTCCATCTGTACGTGTACCATTTCTTTGTCCACTCATCTGTTGGTGGACTTATTGTTTGCTTCCATGTCTTGGCTACTGTAGTACTGCTGCAATGCACATTTGCCTGCCTGTGTCTTTCCAATTCTGTCGGTTATACGTGCAGGAATGGGCCTGCTGGATCGTATGGCAGACAAACGTTTACCTTGTAAAGGCACCTCCATTCTGTTCTCATTAGTGGCTTTTACCAGGTTACGTCCCACTTAAAGATGAGGGTATGCACTTTTCCACAACCCATTCAGCATTTATTGTTTGTAGTTTTCCTGCTTATGTTTATTCTGACTGGTGTGAGCTGATACCTCTTTGTGGTTGGATTTGCACGCATCTCATAATCCCTTGAAATTGAGCTTTCAGGCATGTCCTGTTTTTCTTCAAACTGTGAGTACAGCTTACCTCTTCAAATGGTTTTCTTGAAGTATTTGCCTGATTTGGAAATATTTTGCCCATTACCTCCCTGGAGACATTTTGAGAGCAGGTTTCATTTACAGCCCTCCAGTACTTGTGCATAGGAAGTGATCATAAGCACAGGTTTTAAAGCTGCTGTGGCAGGTAACGGCCATTGGGTGGCAGCATTTCTGCTTTCCCCACTCTGGTAACAAGGGAAACAGACCTTTCTGCCAGTGGTGTTCCTCGGTTATACATTAGAGTGGAACGTGCCCGGATAACTCCACAAATGTTGATTTTTCCTTACTTATGTTTGGTTTCCAAATTGAATTTATTTCTTTTTATTGGAGTAATATTCCATTGTGTACATTGACCACTACGTCTTTGTGCATTCCTCGTTTGGCGGACATTTTTGTTGCTTCCAAGTGTTGGCTGCGGTAAATATTCCTGGAGTGCAAGATTGCTAGCATGTGTCTTTTTGATTCACAACCTCTCCAGCGATAGGCAGAGCAGGGGTATGATTGATTGAATGGTAGCTCAATATCTACCTTTCCAAGGCACCTTGTTTTTGTTTTCATTACTGGCTCTTACCAGGTCCCACTTTGAAGCGAGGGTACACGTTGCTCCACAACCCCTTCAGCATTTATTCTTTGCAGAAGTTTTGCTGGTGGCCATTCTGACTAGTGTGAGCTGATAGGTTTTTGTAATTTGGGTTTGCATGTCTTCAAAAATACCAAAAAATTCATCATTTTACACGCCGTTTTCTTTTCTGTTAAAAATAGAATGTGAGTACAATATATCCCTTGAAATTGTCTTTTTGGAAGGTTGCCCTCTTTTGAATTTTTGGTCGATATTCGACCCCAGGATTTTTTTGGAGGGCAGGTCTCATTACAGAACTGCAGCTCTGGTGCATATTTAGTGGCCATTAGCACTGGGTTTAAAGCTGCTGTTGTAGGAAACGGCCAAAAGGAGGCAGCATTTCTCCAGTCCCAAATCTGGTTACTAGGGCAGCACAGCCTTTCTGGAAGTCGTGCTCCCAGGTTGTAAATTAGAATGGAATGTGCCAGGAAAAACCCCCGTAAGTTTATATCCCATTATTTCTTGTTCGTCTTTTAATTTTTTTTAATTGTGGTAATGATTAGAATATTGTTTATCCTAGGTGTATACAATCTGGTTCATTTGTACATTACATATGTATGTATGTATGTGTATATATGTATATATATATAATATATATTCATGTACAGATACTCTTCCCATGTAAATTATTGCAGAGTGTTCCATTGACCTCCCTTGCTATATGGTCGGTCTTTTTGATATATGTATTTAATAGGTATTTGTACACGTATGGTAACCCTAATCTTAATTTTCCATTTCCCCCACCTATCCTTTTAGATAAGAAAAGTTTGTTTTCTAAGTCTGTGAGTTTCTTTCCTGTGAAAATACCATCATTTGTGTCAGTTGTTAGATAACGCCTATAAGTGATATCATAGTATATCTTTTGCTTTCCGACTTACCTCACGTTCTGTCATTATCTCTAGGTTCATCTATGGTGCCTCAAAGAGCAGTGTTTCACTGTTTTCCATGGCTAATAATCCATTGTGTACATGGAGCACTTCTTCTTTATCCATTCATCCATTGATGGACATTTTGGTTGCTTCCGTGTCTTGGCTATTGTGAAAACTCCTGCAGTGAAGCTGTTGCAGCCTGTGCCTCCTCGACTCTGGTCTTCTGAGGTGAGAGGCTCAGCACTGGGCCTGCTGAGTGGAATGCTGGCTCAAATTCTACTTTTAAACGCAGCTCTTTTCTGTTCTCATTATTGGCTCTTACCACATTACATCTCACCAGCAGCTAGAGGGTACACGGTTCTCTAAAACCCCATCAGCATTTATTGTTTGTAGACTTTTGGCTGATGGTACTTGACTTGCGTGAGTTGAAACCTTTTTGTAGGCTAGATTTGCATGAGTCTAATAATTCCTGATGTTTAGCTTTTACCCTTTTTCCTTTTTTTTTAAATAGTGAGTAAAACTTAGCTCTTCCTACTATCTCCTTGAAAAATTTGCCAGTTTTGAATTTTTTTGGCCATTCCATACCTCTGCACAGTTCTTGAGGGCAGTTGTCCTTTACAGTCCTGCGTCCTTGTGAATGTTAAGTGACCATTAGCTGTGGTTTTAAAGCTGCTCTTGCGGGAAACGGCCACAAGGCGGCAGCATTTCTACATTTCCATCTCTGGCATTTTGGGCAACAGAGCTTTCCTGGAAATCGTGTTTGTAGGCTGAAAATTAGAGTGGAATGTGCCAGGGAAAACCCCCAAGAGCTTATATCTGCTTACTTCTAGTTTGCTTTTTAAATATAATTTTTATTATTTATCAGAGCAAATTTGCGAAAAATGTGTGTGTTCTAGGTGTACAGAATCTGGCTCATTATACCTATGTATCGATCTATTCACCTTTGGATCCTTTCCCGTGTAGGTTATTACAGAGTGTTGAGTAGACCTCTCTTGGTATTCCATAGCTATTTTGTGATTATATATTTCATATATATTAGTACATGTCTGTTAACCCCCATATCCTAATTCATACATTCCTTACACCTTTCCATTTGGTTAAACATAATTTGGTTTTCTGAATCTGTGAGTGTCCTTCTCTTGGAAATTATTTCATGGGTATCACTTTTTATGTAACACCTATAAGTGATGTAAGAGGATATTTTTCTTTTGGTTTCTTTCTTACTTCAAGTTGGGTGACTATCTCTAGATCCTTCTATGGTGGTGTCAATGGCACTGTTCCATGCTTTTCCATGGCTAGTATTCCATTGTGTACATGGACGACTTCTTCTTGGTGCCTATTTCTGTTGCTGGACATTTTGGTTTCTTCCAGGTCTTGGCTCTGGTACATGTTGCTGCAGTGCAGGTTTGCCAGTCTGTGCCTTTTTGATTCAGGTCTACTCAGGTGATAGGCCCATCAATTGCCCTACCAGATCACATGGTAGCTCAATTTTTACCTTTAAACAAACCTCCATTCTCTTCTCAGTACTGGCTGTTACCAGGTTACATCCCACCAGCAGCTAGAGGGTACACAGTTCTCTAAAACCCCTTCAGCATTTATACTATGTAGCCTCTTTCTGCTGATGATCATTCTGACGACTGTGAGGTGAAAGTTTTTGTAGACTGGATTTGCATGGTTTTATTAATTCCTGATGTTAAGCATTTTCCCATGCCCTTTCTTTCATAACAGAAAAAAGAAAGAAAGAGAATACAAAATGTGCGTAAAATCTGGGTCTTGAAATTGTCGTTTTGATATATGCACATCTTTGAGATTTTTGCTCGATTTACGACCCAAGGATTTGTTTTGAGGGCAGGTGTCATTTACAGGCCTGCAATTATTTTGACTATCAAGTAACCATTAGTGCTGGGTTTAGAGCTGCTGTTGTGTGAAACGGCCACAAGGTGGCAGCAGTTCTCCTTTACCTATTCTGGTTACTAGAGCAACAGTGCCTCAAGGGAAGTCATGTTCTAGGTTCTCAATTAGAATGGAATGTGCCGGGAAAAAACCCCTTAAGTTTATATCTGACTATTTCTTGTTCGTGTTTTAAATGTAATTTTCATTTTTTATCACAGCAAGGGTGATTACAATTTTTTGCTTGTTCTAGGTGTGCAAGATGTTGTTGTTTTACATATATACATATATCTATTGTTCTTTGGATCCTTTTCCCATTGTAGGTTATGACACAATGTTGAGTAGTCTTCTCGTGGTATTCCGTGGGTCTATGGTGATTTTATACTTCACCTGTGTTTGTATATCTCTGTTTAACCCGGCATCCTAATGTATCCAATCCTCACACCTTTCCATTGGTGAACCATAAGTTTGTTTAATGAATCTATGATTGCCTTTCTTTGTGGAAATATCTTCACTGGTATCAATTTTTAGGTAACACCTATAAGTGATATCATAGGATATGTGTCTTTCGCTTTCTGACTTACTACAAGTTGCGTGATTACTTCTGGACTCATCTACTGTGCTGCAAATGGCATTGTGTCATTTTTTCCTTGGCTAATATTCCATCTGTACGTGTACCATTTCTTTGCCCACTCATCTGTTGGTGGACTTATTGTTTGCTTCCATGTCTTGGCTACTGTAGTACTGCTGCAATGCACATTTGCCTGCCTGTGTCTTTCCAATTCTGTCGGTTATACGTGCAGGAATGGGCCTGCTGGATCGTATGGCAGACAAACGTTTACCTTGTAAAGGCACCTCCATTCTGTTCTCATTAGTGGCTTTTACCAGGTTACGTCCCACTTAAAGATGAGGGTATGCACTTTTCCACAACCCATTCAGCATTTATTGTTTGTAGTTTTCCTGCTTATGTTTATTCTGACTGGTGTGGGCTGATACCTCTTTGTGGTTGGATTTGCATGCATCTCATAATCCCTTGAAATTGAGCTTTCAGGCATGTCCTGTTTTTCTTCAAACTGTGAGTACAGCTTACCTCTTCAAATGGTTTTCTTGAAGTATTTGCCTGATTTGGAAATATTTTGCCCATTACCTCCCTGAAGACATTTTGAGGGCAGGTTTCATTTACAGCCCTCCAGTACTTGTGCATAGGAAGTGATCATAAGCACAGGTTTTAAAGCTGCTGTGGCAGGTAACGGCCATTGGGTGGCAGCATTTCTGCTTTCCCCACTCTGGTAACAAGGGAAACAGACCTTTCTGCCAGTGGTGTTCCTCGGTTATACATTAGAGTGGAACGTGCCCGGATAACTCCACAAATGTTGATTTTTCCTTACTTATGTTTGGTTTCCAAATTGAATTTATTTCTTTTTATTGGAGTAATATTCCATTGTGTACATTGACCACTACGTCTTTGTGCATTCCTCGTTTGGCGGACATTTTTGTTGCTTCCAAGTGTTGGCTGCGGTAAATATTCCTGGAGTGCAAGATTGCTAGCATGTGTCTTTTTGATTCACAACCTCTCAGGCGATAGGCAGAGCAGTGGGTATGCTTGATTGAATGGTAGCTGAAGATCTACCTTTCCAAGGCACCTCGTTTTTGTTTTCATTACTGGCTCTTACCAGGTCCCACTTTGAAGCGAGGGTACACGTTGCTCCACAACCCCTTCAGCATTTATTCTTTGCAGAAGTTTTGCTGGTGGCCATTCTGACTAGTGTGAGCTGATAGGTTTTTGTAATTTGGGTTTGCATGTCTTCAAAAATACCAAAAAATTCATCATTTTACACGCCGTTTTCTTTTCTGTTAAAAATAGAATGTGAGTACAATATATCCCTTGAAATTGTCTTCTTGGAAGGTTGCCCTCTTTTGAATTTTTGGTCGATATTCGACCCCAGGATTTTTTTGGAGGGCAGGTCTCATTACAGAACTGCAGCTCTGGTGCATATTTAGTGGCCATTAGCACTGGGTTTAAAGCTGCTGTTGTAGGAAACGGCCAAAAGGAGGCAGCATTTCTCCAGTCCCAAATCTGGTTACTAGGGCAGCACAGCCTTTCTGGAAGTCGTGCTCCCAGGTTGTAAATTAGAATGGAATGTGCCAGGAAAACCCCCCGTAAGTTTATATCCCATTATTTCTTGTTCGTCTTTTAATTTTTTTAAATCGGGGTAATGATTAGAATATTGTTTATCCTAGGTGTATACAATCTGGTTCATTTGTACATTACATATGTATGTATGTGTTTGTATATATATATAATATATATTCATGTACAGATACTCTTCCCATGTAAATTATTGCAGAGTGTTCCATTGACCTCCCTTGCTATATGGTCGGTCTTTTTGATATATGTATTTAATAGGTATTTGTACACGTATGGTAACCCTAATCTTAATTTTCCATTTCCCCCACCTATCCTTTTAGATAAGAAAAGTTTGTTTTCTAAGTCTGTGAGTTTCTTTCCTGTGAAAATACCATCATTTGTGTCAGTTGTTAGATAACGCCTATAAGTGATATCATAGTATATTTTTGCTTTCCGACTTACCTCACGTTCTGTCATTATCTCTAGGTTCATCTATGGTGCCTCAAAGAGCAGTGTTTCACTGTTTTCCATGGCTAATAATCCATTGTGTACATGGAGCACTTCTTCTTTATCCATTCATCCATTGATGGACATTTTGGTTGCTTCCGTGTCTTGGCTATTGTGAAAACTCCTGCAGTGAAGCTGTTGCAGCCTGTGCCTCCTCGACTCTGGTCTTCTGAGGTGAGAGGCTCAGCACTGGGCCTGCTGAGTGGAATGCTGGCTCAAATTCTACTTTTAAATGCAGCTCTTTTCTGTTCTCATTATTGGCTCTTACCACATTACATCTCACCAGCAGCTAGAGGGTACACGGTTCTCTAAAACCCCATCAGCATTTATTGTTTGTAGACTTTTGGCTGATGGTACTTGACTTGCGTGAGTTGAAACCTTTTTGTAGGCTAGATTTGCATGAGTCTAATAATTCCTGATGTTTAGCTTTTACCCTTTTTCCTTTTTTTTTAAATAGTGAGTAAAACTTAGCTCTTCCTACTATCTCCTTGAAAAATTTGCCAGTTTTGAATTTTTTTGGCCATTCCATACCTCTGCACAGTTCTTGAGGGCAGTTGTCCTTTACAGTCCTGCGTCCTTGTGAATGTTAAGTGACCATTAGCTGTGGTTTTAAAGCTGCTCTTGCGGGAAACGGCCACAAGGCGGCAGCATTTCTACATTTCCATCTCTGGCATTTTGGGCAACAGAGCTTTCCTGGAAATCGTGTTTGTAGGCTGAAAATTAGAGTGGAATGTGCCAGGGAAAACCCCCAAGAGCTTATATCTGCTTACTTCTAGTTTGCTTTTTAAATATAATTTTTATTATTTATCAGAGCAAATTTGCGAAAAATGTGTGTGTTCTAGGTGTACAGAATCTGGCTCATTATACCTATGTATCGATCTATTCACCTTTGGATCCTTTCCCGTGTAGGTTATTACAGAGTGTTGAGTAGACCTCTCTTGGTATTCCATAGCTATTTTGTGATTATATATTTCATATATATTAGTACATGTCTGTTAACCCCCATATCCTAATTCATACATTCCTTACACCTTTCCATTTGGTTAAACATAATTTGGTTTTCTGAATCTGTGAGTGTCCTTCTCTTGGAAATTATTTCATGGGTATCACTTTTTATGTAACACCTATAAGTGATGTAAGAGGATATTTTTCTTTTGGTTTCTTTCTTACTTCAAGTTGGGTGACTATCTCTAGATCCTTCTATGGTGGTGTCAATGGCACTGTTCCATGCTTTTCCATGGCTAGTATTCCATTGTGTACATGGACGACTTCTTCTTGGTGCCTATTTCTGTTGCTGGACAATGTTTTGAAGAAACATTGGTTTCTTCCAGGTCTTGGCTCTGGTACATGTTGCTGCAGTGCAGGTTTGCCAGTCTGTGCCTTTTTGATTCAGGTCTACTCAGGTGATAGGCCCATCAATTGCCCTACCAGATCACATGGTAGCTCAATTTTTACCTTTAAACAAACCTCCATTCTCTTCTCAGTACTGGCTGTTACCAGGTTACATCCCACCAGCAGCTAGAGGGTACACAGTTCTCTAAAACCCCTTCAGCATTTATACTATGTAGCCTCTTTCTGCTGATGATCATTCTGACGACTGTGAGGTGAAAGTTTTTGTAGACTGGATTTGCATGGTTTTATTAATTCCTGATGTTAAGCATTTTCCCATGCCCTTTCTTTCATAACAGAAAAAAGAAAGAAAGAGAATACAAAATGTGCGTAAAATCTGGGTCTTGAAATTGTCGTTTTGATATATGCACATCTTTGAGATTTTTGCTCGATTTACGACCCAAGGATTTGTTTTGAGGGCAGGTGTCATTTACAGGCCTGCAATTATTTTGACTATCAAGTAACCATTAGTGCTGGGTTTAGAGCTGCTGTTGTGTGAAACGGCCACAAGGTGGCAGCAGTTCTCCTTTACCTATTCTGGTTACTAGAGCAACAGTGCCTCAAGGGAAGTCATGTTCTAGGTTCTCAATTAGAATGGAATGTGCCGGGAAAAAACCCCTTAAGTTTATATCTGACTATTTCTTGTTCGTGTTTTAAATGTAATTTTCATTTTTTATCACAGCAAGGGTGATTACAATTTTTTGCTTGTTCTAGGTGTGCAAGATGTTGTTGTTTTACATATATACATATATCTATTGTTCTTTGGATCCTTTTCCCATTGTAGGTTATGACACAATGTTGAGTAGTCTTCTCGTGGTATTCCGTGGGTCTATGGTGATTTTATACTTCACCTGTGTTTGTATATCTCTGTTTAACCCGGCATCCTAATGTATCCAATCCTCACACCTTTCCATTGGTGAACCATAAGTTTGTTTAATGAATCTATGATTGCCTTTCTTTGTGGAAATATCTTCACTGGTATCAATTTTTAGGTAACACCTATAAGTGATATCATAGGATATGTGTCTTTCGCTTTCTGACTTACTACAAGTTGCGTGATTACTTCTGGACTCATCTACTGTGCTGCAAATGGCATTGTGTCATTTTTTCCTTGGCTAATATTCCATCTGTACGTGTACCATTTCTTTGCCCACTCATCTGTTGGTGGACTTATTGTTTGCTTCCATGTCTTGGCTACTGTAGTACTGCTGCAATGCACATTTGCCTGCCTGTGTCTTTCCAATTCTGTCGGTTATACGTGCAGGAATGGGCCTGCTGGATCGTATGGCAGACAAACGTTTACCTTGTAAAGGCACCTCCATTCTGTTCTCATTAGTGGCTTTTACCAGGTTACGTCCCACTTAAAGATGAGGGTATGCACTTTTCCACAACCCATTCAGCATTTATTGTTTGTAGTTTTCCTGCTTATGTTTATTCTGACTGGTGTGGGCTGATACCTCTTTGTGGTTGGATTTGCATGCATCTCATAATCCCTTGAAATTGAGCTTTCAGGCATGTCCTGTTTTTCTTCAAACTGTGAGTACAGCTTACCTCTTCAAATGGTTTTCTTGAAGTATTTGCCTGATTTGGAAATATTTTGCCCATTACCTCCCTGAAGACATTTTGAGGGCAGGTTTCATTTACAGCCCTCCAGTACTTGTGCATAGGAAGTGATCATAAGCACAGGTTTTAAAGCTGCTGTGGCAGGTAACGGCCATTGGGTGGCAGCATTTCTGCTTTCCCCACTCTGGTAACAAGGGAAACAGACCTTTCTGCCAGTGGTGTTCCTCGGTTATACATTAGAGTGGAACGTGCCCGGATAACTCCACAAATGTTGATTTTTCCTTACTTATGTTTGGTTTCCAAATTGAATTTATTTCTTTTTATTGGAGTAATATTCCATTGTGTACATTGACCACTACGTCTTTGTGCATTCCTCGTTTGGCGGACATTTTTGTTGCTTCCAAGTGTTGGCTGCGGTAAATATTCCTGGAGTGCAAGATTGCTAGCATGTGTCTTTTTGATTCACAACCTCTCAGGCGATAGGCAGAGCAGTGGGTATGCTTGATTGAATGGTAGCTGAAGATCTACCTTTCCAAGGCACCTCGTTTTTGTTTTCATTACTGGCTCTTACCAGGTCCCACTTTGAAGCGAGGGTACACGTTGCTCCACAACCCCTTCAGCATTTATTCTTTGCAGAAGTTTTGCTGGTGGCCATTCTGACTAGTGTGAGCTGATAGGTTTTTGTAATTTGGGTTTGCATGTCTTCAAAAATACCAAAAAATTCATCATTTTACACGCCGTTTTCTTTTCTGTTAAAAATAGAATGTGAGTACAATATATCCCTTGAAATTGTCTTCTTGGAAGGTTGCCCTCTTTTGAATTTTTGGTCGATATTCGACCCCAGGATTTTTTTGGAGGGCAGGTCTCATTACAGAACTGCAGCTCTGGTGCATATTTAGTGGCCATTAGCACTGGGTTTAAAGCTGCTGTTGTAGGAAACGGCCAAAAGGAGGCAGCATTTCTCCAGTCCCAAATCTGGTTACTAGGGCAGCACAGCCTTTCTGGAAGTCGTGCTCCCAGGTTGTAAATTAGAATGGAATGTGCCAGGAAAACCCCCCGTAAGTTTATATCCCATTATTTCTTGTTCGTCTTTTAATTTTTTTAAATCGGGGTAATGATTAGAATATTGTTTATCCTAGGTGTATACAATCTGGTTCATTTGTACATTACATATGTATGTATGTGTTTGTATATATATATAATATATATTCATGTACAGATACTCTTCCCATGTAAATTATTGCAGAGTGTTCCATTGACCTCCCTTGCTATATGGTCGGTCTTTTTGATATATGTATTTAATAGGTATTTGTACACGTATGGTAACCCTAATCTTAATTTTCCATTTCCCCCACCTATCCTTTTAGATAAGAAAAGTTTGTTTTCTAAGTCTGTGAGTTTCTTTCCTGTGAAAATACCATCATTTGTGTCAGTTGTTAGATAACGCCTATAAGTGATATCATAGTATATTTTTGCTTTCCGACTTACCTCACGTTCTGTCATTATCTCTAGGTTCATCTATGGTGCCTCAAAGAGCAGTGTTTCACTGTTTTCCATGGCTAATAATCCATTGTGTACATGGAGCACTTCTTCTTTATCCATTCATCCATTGATGGACATTTTGGTTGCTTCCGTGTCTTGGCTATTGTGAAAACTCCTGCAGTGAAGCTGTTGCAGCCTGTGCCTCCTCGACTCTGGTCTTCTGAGGTGAGAGGCTCAGCACTGGGCCTGCTGAGTGGAATGCTGGCTCAAATTCTACTTTTAAATGCAGCTCTTTTCTGTTCTCATTATTGGCTCTTACCACATTACATCTCACCAGCAGCTAGAGGGTACACGGTTCTCTAAAACCCCATCAGCATTTATTGTTTGTAGACTTTTGGCTGATGGTACTTGACTTGCGTGAGTTGAAACCTTTTTGTAGGCTAGATTTGCATGAGTCTAATAATTCCTGATGTTTAGCTTTTACCCTTTTTCCTTTTTTTTTAAATAGTGAGTAAAACTTAGCTCTTCCTACTATCTCCTTGAAAAATTTGCCAGTTTTGAATTTTTTTGGCCATTCCATACCTCTGCACAGTTCTTGAGGGCAGTTGTCCTTTACAGTCCTGCGTCCTTGTGAATGTTAAGTGACCATTAGCTGTGGTTTTAAAGCTGCTCTTGCGGGAAACGGCCACAAGGCGGCAGCATTTCTACATTTCCATCTCTGGCATTTTGGGCAACAGAGCTTTCCTGGAAATCGTGTTTGTAGGCTGAAAATTAGAGTGGAATGTGCCAGGGAAAACCCCCAAGAGCTTATATCTGCTTACTTCTAGTTTGCTTTTTAAATATAATTTTTATTATTTATCAGAGCAAATTTGCGAAAAATGTGTGTGTTCTAGGTGTACAGAATCTGGCTCATTATACCTATGTATCGATCTATTCACCTTTGGATCCTTTCCCGTGTAGGTTATTACAGAGTGTTGAGTAGACCTCTCTTGGTATTCCATAGCTATTTTGTGATTATATATTTCATATATATTAGTACATGTCTGTTAACCCCCATATCCTAATTCATACATTCCTTACACCTTTCCATTTGGTTAAACATAATTTGGTTTTCTGAATCTGTGAGTGTCCTTCTCTTGGAAATTATTTCATGGGTATCACTTTTTATGTAACACCTATAAGTGATGTAAGAGGATATTTTTCTTTTGGTTTCTTTCTTACTTCAAGTTGGGTGACTATCTCTAGATCCTTCTATGGTGGTGTCAATGGCACTGTTCCATGCTTTTCCATGGCTAGTATTCCATTGTGTACATGGACGACTTCTTCTTGGTGCCTATTTCTGTTGCTGGACAATGTTTTGAAGAAACATTGGTTTCTTCCAGGTCTTGGCTCTGGTACATGTTGCTGCAGTGCAGGTTTGCCAGTCTGTGCCTTTTTGATTCAGGTCTACTCAGGTGATAGGCCCATCAATTGCCCTACCAGATCACATGGTAGCTCAATTTTTACCTTTAAACAAACCTCCATTCTCTTCTCAGTACTGGCTGTTACCAGGTTACATCCCACCAGCAGCTAGAGGGTACACAGTTCTCTAAAACCCCTTCAGCATTTATACTATGTAGCCTCTTTCTGCTGATGATCATTCTGACGACTGTGAGGTGAAAGTTTTTGTAGACTGGATTTGCATGGTTTTATTAATTCCTGATGTTAAGCATTTTCCCATGCCCTTTCTTTCATAACAGAAAAAAGAAAGAAAGAGAATACAAAATGTGCGTAAAATCTGGGTCTTGAAATTGTCGTTTTGATATATGCACATCTTTGAGATTTTTGCTCGATTTACGACCCAAGGATTTGTTTTGAGGGCAGGTGTCATTTACAGGCCTGCAATTATTTTGACTATCAAGTAACCATTAGTGCTGGGTTTAGAGCTGCTGTTGTGTGAAACGGCCACAAGGTGGCAGCAGTTCTCCTTTACCTATTCTGGTTACTAGAGCAACAGTGCCTCAAGGGAAGTCATGTTCTAGGTTCTCAATTAGAATGGAATGTGCCGGGAAAAAACCCCTTAAGTTTATATCTGACTATTTCTTGTTCGTGTTTTAAATGTAATTTTCATTTTTTATCACAGCAAGGGTGATTACAATTTTTTGCTTGTTCTAGGTGTGCAAGATGTTGTTGTTTTACATATATACATATATCTATTGTTCTTTGGATCCTTTTCCCATTGTAGGTTATGACACAATGTTGAGTAGTCTTCTCGTGGTATTCCGTGGGTCTATGGTGATTTTATACTTCACCTGTGTTTGTATATCTCTGTTTAACCCGGCATCCTAATGTATCCAATCCTCACACCTTTCCATTGGTGAACCATAAGTTTGTTTAATGAATCTATGATTGCTTTTCTTTGTGGAAATATCTTCACTGGTATCAATTTTTAGGTAACACCTATAAGTGATATCATAGGATATGTGTCTTTCGCTTTCTGACTTACTACAAGTTGCGTGATTACTTCTGGACTCATCTACTGTGCTGCAAATGGCATTGTGTCATTTTTTCCTTGGCTAATATTCCATCTGTACGTGTACCATTTCTTTGTCCACTCATCTGTTGGTGGACTTATTGTTTGCTTCCATGTCTTGGCTACTGTAGTACTGCTGCAATGCACATTTGCCTGCCTGTGTCTTTCCAATTCTGTCGGTTATACGTGCAGGAATGGGCCTGCTGGATCGTATGGCAGACAAACGTTTACCTTGTAAAGGCACCTCCATTCTGTTCTCATTAGTGGCTTTTACCAGGTTACGTCCCACTTAAAGATGAGGGTATGCACTTTTCCACAACCCATTCAGCATTTATTGTTTGTAGTTTTCCTGCTTATGTTTATTCTGACTGGTGTGAGCTGATACCTCTTTGTGGTTGGATTTGCATGCATCTCATAATCCCTTGAAATTGAGCTTTCAGGCATGTCCTGTTTTTCTTCAAACTGTGAGTACAGCTTACCTCTTCAAATGGTTTTCTTGAAGTATTTGCCTGATTTGGAAATATTTTGCCCATTACCTCCCTGGAGACATTTTGAGAGCAGGTTTCATTTACAGCCCTCCAGTACTTGTGCATAGGAAGTGATCATAAGCACAGGTTTTAAAGCTGCTGTGGCAGGTAACGGCCATTGGGTGGCAGCATTTCTGCTTTCCCCACTCTGGTAACAAGGGAAACAGACCTTTCTGCCAGTGGTGTTCCTCGGTTATACATTAGAGTGGAACGTGCCCGGATAACTCCACAAATGTTGATTTTTCCTTACTTATGTTTGGTTTCCAAATTGAATTTATTTCTTTTTATTGGAGTAATATTCCATTGTGTACATTGACCACTACGTCTTTGTGCATTCCTCGTTTGGCGGACATTTTTGTTGCTTCCAAGTGTTGGCTGCGGTAAATATTCCTGGAGTGCAAGATTGCTAGCATGTGTCTTTTTGATTCACAACCTCTCAGGCGATAGGCAGAGCAGTGGGTATGCTTGATTGAATGGTAGCTCAATATCTACCTTTCCAAGGCACCTCGTTTTTGTTTTCATTACTGGCTCTTACCAGGTCCCACTTTGAAGCGAGGGTACACATTGTTCCACAACCCCTTCAGCATTTATTCTTTGCAGAAGTTTTGCTGGTGGCCATTCTGACTAGTGTCAGCTGATAGGTTTTTGTAATTTGGGTTTGCATGTCTTCAAAAATACCAAAAAATTCATCATTTTACACGCCGTTTTCTTTTCTGTTAAAAATAGAATGTGAGTACAATATATCCCTTGAAATTGTCTTCTTGGAAGGTTGCCCTCTTTTGAATTTTTGGTTGATATTCGACCCCAGGATTTTTTTGGAGGGCAGGTCTCATTACAGAACTGCAGCTCAGGTGCATATTTAGTGGCCATTAGCACTGGGTTTAAAGCTGCTGTTGTAGGAAACGGCCAAAAGGAGGCAGCATTTCTCCAGTCCCAAATCTGGTTACTAGGGCAGCACAGCCTTTCTGGAAGTCGTGCTCCCAGGTTGTAAATTAGAATGGAATGTGCCAGGAAAACCCCCCGTAAGTTTATATCCCATTATTTCTTGTTCGTCTTTTAATTTTTTAAAATCGGGGTAATGATTAGAATATTGTTTATCCTAGGTGTATACAATCTGGTTCATTTGTACATTACATATGTATGTATGTATGTGTATATATGTATATATATATAATATATATTCATGTACAGATACTCTTCCCATGTAAATTATTGCAGAGTGTTCCATTGACCTCCCTTGCTATATGGTCGGTCTTTTTGATATGTGTATTTAATAGGTATTTGTACACGTATGGTAACCCTAATCTTAATTTTCCATTTCCCCCACCTATCCTTTTAGATAAGAAAAGTTTGTTTTCTAAGTCTGTGAGTTTCTTTCCTGTGAAAATACCATCATTTGTGTCAGTTGTTAGATAACGCCTATAAGTGATATCATAGTATATCTTTTGCTTTCCGACTTACCTCACGTTCTGTCATTATCTCTAGGTTCATCTATGGTGCCTCAAAGAGCAGTGTTTCACTGTTTTCCATGGCTAATAATCCATTGTGTACATGGAGCACTTCTTCTTTATCCATTCATCCATTGATGGACATTTTGGTTGCTTCCGTGTCTTGGCTATTGTGAAAACTCCTGCAGTGAAGCTGTTGCAGCCTGTGCCTCCTCGACTCTGGTCTTCTGAGGTGAGAGGCTCAGCACTGGGCCTGCTGAGTGGAATGCTGGCTCAAATTCTACTTTTAAACGCAGCTCTTTTCTGTTCTCATTATTGGCTCTTACCACATTACATCTCACCAGCAGCTAGAGGGTACACGGTTCTCTAAAACCCCATCAGCATTTATTGTTTGTAGACTTTTGGCTGATGGTACTTGACTTGCGTGAGTTGAAACCTTTTTGTAGGCTAGATTTGCATGAGTCTAATAATTCCTGATGTTTAGCTTTTACCCTTTTTCCTTTTTTTTAAAATAGTGAGTAAAACTTAGCTCTTCATACTATCTCCTTGAAAAATTTGCCAGTTTTGAATTTTTTTGGCCATTCCATACCTCTGCACAGTTCTTGAGGGCAGTTGTCCTTTACAGTCCTGCGTCCTTGTGAATGTTAAGTGACCATTAGCTGTGGTTTTAAAGCCGCTCTTGCGGGAAACGGCCACAAGGCGGCAGCATTTCTACATTTCCATCTCTGGCATTTTGGGCAACAGAGCTTTCCTGGAAATCGTGTTTGTAGGCTGAAAATTAAAGTGGAGTGTGCCAGGGAAAACCCCCAAGAGCTTATATCTGCTTACTTCTAGTTTGCTTTTTAAATATAATTTTTATTATTTATCAGAGCAAATTTGCGAAAAATGTGTGTGTTCTAGGTGTACAGAATCTGGCTCATTATACCTATGTATCGATCTATTCACCTTTGGATCCTTTCCCGTGTAGGTTATTACAGAGTGTTGAGTAGACCTCTCTTGGTATTCCATAGCTATTTTGTGATTATATATTTCATATATATTAGTACATGTCTGTTAACCCCCATATCCTAATTCATACATTCCTTACACCTTTCCATTTGGTTAAACATAATTTGGTTTTCTGAATCTGTGAGTGTCCTTCTCTTGGAAATTATTTCATGGGTATCACTTTTTATGTAACACCTATAAGTGATGTAAGAGGATATTTTTCTTTTGGTTTCTTTCTTACTTCAAGTTGGGTGACTATCTCTAGATCCTTCTATGGTGGTGTCAATGGCACTGTTCCATGCTTTTCCATGGCTAGTATTCCATTGTGTACATGGACGACTTCTTCTTGGTGCCTATTTCTGTTGCTGGACAATGTTTTGAAGAACCATTGGTTTCTTCCAGGTCTTGGCTCTGGTACATGTTGCTGCAGTGCAGGTTTGCCAGTCTGTGCCTTTTTGATTCAGGTCTACTCAGGTGATAGGCCCATCAATTGCCCTACCAGATCACATGGTAGCTCAATTTTTACCTTTAAACAAACCTCCATTCTCTTCTCAGTACTGGCTGTTACCAGGTTACATCCCACCAGCAGCTAGAGGGTACACAGTTCTCTAAAACCCCTTCAGCATTTATACTATGTAGCCTCTTTCTGCTGATGATCATTCTGACGACTGTGAGGTGAAAGTTTTTGTAGACTGGATTTGCATGGTTTTATTAATTCCTGATGTTAAGCATTTTCCCATGCCCTTTCTTTCATAACAGAAAAAAGAAAGAAAGAGAATACAAAATGTGCGTAAAATCTGGGTCTTGAAATTGTCGTTTTGATATATGCACATCTTTGAGATTTTTGCTCGATTTACGACCCAAGGATTTGTTTTGAGGGCAGGTGTCATTTACAGGCCTGCAATTATTTTGACTATCAAGTAACCATTAGTGCTGGGTTTAGAGCTGCTGTTGTGTGAAACGGCCACAAGGTGGCAGCAGTTCTCCTTTACCTATTCTGGTTACTAGAGCAACAGTGCCTCAAGGGAAGTCATGTTCTAGGTTCTCAATTAGAATGGAATGTGCCGGGAAAAAACCCCTTAAGTTTATATCTGACTACTTCTTGTTCGTGTTTTAAATGTAATTTTCATTTTTTATCACAGCAAGGGTGATTACAATTTTTTGCTTGTTCTAGGTGTGCAAGATGTTGTTGTTTTACATATATACATATATCTATTGTTCTTTGGATCGTTTTCCCATTGTAGGTTATGACACAATGTTGAGTAGTCTTCTCGTGGTATTCCATGGGTCTATGGTGATTTTATACTTCACCTGTGTTTGTATATCTCTGTTTAACCCGGCATCCTAATGTATCCAATCCTCACACCTTTCCATTGGTGAACCATAAGTTTGTTTAATGAATCTATGATTGCCTTTCTTTGTGGAAATATCTTCACTGGTATCAATTTTTAGGTAACACCTATAAGTGATATCATAGGATATGTGTCTTTCGCTTTCTGACTTACTACAAGTTGCGTGATTACTTCTGGACTCATCTACTGTGCTGCAAATGGCATTGTGTCATTTTTTCCTTGACTAATATTCCATCTGTACGTGTACCATTTCTTTGTCCACTCATCTGTTGGTGGACTTATTGTTTGCTTCCATGTCTTGGCTACTGTAGTACTGCTGCAATGCACATTTGCCTGCCTGTGTCTTTCCAATTCTGTCGGTTATACGTGCAGGAATGGGCCTGCTGGATCGTATGGCAGACAAACGTTTACCTTGTAAAGGCACCTCCATTCTGTTCTCATTAGTGGCTTTTACCAGGTTACGTCCCACTTAAAGATGAGGGTATGCACTTTTCCACAACCCATTCAGCATTTATTGTTTGTAGTTTTCCTGCTTATGTTTATTCTGACTGGTGTGAGCTGATACCTCTTTGTGGTTGGATTTGCACGCATCTCATAATCCCTTGAAATTGAGCTTTCAGGCATGTCCTGTTTTTCTTCAAACTGTGAGTACAGCTTACCTCTTCAAATGGTTTTCTTGAAGTATTTGCCTGATTTGGAAATATTTTGCCCATTACCTCCCTGGAGACATTTTGAGAGCAGGTTTCATTTACAGCCCTCCAGTACTTGTGCATAGGAAGTGATCATAAGCACAGGTTTTAAAGCTGCTGTGGCAGGTAACGGCCATTGGGTGGCAGCATTTCTGCTTTCCCCACTCTGGTAACAAGGGAAACAGACCTTTCTGCCAGTGGTGTTCCTCAGTTATACATTAGAGTGGAACGTGCCCGGATAACTCCACAAATGTTGATTTTTCCTTACTTATGTTTGGTTTCCAAATTGAATTTATTTCTTTTTATTGGAGTAATATTCCATTGTGTACATTGACCACTACGTCTTTGTGCATTCCTCGTTTGGCGGACATTTTTGTTGCTTCCAAGTGTTGGCTGCGGTAAATATTCCTGGAGTGCAAGATTGCTAGCATGTGTCTTTTTGATTCACAACCTCTCCGGCGATAGGCAGAGCAGGGGTATGATTGATTGAATGGTAGCTCAATATCTACCTTTCCAAGGCACCTTGTTTTTGTTTTCATTACTGGCTCTTACCAGGTCCCACTTTGAAGCGAGGGTACACGTTGCTCCACAACCCCTTCAGCATTTATTCTTTGCAGAAGTTTTGCTGGTGGCCATTCTGACTAGTGTGAGCTGATAGGTTTTTGTAATTTGGGTTTGCATGTCTTCAAAAATACCAAAAAATTCATCATTTTACACGCCGTTTTCTTTTCTGTTAAAAATAGAATGTGAGTACAATATATCCCTTGTAATTGTCTTTTTGGAAGGTTGCCCTCTTTTGAATTTTTGGTCGATATTCGACCCCAGGATTTTTTTGGAGGGCAGGTCTCATTACAGAACTGCAGCTCTGGTGCATATTTAGTGGCCATTAGCACTGGGTTTAAAGCTGCTGTTGTAGGAAACGGCCAAAAGGAGGCAGCATTTCTCCAGTCCCAAATCTGGTTACTAGGGCAGCACAGCCTTTCTGGAAGTCGTGCTCCCAGGTTGTAAATTAGAATGGAATGTGCCAGGAAAACCCCCCGTAAGTTTATATCCCATTATTTCTTGTTCGTCTTTTAATTTTTTTTAATTGTGGTAATGATTAGAATATTGTTTATCCTAGGTGTATACAATCTGGTTCATTTGTACATTACATATGTATGTATGTATGTGTATATATGTATATATATATAATATATATATTCATGTACAGATACTCTTCCCATGTAAATTATTGCAGAGTGTTCCATTGACCTCCCTTGCTATATGGTCGGTCTTTTTGATATATGTATTTAATAGGTATTTGTACACGTATGGTAACCCTAATCTTAATTTTCCATTTCCCCCACCTATCCTTTTAGATAAGAAAAGTTTGTTTTCTAAGTCTGTGAGTTTCTTTCCTGTGAAAATACCATCATTTGTGTCAGTTGTTAGATAACGCCTATAAGTGATATCATAGTATATCTTTTGCTTTCCGACTTACCTCACGTTCTGTCATTATCTCTAGGTTCATCTATGGTGCCTCAAAGAGCAGTGTTTCACTGTTTTCCATGGCTAATAATCCATTGTGTACATGGAGCACTTCTTCTTTATCCATTCATCCATTGATGGACATTTTGGTTGCTTCCGTGTCTTGGCTATTGTGAAAACTCCTGCAGTGAAGCTGTTGCAGCCTGTGCCTCCTCGACTCTGGTCTTCTGAGGTGAGAGGCTCAGCACTGGGCCTGCTGAGTGGAATGCTGGCTCAAATTCTACTTTTAAACGCAGCTCTTTTCTGTTCTCATTATTGGCTCTTACCACATTACATCTCACCAGCAGCTAGAGGGTACACGGTTCTCTAAAACCCCATCAGCATTTATTGTTTGTAGACTTTTGGCTGATGGTACTTGACTTGCGTGAGTTGAAACCTTTTTGTAGGCTAGATTTGCATGAGTCTAATAATTCCTGATGTTTAGCTTTTACCCTTTTTCCTTTTTTTTTAAATAGTGAGTAAAACTTAGCTCTTCCTACTATCTCCTTGAAAAATTTGCCAGTTTTGAATTTTTTTGGCCATTCCATACCTCTGCACAGTTCTTGAGGGCAGTTGTCCTTTACAGTCCTGCGTCCTTGTGAATGTTAAGTGACCATTAGCTGTGGTTTTAAAGCCGCTCTTGTGGGAAACGGCCACAAGGTGGCAGCATTTCTACATTTCCATCTCTGGCATTTTGGGCAACAGAGCTTTCCTGGAAATCGTGTTTGTAGGCTGAAAATTAGAGTGGAATGTGCCAGGGAAAACCCCCAAGAGCTTATATCTGCTTACTTCTAGTTTGCTTTTTAAATATAATTTTTATTATTTATCAGAGCAAATTTGCGAAAAATGTGTGTGTTCTAGGTGTACAGAATCTGGCTCATTATACCTATGTATCGATCTATTCACCTTTGGATCCTTTCCCGTGTAGGTTATTACAGAGTGTTGAGTAGACCTCTCTTGGTATTCCATAGCTATTTTGTGATTATATATTTCATATATATTAGTACATGTCTGTTAACCCCCATATCCTAATTCATACATTCCTTACACCTTTCCATTTGGTTAAACATAATTTGGTTTTCTGAATCTGTGAGTGTCCTTCTCTTGGAAATTATTTCATGGGTATCACTTTTTATGTAACACCTATAAGTGATGTAAGAGGATATTTTTCTTTTGGTTTCTTTCTTACTTCAAGTTGGGTGACTATCTCTAGATCCTTCTATGGTGGTGTCAATGGCACTGTTCCATGCTTTTCCATGGCTAGTATTCCATTGTGTACATGGACGACTTCTTCTTGGTGCCTATTTCTGTTGCTGGACAATGTTTTGAAGAAACATTGGTTTCTTCCAGGTCTTGGCTCTGGTACATGTTGCTGCAGTGCAGGTTTGCCAGTCTGTGCCTTTTTGATTCAGGTCTACTCAGGTGATAGGCCCATCAATTGCCCTACCAGATCACATGGTAGCTCAATTTTTACCTTTAAACAAACCTCCATTCTCTTCTCAGTACTGGCTGTTACCAGGTTACATCCCACCAGCAGCTAGAGGGTACACAGTTCTCTAAAACCCCTTCAGCATTTATACTATGTAGCCTCTTTCTGCTGATGATCATTCTGACGACTGTGAGGTGAAAGTTTTTGTAGACTGGATTTGCATGGTTTTATTAATTCCTGATGTTAAGCATTTTCCCATGCCCTTTCTTTCATAACAGAAAAAAGAAAGAAAGAGAATACAAAATGTGCGTAAAATCTGGGTCTTGAAATTGTCGTTTTGATATATGCACATCTTTGAGATTTTTGCTCGATTTACGACCCAAGGATTTGTTTTGAGGGCAGGTGTCATTTACAGGCCTGCAATTATTTTGACTATCAAGTAACCATTAGTGCTGGGTTTAGAGCTGCTGTTGTGTGAAACGGCCACAAGGTGGCAGCAGTTCTCCTTTACCTATTCTGGTTACTAGAGCAACAGTGCCTCAAGGGAAGTCATGTTCTAGGTTCTCAATTAGAATGGAATGTGCCGGGAAAAAACCCCTTAAGTTTATATCTGACTACTTCTTGTTCGTGTTTTAAATGTAATTTTCATTTTTTATCACAGCAAGGGTGATTACAATTTTTTGCTTGTTCTAGGTGTGCAAGATGTTGTTGTTTTACATATATACATATATCTATTGTTCTTTGGATCCTTTTCCCATTGTAGGTTATGACACAATGTTGAGTAGTCTTCTCGTGGTATTCCGTGGGTCTATGGTGATTTTATACTTCACCTGTGTTTGTATATCTCTGTTTAACCCGGCATCCTAATGTATCCAATCCTCACACCTTTCCATTGGTGAACCATAAGTTTGTTTAATGAATCTATGATTGCCTTTCTTTGTGGAAATATCTTCACTGGTATCAATTTTTAGGTAACACCTATAAGTGATATCATAGGATATGTGTCTTTCGCTTTCTGACTTACTACAAGTTGCGTGATTACTTCTGGACTCATCTACTGTGCTGCAAATGGCATTGTGTCATTTTTTCCTTGGCTAATATTCCATCTGTACGTGTACCATTTCTTTGTCCACTCATCTGTTGGTGGACTTATTGTTTGCTTCCATGTCTTGGCTACTGTAGTACTGCTGCAATGCACATTTGCCTGCCTGTGTCTTTCCAATTCTGTCGGTTATACGTGCAGGAATGGGCCTGCTGGATCGTATGGCAGACAAACGTTTACCTTGTAAAGGCACCTCCATTCTGTTCTCATTAGTGGCTTTTACCAGGTTACGTCCCACTTAAAGATGAAGGTATGCACTTTTCCACAACCCATTCAGCATTTATTGTTTGTAGTTTTCCTGCTTATGTTTATTCTGACTGGTGTGAGCTGATACCTCTTTGTGGTTGGATTTGCATGCATCTCATAATCCCTTGAAATTGAGCTTTCAGGCATGTCCTGTTTTTCTTCAAACTGTGAGTACAGCTTACCTCTTCAAATGGTTTTCTTGAAGTATTTGCCTGATTTGGAAATATTTTGCCCATTACCTCCCTGGAGACATTTTGAGGGCAGGTTTCATTTACAGCCCTCCAGTACTTGTGCATAGGAAGTGATCATAAGCACAGGTTTTAAAGCTGCTGTGGCAGGTAACGGCCATTGGGTGGCAGCATTTCTGCTTTCCCCACTCCGGTAACAAGGGAAACAGACCTTTCTGCCAGTGGTGTTCCTCGGTTATACATTAGAGTGGAACATGCCCGGATAACTCCACAAATGTTGATTTTTCCTTACTTATGTTTGGTTTCCAAATTGAATTTATTTCTTTTTATTGGAGTAATATTCCATTGTGTACATTGACCACTACGTCTTTGTGCATTCCTCGTTTGGCGGACATTTTTGTTGCTTCCAAGTGTTGGCTGCGGTAAATATTCCTGGAGTGCAAGATTGCTAGCATGTGTCTTTTTGATTCACAACCTCTCAGGCGATAGGCAGAGCAGTGGGTATGCTTGACTGAATGGTAGCTCAATATCTACCTTTCCAAGGCACCTCGTTTTTGTTTTCATTACTGGCTCTTACCAGGTCCCACTTTGAAGCGAGGGTACACATTGTTCCACAACCCCTTCAGCATTTATTCTTTGCAGAAGTTTTGCTGGTGGCCATTCTGACTAGTGTCAGCTGATAGGTTTTTGTAATTTGGGTTTGCATGTCTTCAAAAATACCAAAAAATTCATCATTTTACACGCCGTTTTCTTTTCTGTTAAAAATAGAATGTGAGTACAATATATCCCTTGAAATTGTCTTCTTGGAAGGTTGCCCTCTTTTGAATTTTTGGTCGATATTCGACCCCAGGATTTTTTTGGAGGGCAGGTCTCATTACAGAACTGCAGCTCTGGTGCATATTTAGTGGCCATTAGCACTGGGTTTAAAGCTGCTGTTGTAGGAAACGGCCAAAAGGAGGCAGCATTTCTCCAGTCCCAAATCTGGTTACTAGGACAGCACAGCCTTTCTGGAAGTCGTGCTCCCAGGTTGTAAATTAGAATGGAATGTGCCAGGAAAACCCCCCGTAAGTTTATATCCCATTATTTCTTGTTCATCTTTTAATTTTTTAAAATCGGGGTAATGATTAGAATATTGTTTATCCTAGGTGTATACAATCTGGTTCATTTGTACATTACATATGTATGTATGTATGTGTATATATGTATATATATATAATATATATTCATGTACAGATACTCTTCCCATGTAAATTATTGCAGAGTGTTCCATTGACCTCCCTTGCTATATGGTCGGTCTTTTTGATATGTGTATTTAATAGGTATTTGTACACGTATGGTAACCCTAATCTTAATTTTCCATTTCCCCCACCTATCCTTTTAGATAAGAAAAGTTTGTTTTCTAAGTCTGTGAGTTTCTTTCCTGTGAAAATACCATCATTTGTGTCAGTTGTTAGATAACGCCTATAAGTGATATCATAGTATATCTTTTGCTTTCCGACTTACCTCACGTTCTGTCATTATCTCTAGGTTCATCTATGGTGCCTCAAAGAGCAGTGTTTCACTGTTTTCCATGGCTAATAATCCATTGTGTACATGGAGCACTTCTTCTTTATCCATTCATCCATTGATGGATATTTTGGTTGTTTCCGTGTCTTGGCTATTGTGAAAACTCCTGCAGTGAAGCTGTTGCAGCCTGTGCCTCCTCGACTCTGGTCTTCTGAGGTGAGAGGCTCAGCACTGGGCCTGCTGAGTGGAATGCTGGCTCAAATTCTACTTTTAAACGCAGCTCTTTTCTGTTCTCATTATTGGCTCTTACCACATTACATCTCACCAGCAGCTAGAGGGTGCACGGTTCTCTAAAACCCCATCAGCATTTATTGTTTGTAGACTTTTGGCTGATGGTACTTGACTTGCGTGAGTTGAAACCTTTTTGTAGGCTAGATTTGCATGAGTCTAATAATTCCTGATGTTTAGCTTTTACCCTTTTTCCTTTTTTTTTAAATAGTGAGTAAAACTTAGCTCTTCATACTATCTCCTTGAAAAATTTGCCAGTTTTGAATTTTTTTGGCCATTCCATACCTCTGCACAGTTCTTGAGGGCAGTTGTCCTTTACAGTCCTGCGTCCTTGTGAATGTTAAGTGACCATTAGCTGTGGTTTTAAAGCCGCTCTTGCGGGAAACGGCCACAAGGCGGCAGCATTTCTACATTTCCATCTCTGGCATTTTGGGCAACAGAGCTTTCCTGGAAATCGTGTTTGTAGGCTGAAAATCAGAGTGGAATGTGCCAGGGAAAACCCCCAAGAGCTTATATCTGCTTACTTCTAGTTTGCTTTTTAAATATAATTTTTATTATTTATCAGAGCAAATTTGCGAAAAATGTGTGTGTTCTAGGTGTACAGAATCTGGCTCATTATACCTATGTATCGATCTATTCACCTTTGGATCCTTTCCCGTGTAGGTTATTACAGAGTGTTGAGTAGACCTCTCTTGGTATTCCATAGCTATTTTGTGATTATATATTTCATATATATTAGTACATGTCTGTTAACCCCCATATCCTAATTCATACATTCCTTACACCTTTCCATTTGGTTAAACATAATTTGGTTTTCTGAATCTGTGAGTGTCCTTCTCTTGGAAATTATTTCATGGGTATCACTTTTTATGTAACACCTATAAGTGATGTAAGAGGATATTTTTCTTTTGGTTTCTTTCTTACTTCAAGTTGGGTGACTATCTCTAGATCCTTCTATGGTGGTGTCAATGGCACTGTTCCATGCTTTTCCATGGCTAGTATTCCATTGTGTACATGGACGACTTCTTCTTGGTGCCTATTTCTGTTGCTGGACAATGTTTTGAAGAACCATTGGTTTCTTCCAGGTCTTGGCTCTGGTACATGTTGCTGCAGTGCAGGTTTGCCAGTCTGTGCCTTTTTGATTCAGGTCTACTCAGGTGATAGGCCCATCAATTGCCCTACCAGATCACATGGTAGTTCAATTTTTACCTTTAAACAAACCTCCATTCTCTTCTCAGTACTGGCTGTTACCAGGTTACATCCCACCAGCAGCTAGAGGGTACACAGTTCTCTAAAACCCCTTCAGCATTTATACTATGTAGCCTCTTTCTGCTGATGATCATTCTGACGACTGTGAGGTGAAAGTTTTTGTAGACTGGATTTGCATGGTTTTATTAATTCCTGATGTTAAGCATTTTCCCATGCCCTTTCTTTCATAACAGAAAAAAGAAAGAAAGAGAATACAAAATGTGCGTAAAATCTGGGTCTTGAAATTGTCGTTTTGATATATGCACATCTTTGAGATTTTTGCTCGATTTACGACCCAAGGATTTGTTTTGAGGGCAGGTGTCATTTACAGGCCTGCAATTATTTTGACTATCAAGTAACCATTAGTGCTGGGTTTAGAGCTGCTGTTGTGTGAAACGGCCACAAGGTGGCAGCAGTTCTCCTTTACCTATTCTGGTTACTAGAGCAACAGTGCCTCAAGGGAAGTCATGTTCTAGGTTCTCAATTAGAATGGAATGTGCCGGGAAAAAACCCCTTAAGTTTATATCTGACTACTTCTTGTTCGTGTTTTAAATGTAATTTTCATTTTTTATCACAGCAAGGGTGATTACAATTTTTTGCTTGTTCTAGGTGTGCAAGATGTTGTTGTTTTACATATATACATATATCTATTGTTCTCTGGATCCTTTTCCCATTGTAGGTTATGACACAATGTTGAGTAGTCTTCTCGTGGTATTCCGTGGGTCTATGGTGATTTTATACTTCACCTGTGTTTGTATATCTCTGTTTAACCCGGCATCCTAATGTATCCAATCCTCACACCTTTCCATTGGTGAACCATAAGTTTGTTTAATGAATCTATGATTGCCTTTCTTTGTGGAAATATCTTCACTGGTATCAATTTTTAGGTAACACCTATAAGTGATATCATAGGATATGTGTCTTTCGCTTTCTGACTTACTACAAGTTGCGTGATTACTTCTGGACTCATCTACTGTGCTGCAAATGGCATTGTGTCATTTTTTCCTTGGCTAATATTCCATCTGTACGTGTACCATTTCTTTGTCCACTCATCTGTTGGTGGACTTATTGTTTGCTTCCATGTCTTGGCTACTGTAGTACTGCTGCAATGCACATTTGCCTGCCTGTGTCTTTCCAATTCTGTCGGTTATACGTGCAGGAATGGGCCTGCTGGATCGTATGGCAGACAAACGTTTACCTTGTAAAGGCACCTCCATTCTGTTCTCATTAGTGGCTTTTACCAGGTTACGTCCCACTTAAAGTTGAGGGTATGCACTTTTCCACAACCCATTCAGCATTTATTGTTTGTAGTTTTCCTGCTTATGTTTATTCTGACTGGTGTGGGCTGATACCTCTTTGTGGTTGGATTTGCATGCATCTCATAATCCCTTGAAATTGAGCTTTCAGGCATGTCCTGTTTTTCTTCAAACTGTGAGTACAGCTTACCTCTTCAAATGGTTTTCTTGAAGTATTTGCCTGATTTGGAAATATTTTGCCCATTACCTCCCTGAAGACATTTTGAGGGCAGGTTTCATTTACAGCCCTCCAGTACTTGTGCATAGGAAGTGATCATAAGCACAGGTTTTAAAGCTGCTGTGGCAGGTAACGGCCATTGGGTGGCAGCATTTCTGCTTTCCCCACTCCGGTAACAAGGGAAACAGACCTTTCTGCCAGTGGTGTTCCTCGGTTATACATTAGAGTGGAACGTGCCCGGATAACTCCACAAATGTTGATTTTTCCTTACTTATGTTTGGTTTCCAAATTGAATTTATTTCTTTTTATTGGAGTAATATTCCATTGTGTACATTGACCACTACGTCTTTGTGCATTCCTCGTTTGGCGGACATTTTTGTTGCTTCCAAGTGTTGGCTGCGGTAAATATTCCTGGAGTGCAAGATTGCTAGCATGTGTCTTTTTGATTCACAACCTCTCAGGCGATAGGCAGAGCAGTGGGTATGCTTGATTGAATGGTAGCTGAAGATCTACCTTTCCAAGGCACCTCGTTTTTGTTTTCATTACTGGCTCTTACCAGGTCCCACTTTGAAGCGAGGGTACACGTTGCTCCACAACCCCTTCAGCATTTATTCTTTGCAGAAGTTTTGCTGGTGGCCATTCTGACTAGTGTGAGCTGATAGGTTTTTGTAATTTGGGTTTGCATGTCTTCAAAAATACCAAAAAATTCATCATTTTACACGCCGTTTTCTTTTCTGTTAAAAATAGAATGTGAGTACAATATATCCCTTGAAATTGTCTTCTTGGAAGGTTGCCCTCTTTTGAATTTTTGGTCGATATTCGACCCCAGGATTTTTTTGGAGGGCAGGTCTCATTACAGAACTGCAGCTCTGGTGCATATTTAGTGGCCATTAGCACTGGGTTTAAAGCTGCTGTTGTAGGAAACGGCCAAAAGGAGGCAGCATTTCTCCAGTCCCAAATCTGGTTACTAGGGCAGCACAGCCTTTCTGGAAGTCGTGCTCCCAGGTTGTAAATTAGAATGGAATGTGCCAGGAAAAACTCCCGTAAGTTTATATCCCATTATTTCTTGTTCGTCTTTTAATTTTTTTAAATCGGGGTAATGATTAGAATATTGTTTATCCTAGGTGTATACAATCTGGTTCATTTGTACATTACATATGTATGTATGTGTTTGTATATATATATAATATATATTCATGTACAGATACTCTTCCCATGTAAATTATTGCAGAGTGTTCCATTGACCTCCCTTGCTATATGGTCGGTCTTTTTGATATATGTATTTAATAGGTATTTGTACACGTATGGTAACCCTAATCTTAATTTTCCATTTCCCCCACCTATCCTTTTAGATAAGAAAAGTTTGTTTTCTAAGTCTGTGAGTTTCTTTCCTGTGAAAATACCATCATTTGTGTCAGTTGTTAGATAACGCCTATAAGTGATATCATAGTATATCTTTTGCTTTCCGACTTACCTCACGTTCTGTCATTATCTCTAGGTTCATCTATGGTGCCTCAAAGAGCAGTGTTTCACTGTTTTCCATGGCTAATAATCCATTGTGTACATGGAGCACTTCTTCTTTATCCATTCATCCATTGATGGACATTTTGGTTGCTTCCGTGTCTTGGCTATTGTGAAAACTCCTGCAGTGAAGCTGTTGCAGCCTGTGCCTCCTCGACTCTGGTCTTCTGAGGTGAGAGGCTCAGCACTGGGCCTGCTGAGTGGAATGCTGGCTCAAATTCTACTTTTAAACGCAGCTCTTTTCTGTTCTCATTATTGGCTCTTACCACATTACATCTCACCAGCAGCTAGAGGGTACACGGTTCTCTAAAACCCCATCAGCATTTATTGTTTGTAGACTTTTGGCTGATGGTACTTGACTTGCGTGAGTTGAAACCTTTTTGTAGGCTAGATTTGCATGAGTCTAATAATTCCTGATGTTTAGCTTTTACCCTTTTTCCTTTTTTTTTAAATAGTGAGTAAAACTTAGCTCTTCCTACTATCTCCTTGAAAAATTTGCCAGTTTTGAATTTTTTTGGCCATTCCATACCTCTGCACAGTTCTTGAGGGCAGTTGTCCTTTACAGTCCTGCGTCCTTGTGAATGTTAAGTGACCATTAGCTGTGGTTTTAAAGCCGCTCTTGCGGGAAACGGCCACAAGGCGGCAGCATTTCTACATTTCCATCTCTGGCATTTTGGGCAACAGAGCTTTCCTGGAAATCGTGTTTGTAGGCTGAAAATTAGAGTGGAATGTGCCAGGGAAAACCCCCAAGAGCTTATATCTGCTTACTTCTAGTTTGCTTTTTAAATATAATTTTTATTATTTATCAGAGCAAATTTGCGAAAAATGTGTGTGTTCTAGGTGTACAGAATCTGGCTCATTATACCTATGTATCGATCTATTCACCTTTGGATCCTTTCCCGTGTAGGTTATTACAGAGTGTTGAGTAGACCTCTCTTGGTATTCCATAGTTATTTTGTGATTATATATTTCATATATATTAGTACATGTCTGTTAACCCCCATATCCTAATTCATACATTCCTTACACCTTTCCATTTGGTTAAACATAATTTGGTTTTCTGAATCTGTGAGTGTCCTTCTCTTGGAAATTATTTCATGGGTATCACTTTTTATGTAACACCTATAAGTGATGTAAGAGGATATTTTTCGTTTGGTTTCTTTCTTACTTCAAGTTGGGTGGCTATCTCTAGATCCTTCTATGGTGGTGTCAATGGCACTGTTCCATGCTTTTCCATGGCTAGTATTCCATTGTGTACATGGACGACTTCTTCTTGGTGCCTATTTCTGTTGCTGGACATTTTGGTTTCTTCCAAGTCTTGGCTCTGGTACATGTTGCTGCAGTGCAGGTTTGCCAGTCTGTGCCTTTTTGATTCAGGTCTACTCAGGTGATAGGCCCATCAATTGCCCTACCAGATCACATGGTAGCTCAATTTTTACCTTTAAACAAACCTCCATTCTCTTCTCAGTACTGGCTGTTACCAGGTTACATCCCACCAGCAGCTAGAGGGTACACAGTTCTCTAAAACCCCTTCAGCATTTATACTATGTAGCCTCTTTCTGCTGATGATCATTCTGACGACTGTGAGGTGAAAGTTTTTGTAGACTGGATTTGCATGGTTTTATTAATTCCTGATGTTAAGCATTTTCCCATGCCCTTTCTTTCATAACAGAAAAAAGAAAGAAAGAGAATACAAAATGTGCGTAAAATCTGGGTCTTGAAATTGTCGTTTTGATATATGCACATCTTTGAGATTTTTGCTCGATTTACGACCCAAGGATTTGTTTTGAGGGCAGGTGTCATTTACAGGCCTGCAATTATTTTGACTATCAAGTAACCATTAGTGCTGGGTTTAGAGCTGCTGTTGTGTGAAACGGCCACAAGGTGGCAGCAGTTCTCCTTTACCTATTCTGGTTACTAGAGCAACAGTGCCTCAAGGGAAGTCATGTTCTAGGTTCTCAATTAGAATGGAATGTGCCGGGAAAAAACCCCTTAAGTTTATATCTGACTACTTCTTGTTCGTGTTTTAAATGTAATTTTCATTTTTTATCACAGCAAGGGTGATTACAATTTTTTGCTTGTTCTAGGTGTGCAAGATGTTGTTGTTTTACATATATACATATATCTATTGTTCTTTGGATCCTTTTCCCATTGTAGGTTATGACACAATGTTGAGTAGTCTTCTCGTGGTATTCCATGGGTCTATGGTGATTTTATACTTCACCTGTGTTTGTATATCTCTGTTTAACCCGGCATCCTAATGTATCCAATCCTCACACCTTTCCATTGGTGAACCATAAGTTTGTTTAATGAATCTATGATTGCCTTTCTTTGTGGAAATATCTTCACTGGTATCAATTTTTAGGTAACACCTATAAGTGATATCATAGGATATGTGTCTTTCGCTTTCTGACTTACTACAAGTTGCGTGATTACTTCTGGACTCATCTACTGTGCTGCAAATGGCATTGTGTCATTTTTTCCTTGGCTAATATTCCATCTGTACGTGTACCATTTCTTTGTCCACTCATCTGTTGGTGGACTTATTGTTTGCTTCCATGTCTTGACTACTGTAGTACTGCTGCAATGCACATTTGCCTGCCTGTGTCTTTCCAATTCTGTCGGTTATACGTGCAGGAATGGGCCTGCTGGATCGTATGGCAGACAAACGTTTACCTTGTAAAGGCACCTCCATTCTGTTCTCATTAGTGGCTTTTACCAGGTTACGTCCCACTTAAAGTTGAGGGTATGCACTTTTCCACAACCC
The DNA here is from genome assembly GCF_039906515.1 of Pseudorca crassidens. Taxonomy (NCBI): domain Eukaryota; kingdom Metazoa; phylum Chordata; class Mammalia; order Artiodactyla; family Delphinidae; genus Pseudorca; species Pseudorca crassidens. The sequence goes on along the minus strand of NC_090316.1, from coordinate 2,704,731 downwards.
ATTCAGCATTTATTGTTTGTAGTTTTCCTGCTTATGTTTATTCTGACTGGTGTGGGCTGATACCTCTTTGTGGTTGGATTTGCATGCATCTCATAATCCCTTGAAATTGAGCTTTCAGGCATGTCCTGTTTTTCTTCAAACTGTGAGTACAGCTTACCTCTTCAAATGGTTTTCTTGAAGTATTTGCCTGATTTGGAAATATTTTGCCCATTACCTCCCTGAAGACATTTTGAGGGCAGGTTTCATTTACAGCCCTCCAGTACTTGTGCATAGGAAGTGATCATAAGCACAGGTTTTAAAGCTGCTGTGGCAGGTAACGGCCATTGGGTGGCAGCATTTCTGCTTTCCCCACTCCGGTAACAAGGGAAACAGACCTTTCTGCCAGTGGTGTTCCTCAGTTATACATTAGAGTGGAACGTGCCCGGATAACTCCACAAATGTTGATTTTTCCTTACTTATGTTTGGTTTCCAAATTGAATTTATTTCTTTTTATTGGAGTAATATTCCATTGTGTACATTGACCACTACGTCTTTGTGCATTCCTCGTTTGGCGGACATTTTTGTTGCTTCCAAGTGTTGGCTGCGGTAAATATTCCTGGAGTGCAAGATTGCTAGCATGTGTCTTTTTGATTCACAACCTCTCAGGCGATAGGCAGAGCAGTGGGTATGCTTGATTGAATGGTAGCTCAATATCTACCTTTCCAAGGCACCTCGTTTTTGTTTTCATTACTGGCTCTTACCAGGTCCCACTTTGAAGCGAGGGTACACGTTGCTCCACAACCCCTTCAGCATTTATTCTTTGCAGAAGTTTTGCTGGTGGCCATTCTGACTAGTGTGAGCTGATAGGTTTTTGTAATTTGGGTTTGCATGTCTTCAAAAATACCAAAAAATTCATCATTTTACACGCCGTTTTCTTTTCTGTTAAAAATAGAATGTGAGTACAATATATCCCTTGAAATTGTCTTCTTGGAAGGTTGCCCTCTTTTGAATTTTTGGTCGATATTCGACCCCAGGATTTTTTTGGAGGGCAGGTCTCATTACAGAACTGCAGCTCTGGTGCATATTTAGTGGCCATTAGCACTGGGTTTAAAGCTGCTGTTGTAGGAAACGGCCAAAAGGAGGCAGCATTTCTCCAGTCCCAAATCTGGTTACTAGGGCAGCACAGCCTTTCTGGAAGTCGTGCTCCCAGGTTGTAAATTAGAATGGAATGTGCCAGGAAAAACCCCCGTAAGTTTATATCCCATTATTTCTTGTTCGTCTTTTAATTTTTTTAAATCGGGGTAATGATTAGAATATTGTTTATCCTAGGTGTATACAATCTGGTTCATTTGTACATTACATATGTATGTATGTGTTTGTATATATATATAATATATATTCATGTACAGATACTCTTCCCATGTAAATTATTGCAGAGTGTTCCATTGACCTCCCTTGCTATATGGTCGGTCTTTTTGATATATGTATTTAATAGGTATTTGTACACGTATGGTAACCCTAATCTTAATTTTCCATTTCCCCCACCTATCCTTTTAGATAAGAAAAGTTTGTTTTCTAAGTCTGTGAGTTTCTTTCCTGTGAAAATACCATCATTTGTGTCAGTTGTTAGATAACGCCTATAAGTGATATCATAGTATATCTTTTGCTTTCCGACTTACCTCACGTTCTGTCATTATCTCTAGGTTCATCTATGGTGCCTCAAAGAGCAGTGTTTCACTGTTTTCCATGGCTAATAATCCATTGTGTACATGGAGCACTTCTTCTTTATCCATTCATCCATTGATGGACATTTTGGTTGCTTCCGTGTCTTGGCTATTGTGAAAACTCCTGCAGTGAAGCTGTTGCAGCCTGTGCCTCCTCGACTCTGGTCTTCTGAGGTGAGAGGCTCAGCACTGGGCCTCCTGAGTGGAATGCTGGCTCAAATTCTACTTTTAAACGCAGCTCTTTTCTGTTCTCATTATTGGCTCTTACCACATTACATCTCACCAGCAGCTAGAGGGTACACGGTTCTCTAAAACCCCATCAGCATTTATTGTTTGTAGACTTTTGGCTGATGGTACTTGACTTGCGTGAGTTGAAACCTTTTTGTAGGCTAGATTTGCATGAGTCTAATAATTCCTGATGTTTAGCTTTTACCCTTTTTCCTTTTTTTTTAAATAGTGAGTAAAACTTAGCTCTTCCTACTATCTCCTTGAAAAATTTGCCAGTTTTGAATTTTTTTGGCCATTCCATACCTCTGCACAGTTCTTGAGGGCAGTTGTCCTTTACAGTCCTGCGTCCTTGTGAATGTTAAGTGACCATTAGCTGTGGTTTTAAAGCCGCTCTTGTGGGAAACGGCCACAAGGCGGCAGCATTTCTACATTTCCATCTCTGGCATTTTGGGCAACAGAGCTTTCCTGGAAATCGCGTTTGTAGGCTGAAAATTAGAGTGGAATGTGCCAGGGAAAACCCCCAAGAGCTTATATCTGCTTACTTCTAGTTTGCTTTTTAAATATAATTTTTATTATTTATCAGAGCAAATTTGCGAAAAATGTGTGTGTTCTAGGTGTACAGAATCTGGCTCATTATACCTATGTATCGATCTATTCACCTTTGGATCCTTTCCCGTGTAGGTTATTACAGAGTGTTGAGTAGACCTCTCTTGGTATTCCATAGCTATTTTGTGATTATATATTTCATATATATTAGTACATGTCTGTTAACCCCCATATCCTAATTCATACATTCCTTACACCTTTCCATTTGGTTAAACATAATTTGGTTTTCTGAATCTGTGAGTGTCCTTCTCTTGGAAATTATTTCATGGGTATCACTTTTTATGTAACACCTATAAGTGATGTAAGAGGATATTTTTCGTTTGGTTTCTTTCTTACTTCAAGTTGGGTGGCTATCTCTAGATCCTTCTATGGTGGTGTCAATGGCACTGTTCCATGCTTTTCCATGGCTAGTATTCCATTGTGTACATGGACGACTTCTTCTTGGTGCCTATTTCTGTTGCTGGACATTTTGGTTTCTTCCAGGTCTTGGCTCTGGTACATGTTGCTGCAGTGCAGGTTTGCCAGTCTGTGCCTTTTTGATTCAGGTCTACTCAGGTGATAGGCCCATCAATTGCCCTACCAGATCACATGGTAGCTCAATTTTTACCTTTAAACAAACCTCCATTCTCTTCTCAGTACTGGCTGTTACCAGGTTACATCCCACCAGCAGCTAGAGGGTACACAGTTCTCTAAAACCCCTTCAGCATTTATACTATGTAGCCTCTTTCTGCTGATGATCATTCTGACGACTGTGAGGTGAAAGTTTTTGTAGACTGGATTTGCATGGTTTTATTAATTCCTGATGTTAAGCATTTTCCCATGCCCTTTCTTTCATAACAGAAAAAAGAAAGAAAGAGAATACAAAATGTGCGTAAAATCTGGGTCTTGAAATTGTCGTTTTGATATATGCACATCTTTGAGATTTTTGCTCGATTTACGACCCAAGGATTTGTTTTGAGGGCAGGTGTCATTTACAGGCCTGCAATTATTTTGACTATCAAGTAACCATTAGTGCTGGGTTTAGAGCTGCTGTTGTGTGAAACGGCCACAAGGTGGCAGCAGTTCTCCTTTACCTATTCTGGTTACTAGAGCAACAGTGCCTCAAGGGAAGTCATGTTCTAGGTTCTCAATTAGAATGGAATGTGCCGGGAAAAAACCCCTTAAGTTTATATCTGACTACTTCTTGTTCGTGTTTTAAATGTAATTTTCATTTTTTATCACAGCAAGGGTGATTACAATTTTTTGCTTGTTCTAGGTGTGCAAGATGTTGTTGTTTTACATATATACATATATCTATTGTTCTTTGGATCCTTTTCCCATTGTAGGTTATGACACAATGTTGAGTAGTCTTCTCGTGGTATTCCATGGGTCTATGGTGATTTTATACTTCACCTGTGTTTGTATATCTCTGTTTAACCCGGCATCCTAATGTATCCAATCCTCACACCTTTCCATTGGTGAACCATAAGTTTGTTTAATGAATCTATGATTGCCTTTCTTTGTGGAAATATCTTCACTGGTATCAATTTTTAGGTAACACCTATAAGTGATATCATAGGATATGTGTCTTTCGCTTTCTGACTTACTACAAGTTGCGTGATTACTTCTGGACTCATCTACTGTGCTGCAAATGGCATTGTGTCATTTTTTCCTTGGCTAATATTCCATCTGTACGTGTACCATTTCTTTGTCCACTCATCTGTTGGTGGACTTATTGTTTGCTTCCATGTCTTGACTACTGTAGTACTGCTGCAATGCACATTTGCCTGCCTGTGTCTTTCCAATTCTGTCGGTTATACGTGCAGGAATGGGCCTGCTGGATCGTATGGCAGACAAACGTTTACCTTGTAAAGGCACCTCCATTCTGTTCTCATTAGTGGCTTTTACCAGGTTACGTCCCACTTAAAGTTGAGGGTATGCACTTTTCCACAACCCATTCAGCATTTATTGTTTGTAGTTTTCCTGCTTATGTTTATTCTGACTGGTGTGGGCTGATACCTCTTTGTGGTTGGATTTGCATGCATCTCATAATCCCTTGAAATTGAGCTTTCAGGCATGTCCTGTTTTTCTTCAAACTGTGAGTACAGCTTACCTCTTCAAATGGTTTTCTTGAAGTATTTGCCTGATTTGGAAATATTTTGCCCATTACCTCCCTGAAGACATTTTGAGGGCAGGTTTCATTTACAGCCCTCCAGTACTTGTGCATAGGAAGTGATCATAAGCACAGGTTTTAAAGCTGCTGTGGCAGGTAACGGCCATTGGGTGGCAGCATTTCTGCTTTCCCCACTCCGGTAACAAGGGAAACAGACCTTTCTGCCAGTGGTGTTCCTCAGTTATACATTAGAGTGGAACGTGCCCGGATAACTCCACAAATGTTGATTTTTCCTTACTTATGTTTGGTTTCCAAATTGAATTTATTTCTTTTTATTGGAGTAATATTCCATTGTGTACATTGACCACTACGTCTTTGTGCATTCCTCGTTTGGCGGACATTTTTGTTGCTTCCAAGTGTTGGCTGCGGTAAATATTCCTGGAGTGCAAGATTGCTAGCATGTGTCTTTTTGATTCACAACCTCTCAGGCGATAGGCAGAGCAGTGGGTATGCTTGATTGAATGGTAGCTCAATATCTACCTTTCCAAGGCACCTCGTTTTTGTTTTCATTACTGGCTCTTACCAGGTCCCACTTTGAAGCGAGGGTACACGTTGCTCCACAACCCCTTCAGCATTTATTCTTTGCAGAAGTTTTGCTGGTGGCCATTCTGACTAGTGTGAGCTGATAGGTTTTTGTAATTTGGGTTTGCATGTCTTCAAAAATACCAAAAAATTCATCATTTTACACGCCGTTTTCTTTTCTGTTAAAAATAGAATGTGAGTACAATATATCCCTTGAAATTGTCTTCTTGGAAGGTTGCCCTCTTTTGAATTTTTGGTCGATATTCGACCCCAGGATTTTTTTGGAGGGCAGGTCTCATTACAGAACTGCAGCTCTGGTGCATATTTAGTGGCCATTAGCACTGGGTTTAAAGCTGCTGTTGTAGGAAACGGCCAAAAGGAGGCAGCATTTCTCCAGTCCCAAATCTGGTTACTAGGGCAGCACAGCCTTTCTGGAAGTCGTGCTCCCAGGTTGTAAATTAGAATGGAATGTGCCAGGAAAAACCCCCGTAAGTTTATATCCCATTATTTCTTGTTCGTCTTTTAATTTTTTTAAATCGGGGTAATGATTAGAATATTGTTTATCCTAGGTGTATACAATCTGGTTCATTTGTACATTACATATGTATGTATGTGTTTGTATATATATATAATATATATTCATGTACAGATACTCTTCCCATGTAAATTATTGCAGAGTGTTCCATTGACCTCCCTTGCTATATGGTCGGTCTTTTTGATATATGTATTTAATAGGTATTTGTACACGTATGGTAACCCTAATCTTAATTTTCCATTTCCCCCACCTATCCTTTTAGATAAGAAAAGTTTGTTTTCTAAGTCTGTGAGTTTCTTTCCTGTGAAAATACCATCATTTGTGTCAGTTGTTAGATAACGCCTATAAGTGATATCATAGTATATCTTTTGCTTTCCGACTTACCTCACGTTCTGTCATTATCTCTAGGTTCATCTATGGTGCCTCAAAGAGCAGTGTTTCACTGTTTTCCATGGCTAATAATCCATTGTGTACATGGAGCACTTCTTCTTTATCCATTCATCCATTGATGGACATTTTGGTTGCTTCCGTGTCTTGGCTATTGTGAAAACTCCTGCAGTGAAGCTGTTGCAGCCTGTGCCTCCTCGACTCTGGTCTTCTGAGGTGAGAGGCTCAGCACTGGGCCTCCTGAGTGGAATGCTGGCTCAAATTCTACTTTTAAACGCAGCTCTTTTCTGTTCTCATTATTGGCTCTTACCACATTACATCTCACCAGCAGCTAGAGGGTACACGGTTCTCTAAAACCCCATCAGCATTTATTGTTTGTAGACTTTTGGCTGATGGTACTTGACTTGCGTGAGTTGAAACCTTTTTGTAGGCTAGATTTGCATGAGTCTAATAATTCCTGATGTTTAGCTTTTACCCTTTTTCCTTTTTTTTTAAATAGTGAGTAAAACTTAGCTCTTCCTACTATCTCCTTGAAAAATTTGCCAGTTTTGAATTTTTTTGGCCATTCCATACCTCTGCACAGTTCTTGAGGGCAGTTGTCCTTTACAGTCCTGCGTCCTTGTGAATGTTAAGTGACCATTAGCTGTGGTTTTAAAGCCGCTCTTGTGGGAAACGGCCACAAGGCGGCAGCATTTCTACATTTCCATCTCTGGCATTTTGGGCAACAGAGCTTTCCTGGAAATCGCGTTTGTAGGCTGAAAATTAGAGTGGAATGTGCCAGGGAAAACCCCCAAGAGCTTATATCTGCTTACTTCTAGTTTGCTTTTTAAATATAATTTTTATTATTTATCAGAGCAAATTTGCGAAAAATGTGTGTGTTCTAGGTGTACAGAATCTGGCTCATTATACCTATGTATCGATCTATTCACCTTTGGATCCTTTCCCGTGTAGGTTATTACAGAGTGTTGAGTAGACCTCTCTTGGTATTCCATAGCTATTTTGTGATTATATATTTCATATATATTAGTACATGTCTGTTAACCCCCATATCCTAATTCATACATTCCTTACACCTTTCCATTTGGTTAAACATAATTTGGTTTTCTGAATCTGTGAGTGTCCTTCTCTTGGAAATTATTTCATGGGTATCACTTTTTATGTAACACCTATAAGTGATGTAAGAGGATATTTTTCGTTTGGTTTCTTTCTTACTTCAAGTTGGGTGGCTATCTCTAGATCCTTCTATGGTGGTGTCAATGGCACTGTTCCATGCTTTTCCATGGCTAGTATTCCATTGTGTACATGGACGACTTCTTCTTGGTGCCTATTTCTGTTGCTGGACATTTTGGTTTCTTCCAGGTCTTGGCTCTGGTACATGTTGCTGCAGTGCAGGTTTGCCAGTCTGTGCCTTTTTGATTCAGGTCTACTCAGGTGATAGGCCCATCAATTGCCCTACCAGATCACATGGTAGCTCAATTTTTACCTTTAAACAAACCTCCATTCTCTTCTCAGTACTGGCTGTTACCAGGTTACATCCCACCAGCAGCTAGAGGGTACACAGTTCTCTAAAACCCCTTCAGCATTTATACTATGTAGCCTCTTTCTGCTGATGATCATTCTGACGACTGTGAGGTGAAAGTTTTTGTAGACTGGATTTGCATGGTTTTATTAATTCCTGATGTTAAGCATTTTCCCATGCCCTTTCTTTCATAACAGAAAAAAGAAAGAAAGAGAATACAAAATGTGCGTAAAATCTGGGTCTTGAAATTGTCGTTTTGATATATGCACATCTTTGAGATTTTTGCTCGATTTACGACCCAAGGATTTGTTTTGAGGGCAGGTGTCATTTACAGGCCTGCAATTATTTTGACTATCAAGTAACCATTAGTGCTGGGTTTAGAGCTGCTGTTGTGTGAAACGGCCACAAGGTGGCAGCAGTTCTCCTTTACCTATTCTGGTTACTAGAGCAACAGTGCCTCAAGGGAAGTCATGTTCTAGGTTCTCAATTAGAATGGAATGTGCCGGGAAAAAACCCCTTAAGTTTATATCTGACTACTTCTTGTTCGTGTTTTAAATGTAATTTTCATTTTTTATCACAGCAAGGGTGATTACAATTTTTTGCTTGTTCTAGGTGTGCAAGATGTTGTTGTTTTACATATATACATATATCTATTGTTCTTTGGATCGTTTTCCCATTGTAGGTTATGACACAATGTTGAGTAGTCTTCTCGTGGTATTCCATGGGTCTATGGTGATTTTATACTTCACCTGTGTTTGTATATCTCTGTTTAACCCGGCATCCTAATGTATCCAATCCTCACACCTTTCCATTGGTGAAACATAAGTTTGTTTAATGAATCTATGATTGCCTTTCTTTGTGGAAATATCTTCACTGGTATCAATTTTTAGGTAACACCTATAAGTGATATCATAGGATATGTGTCTTTCGCTTTCTGACTTACTACAAGTTGCGTGATTACTTCTGGACTCATCTACTGTGCTGCAAATGGCATTGTGTCATTTTTTCCTTGGCTAATATTCCATCTGTACGTGTACCATTTCTTTGTCCACTCATCTGTTGGTGGACTTATTGTTTGCTTCCATGTCTTGGCTACTGTAGTACTGCTGCAATGCACATTTGCCTGCCTGTGTCTTTCCAATTCTGTCGGTTATACGTGCAGGAATGGGCCTGCTGGATCGTATGGCAGACAAACGTTTACCTTGTAAAGGCACCTCCATTCTGTTCTCATTAGTGGCTTTTACCAGGTTACGTCCCACTTAAAGATGAGGGTATGCACTTTTCCACAACCCATTCAGCATTTATTGTTTGTAGTTTTCCTGCTTATGTTTATTCTGACTGGTGTGAGCTGATACCTCTTTGTGGTTGGATTTGCACGCATCTCATAATCCCTTGAAATTGAGCTTTCAGGCATGTCCTGTTTTTCTTCAAACTGTGAGTACAGCTTACCTCTTCAAATGGTTTTCTTGAAGTATTTGCCTGATTTGGAAATATTTTGCCCATTACCTCCCTGGAGACATTTTGAGAGCAGGTTTCATTTACAGCCCTCCAGTACTTGTGCATAGGAAGTGATCATAAGCACAGGTTTTAAAGCTGCTGTGGCAGGTAACGGCCATTGGGTGGCAGCATTTCTGCTTTCCCCACTCTGGTAACAAGGGAAACAGACCTTTCTGCCAGTGGTGTTCCTCGGTTATACATTAGAGTGGAACGTGCCCGGATAACTCCACAAATGTTGATTTTTCCTTACTTATGTTTGGTTTCCAAATTGAATTTATTTCTTTTTATTGGAGTAATATTCCATTGTGTACATTGACCACTACGTCTTTGTGCATTCCTCGTTTGGCGGACATTTTTGTTGCTTCCAAGTGTTGGCTGCGGTAAATATTCCTGGAGTGCAAGATTGCTAGCATGTGTCTTTTTGATTCACAACCTCTCAGGCGATAGGCAGAGCAGGGGTATGATTGATTGAATGGTAGCTCAATATCTACCTTTCCAAGGCACCTTGTTTTTGTTTTCATTACTGGCTCTTACCAGGTCCCACTTTGAAGCGAGGGTACACGTTGCTCCACAACCCCTTCAGCATTTATTCTTTGCAGAAGTTTTGCTGGTGGCCATTCTGACTAGTGTGAGCTGATAGGTTTTTGTAATTTGGGTTTGCATGTCTTCAAAAATACCAAAAAATTCATCATTTTACACGCCGTTTTCTTTTCTGTTAAAAATAGAATGTGAGTACAATATATCCCTTGTAATTGTCTTTTTGGAAGGTTGCCCTCTTTTGAATTTTTGGTCGATATTCGACCCCAGGATTTTTTTGGAGGGCAGGTCTCATTACAGAACTGCAGCTCTGGTGCATATTTAGTGGCCATTAGCACTGGGTTTAAAGCTGCTGTTGTAGGAAACGGCCAAAAGGAGGCAGCATTTCTCCAGTCCCAAATCTGGTTACTAGGGCAGCACAGCCTTTCTGGAAGTCGTGCTCCCAGGTTGTAAATTAGAATGGAATGTGCCAGGAAAAACCCCCGTAAGTTTATATCCCATTATTTCTTGTTCGTCTTTTAATTTTTTTTAATTGTGGTAATGATTAGAATATTGTTTATCCTAGGTGTATACAATCTGGTTCATTTGTACATTACATATGTATGTATGTATGTGTATATATGTATATATATATAATATATATATTCATGTACAGATACTCTTCCCATGTAAATTATTGCAGAGTGTTCCATTGACCTCCCTTGCTATATGGTCGGTCTTTTTGATATATGTATTTAATAGGTATTTGTACACGTATGGTAACCCTAATCTTAATTTTCCATTTCCCCCACCTATCCTTTTAGATAAGAAAAGTTTGTTTTCTAAGTCTGTGAGTTTCTTTCCTGTGAAAATACCATCATTTGTGTCAGTTGTTAGATAACGCCTATAAGTGATATCATAGTATATCTTTTGCTTTCCGACTTACCTCACGTTCTGTCATTATCTCTAGGTTCATCTATGGTGCCTCAAAGAGCAGTGTTTCACTGTTTTCCATGGCTAATAATCCATTGTGTACATGGAGCACTTCTTCTTTATCCATTCATCCATTGATGGACATTTTGGTTGCTTCCGTGTCTTGGCTATTGTGAAAACTCCTGCAGTGAAGCTGTTGCAGCCTGTGCCTCCTCGACTCTGGTCTTCTGAGGTGAGAGGCTCAGCACTGGGCCTGCTGAGTGGAATGCTGGCTCAAATTCTACTTTTAAACGCAGCTCTTTTCTGTTCTCATTATTGGCTCTTACCACATTACATCTCACCAGCAGCTAGAGGGTACACGGTTCTCTAAAACCCCATCAGCATTTATTGTTTGTAGACTTTTGGCTGATGGTACTTGACTTGCGTGAGTTGAAACCTTTTTGTAGGCTAGATTTGCATGAGTCTAATAATTCCTGATGTTTAGCTTTTACCCTTTTTCCTTTTTTTTTAAATAGTGAGTAAAACTTAGCTCTTCCTACTATCTCCTTGAAAAATTTGCCAGTTTTGAATTTTTTTGGCCATTCCATACCTCTGCACAGTTCTTGAGGGCAGTTGTCCTTTACAGTCCTGCGTCCTTGTGAATGTTAAGTGACCATTAGCTGTGGTTTTAAAGCCGCTCTTGTGGGAAACGGCCACAAGGTGGCAGCATTTCTACATTTCCATCTCTGGCATTTTGGGCAACAGAGCTTTCCTGGAAATCGTGTTTGTAGGCTGAAAATTAGAGTGGAATGTGCCAGGGAAAACCCCCAAGAGCTTATATCTGCTTACTTCTAGTTTGCTTTTTAAATATAATTTTTATTATTTATCAGAGCAAATTTGCGAAAAATGTGTGTGTTCTAGGTGTACAGAATCTGGCTCATTATACCTATGTATCGATCTATTCACCTTTGGATCCTTTCCCGTGTAGGTTATTACAGAGTGTTGAGTAGACCTCTCTTGGTATTCCATAGCTATTTTGTGATTATATATTTCATATATATTAGTACATGTCTGTTAACCCCCATATCCTAATTCATACATTCCTTACACCTTTCCATTTGGTTAAACATAATTTGGTTTTCTGAATCTGTGAGTGTCCTTCTCTTGGAAATTATTTCATGGGTATCACTTTTTATGTAACACCTATAAGTGATGTAAGAGGATATTTTTCTTTTGGTTTCTTTCTTACTTCAAGTTGGGTGACTATCTCTAGATCCTTCTATGGTGGTGTCAATGGCACTGTTCCATGCTTTTCCATGGCTAGTATTCCATTGTGTACATGGACGACTTCTTCTTGGTGCCTATTTCTGTTGCTGGACAATGTTTTGAAGAAACATTGGTTTCTTCCAGGTCTTGGCTCTGGTACATGTTGCTGCAGTGCAGGTTTGCCAGTCTGTGCCTTTTTGATTCAGGTCTACTCAGGTGATAGGCCCATCAATTGCCCTACCAGATCACATGGTAGCTCAATTTTTACCTTTAAACAAACCTCCATTCTCTTCTCAGTACTGGCTGTTACCAGGTTACATCCCACCAGCAGCTAGAGGGTACACAGTTCTCTAAAACCCCTTCAGCATTTATACTATGTAGCCTCTTTCTGCTGATGATCATTCTGACGACTGTGAGGTGAAAGTTTTTGTAGACTGGATTTGCATGGTTTTATTAATTCCTGATGTTAAGCATTTTCCCATGCCCTTTCTTTCATAACAGAAAAAAGAAAGAAAGAGAATACAAAATGTGCGTAAAATCTGGGTCTTGAAATTGTCGTTTTGATATATGCACATCTTTGAGATTTTTGCTCGATTTACGACCCAAGGATTTGTTTTGAGGGCAGGTGTCATTTACAGGCCTGCAATTATTTTGACTATCAAGTAACCATTAGTGCTGGGTTTAGAGCTGCTGTTGTGTGAAACGGCCACAAGGTGGCAGCAGTTCTCCTTTACCTATTCTGGTTACTAGAGCAACAGTGCCTCAAGGGAAGTCATGTTCTAGGTTCTCAATTAGAATGGAATGTGCCGGGAAAAAACCCCTTAAGTTTATATCTGACTATTTCTTGTTCGTGTTTTAAATGTAATTTTCATTTTTTATCACAGCAAGGGTGATTACAATTTTTTGCTTGTTCTAGGTGTGCAAGATGTTGTTGTTTTACATATATACATATATCTATTGTTCTTTGGATCCTTTTCCCATTGTAGGTTATGACACAATGTTGAGTAGTCTTCTCGTGGTATTCCGTGGGTCTATGGTGATTTTATACTTCACCTGTGTTTGTATATCTCTGTTTAACCCGGCATCCTAATGTATCCAATCCTCACACCTTTCCATTGGTGAACCATAAGTTTGTTTAATGAATCTATGATTGCCTTTCTTTGTGGAAATATCTTCACTGGTATCAATTTTTAGGTAACACCTATAAGTGATATCATAGGATATGTGTCTTTCGCTTTCTGACTTACTACAAGTTGCGTGATTACTTCTGGACTCATCTACTGTGCTGCAAATGGCATTGTGTCATTTTTTCCTTGGCTAATATTCCATCTGTACGTGTACCATTTCTTTGCCCACTCATCTGTTGGTGGACTTATTGTTTGCTTCCATGTCTTGGCTACTGTAGTACTGCTGCAATGCACATTTGCCTGCCTGTGTCTTTCCAATTCTGTCGGTTATACGTGCAGGAATGGGCCTGCTGGATCGTATGGCAGACAAACGTTTACCTTGTAAAGGCACCTCCATTCTGTTCTCATTAGTGGCTTTTACCAGGTTACGTCCCACTTAAAGATGAGGGTATGCACTTTTCCACAACCCATTCAGCATTTATTGTTTGTAGTTTTCCTGCTTATGTTTATTCTGACTGGTGTGGGCTGATACCTCTTTGTGGTTGGATTTGCATGCATCTCATAATCCCTTGAAATTGAGCTTTCAGGCATGTCCTGTTTTTCTTCAAACTGTGAGTACAGCTTACCTCTTCAAATGGTTTTCTTGAAGTATTTGCCTGATTTGGAAATATTTTGCCCATTACCTCCCTGAAGACATTTTGAGGGCAGGTTTCATTTACAGCCCTCCAGTACTTGTGCATAGGAAGTGATCATAAGCACAGGTTTTAAAGCTGCTGTGGCAGGTAACGGCCATTGGGTGGCAGCATTTCTGCTTTCCCCACTCTGGTAACAAGGGAAACAGACCTTTCTGCCAGTGGTGTTCCTCGGTTATACATTAGAGTGGAACGTGCCCGGATAACTCCACAAATGTTGATTTTTCCTTACTTATGTTTGGTTTCCAAATTGAATTTATTTCTTTTTATTGGAGTAATATTCCATTGTGTACATTGACCACTACGTCTTTGTGCATTCCTCGTTTGGCGGACATTTTTGTTGCTTCCAAGTGTTGGCTGCGGTAAATATTCCTGGAGTGCAAGATTGCTAGCATGTGTCTTTTTGATTCACAACCTCTCAGGCGATAGGCAGAGCAGTGGGTATGCTTGATTGAATGGTAGCTGAAGATCTACCTTTCCAAGGCACCTCGTTTTTGTTTTCATTACTGGCTCTTACCAGGTCCCACTTTGAAGCGAGGGTACACGTTGCTCCACAACCCCTTCAGCATTTATTCTTTGCAGAAGTTTTGCTGGTGGCCATTCTGACTAGTGTGAGCTGACAGGTTTTTGTAATTTGGGTTTGCATGTCTTCAAAAATACCAAAAAATTCATCATTTTACACGCCGTTTTCTTTTCTGTTAAAAATAGAATGTGAGTACAATATATCCCTTGAAATTGTCTTTTTGGAAGGTTGCCCTCTTTTGAATTTTTGGTCGATATTCGACCCCAGGATTTTTTTGGAGGGCAGGTCTCATTACAGAACTGCAGCTCTGGTGCATATTTAGTGGCCATTAGCACTGGGTTTAAAGCTGCTGTTGTAGGAAACGGCCAAAAGGAGGCAGCATTTCTCCAGTCCCAAATCTGGTTACTAGGGCAGCACAGCCTTTCTGGAAGTCGTGCTCCCAGGTTGTAAATTAGAATGGAATGTGCCAGGAAAACCCCCCGTAAGTTTATATCCCATTATTTCTTGTTCGTCTTTTAATTTTTTTTAATTGTGGTAATGATTAGAATATTGTTTATCCTAGGTGTATACAATCTGGTTCATTTGTACATTACATATGTATGTATGTATGTGTATATATGTATATATATATAATATATATATTCATGTACAGATACTCTTCCCATGTAAATTATTGCAGAGTGTTCCATTGACCTCCCTTGCTATATGGTCGGTCTTTTTGATATATGTATTTAATAGGTATTTGTACACGTATGGTAACCCTAATCTTAATTTTCCATTTCCCCCACCTATCCTTTTAGATAAGAAAAGTTTGTTTTCTAAGTCTGTGAGTTTCTTTCCTGTGAAAATACCATCATTTGTGTCAGTTGTTAGATAACGCCTATAAGTGATATCATAGTATATCTTTTGCTTTCCGACTTACCTCACGTTCTGTCATTATCTCTAGGTTCATCTATGGTGCCTCAAAGAGCAGTGTTTCACTGTTTTCCATGGCTAATAATCCATTGTGTACATGGAGCACTTCTTCTTTATCCATTCATCCATTGATGGACATTTTGGTTGCTTCCGTGTCTTGGCTATTGTGAAAACTCCTGCAGTGAAGCTGTTGCAGCCTGTGCCTCCTCGACTCTGGTCTTCTGAGGTGAGAGGCTCAGCACTGGGCCTGCTGAGTGGAATGCTGGCTCAAATTCTACTTTTAAACGCAGCTCTTTTCTGTTCTCATTATTGGCTCTTACCACATTACATCTCACCAGCAGCTAGAGGGTACACGGTTCTCTAAAACCCCATCAGCATTTATTGTTTGTAGACTTTTGGCTGATGGTACTTGACTTGCGTGAGTTGAAACCTTTTTGTAGGCTAGATTTGCATGAGTCTAATAATTCCTGATGTTTAGCTTTTACCCTTTTTCCTTTTTTTTTAAATAGTGAGTAAAACTTAGCTCTTCCTACTATCTCCTTGAAAAATTTGCCAGTTTTGAATTTTTTTGGCCATTCCATACCTCTGCACAGTTCTTGAGGGCAGTTGTCCTTTACAGTCCTGCGTCCTTGTGAATGTTAAGTGACCATTAGCTGTGGTTTTAAAGCCGCTCTTGTGGGAAACGGCCACAAGGTGGCAGCATTTCTACATTTCCATCTCTGGCATTTTGGGCAACAGAGCTTTCCTGGAAATCGTGTTTGTAGGCTGAAAATTAGAGTGGAATGTGCCAGGGAAAACCCCCAAGAGCTTATATCTGCTTACTTCTAGTTTGCTTTTTAAATATAATTTTTATTATTTATCAGAGCAAATTTGCGAAAAATGTGTGTGTTCTAGGTGTACAGAATCTGGCTCATTATACCTATGTATCGATCTATTCACCTTTGGATCCTTTCCCGTGTAGGTTATTACAGAGTGTTGAGTAGACCTCTCTTGGTATTCCATAGCTATTTTGTGATTATATATTTCATATATATTAGTACATGTCTGTTAACCCCCATATCCTAATTCATACATTCCTTACACCTTTCCATTTGGTTAAACATAATTTGGTTTTCTGAATCTGTGAGTGTCCTTCTCTTGGAAATTATTTCATGGGTATCACTTTTTATGTAACACCTATAAGTGATGTAAGAGGATATTTTTCTTTTGGTTTCTTTCTTACTTCAAGTTGGGTGACTATCTCTAGATCCTTCTATGGTGGTGTCAATGGCACTGTTCCATGCTTTTCCATGGCTAGTATTCCATTGTGTACATGGACGACTTCTTCTTGGTGCCTATTTCTGTTGCTGGACAATGTTTTGAAGAAACATTGGTTTCTTCCAGGTCTTGGCTCTGGTACATGTTGCTGCAGTGCAGGTTTGCCAGTCTGTGCCTTTTTGATTCAGGTCTACTCAGGTGATAGGCCCATCAATTGCCCTACCAGATCACATGGTAGCTCAATTTTTACCTTTAAACAAACCTCCATTCTCTTCTCAGTACTGGCTGTTACCAGGTTACATCCCACCAGCAGCTAGAGGGTACACAGTTCTCTAAAACCCCTTCAGCATTTATACTATGTAGCCTCTTTCTGCTGATGATCATTCTGACGACTGTGAGGTGAAAGTTTTTGTAGACTGGATTTGCATGGTTTTATTAATTCCTGATGTTAAGCATTTTCCCATGCCCTTTCTTTCATAACAGAAAAAAGAAAGAAAGAGAATACAAAATGTGCGTAAAATCTGGGTCTTGAAATTGTCGTTTTGATATATGCACATCTTTGAGATTTTTGCTCGATTTACGACCCAAGGATTTGTTTTGAGGGCAGGTGTCATTTACAGGCCTGCAATTATTTTGACTATCAAGTAACCATTAGTGCTGGGTTTAGAGCTGCTGTTGTGTGAAACGGCCACAAGGTGGCAGCAGTTCTCCTTTACCTATTCTGGTTACTAGAGCAACAGTGCCTCAAGGGAAGTCATGTTCTAGGTTCTCAATTAGAATGGAATGTGCCGGGAAAAAACCCCTTAAGTTTATATCTGACTATTTCTTGTTCGTGTTTTAAATGTAATTTTCATTTTTTATCACAGCAAGGGTGATTACAATTTTTTGCTTGTTCTAGGTGTGCAAGATGTTGTTGTTTTACATATATACATATATCTATTGTTCTTTGGATCCTTTTCCCATTGTAGGTTATGACACAATGTTGAGTAGTCTTCTCGTGGTATTCCGTGGGTCTATGGTGATTTTATACTTCACCTGTGTTTGTATATCTCTGTTTAACCCGGCATCCTAATGTATCCAATCCTCACACCTTTCCATTGGTGAACCATAAGTTTGTTTAATGAATCTATGATTGCCTTTCTTTGTGGAAATATCTTCACTGGTATCAATTTTTAGGTAACACCTATAAGTGATATCATAGGAT
The DNA here is from genome assembly GCF_039906515.1 of Pseudorca crassidens. Taxonomy (NCBI): domain Eukaryota; kingdom Metazoa; phylum Chordata; class Mammalia; order Artiodactyla; family Delphinidae; genus Pseudorca; species Pseudorca crassidens. The sequence goes on along the minus strand of NC_090316.1, from coordinate 2,687,170 downwards.
ATGTGTCTTTCGCTTTCTGACTTACTACAAGTTGCGTGATTACTTCTGGACTCATCTACTGTGCTGCAAATGGCATTGTGTCATTTTTTCCTTGGCTAATATTCCATCTGTACGTGTACCATTTCTTTGTCCACTCATCTGTTGGTGGACTTATTGTTTGCTTCCATGTCTTGGCTACTGTAGTACTGCTGCAATGCACATTTGCCTGCCTGTGTCTTTCCAATTCTGTCGGTTATACGTGCAGGAATGGGCCTGCTGGATCGTATGGCAGACAAACGTTTACCTTGTAAAGGCACCTCCATTCTGTTCTCATTAGTGGCTTTTACCAGGTTACGTCCCACTTAAAGATGAGGGTATGCACTTTTCCACAACCCATTCAGCATTTATTGTTTGTAGTTTTCCTGCTTATGTTTATTCTGACTGGTGTGAGCTGATACCTCTTTGTGGTTGGATTTGCATGCATCTCATAATCCCTTGAAATTGAGCTTTCAGGCATGTCCTGTTTTTCTTCAAACTGTGAGTACAGCTTACCTCTTCAAATGGTTTTCTTGAAGTATTTGCCTGATTTGGAAATATTTTGCCCATTACCTCCCTGGAGACATTTTGAGGGCAGGTTTCATTTACAGCCCTCCAGTACTTGTGCATAGGAAGTGATCATAAGCACAGGTTTTAAAGCTGCTGTGGCAGGTAACGGCCATTGGGTGGCAGCATTTCTGCTTTCCCCACTCTGGTAACAAGGGAAACAGACCTTTCTGCCAGTGGTGTTCCTCGGTTATACATTAGAGTGGAACGTGCCCGGATAACTCCACAAATGTTGATTTTTCCTTACTTATGTTTGGTTTCCAAATTGAATTTATTTCTTTTTATTGGAGTAATATTCCATTGTGTACATTGACCACTACGTCTTTGTGCATTCCTCGTTTGGCGGACATTTTTGTTGCTTCCAAGTGTTGGCTGCGGTAAATATTCCTGGAGTGCAAGATTGCTAGCATGTGTCTTTTTGATTCACAACCTCTCAGGCGATAGGCAGAGCAGTGGGTATGCTTGATTGAATGGTAGCTCAATATCTACCTTTCCAAGGCACCTCGTTTTTGTTTTCATTACTGGCTCTTACCAGGTCCCACTTTGAAGCGAGGGTACACATTGTTCCACAACCCCTTCAGCATTTATTCTTTGCAGAAGTTTTGCTGGTGGCCATTCTGACTAGTGTCAGCTGATAGGTTTTTGTAATTTGGGTTTGCATGTCTTCAAAAATACCAAAAAATTCATCATTTTACACGCCGTTTTCTTTTCTGTTAAAAATAGAATGTGAGTACAATATATCCCTTGAAATTGTCTTCTTGGAAGGTTGCCCTCTTTTGAATTTTTGGTTGATATTCGACCCCAGGATTTTTTTGGAGGGCAGGTCTCATTACAGAACTGCAGCTCAGGTGCATATTTAGTGGCCATTAGCACTGGGTTTAAAGCTGCTGTTGTAGGAAACGGCCAAAAGGAGGCAGCATTTCTCCAGTCCCAAATCTGGTTACTAGGGCAGCACAGCCTTTCTGGAAGTCGTGCTCCCAGGTTGTAAATTAGAATGGAATGTGCCAGGAAAACCCCCCGTAAGTTTATATCCCATTATTTCTTGTTCGTCTTTTAATTTTTTAAAATCGGGGTAATGATTAGAATATTGTTTATCCTAGGTGTATACAATCTGGTTCATTTGTACATTACATATGTATGTATGTATGTGTATATATGTATATATATATAATATATATTCATGTACAGATACTCTTCCCATGTAAATTATTGCAGAGTGTTCCATTGACCTCCCTTGCTATATGGTCGGTCTTTTTGATATGTGTATTTAATAGGTATTTGTACACGTATGGTAACCCTAATCTTAATTTTCCATTTCCCCCACCTATCCTTTTAGATAAGAAAAGTTTGTTTTCTAAGTCTGTGAGTTTCTTTCCTGTGAAAATACCATCATTTGTGTCAGTTGTTAGATAACGCCTATAAGTGATATCATAGTATATCTTTTGCTTTCCGACTTACCTCACGTTCTGTCATTATCTCTAGGTTCATCTATGGTGCCTCAAAGAGCAGTGTTTCACTGTTTTCCATGGCTAATAATCCATTGTGTACATGGAGCACTTCTTCTTTATCCATTCATCCATTGATGGACATTTTGGTTGCTTCCGTGTCTTGGCTATTGTGAAAACTCCTGCAGTGAAGCTGTTGCAGCCTGTGCCTCCTCGACTCTGGTCTTCTGAGGTGAGAGGCTCAGCACTGGGCCTGCTGAGTGGAATGCTGGCTCAAATTCTACTTTTAAACGCAGCTCTTTTCTGTTCTCATTATTGGCTCTTACCACATTACATCTCACCAGCAGCTAGAGGGTACACGGTTCTCTAAAACCCCATCAGCATTTATTGTTTGTAGACTTTTGGCTGATGGTACTTGACTTGCGTGAGTTGAAACCTTTTTGTAGGCTAGATTTGCATGAGTCTAATAATTCCTGATGTTTAGCTTTTACCCTTTTTCCTTTTTTTTAAAATAGTGAGTAAAACTTAGCTCTTCATACTATCTCCTTGAAAAATTTGCCAGTTTTGAATTTTTTTGGCCATTCCATACCTCTGCACAGTTCTTGAGGGCAGTTGTCCTTTACAGTCCTGCGTCCTTGTGAATGTTAAGTGACCATTAGCTGTGGTTTTAAAGCCGCTCTTGCGGGAAACGGCCACAAGGCGGCAGCATTTCTACATTTCCATCTCTGGCATTTTGGGCAACAGAGCTTTCCTGGAAATCGTGTTTGTAGGCTGAAAATTAGAGTGGAGTGTGCCAGGGAAAACCCCCAAGAGCTTATATCTGCTTACTTCTAGTTTGCTTTTTAAATATAATTTTTATTATTTATCAGAGCAAATTTGCGAAAAATGTGTGTGTTCTAGGTGTACAGAATCTGGCTCATTATACCTATGTATCGATCTATTCACCTTTGGATCCTTTCCCGTGTAGGTTATTACAGAGTGTTGAGTAGACCTCTCTTGGTATTCCATAGCTATTTTGTGATTATATATTTCATATATATTAGTACATGTCTGTTAACCCCCATATCCTAATTCATACATTCCTTACACCTTTCCATTTGGTTAAACATAATTTGGTTTTCTGAATCTGTGAGTGTCCTTCTCTTGGAAATTATTTCATGGGTATCACTTTTTATGTAACACCTATAAGTGATGTAAGAGGATATTTTTCTTTTGGTTTCTTTCTTACTTCAAGTTGGGTGACTATCTCTAGATCCTTCTATGGTGGTGTCAATGGCACTGTTCCATGCTTTTCCATGGCTAGTATTCCATTGTGTACATGGACGACTTCTTCTTGGTGCCTATTTCTGTTGCTGGACATTTTGGTTTCTTCCAGGTCTTGGCTCTGGTACATGTTGCTGCAGTGCAGGTTTGCCAGTCTGTGCCTTTTTGATTCAGGTCTACTCAGGTGATAGGCCCATCAATTGCCCTACCAGATCACATGGTAGCTCAATTTTTACCTTTAAACAAACCTCCATTCTCTTCTCAGTACTGGCTGTTACCAGGTTACATCCCACCAGCAGCTAGAGGGTACACAGTTCTCTAAAACCCCTTCAGCATTTATACTATGTAGCCTCTTTCTGCTGATGATCATTCTGACGACTGTGAGGTGAAAGTTTTTGTAGACTGGATTTGCATGGTTTTATTAATTCCTGATGTTAAGCATTTTCCCATGCCCTTTCTTTCATAACAGAAAAAAGAAAGAAAGAGAATACAAAATGTGCGTAAAATCTGGGTCTTGAAATTGTCGTTTTGATATATGCACATCTTTGAGATTTTTGCTCGATTTACGACCCAAGGATTTGTTTTGAGGGCAGGTGTCATTTACAGGCCTGCAATTATTTTGACTATCAAGTAACCATTAGTGCTGGGTTTAGAGCTGCTGTTGTGTGAAACGGCCACAAGGTGGCAGCAGTTCTCCTTTACCTATTCTGGTTACTAGAGCAACAGTGCCTCAAGGGAAGTCATGTTCTAGGTTCTCAATTAGAATGGAATGTGCCGGGAAAAAACCCCTTAAGTTTATATCTGACTATTTCTTGTTCGTGTTTTAAATGTAATTTTCATTTTTTATCACAGCAAGGGTGATTACAATTTTTTGCTTGTTCTAGGTGTGCAAGATGTTGTTGTTTTACATATATACATATATCTATTGTTCTTTGGATCCTTTTCCCATTGTAGGTTATGACACAATGTTGAGTAGTCTTCTCGTGGTATTCCGTGGGTCTATGGTGATTTTATACTTCACCTGTGTTTGTATATCTCTGTTTAACCCGGCATCCTAATGTATCCAATCCTCACACCTTTCCATTGGTGAACCATAAGTTTGTTTAATGAATCTATGATTGCCTTTCTTTGTGGAAATATCTTCACTGGTATCAATTTTTAGGTAACACCTATAAGTGATATCATAGGATATGTGTCTTTCGCTTTCTGACTTACTACAAGTTGCGTGATTACTTCTGGACTCATCTACTGTGCTGCAAATGGCATTGTGTCATTTTTTCCTTGGCTAATATTCCATCTGTACGTGTACCATTTCTTTGCCCACTCATCTGTTGGTGGACTTATTGTTTGCTTCCATGTCTTGGCTACTGTAGTACTGCTGCAATGCACATTTGCCTGCCTGTGTCTTTCCAATTCTGTCGGTTATACGTGCAGGAATGGGCCTGCTGGATCGTATGGCAGACAAACGTTTACCTTGTAAAGGCACCTCCATTCTGTTCTCATTAGTGGCTTTTACCAGGTTACGTCCCACTTAAAGATGAGGGTATGCACTTTTCCACAACCCATTCAGCATTTATTGTTTGTAGTTTTCCTGCTTATGTTTATTCTGACTGGTGTGGGCTGATACCTCTTTGTGGTTGGATTTGCATGCATCTCATAATCCCTTGAAATTGAGCTTTCAGGCATGTCCTGTTTTTCTTCAAACTGTGAGTACAGCTTACCTCTTCAAATGGTTTTCTTGAAGTATTTGCCTGATTTGGAAATATTTTGCCCATTACCTCCCTGAAGACATTTTGAGGGCAGGTTTCATTTACAGCCCTCCAGTACTTGTGCATAGGAAGTGATCATAAGCACAGGTTTTAAAGCTGCTGTGGCAGGTAACGGCCATTGGGTGGCAGCATTTCTGCTTTCCCCACTCTGGTAACAAGGGAAACAGACCTTTCTGCCAGTGGTGTTCCTCGGTTATACATTAGAGTGGAACGTGCCCGGATAACTCCACAAATGTTGATTTTTCCTTACTTATGTTTGGTTTCCAAATTGAATTTATTTCTTTTTATTGGAGTAATATTCCATTGTGTACATTGACCACTACGTCTTTGTGCATTCCTCGTTTGGCGGACATTTTTGTTGCTTCCAAGTGTTGGCTGCGGTAAATATTCCTGGAGTGCAAGATTGCTAGCATGTGTCTTTTTGATTCACAACCTCTCAGGCGATAGGCAGAGCAGTGGGTATGCTTGATTGAATGGTAGCTGAAGATCTACCTTTCCAAGGCACCTCGTTTTTGTTTTCATTACTGGCTCTTACCAGGTCCCACTTTGAAGCGAGGGTACACATTGTTCCACAACCCCTTCAGCATTTATTCTTTGCAGAAGTTTTGCTGGTGGCCATTCTGACTAGTGTGAGCTGATAGGTTTTTGTAATTTGGGTTTGCATGTCTTCAAAAATACCAAAAAATTCATCATTTTACACGCCGTTTTCTTTTCTGTTAAAAATAGAATGTGAGTACAATATATCCCTTGAAATTGTCTTCTTGGAAGGTTGCCCTCTTTTGAATTTTTGGTCGATATTCGACCCCAGGATTTTTTTGGAGGGCAGGTCTCATTACAGAACTGCAGCTCTGGTGCATATTTAGTGGCCATTAGCACTGGGTTTAAAGCTGCTGTTGTAGGAAACGGCCAAAAGGAGGCAGCATTTCTCCAGTCCCAAATCTGGTTACTAGGGCAGCACAGCCTTACTGGAAGTCGTGCTCCCAGGTTGTAAATTAGAATGGAATGTGCCAGGAAAACCCCCCGTAAGTTTATATCCCATTATTTCTTGTTCGTCTTTTAATTTTTTTAAATCGGGGTAATGATTAGAATATTGTTTATCCTAGGTGTATACAATCTGGTTCATTTGTACATTACATATGTATGTATGTGTTTGTATATATATATAATATATATTCATGTACAGATACTCTTCCCATGTAAATTATTGCAGAGTGTTCCATTGACCTCCCTTGCTATATGGTCGGTCTTTTTGATATATGTATTTAATAGGTATTTGTACACGTATGGTAACCCTAATCTTAATTTTCCATTTCCCCCACCTATCCTTTTAGATAAGAAAAGTTTGTTTTCTAAGTCTGTGAGTTTCTTTCCTGTGAAAATACCATCATTTGTGTCAGTTGTTAGATAACGCCTATAAGTGATATCATAGTATATTTTTGCTTTCCGACTTACCTCACGTTCTGTCATTATCTCTAGGTTCATCTATGGTGCCTCAAAGAGCAGTGTTTCACTGTTTTCCATGGCTAATAATCCATTGTGTACATGGAGCACTTCTTCTTTATCCATTCATCCATTGATGGACATTTTGGTTGCTTCCGTGTCTTGGCTATTGTGAAAACTCCTGCAGTGAAGCTGTTGCAGCCTGTGCCTCCTCGACTCTGGTCTTCTGAGGTGAGAGGCTCAGCACTGGGCCTGCTGAGTGGAATGCTGGCTCAAATTCTACTTTTAAATGCAGCTCTTTTCTGTTCTCATTATTGGCTCTTACCACATTACATCTCACCAGCAGCTAGAGGGTACACGGTTCTCTAAAACCCCATCAGCATTTATTGTTTGTAGACTTTTGGCTGATGGTACTTGACTTGCGTGAGTTGAAACCTTTTTGTAGGCTAGATTTGCATGAGTCTAATAATTCCTGATGTTTAGCTTTTACCCTTTTTCCTTTTTTTTTAAATAGTGAGTAAAACTTAGCTCTTCCTACTATCTCCTTGAAAAATTTGCCAGTTTTGAATTTTTTTGGCCATTCCATACCTCTGCACAGTTCTTGAGGGCAGTTGTCCTTTACAGTCCTGCGTCCTTGTGAATGTTAAGTGACCATTAGCTGTGGTTTTAAAGCTGCTCTTGCGGGAAACGGCCACAAGGCGGCAGCATTTCTACATTTCCATCTCTGGCATTTTGGGCAACAGAGCTTTCCTGGAAATCGTGTTTGTAGGCTGAAAATTAGAGTGGAATGTGCCAGGGAAAACCCCCAAGAGCTTATATCTGCTTACTTCTAGTTTGCTTTTTAAATATAATTTTTATTATTTATCAGAGCAAATTTGCGAAAAATGTGTGTGTTCTAGGTGTACAGAATCTGGCTCATTATACCTATGTATCGATCTATTCACCTTTGGATCCTTTCCCGTGTAGGTTATTACAGAGTGTTGAGTAGACCTCTCTTGGTATTCCATAGCTATTTTGTGATTATATATTTCATATATATTAGTACATGTCTGTTAACCCCCATATCCTAATTCATACATTCCTTACACCTTTCCATTTGGTTAAACATAATTTGGTTTTCTGAATCTGTGAGTGTCCTTCTCTTGGAAATTATTTCATGGGTATCACTTTTTATGTAACACCTATAAGTGATGTAAGAGGATATTTTTCTTTTGGTTTCTTTCTTACTTCAAGTTGGGTGACTATCTCTAGATCCTTCTATGGTGGTGTCAATGGCACTGTTCCATGCTTTTCCATGGCTAGTATTCCATTGTGTACATGGACGACTTCTTCTTGGTGCCTATTTCTGTTGCTGGACAATGTTTTGAAGAAACATTGGTTTCTTCCAGGTCTTGGCTCTGGTACATGTTGCTGCAGTGCAGGTTTGCCAGTCTGTGCCTTTTTGATTCAGGTCTACTCAGGTGATAGGCCCATCAATTGCCCTACCAGATCACATGGTAGCTCAATTTTTACCTTTAAACAAACCTCCATTCTCTTCTCAGTACTGGCTGTTACCAGGTTACATCCCACCAGCAGCTAGAGGGTACACAGTTCTCTAAAACCCCTTCAGCATTTATACTATGTAGCCTCTTTCTGCTGATGATCATTCTGACGACTGTGAGGTGAAAGTTTTTGTAGACTGGATTTGCATGGTTTTATTAATTCCTGATGTTAAGCATTTTCCCATGCCCTTTCTTTCATAACAGAAAAAAGAAAGAAAGAGAATACAAAATGTGCGTAAAATCTGGGTCTTGAAATTGTCGTTTTGATATATGCACATCTTTGAGATTTTTGCTCGATTTACGACCCAAGGATTTGTTTTGAGGGCAGGTGTCATTTACAGGCCTGCAATTATTTTGACTATCAAGTAACCATTAGTGCTGGGTTTAGAGCTGCTGTTGTGTGAAACGGCCACAAGGTGGCAGCAGTTCTCCTTTACCTATTCTGGTTACTAGAGCAACAGTGCCTCAAGGGAAGTCATGTTCTAGGTTCTCAATTAGAATGGAATGTGCCGGGAAAAAACCCCTTAAGTTTATATCTGACTATTTCTTGTTCGTGTTTTAAATGTAATTTTCATTTTTTATCACAGCAAGGGTGATTACAATTTTTTGCTTGTTCTAGGTGTGCAAGATGTTGTTGTTTTACATATATACATATATCTATTGTTCTTTGGATCCTTTTCCCATTGTAGGTTATGACACAATGTTGAGTAGTCTTCTCGTGGTATTCCGTGGGTCTATGGTGATTTTATACTTCACCTGTGTTTGTATATCTCTGTTTAACCCGGCATCCTAATGTATCCAATCCTCACACCTTTCCATTGGTGAACCATAAGTTTGTTTAATGAATCTATGATTGCCTTTCTTTGTGGAAATATCTTCACTGGTATCAATTTTTAGGTAACACCTATAAGTGATATCATAGGATATGTGTCTTTCGCTTTCTGACTTACTACAAGTTGCGTGATTACTTCTGGACTCATCTACTGTGCTGCAAATGGCATTGTGTCATTTTTTCCTTGGCTAATATTCCATCTGTACGTGTACCATTTCTTTGTCCACTCATCTGTTGGTGGACTTATTGTTTGCTTCCATGTCTTGGCTACTGTAGTACTGCTGCAATGCACATTTGCCTGCCTGTGTCTTTCCAATTCTGTCGGTTATACGTGCAGGAATGGGCCTGCTGGATCGTATGGCAGACAAACGTTTACCTTGTAAAGGCACCTCCATTCTGTTCTCATTAGTGGCTTTTACCAGGTTACGTCCCACTTAAAGATGAGGGTATGCACTTTTCCACAACCCATTCAGCATTTATTGTTTGTAGTTTTCCTGCTTATGTTTATTCTGACTGGTGTGAGCTGATACCTCTTTGTGGTTGGATTTGCATGCATCTCATAATCCCTTGAAATTGAGCTTTCAGGCATGTCCTGTTTTTCTTCAAACTGTGAGTACAGCTTACCTCTTCAAATGGTTTTCTTGAAGTATTTGCCTGATTTGGAAATATTTTGCCCATTACCTCCCTGGAGACATTTTGAGGGCAGGTTTCATTTACAGCCCTCCAGTACTTGTGCATAGGAAGTGATCATAAGCACAGGTTTTAAAGCTGCTGTGGCAGGTAACGGCCATTGGGTGGCAGCATTTCTGCTTTCCCCACTCTGGTAACAAGGGAAACAGACCTTTCTGCCAGTGGTGTTCCTCGGTTATACATTAGAGTGGAACGTGCCCGGATAACTCCACAAATGTTGATTTTTCCTTACTTATGTTTGGTTTCCAAATTGAATTTATTTCTTTTTATTGGAGTAATATTCCATTGTGTACATTGACCACTACGTCTTTGTGCATTCCTCGTTTGGCGGACATTTTTGTTGCTTCCAAGTGTTGGCTGCGGTAAATATTCCTGGAGTGCAAGATTGCTAGCATGTGTCTTTTTGATTCACAACCTCTCAGGCGATAGGCAGAGCAGTGGGTATGCTTGATTGAATGGTAGCTCAATATCTACCTTTCCAAGGCACCTCGTTTTTGTTTTCATTACTGGCTCTTACCAGGTCCCACTTTGAAGCGAGGGTACACATTGTTCCACAACCCCTTCAGCATTTATTCTTTGCAGAAGTTTTGCTGGTGGCCATTCTGACTAGTGTCAGCTGATAGGTTTTTGTAATTTGGGTTTGCATGTCTTCAAAAATACCAAAAAATTCATCATTTTACACGCCGTTTTCTTTTCTGTTAAAAATAGAATGTGAGTACAATATATCCCTTGAAATTGTCTTCTTGGAAGGTTGCCCTCTTTTGAATTTTTGGTCGATATTCGACCCCAGGATTTTTTTGGAGGGCAGGTCTCATTACAGAACTGCAGCTCAGGTGCATATTTAGTGGCCATTAGCACTGGGTTTAAAGCTGCTGTTGTAGGAAACGGCCAAAAGGAGGCAGCATTTCTCCAGTCCCAAATCTGGTTACTAGGGCAGCACAGCCTTTCTGGAAGTCGTGCTCCCAGGTTGTAAATTAGAATGGAATGTGCCAGGAAAACCCCCCGTAAGTTTATATCCCATTATTTCTTGTTCGTCTTTTAATTTTTTAAAATCGGGGTAATGATTAGAATATTGTTTATCCTAGGTGTATACAATCTGGTTCATTTGTACATTACATATGTATGTATGTATGTGTATATATGTATATATATATAATATATATTCATGTACAGATACTCTTCCCATGTAAATTATTGCAGAGTGTTCCATTGACCTCCCTTGCTATATGGTCGGTCTTTTTGATATGTGTATTTAATAGGTATTTGTACACGTATGGTAACCCTAATCTTAATTTTCCATTTCCCCCACCTATCCTTTTAGATAAGAAAAGTTTGTTTTCTAAGTCTGTGAGTTTCTTTCCTGTGAAAATACCATCATTTGTGTCAGTTGTTAGATAACGCCTATAAGTGATATCATAGTATATCTTTTGCTTTCCGACTTACCTCACGTTCTGTCATTATCTCTAGGTTCATCTATGGTGCCTCAAAGAGCAGTGTTTCACTGTTTTCCATGGCTAATAATCCATTGTGTACATGGAGCACTTCTTCTTTATCCATTCATCCATTGATGGACATTTTGGTTGCTTCCGTGTCTTGGCTATTGTGAAAACTCCTGCAGTGAAGCTGTTGCAGCCTGTGCCTCCTCGACTCTGGTCTTCTGAGGTGAGAGGCTCAGCACTGGGCCTGCTGAGTGGAATGCTGGCTCAAATTCTACTTTTAAACGCAGCTCTTTTCTGTTCTCATTATTGGCTCTTACCACATTACATCTCACCAGCAGCTAGAGGGTACACGGTTCTCTAAAACCCCATCAGCATTTATTGTTTGTAGACTTTTGGCTGATGGTACTTGACTTGCGTGAGTTGAAACCTTTTTGTAGGCTAGATTTGCATGAGTCTAATAATTCCTGATGTTTAGCTTTTACCCTTTTTCCTTTTTTTTTAAATAGTGAGTAAAACTTAGCTCTTCCTACTATCTCCTTGAAAAATTTGCCAGTTTTGAATTTTTTTGGCCATTCCATACCTCTGCACAGTTCTTGAGGGCAGTTGTCCTTTACAGTCCTGCGTCCTTGTGAATGTTAAGTGACCATTAGCTGTGGTTTTAAAGCCGCTCTTGCGGGAAACGGCCACAAGGCGGCAGCATTTCTACATTTCCATCTCTGGCATTTTGGGCAACAGAGCTTTCCTGGAAATCGCGTTTGTAGGCTGAAAATTAGAGTGGAATGTGCCAGGGAAAACCCCCAAGAGCTTATATCTGCTTACTTCTAGTTTGCTTTTTAAATATAATTTTTATTATTTATCAGAGCAAATTTGCAAAAAATGTGTGTGTTCTAGGTGTACAGAATCTGGCTCATTATACCTATGTATCGATCTATTCACCTTTGGATCCTTTCCCGTGTAGGTTATTACAGAGTGTTGAGTAGACCTCTCTTGGTATTCCATAGCTATTTTGTGATTATATATTTCATATATATTAGTACATGTCTGTTAACCCCCATATCCTAATTCATACATTCCTTACACCTTTCCATTTGGTTAAACATAATTTGGTTTTCTGAATCTGTGAGTGTCCTTCTCTTGGAAATTATTTCATGGGTATCACTTTTTATGTAACACCTATAAGTGATGTAAGAGGATATTTTTCGTTTGGTTTCTTTCTTACTTCAAGTTGGGTGGCTATCTCTAGATCCTTCTATGGTGGTGTCAATGGCACTGTTCCATGCTTTTCCATGGCTAGTATTCCATTGTGTACATGGACGACTTCTTCTTGGTGCCTATTTCTGTTGCTGGACATTTTGGTTTCTTCCAGGTCTTGGCTCTGGTACATGTTGCTGCAGTGCAGGTTTGCCAGTCTGTGCCTTTTTGATTCAGGTCTACTCAGGTGATAGGCCCATCAATTGCCCTACCAGATCACATGGTAGCTCAATTTTTACCTTTAAACAAACCTCCATTCTCTTCTCAGTACTGGCTGTTACCAGGTTACATCCCACCAGCAGCTAGAGGGTACACAGTTCTCTAAAACCCCTTCAGCATTTATACTATGTAGCCTCTTTCTGCTGATGATCATTCTGACGACTGTGAGGTGAAAGTTTTTGTAGACTGGATTTGCATGGTTTTATTAATTCCTGATGTTAAGCATTTTCCCATGCCCTTTCTTTCATAACAGAAAAAAGAAAGAAAGAGAATACAAAATGTGCGTAAAATCTGGGTCTTGAAATTGTCGTTTTGATATATGCACATCTTTGAGATTTTTGCTCGATTTACGACCCAAGGATTTGTTTTGAGGGCAGGTGTCATTTACAGGCCTGCAATTATTTTGACTATCAAGTAACCATTAGTGCTGGGTTTAGAGCTGCTGTTGTGTGAAACGGCCACAAGGTGGCAGCAGTTCTCCTTTACCTATTCTGGTTACTAGAGCAACAGTGCCTCAAGGGAAGTCATGTTCTAGGTTCTCAATTAGAATGGAATGTGCCGGGAAAAAACCCCTTAAGTTTATATCTGACTATTTCTTGTTCGTGTTTTAAATGTAATTTTCATTTTTTATCACAGCAAGGGTGATTACAATTTTTTGCTTGTTCTAGGTGTGCAAGATGTTGTTGTTTTACATATATACATATATCTATTGTTCTTTGGATCCTTTTCCCATTGTAGGTTATGACACAATGTTGAGTAGTCTTCTCGTGGTATTCCGTGGGTCTATGGTGATTTTATACTTCACCTGTGTTTGTATATCTCTGTTTAACCCGGCATCCTAATGTATCCAATCCTCACACCTTTCCATTGGTGAACCATAAGTTTGTTTAATGAATCTATGATTGCCTTTCTTTGTGGAAATATCTTCACTGGTATCAATTTTTAGGTAACACCTATAAGTGATATCATAGGATATGTGTCTTTCGCTTTCTGACTTACTACAAGTTGCGTGATTACTTCTGGACTCATCTACTGTGCTGCAAATGGCATTGTGTCATTTTTTCCTTGGCTAATATTCCATCTGTACGTGTACCATTTCTTTGCCCACTCATCTGTTGGTGGACTTATTGTTTGCTTCCATGTCTTGGCTACTGTAGTACTGCTGCAATGCACATTTGCCTGCCTGTGTCTTTCCAATTCTGTCGGTTATACGTGCAGGAATGGGCCTGCTGGATCGTATGGCAGACAAACGTTTACCTTGTAAAGGCACCTCCATTCTGTTCTCATTAGTGGCTTTTACCAGGTTACGTCCCACTTAAAGATGAGGGTATGCACTTTTCCACAACCCATTCAGCATTTATTGTTTGTAGTTTTCCTGCTTATGTTTATTCTGACTGGTGTGGGCTGATACCTCTTTGTGGTTGGATTTGCATGCATCTCATAATCCCTTGAAATTGAGCTTTCAGGCATGTCCTGTTTTTCTTCAAACTGTGAGTACAGCTTACCTCTTCAAATGGTTTTCTTGAAGTATTTGCCTGATTTGGAAATATTTTGCCCATTACCTCCCTGAAGACATTTTGAGGGCAGGTTTCATTTACAGCCCTCCAGTACTTGTGCATAGGAAGTGATCATAAGCACAGGTTTTAAAGCTGCTGTGGCAGGTAACGGCCATTGGGTGGCAGCATTTCTGCTTTCCCCACTCTGGTAACAAGGGAAACAGACCTTTCTGCCAGTGGTGTTCCTCGGTTATATATTAGAGTGGAACGTGCCCGGATAACTCCACAAATGTTGATTTTTCCTTACTTATGTTTGGTTTCCAAATTGAATTTATTTCTTTTTATTGGAGTAATATTCCATTGTGTACATTGACCACTACGTCTTTGTGCATTCCTCGTTTGGCGGACATTTTTGTTGCTTCCAAGTGTTGGCTGCGGTAAATATTCCTGGAGTGCAAGATTGCTAGCATGTGTCTTTTTGATTCACAACCTCTCAGGCGATAGGCAGAGCAGTGGGTATGCTTGATTGAATGGTAGCTGAAGATCTACCTTTCCAAGGCACCTCGTTTTTGTTTTCATTACTGGCTCTTACCAGGTCCCACTTTGAAGCGAGGGTACACGTTGCTCCACAACCCCTTCAGCATTTATTCTTTGCAGAAGTTTTGCTGGTGGCCATTCTGACTAGTGTGAGCTGATAGGTTTTTGTAATTTGGGTTTGCATGTCTTCAAAAATACCAAAAAATTCATCATTTTACACGCCGTTTTCTTTTCTGTTAAAAATAGAATGTGAGTACAATATATCCCTTGAAATTGTCTTCTTGGAAGGTTGCCCTCTTTTGAATTTTTGGTCGATATTCGACCCCAGGATTTTTTTGGAGGGCAGGTCTCATTACAGAACTGCAGCTCTGGTGCATATTTAGTGGCCATTAGCACTGGGTTTAAAGCTGCTGTTGTAGGAAACGGCCAAAAGGAGGCAGCATTTCTCCAGTCCCAAATCTGGTTACTAGGGCAGCACAGCCTTTCTGGAAGTCGTGCTCCCAGGTTGTAAATTAGAATGGAATGTGCCAGGAAAACCCCCCGTAAGTTTATATCCCATTATTTCTTGTTCGTCTTTTAATTTTTTTAAATCGGGGTAATGATTAGAATATTGTTTATCCTAGGTGTATACAATCTGGTTCATTTGTACATTACATATGTATGTATGTGTTTGTATATATATATAATATATATTCATGTACAGATACTCTTCCCATGTAAATTATTGCAGAGTGTTCCATTGACCTCCCTTGCTATATGGTCGGTCTTTTTGATATATGTATTTAATAGGTATTTGTACACGTATGGTAACCCTAATCTTAATTTTCCATTTCCCCCACCTATCCTTTTAGATAAGAAAAGTTTGTTTTCTAAGTCTGTGAGTTTCTTTCCTGTGAAAATACCATCATTTGTGTCAGTTGTTAGATAACGCCTATAAGTGATATCATAGTATATTTTTGCTTTCCGACTTACCTCACGTTCTGTCATTATCTCTAGGTTCATCTATGGTGCCTCAAAGAGCAGTGTTTCACTGTTTTCCATGGCTAATAATCCATTGTGTACATGGAGCACTTCTTCTTTATCCATTCATCCATTGATGGACATTTTGGTTGCTTCCGTGTCTTGGCTATTGTGAAAACTCCTGCAGTGAAGCTGTTGCAGCCTGTGCCTCCTCGACTCTGGTCTTCTGAGGTGAGAGGCTCAGCACTGGGCCTGCTGAGTGGAATGCTGGCTCAAATTCTACTTTTAAATGCAGCTCTTTTCTGTTCTCATTATTGGCTCTTACCACATTACATCTCACCAGCAGCTAGAGGGTACACGGTTCTCTAAAACCCCATCAGCATTTATTGTTTGTAGACTTTTGGCTGATGGTACTTGACTTGCGTGAGTTGAAACCTTTTTGTAGGCTAGATTTGCATGAGTCTAATAATTCCTGATGTTTAGCTTTTACCCTTTTTCCTTTTTTTTTAAATAGTGAGTAAAACTTAGCTCTTCCTACTATCTCCTTGAAAAATTTGCCAGTTTTGAATTTTTTTGGCCATTCCATACCTCTGCACAGTTCTTGAGGGCAGTTGTCCTTTACAGTCCTGCGTCCTTGTGAATGTTAAGTGACCATTAGCTGTGGTTTTAAAGCTGCTCTTGCGGGAAACGGCCACAAGGCGGCAGCATTTCTACATTTCCATCTCTGGCATTTTGGGCAACAGAGCTTTCCTGGAAATCGTGTTTGTAGGCTGAAAATTAGAGTGGAATGTGCCAGGGAAAACCCCCAAGAGCTTATATCTGCTTACTTCTAGTTTGCTTTTTAAATATAATTTTTATTATTTATCAGAGCAAATTTGCGAAAAATGTGTGTGTTCTAGGTGTACAGAATCTGGCTCATTATACCTATGTATCGATCTATTCACCTTTGGATCCTTTCCCGTGTAGGTTATTACAGAGTGTTGAGTAGACCTCTCTTGGTATTCCATAGCTATTTTGTGATTATATATTTCATATATATTAGTACATGTCTGTTAACCCCCATATCCTAATTCATACATTCCTTACACCTTTCCATTTGGTTAAACATAATTTGGTTTTCTGAATCTGTGAGTGTCCTTCTCTTGGAAATTATTTCATGGGTATCACTTTTTATGTAACACCTATAAGTGATGTAAGAGGATATTTTTCTTTTGGTTTCTTTCTTACTTCAAGTTGGGTGACTATCTCTAGATCCTTCTATGGTGGTGTCAATGGCACTGTTCCATGCTTTTCCATGGCTAGTATTCCATTGTGTACATGGACGACTTCTTCTTGGTGCCTATTTCTGTTGCTGGACAATGTTTTGAAGAAACATTGGTTTCTTCCAGGTCTTGGCTCTGGTACATGTTGCTGCAGTGCAGGTTTGCCAGTCTGTGCCTTTTTGATTCAGGTCTACTCAGGTGATAGGCCCATCAATTGCCCTACCAGATCACATGGTAGCTCAATTTTTACCTTTAAACAAACCTCCATTCTCTTCTCAGTACTGGCTGTTACCAGGTTACATCCCACCAGCAGCTAGAGGGTACACAGTTCTCTAAAACCCCTTCAGCATTTATACTATGTAGCCTCTTTCTGCTGATGATCATTCTGACGACTGTGAGGTGAAAGTTTTTGTAGACTGGATTTGCATGGTTTTATTAATTCCTGATGTTAAGCATTTTCCCATGCCCTTTCTTTCATAACAGAAAAAAGAAAGAAAGAGAATACAAAATGTGCGTAAAATCTGGGTCTTGAAATTGTCGTTTTGATATATGCACATCTTTGAGATTTTTGCTCGATTTACGACCCAAGGATTTGTTTTGAGGGCAGGTGTCATTTACAGGCCTGCAATTATTTTGACTATCAAGTAACCATTAGTGCTGGGTTTAGAGCTGCTGTTGTGTGAAACGGCCACAAGGTGGCAGCAGTTCTCCTTTACCTATTCTGGTTACTAGAGCAACAGTGCCTCAAGGGAAGTCATGTTCTAGGTTCTCAATTAGAATGGAATGTGCCGGGAAAAAACCCCTTAAGTTTATATCTGACTATTTCTTGTTCGTGTTTTAAATGTAATTTTCATTTTTTATCACAGCAAGGGTGATTACAATTTTTTGCTTGTTCTAGGTGTGCAAGATGTTGTTGTTTTACATATATACATATATCTATTGTTCTTTGGATCCTTTTCCCATTGTAGGTTATGACACAATGTTGAGTAGTCTTCTCGTGGTATTCCGTGGGTCTATGGTGATTTTATACTTCACCTGTGTTTGTATATCTCTGTTTAACCCGGCATCCTAATGTATCCAATCCTCACACCTTTCCATTGGTGAACCATAAGTTTGTTTAATGAATCTATGATTGCCTTTCTTTGTGGAAATATCTTCACTGGTATCAATTTTTAGGTAACACCTATAAGTGATATCATAGGATATGTGTCTTTCGCTTTCTGACTTACTACAAGTTGCGTGATTACTTCTGGACTCATCTACTGTGCTGCAAATGGCATTGTGTCATTTTTTCCTTGGCTAATATTCCATCTGTACATGTACCATTTCTTTGTCCACTCATCTGTTGGTGGACTTATTGTTTGCTTCCATGTCTTGGCTACTGTAGTACTGCTGCAATGCACATTTGCCTGCCTGTGTCTTTCCAATTCTGTCGGTTATACGTGCAGGAATGGGCCTGCTGGATCGTATGGCAGACAAACGTTTACCTTGTAAAGGCACCTCCATTCTGTTCTCATTAGTGGCTTTTACCAGGTTACGTCCCACTTAAAGATGAGGGTATGCACTTTTCCACAACCCATTCAGCATTTATTGTTTGTAGTTTTCCTGCTTATGTTTATTCTGACTGGTGTGAGCTGATACCTCTTTGTGGTTGGATTTGCATGCATCTCATAATCCCTTGAAATTGAGCTTTCAGGCATGTCCTGTTTTTCTTCAAACTGTGAGTACAGCTTACCTCTTCAAATGGTTTTCTTGAAGTATTTGCCTGATTTGGAAATATTTTGCCCATTACCTCCCTGGAGACATTTTGAGGGCAGGTTTCATTTACAGCCCTCCAGTACTTGTGCATAGGAAGTGATCATAAGCACAGGTTTTAAAGCTGCTGTGGCAGGTAACGGCCATTGGGTGGCAGCATTTCTGCTTTCCCCACTCTGGTAACAAGGGAAACAGACCTTTCTGCCAGTGGTGTTCCTCGGTTATACATTAGAGTGGAACGTGCCCGGATAACTCCACAAATGTTGATTTTTCCTTACTTATGTTTGGTTTCCAAATTGAATTTATTTCTTTTTATTGGAGTAATATTCCATTGTGTACATTGACCACTACGTCTTTGTGCATTCCTCGTTTGGCGGACATTTTTGTTGCTTCCAAGTGTTGGCTGCGGTAAATATTCCTGGAGTGCAAGATTGCTAGCATGTGTCTTTTTGATTCACAACCTCTCAGGCGATAGGCAGAGCAGTGGGTATGCTTGATTGAATGGTAGCTCAATATCTACCTTTCCAAGGCACCTCGTTTTTGTTTTCATTACTGGCTCTTACCAGGTCCCACTTTGAAGCGAGGGTACACATTGTTCCACAACCCCTTCAGCATTTATTCTTTGCAGAAGTTTTGCTGGTGGCCATTCTGACTAGTGTCAGCTGATAGGTTTTTGTAATTTGGGTTTGCATGTCTTCAAAAATACCAAAAAATTCATCATTTTACACGCCGTTTTCTTTTCTGTTAAAAATAGAATGTGAGTACAATATATCCCTTGAAATTGTCTTCTTGGAAGGTTGCCCTCTTTTGAATTTTTGGTCGATATTCGACCCCAGGATTTTTTTGGAGGGCAGGTCTCATTACAGAACTGCAGCTCAGGAGCATATTTAGTGGCCATTAGCACTGGGTTTAAAGCTGCTGTTGTAGGAAACGGCCAAAAGGAGGCAGCATTTCTCCAGTCCCAAATCTGGTTACTAGGGCAGCACAGCCTTTCTGGAAGTCGTGCTCCCAGGTTGTAAATTAGAATGGAATGTGCCAGGAAAACCCCCCGTAAGTTTATATCCCATTATTTCTTGTTCGTCTTTTAATTTTTTAAAATCGGGGTAATGATTAGAATATTGTTTATCCTAGGTGTATACAATCTGGTTCATTTGTACATTACATATGTATGTATGTATGTGTATATATGTATATATATATAATATATATTCATGTACAGATACTCTTCCCATGTAAATTATTGCAGAGTGTTCCATTGACCTCCCTTGCTATATGGTCGGTCTTTTTGATATATGTATTTAATAGGTATTTGTACACGTATGGTAACCCTAATCTTAATTTTCCATTTCCCCCACCTATCCTTTTAGATAAGAAAAGTTTGTTTTCTAAGTCTGTGAGTTTCTTTCCTGTGAAAATACCATCATTTGTGTCAGTTGTTAGATAACGCCTATAAGTGATATCATAGTATATTTTTGCTTTCCGACTTACCTCACGTTCTGTCATTATCTCTAGGTTCATCTATGGTGCCTCAAAGAGCAGTGTTTCACTGTTTTCCATGGCTAATAATCCATTGTGTACATGGAGCACTTCTTCTTTATCCATTCATCCATTGATGGACATTTTGGTTGCTTCCGTGTCTTGGCTATTGTGAAAACTCCTGCAGTGAAGCTGTTGCAGCCTGTGCCTCCTCGACTCTGGTCTTCTGAGGTGAGAGGCTCAGCACTGGGCCTGCTGAGTGGAATGCTGGCTCAAATTCTACTTTTAAACGCAGCTCTTTTCTGTTCTCATTATTGGCTCTTACCACATTACATCTCACCAGCAGCTAGAGGGTACACGGTTCTCTAAAACCCCATCAGCATTTATTGTTTGTAGACTTTTGGCTGATGGTACTTGACTTGCGTGAGTTGAAACCTTTTTGTAGGCTAGATTTGCATGAGTCTAATAATTCCTGATGTTTAGCTTTTACCCTTTTTCCTTTTTTTTTAAATAGTGAGTAAAACTTAGCTCTTCCTACTATCTCCTTGAAAAATTTGCCAGTTTTGAATTTTTTTGGCCATTCCATACCTCTGCACAGTTCTTGAGGGCAGTTGTCCTTTACAGTCCTGCGTCCTTGTGAATGTTAAGTGACCATTAGCTGTGGTTTTAAAGCTGCTCTTGCGGGAAACGGCCACAAGGCGGCAGCATTTCTACATTTCCATCTCTGGCATTTTGGGCAACAGAGCTTTCCTGGAAATCGTGTTTGTAGGCTGAAAATTAGAGTGGAATGTGCCAGGGAAAACCCCCAAGAGCTTATATCTGCTTACTTCTAGTTTGCTTTTTAAATATAATTTTTATTATTTATCAGAGCAAATTTGCGAAAAATGTGTGTGTTCTAGGTGTACAGAATCTGGCTCATTATACCTATGTATCGATCTATTCACCTTTGGATCCTTTCCCGTGTAGGTTATTACAGAGTGTTGAGTAGACCTCTCTTGGTATTCCATAGCTATTTTGTGATTATATATTTCATATATATTAGTACATGTCTGTTAACCCCCATATCCTAATTCATACATTCCTTACACCTTTCCATTTGGTTAAACATAATTTGGTTTTCTGAATCTGTGAGTGTCCTTCTCTTGGAAATTATTTCATGGGTATCACTTTTTATGTAACACCTATAAGTGATGTAAGAGGATATTTTTCGTTTGTTTTCTTTCTTACTTCAAGTTGGGTGACTATCTCTAGATCCTTCTATGGTGGTGTCAATGGCACTGTTCCATGCTTTTCCATGGCTAGTATTCCATTGTGTACATGGACGACTTCTTCTTGGTGCCTATTTCTGTTGCTGGACATTTTGGTTTCTTCCAGGTCTTGGCTCTGGTACATGTTGCTGCAGTGCAGGTTTGCCAGTCTGTGCCTTTTTGATTCAGGTCTACTCAGGTGATAGGCCCATCAATTGCCCTACCAGATCACATGGTAGCTCAATTTTTACCTTTAAACAAACCTCCATTCTCTTCTCAGTACTGGCTGTTACCAGGTTACATCCCACCAGCAGCTAGAGGGTACACAGTTCTCTAAAACCCCTTCAGCATTTATACTATGTAGCCTCTTTCTGCTGATGATCATTCTGACGACTGTGAGGTGAAAGTTTTTGTAGACTGGATTTGCATGGTTTTATTAATTCCTGATGTTAAGCATTTTCCCATGCCCTTTCTTTCATAACAGAAAAAAGAAAGAAAGAGAATACAAAATGTGCGTAAAATCTGGGTCTTGAAATTGTCGTTTTGATATATGCACATCTTTGAGATTTTTGCTCGATTTACGACCCAAGGATTTGTTTTGAGGGCAGGTGTCATTTACAGGCCTGCAATTATTTTGACTATCAAGTAACCATTAGTGCTGGGTTTAGAGCTGCTGTTGTGTGAAACGGCCACAAGGTGGCAGCAGTTCTCCTTTACCTATTCTGGTTACTAGAGCAACAGTGCCTCAAGGGAAGTCATGTTCTAGGTTCTCAATTAGAATGGAATGTGCCGGGAAAAAACCCCTTAAGTTTATATCTGACTACTTCTTGTTCGTGTTTTAAATGTAATTTTCATTTTTTATCACAGCAAGGGTGATTACAATTTTTTGCTTGTTCTAGGTGTGCAAGATGTTGTTGTTTTACATATATACATATATCTATTGTTCTCTGGATCCTTTTCCCATTGTAGGTTATGACACAATGTTGAGTAGTCTTCTCGTGGTATTCCGTGGGTCTATGGTGATTTTATACTTCACCTGTGTTTGTATATCTCTGTTTAACCCGGCATCCTAATGTATCCAATCCTCACACCTTTCCATTGGTGAACCATAAGTTTGTTTAATGAATCTATGATTGCCTTTCTTTGTGGAAATATCTTCACTGGTATCAATTTTTAGGTAACACCTATAAGTGATATCATAGGATATGTGTCTTTCGCTTTCTGACTTACTACAAGTTGCGTGATTACTTCTGGACTCATCTACTGTGCTGCAAATGGCATTGTGTCATTTTTTCCTTGGCTAATATTCCATCTGTACGTGTACCATTTCTTTGTCCACTCATCTGTTGGTGGACTTATTGTTTGCTTCCATGTCTTGGCTACTGTAGTACTGCTGCAATGCACATTTGCCTGCCTGTGTCTTTCCAATTCTGTCGGTTATACGTGCAGGAATGGGCCTGCTGGATCGTATGGCAGACAAACTTTTACCTTGTAAAGGCACCTCCATTCTGTTCTCATTAGTGGCTTTTACCAGGTTACGTCCCACTTAAAGTTGAGGGTATGCACTTTTCCACAACCCATTCAGCATTTATTGTTTGTAGTTTTCCTGCTTATGTTTATTCTGACTGGTGTGGGCTGATACCTCTTTGTGGTTGGATTTGCATGCATCTCATAATCCCTTGAAATTGAGCTTTCAGGCATGTCCTGTTTTTCTTCAAACTGTGAGTACAGCTTACCTCTTCAAATGGTTTTCTTGAAGTATTTGCCTGATTTGGAAATATTTTGCCCATTACCTCCCTGAAGACATTTTGAGGGCAGGTTTCATTTACAGCCCTCCAGTACTTGTGCATAGGAAGTGATCATAAGCACAGGTTTTAAAGCTGCTGTGGCAGGTAACGGCCATTGGGTGGCAGCATTTCTGCTTTCCCCACTCCGGTAACAAGGGAAACAGACCTTTCTGCCAGTGGTGTTCCTCGGTTATACATTAGAGTGGAACGTGCCCGGATAACTCCACAAATGTTGATTTTTCCTTACTTATGTTTGGTTTCCAAATTGAATTTATTTCTTTTTATTGGAGTAATATTCCATTGTGTACATTGACCACTACGTCTTTGTGCATTCCTCGTTTGGCGGACATTTTTGTTGCTTCCAAGTGTTGGCTGCGGTAAATATTCCTGGAGTGCAAGATTGCTAGCATGTGTCTTTTTGATTCACAACCTCTCAGGCGATAGGCAGAGCAGTGGGTATGCTTGATTGAATGGTAGCTCAATATCTACCTTTCCAAGGCACCTCGTTTTTGTTTTCATTACTGGCTCTTACCAGGTCCCACTTTGAAGCGAGGGTACACATTGTTCCACAACCCCTTCAGCATTTATTCTTTGCAGAAGTTTTGCTGGTGGCCATTCTGACTAGTGTCAGCTGATAGGTTTTTGTAATTTGGGTTTGCATGTCTTCAAAAATACCAAAAAATTCATCATTTTACACGCCGTTTTCTTTTCTGTTAAAAATAGAATGTGAGTACAATATATCCCTTGAAATTGTCTTCTTGGAAGGTTGCCCTCTTTTGAATTTTTGGTCGATATTCGACCCCAGGATTTTTTTGGAGGGCAGGTCTCATTACAGAACTGCAGCTCAGGAGCATATTTAGTGGCCATTAGCACTGGGTTTAAAGCTGCTGTTGTAGGAAACGGCCAAAAGGAGGCAGCATTTCTCCAGTCCCAAATCTGGTTACTAGGGCAGCACAGCCTTTCTGGAAGTCGTGCTCCCAGGTTGTAAATTAGAATGGAATGTGCCAGGAAAACCCCCCGTAAGTTTATATCCCATTATTTCTTGTTCGTCTTTTAATTTTTTAAAATCGGGGTAATGATTAGAATATTGTTTATCCTAGGTGTATACAATCTGGTTCATTTGTACATTACATATGTATGTATGTATGTGTATATATGTATATATATATAATATATATTCATGTACAGATACTCTTCCCATGTAAATTATTGCAGAGTGTTCCATTGACCTCCCTTGCTATATGGTCGGTCTTTTTGATATATGTATTTAATAGGTATTTGTACACGTATGGTAACCCTAATCTTAATTTTCCATTTCCCCCACCTATCCTTTTAGATAAGAAAAGTTTGTTTTCTAAGTCTGTGAGTTTCTTTCCTGTGAAAATACCATCATTTGTGTCAGTTGTTAGATAACGCCTATAAGTGATATCATAGTATATTTTTGCTTTCCGACTTACCTCACGTTCTGTCATTATCTCTAGGTTCATCTATGGTGCCTCAAAGAGCAGTGTTTCACTGTTTTCCATGGCTAATAATCCATTGTGTACATGGAGCACTTCTTCTTTATCCATTCATCCATTGATGGACATTTTGGTTGCTTCCGTGTCTTGGCTATTGTGAAAACTCCTGCAGTGAAGCTGTTGCAGCCTGTGCCTCCTCGACTCTGGTCTTCTGAGGTGAGAGGCTCAGCACTGGGCCTGCTGAGTGGAATGCTGGCTCAAATTCTACTTTTAAACGCAGCTCTTTTCTGTTCTCATTATTGGCTCTTACCACATTACATCTCACCAGCAGCTAGAGGGTACACGGTTCTCTAAAACCCCATCAGCATTTATTGTTTGTAGACTTTTGGCTGATGGTACTTGACTTGCGTGAGTTGAAACCTTTTTGTAGGCTAGATTTGCATGAGTCTAATAATTCCTGATGTTTAGCTTTTACCCTTTTTCCTTTTTTTTTAAATAGTGAGTAAAACTTAGCTCTTCCTACTATCTCCTTGAAAAATTTGCCAGTTTTGAATTTTTTTGGCCATTCCATACCTCTGCACAGTTCTTGAGGGCAGTTGTCCTTTACAGTCCTGCGTCCTTGTGAATGTTAAGTGACCATTAGCTGTGGTTTTAAAGCTGCTCTTGCGGGAAACGGCCACAAGGCGGCAGCATTTCTACATTTCCATCTCTGGCATTTTGGGCAACAGAGCTTTCCTGGAAATCGTGTTTGTAGGCTGAAAATTAGAGTGGAATGTGCCAGGGAAAACCCCCAAGAGCTTATATCTGCTTACTTCTAGTTTGCTTTTTAAATATAATTTTTATTATTTATCAGAGCAAATTTGCGAAAAATGTGTGTGTTCTAGGTGTACAGAATCTGGCTCATTATACCTATGTATCGATCTATTCACCTTTGGATCCTTTCCCGTGTAGGTTATTACAGAGTGTTGAGTAGACCTCTCTTGGTATTCCATAGCTATTTTGTGATTATATATTTCATATATATTAGTACATGTCTGTTAACCCCCATATCCTAATTCATACATTCCTTACACCTTTCCATTTGGTTAAACATAATTTGGTTTTCTGAATCTGTGAGTGTCCTTCTCTTGGAAATTATTTCATGGGTATCACTTTTTATGTAACACCTATAAGTGATGTAAGAGGATATTTTTCGTTTGTTTTCTTTCTTACTTCAAGTTGGGTGACTATCTCTAGATCCTTCTATGGTGGTGTCAATGGCACTGTTCCATGCTTTTCCATGGCTAGTATTCCATTGTGTACATGGACGACTTCTTCTTGGTGCCTATTTCTGTTGCTGGACATTTTGGTTTCTTCCAGGTCTTGGCTCTGGTACATGTTGCTGCAGTGCAGGTTTGCCAGTCTGTGCCTTTTTGATTCAGGTCTACTCAGGTGATAGGCCCATCAATTGCCCTACCAGATCACATGGTAGCTCAATTTTTACCTTTAAACAAACCTCCATTCTCTTCTCAGTACTGGCTGTTACCAGGTTACATCCCACCAGCAGCTAGAGGGTACACAGTTCTCTAAAACCCCTTCAGCATTTATACTATGTAGCCTCTTTCTGCTGATGATCATTCTGACGACTGTGAGGTGAAAGTTTTTGTAGACTGGATTTGCATGGTTTTATTAATTCCTGATGTTAAGCATTTTCCCATGCCCTTTCTTTCATAACAGAAAAAAGAAAGAAAGAGAATACAAAATGTGCGTAAAATCTGGGTCTTGAAATTGTCGTTTTGATATATGCACATCTTTGAGATTTTTGCTCGATTTACGACCCAAGGATTTGTTTTGAGGGCAGGTGTCATTTACAGGCCTGCAATTATTTTGACTATCAAGTAACCATTAGTGCTGGGTTTAGAGCTGCTGTTGTGTGAAACGGCCACAAGGTGGCAGCAGTTCTCCTTTACCTATTCTGGTTACTAGAGCAACAGTGCCTCAAGGGAAGTCATGTTCTAGGTTCTCAATTAGAATGGAATGTGCCGGGAAAAAACCCCTTAAGTTTATATCTGACTACTTCTTGTTCGTGTTTTAAATGTAATTTTCATTTTTTATCACAGCAAGGGTGATTACAATTTTTTGCTTGTTCTAGGTGTGCAAGATGTTGTTGTTTTACATATATACATATATCTATTGTTCTCTGGATCCTTTTCCCATTGTAGGTTATGACACAATGTTGAGTAGTCTTCTCGTGGTATTCCGTGGGTCTATGGTGATTTTATACTTCACCTGTGTTTGTATATCTCTGTTTAACCCGGCATCCTAATGTATCCAATCCTCACACCTTTCCATTGGTGAACCATAAGTTTGTTTAATGAATCTATGATTGCCTTTCTTTGTGGAAATATCTTCACTGGTATCAATTTTTAGGTAACACCTATAAGTGATATCATAGGATATGTGTCTTTCGCTTTCTGACTTACTACAAGTTGCGTGATTACTTCTGGACTCATCTACTGTGCTGCAAATGGCATTGTGTCATTTTTTCCTTGGCTAATATTCCATCTGTACGTGTACCATTTCTTTGTCCACTCATCTGTTGGTGGACTTATTGTTTGCTTCCATGTCTTGGCTACTGTAGTACTGCTGCAATGCACATTTGCCTGCCTGTGTCTTTCCAATTCTGTCGGTTATACGTGCAGGAATGGGCCTGCTGGATCGTATGGCAGACAAACTTTTACCTTGTAAAGGCACCTCCATTCTGTTCTCATTAGTGGCTTTTACCAGGTTACGTCCCACTTAAAGTTGAGGGTATGCACTTTTCCACAACCCATTCAGCATTTATTGTTTGTAGTTTTCCTGCTTATGTTTATTCTGACTGGTGTGGGCTGATACCTCTTTGTGGTTGGATTTGCATGCATCTCATAATCCCTTGAAATTGAGCTTTCAGGCATGTCCTGTTTTTCTTCAAACTGTGAGTACAGCTTACCTCTTCAAATGGTTTTCTTGAAGTATTTGCCTGATTTGGAAATATTTTGCCCATTACCTCCCTGAAGACATTTTGAGGGCAGGTTTCATTTACAGCCCTCCAGTACTTGTGCATAGGAAGTGATCATAAGCACAGGTTTTAAAGCTGCTGTGGCAGGTAACGGCCATTGGGTGGCAGCATTTCTGCTTTCCCCACTCCGGTAACAAGGGAAACAGACCTTTCTGCCAGTGGTGTTCCTCGGTTATACATTAGAGTGGAACGTGCCCGGATAACTCCACAAATGTTGATTTTTCCTTACTTATGTTTGGTTTCCAAATTGAATTTATTTCTTTTTATTGGAGTAATATTCCATTGTGTACATTGACCACTACGTCTTTGTGCATTCCTCGTTTGGCGGACATTTTTGTTGCTTCCAAGTGTTGGCTGCGGTAAATATTCCTGGAGTGCAAGATTGCTAGCATGTGTCTTTTTGATTCACAACCTCTCAGGCGATAGGCAGAGCAGTGGGTATGCTTGATTGAATGGTAGCTGAAGATCTACCTTTCCAAGGCACCTCGTTTTTGTTTTCATTACTGGCTCTTACCAGGTCCCACTTTGAAGCGAGGGTACACGTTGCTCCACAACCCCTTCAGCATTTATTCTTTGCAGAAGTTTTGCTGGTGGCCATTCTGACTAGTGTGAGCTGATAGGTTTTTGTAATTTGGGTTTGCATGTCTTCAAAAATACCAAAAAATTCATCATTTTACACGCCGTTTTCTTTTCTGTTAAAAATAGAATGTGAGTACAATATATCCCTTGAAATTGTCTTCTTGGAAGGTTGCCCTCTTTTGAATTTTTGGTCGATATTCGACCCCAGGATTTTTTTGGAGGGCAGGTCTCATTACAGAACTGCAGCTCTGGTGCATATTTAGTGGCCATTAGCACTGGGTTTAAAGCTGCTGTTGTAGGAAACGGCCAAAAGGAGGCAGCATTTCTCCAGTCCCAAATCTGGTTACTAGGGCAGCACAGCCTTTCTGGAAGTCGTGCTCCCAGGTTGTAAATTAGAATGGAATGTGCCAGGAAAAACTCCCGTAAGTTTATATCCCATTATTTCTTGTTCGTCTTTTAATTTTTTTAAATCGGGGTAATGATTAGAATATTGTTTATCCTAGGTGTATACAATCTGGTTCATTTGTACATTACATATGTATGTATGTGTTTGTATATATATATAATATATATTCATGTACAGATACTCTTCCCATGTAAATTATTGCAGAGTGTTCCATTGACCTCCCTTGCTATATGGTCGGTCTTTTTGATATATGTATTTAATAGGTATTTGTACACGTATGGTAACCCTAATCTTAATTTTCCATTTCCCCCACCTATCCTTTTAGATAAGAAAAGTTTGTTTTCTAAGTCTGTGAGTTTCTTTCCTGTGAAAATACCATCATTTGTGTCAGTTGTTAGATAACGCCTATAAGTGATATCATAGTATATTTTTGCTTTCCGACTTACCTCACGTTCTGTCATTATCTCTAGGTTCATCTATGGTGCCTCAAAGAGCAGTGTTTCACTGTTTTCCATGGCTAATAATCCATTGTGTACATGGAGCACTTCTTCTTTATCCATTCATCCATTGATGGACATTTTGGTTGCTTCCGTGTCTTGGCTATTGTGAAAACTCCTGCAGTGAAGCTGTTGCAGCCTGTGCCTCCTCGACTCTGGTCTTCTGAGGTGAGAGGCTCAGCACTGGGCCTGCTGAGTGGAATGCTGGCTCAAATTCTACTTTTAAACGCAGCTCTTTTCTGTTCTCATTATTGGCTCTTACCACATTACATCTCACCAGCAGCTAGAGGGTACACGGTTCTCTAAAACCCCATCAGCATTTATTGTTTGTAGACTTTTGGCTGATGGTACTTGACTTGCGTGAGTTGAAACCTTTTTGTAGGCTAGATTTGCATGAGTCTAATAATTCCTGATGTTTAGCTTTTACCCTTTTTCCTTTTTTTTTAAATAGTGAGTAAAACTTAGCTCTTCATACTATCTCCTTGAAAAATTTGCCAGTTTTGAATTTTTTTGGCCATTCCATACCTCTGCACAGTTCTTGAGGGCAGTTGTCCTTTACAGTCCTGCGTCCTTGTGAATGTTAAGTGACCATTAGCTGTGGTTTTAAAGCCGCTCTTGCGGGAAACGGCCACAAGGCGGCAGCATTTCTACATTTCCATCTCTGGCATTTTGGGCAACAGAGCTTTCCTGGAAATCGTGTTTGTAGGCTGAAAATTAGAGTGGAATGTGCCAGGGAAAACCCCCAAGAGCTTATATCTGCTTACTTCTAGTTTGCTTTTTAAATATAATTTTTATTATTTATCAGAGCAAATTTGCGAAAAATGTGTGTGTTCTAGGTGTACAGAATCTGGCTCATTATACCTATGTATCGATCTATTCACCTTTGGATCCTTTCCCGTGTAGGTTATTACAGAGTGTTGAGTAGACCTCTCTTGGTATTCCATAGTTATTTTGTGATTATATATTTCATATATATTAGTACATGTCTGTTAACCCCCATATCCTAATTCATACATTCCTTACACCTTTCCATTTGGTTAAACATAATTTGGTTTTCTGAATCTGTGAGTGTCCTTCTCTTGGAAATTATTTCATGGGTATCACTTTTTATGTAACACCTATAAGTGATGTAAGAGGATATTTTTCGTTTGGTTTCTTTCTTACTTCAAGTTGGGTGACTATCTCTAGATCCTTCTATGGTGGTGTCAATGGCACTGTTCCATGCTTTTCCATGGCTAGTATTCCATTGTGTACATGGACGACTTCTTCTTGGTGCCTATTTCTGTTGCTGGACAATGTTTTGAAGAAACATTGGTTTCTTCCAGGTCTTGGCTCTGGTACATGTTGCTGCAGTGCAGGTTTGCCAGTCTGTGCCTTTTTGATTCAGGTCTACTCAGGTGATAGGCCCATCAATTGCCCTACCAGATCACATGGTAGCTCAATTTTTACCTTTAAACAAACCTCCATTCTCTTCTCAGTACTGGCTGTTACCAGGTTACATCCCACCAGCAGCTAGAGGGTACACAGTTCTCTAAAACCCCTTCAGCATTTATACTATGTAGCCTCTTTCTGCTGATGATCATTCTGACGACTGTGAGGTGAAAGTTTTTGTAGACTGGATTTGCATGGTTTTATTAATTCCTGATGTTAAGCATTTTCCCATGCCCTTTCTTTCATAACAGAAAAAAGAAAGAAAGAGAATACAAAATGTGCGTAAAATCTGGGTCTTGAAATTGTCGTTTTGATATATGCACATCTTTGAGATTTTTGCTCGATTTACGACCCAAGGATTTGTTTTGAGGGCAGGTGTCATTTACAGGCCTGCAATTATTTTGACTATCAAGTAACCATTAGTGCTGGGTTTAGAGCTGCTGTTGTGTGAAACGGCCACAAGGTGGCAGCAGTTCTCCTTTACCTATTCTGGTTACTAGAGCAACAGTGCCTCAAGGGAAGTCATGTTCTAGGTTCTCAATTAGAATGGAATGTGCCGGGAAAAAACCCCTTAAGTTTATATCTGACTACTTCTTGTTCGTGTTTTAAATGTAATTTTCATTTTTTATCACAGCAAGGGTGATTACAATTTTTTGCTTGTTCTAGGTGTGCAAGATGTTGTTGTTTTACATATATACATATATCTATTGTTCTTTGGATCCTTTTCCCATTGTAGGTTATGACACAATGTTGAGTAGTCTTCTCGTGGTATTCCATGGGTCTATGGTGATTTTATACTTCACCTGTGTTTGTATATCTCTGTTTAACCCGGCATCCTAATGTATCCAATCCTCACACCTTTCCATTGGTGAACCATAAGTTTGTTTAATGAATCTATGATTGCCTTTCTTTGTGGAAATATCTTCACTGGTATCAATTTTTAGGTAACACCTATAAGTGATATCATAGGATATGTGTCTTTCGCTTTCTGACTTACTACAAGTTGCGTGATTACTTCTGGACTCATCTACTGTGCTGCAAATGGCATTGTGTCATTTTTTCCTTGGCTAATATTCCATCTGTACGTGTACCATTTCTTTGTCCACTCATCTGTTGGTGGACTTATTGTTTGCTTCCATGTCTTGACTACTGTAGTACTGCTGCAATGCACATTTGCCTGCCTGTGTCTTTCCAATTCTGTCGGTTATACGTGCAGGAATGGGCCTGCTGGATCGTATGGCAGACAAACGTTTACCTTGTAAAGGCACCTCCATTCTGTTCTCATTAGTGGCTTTTACCAGGTTACGTCCCACTTAAAGTTGAGGGTATGCACTTTTCCACAACCCATTCAGCATTTATTGTTTGTAGTTTTCCTGCTTATGTTTATTCTGACTGGTGTGGGCTGATACCTCTTTGTGGTTGGATTTGCATGCATCTCATAATCCCTTGAAATTGAGCTTTCAGGCATGTCCTGTTTTTCTTCAAACTGTGAGTACAGCTTACCTCTTCAAATGGTTTTCTTGAAGTATTTGCCTGATTTGGAAATATTTTGCCCATTACCTCCCTGAAGACATTTTGAGGGCAGGTTTCATTTACAGCCCTCCAGTACTTGTGCATAGGAAGTGATCATAAGCACAGGTTTTAAAGCTGCTGTGGCAGGTAACGGCCATTGGGTGGCAGCATTTCTGCTTTCCCCACTCCGGTAACAAGGGAAACAGACCTTTCTGCCAGTGGTGTTCCTCAGTTATACATTAGAGTGGAACGTGCCCGGATAACTCCACAAATGTTGATTTTTCCTTACTTATGTTTGGTTTCCAAATTGAATTTATTTCTTTTTATTGGAGTAATATTCCATTGTGTACATTGACCACTACGTCTTTGTGCATTCCTCGTTTGGCGGACATTTTTGTTGCTTCCAAGTGTTGGCTGCGGTAAATATTCCTGGAGTGCAAGATTGCTAGCATGTGTCTTTTTGATTCACAACCTCTCAGGCGATAGGCAGAGCAGTGGGTATGCTTGATTGAATGGTAGCTGAATATCTACCTTTCCAAGGCACCTCGTTTTTGTTTTCATTACTGGCTCTTACCAGGTCCCACTTTGAAGCGAGGGTACACGTTGCTCCACAACCCCTTCAGCATTTATTCTCTGCAGAAGTTTTGCTGGTGGCCATTCTGACTAGTGTGAGCTGATAGGTTTTTGTAATTTGGGTTTGCATGTCTTCAAAAATACCAAAAAATTCATCATTTTACACGCCGTTTTCTTTTCTGTTAAAAATAGAATGTGAGTACAATATATCCCTTGAAATTGTCTTCTTGGAAGGTTGCCCTCTTTTGAATTTTTGGTCGATATTCGACCCCAGGATTTTTTTGGAGGGCAGGTCTCATTACAGAACTGCAGCTCTGGTGCATATTTAGTGGCCATTAGCACTGGGTTTAAAGCTGCTGTTGTAGGAAACGGCCAAAAGGAGGCAGCATTTCTCCAGTCCCAAATCTGGTTACTAGGGCAGCACAGCCTTTCTGGAAGTCGTGCTCCCAGGTTGTAAATTAGAATGGAATGTGCCAGGAAAAACCCCCGTAAGTTTATATCCCATTATTTCTTGTTCGTCTTTTAATTTTTTTAAATCGGGGTAATGATTAGAATATTGTTTATCCTAGGTGTATACAATCTGGTTCATTTGTACATTACATATGTATGTATGTGTTTGTATATATATATAATATATATTCATGTACAGATACTCTTCCCATGTAAATTATTGCAGAGTGTTCCATTGACCTCCCTTGCTATATGGTCGGTCTTTTTGATATATGTATTTAATAGGTATTTGTACACGTATGGTAACCCTAATCTTAATTTTCCATTTCCCCCACCTATCCTTTTAGATAAGAAAAGTTTGTTTTCTAAGTCTGTGAGTTTCTTTCCTGTGAAAATACCATCATTTGTGTCAGTTGTTAGATAACGCCTATAAGTGATATCATAGTATATCTTTTGCTTTCCGACTTACCTCACGTTCTGTCATTATCTCTAGGTTCATCTATGGTGCCTCAAAGAGCAGTGTTTCACTGTTTTCCATGGCTAATAATCCATTGTGTACATGGAGCACTTCTTCTTTATCCATTCATCCATTGATGGACATTTTGGTTGCTTCCGTGTCTTGGCTATTGTGAAAACTCCTGCAGTGAAGCTGTTGCAGCCTGTGCCTCCTCGACTCTGGTCTTCTGAGGTGAGAGGCTCAGCACTGGGCCTCCTGAGTGGAATGCTGGCTCAAATTCTACTTTTAAACGCAGCTCTTTTCTGTTCTCATTATTGGCTCTTACCACATTACATCTCACCAGCAGCTAGAGGGTACACGGTTCTCTAAAACCCCATCAGCATTTATTGTTTGTAGACTTTTGGCTGATGGTACTTGACTTGCGTGAGTTGAAACCTTTTTGTAGGCTAGATTTGCATGAGTCTAATAATTCCTGATGTTTAGCTTTTACCCTTTTTCCTTTTTTTTTAAATAGTGAGTAAAACTTAGCTCTTCCTACTATCTCCTTGAAAAATTTGCCAGTTTTGAATTTTTTTGGCCATTCCATACCTCTGCACAGTTCTTGAGGGCAGTTGTCCTTTACAGTCCTGCGTCCTTGTGAATGTTAAGTGACCATTAGCTGTGGTTTTAAAGCCGCTCTTGTGGGAAACGGCCACAAGGCGGCAGCATTTCTACATTTCCATCTCTGGCATTTTGGGCAACAGAGCTTTCCTGGAAATCGCGTTTGTAGGCTGAAAATTAGAGTGGAATGTGCCAGGGAAAACCCCCAAGAGCTTATATCTGCTTACTTCTAGTTTGCTTTTTAAATATAATTTTTATTATTTATCAGAGCAAATTTGCGAAAAATGTGTGTGTTCTAGGTGTACAGAATCTGGCTCATTATACCTATGTATCGATCTATTCACCTTTGGATCCTTTCCCGTGTAGGTTATTACAGAGTGTTGAGTAGACCTCTCTTGGTATTCCATAGCTATTTTGTGATTATATATTTCATATATATTAGTACATGTCTGTTAACCCCCATATCCTAATTCATACATTCCTTACACCTTTCCATTTGGTTAAACATAATTTGGTTTTCTGAATCTGTGAGTGTCCTTCTCTTGGAAATTATTTCATGGGTATCACTTTTTATGTAACACCTATAAGTGATGTAAGAGGATATTTTTCGTTTGGTTTCTTTCTTACTTCAAGTTGGGTGGCTATCTCTAGATCCTTCTATGGTGGTGTCAATGGCACTGTTCCATGCTTTTCCATGGCTAGTATTCCATTGTGTACATGGACGACTTCTTCTTGGTGCCTATTTCTGTTGCTGGACATTTTGGTTTCTTCCAGGTCTTGGCTCTGGTACATGTTGCTGCAGTGCAGGTTTGCCAGTCTGTGCCTTTTTGATTCAGGTCTACTCAGGTGATAGGCCCATCAATTGCCCTACCAGATCACATGGTAGCTCAATTTTTACCTTTAAACAAACCTCCATTCTCTTCTCAGTACTGGCTGTTACCAGGTTACATCCCACCAGCAGCTAGAGGGTACACAGTTCTCTAAAACCCCTTCAGCATTTATACTATGTAGCCTCTTTCTGCTGATGATCATTCTGACGACTGTGAGGTGAAAGTTTTTGTAGACTGGATTTGCATGGTTTTATTAATTCCTGATGTTAAGCATTTTCCCATGCCCTTTCTTTCATAACAGAAAAAAGAAAGAAAGAGAATACAAAATGTGCGTAAAATCTGGGTCTTGAAATTGTCGTTTTGATATATGCACATCTTTGAGATTTTTGCTCGATTTACGACCCAAGGATTTGTTTTGAGGGCAGGTGTCATTTACAGGCCTGCAATTATTTTGACTATCAAGTAACCATTAGTGCTGGGTTTAGAGCTGCTGTTGTGTGAAACGGCCACAAGGTGGCAGCAGTTCTCCTTTACCTATTCTGGTTACTAGAGCAACAGTGCCTCAAGGGAAGTCATGTTCTAGGTTCTCAATTAGAATGGAATGTGCCGGGAAAAAACCCCTTAAGTTTATATCTGACTACTTCTTGTTCGTGTTTTAAATGTAATTTTCATTTTTTATCACAGCAAGGGTGATTACAATTTTTTGCTTGTTCTAGGTGTGCAAGATGTTGTTGTTTTACATATATACATATATCTATTGTTCTTTGGATCGTTTTCCCATTGTAGGTTATGACACAATGTTGAGTAGTCTTCTCGTGGTATTCCATGGGTCTATGGTGATTTTATACTTCACCTGTGTTTGTATATCTCTGTTTAACCCGGCATCCTAATGTATCCAATCCTCACACCTTTCCATTGGTGAACCATAAGTTTGTTTAATGAATCTATGATTGCCTTTCTTTGTGGAAATATCTTCACTGGTATCAATTTTTAGGTAACACCTATAAGTGATATCATAGGATATGTGTCTTTCGCTTTCTGACTTACTACAAGTTGCGTGATTACTTCTGGACTCATCTACTGTGCTGCAAATGGCATTGTGTCATTTTTTCCTTGGCTAATATTCCATCTGTACGTGTACCATTTCTTTGTCCACTCATCTGTTGGTGGACTTATTGTTTGCTTCCATGTCTTGGCTACTGTAGTACTGCTGCAATGCACATTTGCCTGCCTGTGTCTTTCCAATTCTGTCGGTTATACGTGCAGGAATGGGCCTGCTGGATCGTATGGCAGACAAACGTTTACCTTGTAAAGGCACCTCCATTCTGTTCTCATTAGTGGCTTTTACCAGGTTACGTCCCACTTAAAGATGAGGGTATGCACTTTTCCACAACCCATTCAGCATTTATTGTTTGTAGTTTTCCTGCTTATGTTTATTCTGACTGGTGTGAGCTGATACCTCTTTGTGGTTGGATTTGCACGCATCTCATAATCCCTTGAAATTGAGCTTTCAGGCATGTCCTGTTTTTCTTCAAACTGTGAGTACAGCTTACCTCTTCAAATGGTTTTCTTGAAGTATTTGCCTGATTTGGAAATATTTTGCCCATTACCTCCCTGGAGACATTTTGAGAGCAGGTTTCATTTACAGCCCTCCAGTACTTGTGCATAGGAAGTGATCATAAGCACAGGTTTTAAAGCTGCTGTGGCAGGTAACGGCCATTGGGTGGCAGCATTTCTGCTTTCCCCACTCTGGTAACAAGGGAAACAGACCTTTCTGCCAGTGGTGTTCCTCGGTTATACATTAGAGTGGAACGTGCCCGGATAACTCCACAAATGTTGATTTTTCCTTACTTATGTTTGGTTTCCAAATTGAATTTATTTCTTTTTATTGGAGTAATATTCCATTGTGTACATTGACCACTACGTCTTTGTGCATTCCTCGTTTGGCGGACATTTTTGTTGCTTCCAAGTGTTGGCTGCGGTAAATATTCCTGGAGTGCAAGATTGCTAGCATGTGTCTTTTTGATTCACAACCTCTCCGGCGATAGGCAGAGCAGGGGTATGATTGATTGAATGGTAGCTCAATATCTACCTTTCCAAGGCACCTTGTTTTTGTTTTCATTACTGGCTCTTACCAGGTCCCACTTTGAAGCGAGGGTACACGTTGCTCCACAACCCCTTCAGCATTTATTCTTTGCAGAAGTTTTGCTGGTGGCCATTCTGACTAGTGTGAGCTGATAGGTTTTTGTAATTTGGGTTTGCATGTCTTCAAAAATACCAAAAAATTCATCATTTTACACGCCGTTTTCTTTTCTGTTAAAAATAGAATGTGAGTACAATATATCCCTTGAAATTGTCTTTTTGGAAGGTTGCCCTCTTTTGAATTTTTGGTCGATATTCGACCCCAGGATTTTTTTGGAGGGCAGGTCTCATTACAGAACTGCAGCTCTGGTGCATATTTAGTGGCCATTAGCACTGGGTTTAAAGCTGCTGTTGTAGGAAACGGCCAAAAGGAGGCAGCATTTCTCCAGTCCCAAATCTGGTTACTAGGGCAGCACAGCCTTTCTGGAAGTCGTGCTCCCAGGTTGTAAATTAGAATGGAATGTGCCAGGAAAAACCCCCGTAAGTTTATATCCCATTATTTCTTGTTCGTCTTTTAATTTTTTTTAATTGTGGTAATGATTAGAATATTGTTTATCCTAGGTGTATACAATCTGGTTCATTTGTACATTACATATGTATGTATGTATGTGTATATATGTATATATATATAATATATATATTCATGTACAGATACTCTTCCCATGTAAATTATTGCAGAGTGTTCCATTGACCTCCCTTGCTATATGGTCGGTCTTTTTGATATATGTATTTAATAGGTATTTGTACACGTATGGTAACCCTAATCTTAATTTTCCATTTCCCCCACCTATCCTTTTAGATAAGAAAAGTTTGTTTTCTAAGTCTGTGAGTTTCTTTCCTGTGAAAATACCATCATTTGTGTCAGTTGTTAGATAACGCCTATAAGTGATATCATAGTATATCTTTTGCTTTCCGACTTACCTCACGTTCTGTCATTATCTCTAGGTTCATCTATGGTGCCTCAAAGAGCAGTGTTTCACTGTTTTCCATGGCTAATAATCCATTGTGTACATGGAGCACTTCTTCTTTATCCATTCATCCATTGATGGACATTTTGGTTGCTTCCGTGTCTTGGCTATTGTGAAAACTCCTGCAGTGAAGCTGTTGCAGCCTGTGCCTCCTCGACTCTGGTCTTCTGAGGTGAGAGGCTCAGCACTGGGCCTGCTGAGTGGAATGCTGGCTCAAATTCTACTTTTAAACGCAGCTCTTTTCTGTTCTCATTATTGGCTCTTACCACATTACATCTCACCAGCAGCTAGAGGGTACACGGTTCTCTAAAACCCCATCAGCATTTATTGTTTGTAGACTTTTGGCTGATGGTACTTGACTTGCGTGAGTTGAAACCTTTTTGTAGGCTAGATTTGCATGAGTCTAATAATTCCTGATGTTTAGCTTTTACCCTTTTTCCTTTTTTTTTAAATAGTGAGTAAAACTTAGCTCTTCCTACTATCTCCTTGAAAAATTTGCCAGTTTTGAATTTTTTTGGCCATTCCATACCTCTGCACAGTTCTTGAGGGCAGTTGTCCTTTACAGTCCTGCGTCCTTGTGAATGTTAAGTGACCATTAGCTGTGGTTTTAAAGCCGCTCTTGTGGGAAACGGCCACAAGGCGGCAGCATTTCTACATTTCCATCTCTGACATTTTGGGCAACAGAGCTTTCCTGGAAATCGCGTTTGTAGGCTGAAAATTAGAGTGGAATGTGCCAGGGAAAACCCCCAAGAGCTTATATCTGCTTACTTCTAGTTTGCTTTTTAAATATAATTTTTATTATTTATCAGAGCAAATTTGCGAAAAATGTGTGTGTTCTAGGTGTACAGAATCTGGCTCATTATACCTATGTATCGATCTATTCACCTTTGGATCCTTTCCCGTGTAGGTTATTACAGAGTGTTGAGTAGACCTCTCTTGGTATTCCATAGCTATTTTGTGATTATATATTTCATATATATTAGTACATGTCTGTTAACCCCCATATCCTAATTCATACATTCCTTACACCTTTCCATTTGGTTAAACATAATTTGGTTTTCTGAATCTGTGAGTGTCCTTCTCTTGGAAATTATTTCATGGGTATCACTTTTTATGTAACACCTATAAGTGATGTAAGAGGATATTTTTCGTTTGGTTTCTTTCTTACTTCAAGTTGGGTGGCTATCTCTAGATCCTTCTATGGTGGTGTCAATGGCACTGTTCCATGCTTTTCCATGGCTAGTATTCCATTGTGTACATGGACGACTTCTTCTTGGTGCCTATTTCTGTTGCTGGACATTTTGGTTTCTTCCAGGTCTTGGCTCTGGTACATGTTGCTGCAGTGCAGGTTTGCCAGTCTGTGCCTTTTTGATTCAGGTCTACTCAGGTGATAGGCCCATCAATTGCCCTACCAGATCACATGGTAGCTCAATTTTTACCTTTAAACAAACCTCCATTCTCTTCTCAGTACTGGCTGTTACCAGGTTACATCCCACCAGCAGCTAGAGGGTACACAGTTCTCTAAAACCCCTTCAGCATTTATACTATGTAGCCTCTTTCTGCTGATGATCATTCTGACGACTGTGAGGTGAAAGTTTTTGTAGACTGGATTTGCATGGTTTTATTAATTCCTGATGTTAAGCATTTTCCCATGCCCTTTCTTTCATAACAGAAAAAAGAAAGAAAGAGAATACAAAATGTGCGTAAAATCTGGGTCTTGAAATTGTCGTTTTGATATATGCACATCTTTGAGATTTTTGCTCGATTTACGACCCAAGGATTTGTTTTGAGGGCAGGTGTCATTTACAGGCCTGCAATTATTTTGACTATCAAGTAACCATTAGTGCTGGGTTTAGAGCTGCTGTTGTGTGAAACGGCCACAAGGTGGCAGCAGTTCTCCTTTACCTATTCTGGTTACTAGAGCAACAGTGCCTCAAGGGAAGTCATGTTCTAGGTTCTCAATTAGAATGGAATGTGCCGGGAAAAAACCCCTTAAGTTTATATCTGACTACTTCTTGTTCGTGTTTTAAATGTAATTTTCATTTTTTATCACAGCAAGAGTGATTACAATTTTTTGCTTGTTCTAGGTGTGCAAGATGTTGTTGTTTTACATATATACATATATCTATTGTTCTTTGGATCGTTTTCCCATTGTAGGTTATGACACAATGTTGAGTAGTCTTCTCGTGGTATTCCATGGGTCTATGGTGATTTTATACTTCACCTGTGTTTGTATATCTCTGTTTAACCCGGCATCCTAATGTATCCAATCCTCACACCTTTCCATTGGTGAACCATAAGTTTGTTTAATGAATCTATGATTGCCTTTCTTTGTGGAAATATCTTCACTGGTATCAATTTTTAGGTAACACCTATAAGTGATATCATAGGATATGTGTCTTTCGCTTTCTGACTTACTACAAGTTGCGTGATTACTTCTGGACTCATCTACTG
Source organism: Pseudorca crassidens (assembly GCF_039906515.1). Classification (NCBI taxonomy): domain Eukaryota; kingdom Metazoa; phylum Chordata; class Mammalia; order Artiodactyla; family Delphinidae; genus Pseudorca; species Pseudorca crassidens. The sequence goes on along the minus strand of NC_090316.1, from coordinate 2,646,783 downwards.
TGCTGCAAATGGCATTGTGTCATTTTTTCCTTGGCTAATATTCCATCTGTACGTGTACCATTTCTTTGTCCACTCATCTGTTGGTGGACTTATTGTTTGCTTCCATGTCTTGGCTACTGTAGTACTGCTGCAATGCACATTTGCCTGCCTGTGTCTTTCCAATTCTGTCGGTTATACGTGCAGGAATGGGCCTGCTGGATCGTATGGCAGACAAACGTTTACCTTGTAAAGGCACCTCCATTCTGTTCTCATTAGTGGCTTTTACCAGGTTACGTCCCACTTAAAGATGAGGGTATGCACTTTTCCACAACCCATTCAGCATTTATTGTTTGTAGTTTTCCTGCTTATGTTTATTCTGACTGGTGTGAGCTGATACCTCTTTGTGGTTGGATTTGCACGCATCTCATAATCCCTTGAAATTGAGCTTTCAGGCATGTCCTGTTTTTCTTCAAACTGTGAGTACAGCTTACCTCTTCAAATGGTTTTCTTGAAGTATTTGCCTGATTTGGAAATATTTTGCCCATTACCTCCCTGGAGACATTTTGAGAGCAGGTTTCATTTACAGCCCTCCAGTACTTGTGCATAGGAAGTGATCATAAGCACAGGTTTTAAAGCTGCTGTGGCAGGTAACGGCCATTGGGTGGCAGCATTTCTGCTTTCCCCACTCTGGTAACAAGGGAAACAGACCTTTCTGCCAGTGGTGTTCCTCGGTTATACATTAGAGTGGAACGTGCCCGGATAACTCCACAAATGTTGATTTTTCCTTACTTATGTTTGGTTTCCAAATTGAATTTATTTCTTTTTATTGGAGTAATATTCCATTGTGTACATTGACCACTACGTCTTTGTGCATTCCTCGTTTGGCGGACATTTTTGTTGCTTCCAAGTGTTGGCTGCGGTAAATATTCCTGGAGTGCAAGATTGCTAGCATGTGTCTTTTTGATTCACAACCTCTCCGGCGATAGGCAGAGCAGGGGTATGATTGATTGAATGGTAGCTCAATATCTACCTTTCCAAGGCACCTTGTTTTTGTTTTCATTACTGGCTCTTACCAGGTCCCACTTTGAAGCGAGGGTACACGTTGCTCCACAACCCCTTCAGCATTTATTCTTTGCAGAAGTTTTGCTGGTGGCCATTCTGACTAGTGTGAGCTGATAGGTTTTTGTAATTTGGGTTTGCATGTCTTCAAAAATACCAAAAAATTCATCATTTTACACGCCGTTTTCTTTTCTGTTAAAAATAGAATGTGAGTACAATATATCCCTTGAAATTGTCTTTTTGGAAGGTTGCCCTCTTTTGAATTTTTGGTCGATATTCGACCCCAGGATTTTTTTGGAGGGCAGGTCTCATTACAGAACTGCAGCTCTGGTGCATATTTAGTGGCCATTAGCACTGGGTTTAAAGCTGCTGTTGTAGGAAACGGCCAAAAGGAGGCAGCATTTCTCCAGTCCCAAATCTGGTTACTAGGGCAGCACAGCCTTTCTGGAAGTCGTGCTCCCAGGTTGTAAATTAGAATGGAATGTGCCAGGAAAAACCCCCGTAAGTTTATATCCCATTATTTCTTGTTCGTCTTTTAATTTTTTTTAATTGTGGTAATGATTAGAATATTGTTTATCCTAGGTGTATACAATCTGGTTCATTTGTACATTACATATGTATGTATGTATGTGTATATATGTATATATATATAATATATATATTCATGTACAGATACTCTTCCCATGTAAATTATTGCAGAGTGTTCCATTGACCTCCCTTGCTATATGGTCGGTCTTTTTGATATATGTATTTAATAGGTATTTGTACACGTATGGTAACCCTAATCTTAATTTTCCATTTCCCCCACCTATCCTTTTAGATAAGAAAAGTTTGTTTTCTAAGTCTGTGAGTTTCTTTCCTGTGAAAATACCATCATTTGTGTCAGTTGTTAGATAACGCCTATAAGTGATATCATAGTATATCTTTTGCTTTCCGACTTACCTCACGTTCTGTCATTATCTCTAGGTTCATCTATGGTGCCTCAAAGAGCAGTGTTTCACTGTTTTCCATGGCTAATAATCCATTGTGTACATGGAGCACTTCTTCTTTATCCATTCATCCATTGATGGACATTTTGGTTGCTTCCGTGTCTTGGCTATTGTGAAAACTCCTGCAGTGAAGCTGTTGCAGCCTGTGCCTCCTCGACTCTGGTCTTCTGAGGTGAGAGGCTCAGCACTGGGCCTGCTGAGTGGAATGCTGGCTCAAATTCTACTTTTAAACGCAGCTCTTTTCTGTTCTCATTATTGGCTCTTACCACATTACATCTCACCAGCAGCTAGAGGGTACACGGTTCTCTAAAACCCCATCAGCATTTATTGTTTGTAGACTTTTGGCTGATGGTACTTGACTTGCGTGAGTTGAAACCTTTTTGTAGGCTAGATTTGCATGAGTCTAATAATTCCTGATGTTTAGCTTTTACCCTTTTTCCTTTTTTTTTAAATAGTGAGTAAAACTTAGCTCTTCCTACTATCTCCTTGAAAAATTTGCCAGTTTTGAATTTTTTTGGCCATTCCATACCTCTGCACAGTTCTTGAGGGCAGTTGTCCTTTACAGTCCTGCGTCCTTGTGAATGTTAAGTGACCATTAGCTGTGGTTTTAAAGCCGCTCTTGTGGGAAACGGCCACAAGGTGGCAGCATTTCTACATTTCCATCTCTGGCATTTTGGGCAACAGAGCTTTCCTGGAAATCGTGTTTGTAGGCTGAAAATTAGAGTGGAATGTGCCAGGGAAAACCCCCAAGAGCTTATATCTGCTTACTTCTAGTTTGCTTTTTAAATATAATTTTTATTATTTATCAGAGCAAATTTGCGAAAAATGTGTGTGTTCTAGGTGTACAGAATCTGGCTCATTATACCTATGTATCGATCTATTCACCTTTGGATCCTTTCCCGTGTAGGTTATTACAGAGTGTTGAGTAGACCTCTCTTGGTATTCCATAGCTATTTTGTGATTATATATTTCATATATATTAGTACATGTCTGTTAACCCCCATATCCTAATTCATACATTCCTTACACCTTTCCATTTGGTTAAACATAATTTGGTTTTCTGAATCTGTGAGTGTCCTTCTCTTGGAAATTATTTCATGGGTATCACTTTTTATGTAACACCTATAAGTGATGTAAGAGGATATTTTTCTTTTGGTTTCTTTCTTACTTCAAGTTGGGTGACTATCTCTAGATCCTTCTATGGTGGTGTCAATGGCACTGTTCCATGCTTTTCCATGGCTAGTATTCCATTGTGTACATGGACGACTTCTTCTTGGTGCCTATTTCTGTTGCTGGACAATGTTTTGAAGAAACATTGGTTTCTTCCAGGTCTTGGCTCTGGTACATGTTGCTGCAGTGCAGGTTTGCCAGTCTGTGCCTTTTTGATTCAGGTCTACTCAGGTGATAGGCCCATCAATTGCCCTACCAGATCACATGGTAGTTCAATTTTTACCTTTAAACAAACCTCCATTCTCTTCTCAGTACTGGCTGTTACCAGGTTACATCCCACCAGCAGCTAGAGGGTACACAGTTCTCTAAAACCCCTTCAGCATTTATACTATGTAGCCTCTTTCTGCTGATGATCATTCTGACGACTGTGAGGTGAAAGTTTTTGTAGACTGGATTTGCATGGTTTTATTAATTCCTGATGTTAAGCATTTTCCCATGCCCTTTCTTTCATAACAGAAAAAAGAAAGAAAGAGAATACAAAATGTGCGTAAAATCTGGGTCTTGAAATTGTCGTTTTGATATATGCACATCTTTGAGATTTTTGCTCGATTTACGACCCAAGGATTTGTTTTGAGGGCAGGTGTCATTTACAGGCCTGCAATTATTTTGACTATCAAGTAACCATTAGTGCTGGGTTTAGAGCTGCTGTTGTGTGAAACGGCCACAAGGTGGCAGCAGTTCTCCTTTACCTATTCTGGTTACTAGAGCAACAGTGCCTCAAGGGAAGTCATGTTCTAGGTTCTCAATTAGAATGGAATGTGCCGGGAAAAAACCCCTTAAGTTTATATCTGACTATTTCTTGTTCGTGTTTTAAATGTAATTTTCATTTTTTATCACAGCAAGGGTGATTACAATTTTTTGCTTGTTCTAGGTGTGCAAGATGTTGTTGTTTTACATATATACATATATCTATTGTTCTTTGGATCCTTTTCCCATTGTAGGTTATGACACAATGTTGAGTAGTCTTCTCGTGGTATTCCGTGGGTCTATGGTGATTTTATACTTCACCTGTGTTTGTATATCTCTGTTTAACCCGGCATCCTAATGTATCCAATCCTCACACCTTTCCATTGGTGAACCATAAGTTTGTTTAATGAATCTATGATTGCTTTTCTTTGTGGAAATATCTTCACTGGTATCAATTTTTAGGTAACACCTATAAGTGATATCATAGGATATGTGTCTTTCGCTTTCTGACTTACTACAAGTTGCGTGATTACTTCTGGACTCATCTACTGTGCTGCAAATGGCATTGTGTCATTTTTTCCTTGGCTAATATTCCATCTGTACGTGTACCATTTCTTTGTCCACTCATCTGTTGGTGGACTTATTGTTTGCTTCCATGTCTTGGCTACTGTAGTACTGCTGCAATGCACATTTGCCTGCCTGTGTCTTTCCAATTCTGTCGGTTATACGTGCAGGAATGGGCCTGCTGGATCGTATGGCAGACAAACGTTTACCTTGTAAAGGCACCTCCATTCTGTTCTCATTAGTGGCTTTTACCAGGTTACGTCCCACTTAAAGATGAGGGTATGCACTTTTCCACAACCCATTCAGCATTTATTGTTTGTAGTTTTCCTGCTTATGTTTATTCTGACTGGTGTGAGCTGATACCTCTTTGTGGTTGGATTTGCATGCATCTCATAATCCCTTGAAATTGAGCTTTCAGGCATGTCCTGTTTTTCTTCAAACTGTGAGTACAGCTTACCTCTTCAAATGGTTTTCTTGAAGTATTTGCCTGATTTGGAAATATTTTGCCCATTACCTCCCTGGAGACATTTTGAGGGCAGGTTTCATTTACAGCCCTCCAGTACTTGTGCATAGGAAGTGATCATAAGCACAGGTTTTAAAGCTGCTGTGGCAGGTAACGGCCATTGGGTGGCAGCATTTCTGCTTTCCCCACTCTGGTAACAAGGGAAACAGACCTTTCTGCCAGTGGTGTTCCTCAGTTATACATTAGAGTGGAACGTGCCCGGATAACTCCACAAATGTTGATTTTTCCTTACTTATGTTTGGTTTCCAAATTGAATTTATTTCTTTTTATTGGAGTAATATTCCATTGTGTACATTGACCACTACGTCTTTGTGCATTCCTCGTTTGGCGGACATTTTTGTTGCTTCCAAGTGTTGGCTGCGGTAAATATTCCTGGAGTGCAAGATTGCTAGCATGTGTCTTTTTGATTCACAACCTCTCAGGCGATAGGCAGAGCAGTGGGTATGCTTGATTGAATGGTAGCTCAATATCTACCTTTCCAAGGCACCTCGTTTTTGTTTTCATTACTGGCTCTTACCAGGTCCCACTTTGAAGCGAGGGTACACATTGTTCCACAACCCCTTCAGCATTTATTCTTTGCAGAAGTTTTGCTGGTGGCCATTCTGACTAGTGTCAGCTGATAGGTTTTTGTAATTTGGGTTTGCATGTCTTCAAAAATACCAAAAAATTCATCATTTTACACGCCGTTTTCTTTTCTGTTAAAAATAGAATGTGAGTACAATATATCCCTTGAAATTGTCTTCTTGGAAGGTTGCCCTCTTTTGAATTTTTGGTCGATATTCGACCCCAGGATTTTTTTGGAGGGCAGGTCTCATTACAGAACTGCAGCTCTGGTGCATATTTAGTGGCCATTAGCACTGGGTTTAAAGCTGCTGTTGTAGGAAACGGCCAAAAGGAGGCAGCATTTCTCCAGTCCCAAATCTGGTTACTAGGGCAGCACAGCCTTTCTGGAAGTCGTGCTCCCAGGTTGTAAATTAGAATGGAATGTGCCAGGAAAAACCCCCGTAAGTTTATATCCCATTATTTCTTGTTCGTCTTTTAATTTTTTTTAATTGTGGTAATGATTAGAATATTGTTTATCCTAGGTGTATACAATCTGGTTCATTTGTACATTACATATGTATGTATGTATGTGTATATATGTATATATATATAATATATATATTCATGTACAGATACTCTTCCCATGTAAATTATTGCAGAGTGTTCCATTGACCTCCCTTGCTATATGGTCGGTCTTTTTGATATATGTATTTAATAGGTATTTGTACACGTATGGTAACCCTAATCTTAATTTTCCATTTCCCCCACCTATCCTTTTAGATAAGAAAAGTTTGTTTTCTAAGTCTGTGAGTTTCTTTCCTGTGAAAATACCATCATTTGTGTCAGTTGTTAGATAACGCCTATAAGTGATATCATAGTATATCTTTTGCTTTCCGACTTACCTCACGTTCTGTCATTATCTCTAGGTTCATCTATGGTGCCTCAAAGAGCAGTGTTTCACTGTTTTCCATGGCTAATAATCCATTGTGTACATGGAGCACTTCTTCTTTATCCATTCATCCATTGATGGACATTTTGGTTGCTTCCGTGTCTTGGCTATTGTGAAAACTCCTGCAGTGAAGCTGTTGCAGCCTGTGCCTCCTCGACTCTGGTCTTCTGAGGTGAGAGGCTCAGCACTGGGCCTGCTGAGTGGAATGCTGGCTCAAATTCTACTTTTAAACGCAGCTCTTTTCTGTTCTCATTATTGGCTCTTACCACATTACATCTCACCAGCAGCTAGAGGGTACACGGTTCTCTAAAACCCCATCAGCATTTATTGTTTGTAGACTTTTGGCTGATGGTACTTGACTTGCGTGAGTTGAAACCTTTTTGTAGGCTAGATTTGCATGAGTCTAATAATTCCTGATGTTTAGCTTTTACCCTTTTTCCTTTTTTTTTAAATAGTGAGTAAAACTTAGCTCTTCCTACTATCTCCTTGAAAAATTTGCCAGTTTTGAATTTTTTTGGCCATTCCATACCTCTGCACAGTTCTTGAGGGCAGTTGTCCTTTACAGTCCTGCGTCCTTGTGAATGTTAAGTGACCATTAGCTGTGGTTTTAAAGCCGCTCTTGTGGGAAACGGCCACAAGGTGGCAGCATTTCTACATTTCCATCTCTGGCATTTTGGGCAACAGAGCTTTCCTGGAAATCGTGTTTGTAGGCTGAAAATTAGAGTGGAATGTGCCAGGGAAAACCCCCAAGAGCTTATATCTGCTTACTTCTAGTTTGCTTTTTAAATATAATTTTTATTATTTATCAGAGCAAATTTGCGAAAAATGTGTGTGTTCTAGGTGTACAGAATCTGGCTCATTATACCTATGTATCGATCTATTCACCTTTGGATCCTTTCCCGTGTAGGTTATTACAGAGTGTTGAGTAGACCTCTCTTGGTATTCCATAGCTATTTTGTGATTATATATTTCATATATATTAGTACATGTCTGTTAACCCCCATATCCTAATTCATACATTCCTTACACCTTTCCATTTGGTTAAACATAATTTGGTTTTCTGAATCTGTGAGTGTCCTTCTCTTGGAAATTATTTCATGGGTATCACTTTTTATGTAACACCTATAAGTGATGTAAGAGGATATTTTTCTTTTGGTTTCTTTCTTACTTCAAGTTGGGTGACTATCTCTAGATCCTTCTATGGTGGTGTCAATGGCACTGTTCCATGCTTTTCCATGGCTAGTATTCCATTGTGTACATGGACGACTTCTTCTTGGTGCCTATTTCTGTTGCTGGACAATGTTTTGAAGAAACATTGGTTTCTTCCAGGTCTTGGCTCTGGTACATGTTGCTGCAGTGCAGGTTTGCCAGTCTGTGCCTTTTTGATTCAGGTCTACTCAGGTGATAGGCCCATCAATTGCCCTACCAGATCACATGGTAGTTCAATTTTTACCTTTAAACAAACCTCCATTCTCTTCTCAGTACTGGCTGTTACCAGGTTACATCCCACCAGCAGCTAGAGGGTACACAGTTCTCTAAAACCCCTTCAGCATTTATACTATGTAGCCTCTTTCTGCTGATGATCATTCTGACGACTGTGAGGTGAAAGTTTTTGTAGACTGGATTTGCATGGTTTTATTAATTCCTGATGTTAAGCATTTTCCCATGCCCTTTCTTTCATAACAGAAAAAAGAAAGAAAGAGAATACAAAATGTGCGTAAAATCTGGGTCTTGAAATTGTCGTTTTGATATATGCACATCTTTGAGATTTTTGCTCGATTTACGACCCAAGGATTTGTTTTGAGGGCAGGTGTCATTTACAGGCCTGCAATTATTTTGACTATCAAGTAACCATTAGTGCTGGGTTTAGAGCTGCTGTTGTGTGAAACGGCCACAAGGTGGCAGCAGTTCTCCTTTACCTATTCTGGTTACTAGAGCAACAGTGCCTCAAGGGAAGTCATGTTCTAGGTTCTCAATTAGAATGGAATGTGCCGGGAAAAAACCCCTTAAGTTTATATCTGACTATTTCTTGTTCGTGTTTTAAATGTAATTTTCATTTTTTATCACAGCAAGGGTGATTACAATTTTTTGCTTGTTCTAGGTGTGCAAGATGTTGTTGTTTTACATATATACATATATCTATTGTTCTTTGGATCCTTTTCCCATTGTAGGTTATGACACAATGTTGAGTAGTCTTCTCGTGGTATTCCGTGGGTCTATGGTGATTTTATACTTCACCTGTGTTTGTATATCTCTGTTTAACCCGGCATCCTAATGTATCCAATCCTCACACCTTTCCATTGGTGAACCATAAGTTTGTTTAATGAATCTATGATTGCTTTTCTTTGTGGAAATATCTTCACTGGTATCAATTTTTAGGTAACACCTATAAGTGATATCATAGGATATGTGTCTTTCGCTTTCTGACTTACTACAAGTTGCGTGATTACTTCTGGACTCATCTACTGTGCTGCAAATGGCATTGTGTCATTTTTTCCTTGGCTAATATTCCATCTGTACGTGTACCATTTCTTTGTCCACTCATCTGTTGGTGGACTTATTGTTTGCTTCCATGTCTTGGCTACTGTAGTACTGCTGCAATGCACATTTGCCTGCCTGTGTCTTTCCAATTCTGTCGGTTATACGTGCAGGAATGGGCCTGCTGGATCGTATGGCAGACAAACGTTTACCTTGTAAAGGCACCTCCATTCTGTTCTCATTAGTGGCTTTTACCAGGTTACGTCCCACTTAAAGATGAGGGTATGCACTTTTCCACAACCCATTCAGCATTTATTGTTTGTAGTTTTCCTGCTTATGTTTATTCTGACTGGTGTGAGCTGATACCTCTTTGTGGTTGGATTTGCATGCATCTCATAATCCCTTGAAATTGAGCTTTCAGGCATGTCCTGTTTTTCTTCAAACTGTGAGTACAGCTTACCTCTTCAAATGGTTTTCTTGAAGTATTTGCCTGATTTGGAAATATTTTGCCCATTACCTCCCTGGAGACATTTTGAGGGCAGGTTTCATTTACAGCCCTCCAGTACTTGTGCATAGGAAGTGATCATAAGCACAGGTTTTAAAGCTGCTGTGGCAGGTAACGGCCATTGGGTGGCAGCATTTCTGCTTTCCCCACTCTGGTAACAAGGGAAACAGACCTTTCTGCCAGTGGTGTTCCTCAGTTATACATTAGAGTGGAACGTGCCCGGATAACTCCACAAATGTTGATTTTTCCTTACTTATGTTTGGTTTCCAAATTGAATTTATTTCTTTTTATTGGAGTAATATTCCATTGTGTACATTGACCACTACGTCTTTGTGCATTCCTCGTTTGGCGGACATTTTTGTTGCTTCCAAGTGTTGGCTGCGGTAAATATTCCTGGAGTGCAAGATTGCTAGCATGTGTCTTTTTGATTCACAACCTCTCAGGCGATAGGCAGAGCAGTGGGTATGCTTGATTGAATGGTAGCTCAATATCTACCTTTCCAAGGCACCTCGTTTTTGTTTTCATTACTGGCTCTTACCAGGTCCCACTTTGAAGCGAGGGTACACATTGTTCCACAACCCCTTCAGCATTTATTCTTTGCAGAAGTTTTGCTGGTGGCCATTCTGACTAGTGTCAGCTGATAGGTTTTTGTAATTTGGGTTTGCATGTCTTCAAAAATACCAAAAAATTCATCATTTTACACGCCGTTTTCTTTTCTGTTAAAAATAGAATGTGAGTACAATATATCCCTTGAAATTGTCTTCTTGGAAGGTTGCCCTCTTTTGAATTTTTGGTCGATATTCGACCCCAGGATTTTTTTGGAGGGCAGGTCTCATTACAGAACTGCAGCTCAGGTGCATATTTAGTGGCCATTAGCACTGGGTTTAAAGCTGCTGTTGTAGGAAACGGCCAAAAGGAGGCAGCATTTCTCCAGTCCCAAATCTGGTTACTAGGGCAGCACAGCCTTTCTGGAAGTCGTGCTCCCAGGTTGTAAATTAGAATGGAATGTGCCAGGAAAACCCCCCGTAAGTTTATATCCCATTATTTCTTGTTCGTCTTTTAATTTTTTAAAATCGGGGTAATGATTAGAATATTGTTTATCCTAGGTGTATACAATCTGGTTCATTTGTACATTACATATGTATGTATGTATGTGTATATATGTATATATATATAATATATATTCATGTACAGATACTCTTCCCATGTAAATTATTGCAGAGTGTTCCATTGACCTCCCTTGCTATATGGTCGGTCTTTTTGATATGTGTATTTAATAGGTATTTGTACACGTATGGTAACCCTAATCTTAATTTTCCATTTCCCCCACCTATCCTTTTAGATAAGAAAAGTTTGTTTTCTAAGTCTGTGAGTTTCTTTCCTGTGAAAATACCATCATTTGTGTCAGTTGTTAGATAACGCCTATAAGTGATATCATAGTATATCTTTTGCTTTCCGACTTACCTCACGTTCTGTCATTATCTCTAGGTTCATCTATGGTGCCTCAAAGAGCAGTGTTTCACTGTTTTCCATGGCTAATAATCCATTGTGTACATGGAGCACTTCTTCTTTATCCATTCATCCATTGATGGACATTTTGGTTGCTTCCGTGTCTTGGCTATTGTGAAAACTCCTGCAGTGAAGCTGTTGCAGCCTGTGCCTCCTCGACTCTGGTCTTCTGAGGTGAGAGGCTCAGCACTGGGCCTGCTGAGTGGAATGCTGGCTCAAATTCTACTTTTAAACGCAGCTCTTTTCTGTTCTCATTATTGGCTCTTACCACATTACATCTCACCAGCAGCTAGAGGGTACACGGTTCTCTAAAACCCCATCAGCATTTATTGTTTGTAGACTTTTGGCTGATGGTACTTGACTTGCGTGAGTTGAAACCTTTTTGTAGGCTAGATTTGCATGAGTCTAATAATTCCTGATGTTTAGCTTTTACCCTTTTTCCTTTTTTTTTAAATAGTGAGTAAAACTTAGCTCTTCCTACTATCTCCTTGAAAAATTTGCCAGTTTTGAATTTTTTTGGCCATTCCATACCTCTGCACAGTTCTTGAGGGCAGTTGTCCTTTACAGTCCTGCGTCCTTGTGAATGTTAAGTGACCATTAGCTGTGGTTTTAAAGCCGCTCTTGCGGGAAACGGCCACAAGGCGGCAGCATTTCTACATTTCCATCTCTGGCATTTTGGGCAACAGAGCTTTCCTGGAAATCGCGTTTGTAGGCTGAAAATTAGAGTGGAATGTGCCAGGGAAAACCCCCAAGAGCTTATATCTGCTTACTTCTAGTTTGCTTTTTAAATATAATTTTTATTATTTATCAGAGCAAATTTGCAAAAAATGTGTGTGTTCTAGGTGTACAGAATCTGGCTCATTATACCTATGTATCGATCTATTCACCTTTGGATCCTTTCCCGTGTAGGTTATTACAGAGTGTTGAGTAGACCTCTCTTGGTATTCCATAGCTATTTTGTGATTATATATTTCATATATATTAGTACATGTCTGTTAACCCCCATATCCTAATTCATACATTCCTTACACCTTTCCATTTGGTTAAACATAATTTGGTTTTCTGAATCTGTGAGTGTCCTTCTCTTGGAAATTATTTCATGGGTATCACTTTTTATGTAACACCTATAAGTGATGTAAGAGGATATTTTTCTTTTGGTTTCTTTCTTACTTCAAGTTGGGTGACTATCTCTAGATCCTTCTATGGTGGTGTCAATGGCACTGTTCCATGCTTTTCCATGGCTAGTATTCCATTGTGTACATGGACGACTTCTTCTTGGTGCCTATTTCTGTTGCTGGACATTTTGGTTTCTTCCAGGTCTTGGCTCTGGTACATGTTGCTGCAGTGCAGGTTTGCCAGTCTGTGCCTTTTTGATTCAGGTCTACTCAGGTGATAGGCCCATCAATTGCCCTACCAGATCACATGGTAGCTCAATTTTTACCTTTAAACAAACCTCCATTCTCTTCTCAGTACTGGCTGTTACCAGGTTACATCCCACCAGCAGCTAGAGGGTACACAGTTCTCTAAAACCCCTTCAGCATTTATACTATGTAGCCTCTTTCTGCTGATGATCATTCTGACGACTGTGAGGTGAAAGTTTTTGTAGACTGGATTTGCATGGTTTTATTAATTCCTGATGTTAAGCATTTTCCCATGCCCTTTCTTTCATAACAGAAAAAAGAAAGAAAGAGAATACAAAATGTGCGTAAAATCTGGGTCTTGAAATTGTCGTTTTGATATATGCACATCTTTGAGATTTTTGCTCGATTTACGACCCAAGGATTTGTTTTGAGGGCAGGTGTCATTTACAGGCCTGCAATTATTTTGACTATCAAGTAACCATTAGTGCTGGGTTTAGAGCTGCTGTTGTGTGAAACGGCCACAAGGTGGCAGCAGTTCTCCTTTACCTATTCTGGTTACTAGAGCAACAGTGCCTCAAGGGAAGTCATGTTCTAGGTTCTCAATTAGAATGGAATGTGCCGGGAAAAAACCCCTTAAGTTTATATCTGACTATTTCTTGTTCGTGTTTTAAATGTAATTTTCATTTTTTATCACAGCAAGGGTGATTACAATTTTTTGCTTGTTCTAGGTGTGCAAGATGTTGTTGTTTTACATATATACATATATCTATTGTTCTTTGGATCCTTTTCCCATTGTAGGTTATGACACAATGTTGAGTAGTCTTCTCGTGGTATTCCGTGGGTCTATGGTGATTTTATACTTCACCTGTGTTTGTATATCTCTGTTTAACCCGGCATCCTAATGTATCCAATCCTCACACCTTTCCATTGGTGAACCATAAGTTTGTTTAATGAATCTATGATTGCCTTTCTTTGTGGAAATATCTTCACTGGTATCAATTTTTAGGTAACACCTATAAGTGATATCATAGGATATGTGTCTTTCGCTTTCTGACTTACTACAAGTTGCGTGATTACTTCTGGACTCATCTACTGTGCTGCAAATGGCATTGTGTCATTTTTTCCTTGGCTAATATTCCATCTGTACGTGTACCATTTCTTTGCCCACTCATCTGTTGGTGGACTTATTGTTTGCTTCCATGTCTTGGCTACTGTAGTACTGCTGCAATGCACATTTGCCTGCCTGTGTCTTTCCAATTCTGTCGGTTATACGTGCAGGAATGGGCCTGCTGGATCGTATGGCAGACAAACGTTTACCTTGTAAAGGCACCTCCATTCTGTTCTCATTAGTGGCTTTTACCAGGTTACGTCCCACTTAAAGATGAGGGTATGCACTTTTCCACAACCCATTCAGCATTTATTGTTTGTAGTTTTCCTGCTTATGTTTATTCTGACTGGTGTGGGCTGATACCTCTTTGTGGTTGGATTTGCATGCATCTCATAATCCCTTGAAATTGAGCTTTCAGGCATGTCCTGTTTTTCTTCAAACTGTGAGTACAGCTTACCTCTTCAAATGGTTTTCTTGAAGTATTTGCCTGATTTGGAAATATTTTGCCCATTACCTCCCTGAAGACATTTTGAGGGCAGGTTTCATTTACAGCCCTCCAGTACTTGTGCATAGGAAGTGATCATAAGCACAGGTTTTAAAGCTGCTGTGGCAGGTAACGGCCATTGGGTGGCAGCATTTCTGCTTTCCCCACTCTGGTAACAAGGGAAACAGACCTTTCTGCCAGTGGTGTTCCTCGGTTATACATTAGAGTGGAACGTGCCCGGATAACTCCACAAATGTTGATTTTTCCTTACTTATGTTTGGTTTCCAAATTGAATTTATTTCTTTTTATTGGAGTAATATTCCATTGTGTACATTGACCACTACGTCTTTGTGCATTCCTCGTTTGGCGGACATTTTTGTTGCTTCCAAGTGTTGGCTGCGGTAAATATTCCTGGAGTGCAAGATTGCTAGCATGTGTCTTTTTGATTCACAACCTCTCAGGCGATAGGCAGAGCAGTGGGTATGCTTGATTGAATGGTAGCTGAAGATCTACCTTTCCAAGGCACCTCGTTTTTGTTTTCATTACTGGCTCTTACCAGGTCCCACTTTGAAGCGAGGGTACACGTTGCTCCACAACCCCTTCAGCATTTATTCTTTGCAGAAGTTTTGCTGGTGGCCATTCTGACTAGTGTCAGCTGATAGGTTTTTGTAATTTGGGTTTGCATGTCTTCAAAAATACCAAAAAATTCATCATTTTACACGCCGTTTTCTTTTCTGTTAAAAATAGAATGTGAGTACAATATATCCCTTGAAATTGTCTTCTTGGAAGGTTGCCCTCTTTTGAATTTTTGGTCGATATTCGACCCCAGGATTTTTTTGGAGGGCAGGTCTCATTACAGAACTGCAGCTCTGGTGCATATTTAGTGGCCATTAGCACTGGGTTTAAAGCTGCTGTTGTAGGAAACGGCCAAAAGGAGGCAGCATTTCTCCAGTCCCAAATCTGGTTACTAGGGCAGCACAGCCTTTCTGGAAGTCGTGCTCCCAGGTTGTAAATTAGAATGGAATGTGCCAGGAAAACCCCCCGTAAGTTTATATCCCATTATTTCTTGTTCGTCTTTTAATTTTTTTAAATCGGGGTAATGATTAGAATATTGTTTATCCTAGGTGTATACAATCTGGTTCATTTGTACATTACATATGTATGTATGTGTTTGTATATATATATAATATATATTCATGTACAGATACTCTTCCCATGTAAATTATTGCAGAGTGTTCCATTGACCTCCCTTGCTATATGGTCGGTCTTTTTGATATATGTATTTAATAGGTATTTGTACACGTATGGTAACCCTAATCTTAATTTTCCATTTCCCCCACCTATCCTTTTAGATAAGAAAAGTTTGTTTTCTAAGTCTGTGAGTTTCTTTCCTGTGAAAATACCATCATTTGTGTCAGTTGTTAGATAACGCCTATAAGTGATATCATAGTATATTTTTGCTTTCCGACTTACCTCACGTTCTGTCATTATCTCTAGGTTCATCTATGGTGCCTCAAAGAGCAGTGTTTCACTGTTTTCCATGGCTAATAATCCATTGTGTACATGGAGCACTTCTTCTTTATCCATTCATCCATTGATGGACATTTTGGTTGCTTCCGTGTCTTGGCTATTGTGAAAACTCCTGCAGTGAAGCTGTTGCAGCCTGTGCCTCCTCGACTCTGGTCTTCTGAGGTGAGAGGCTCAGCACTGGGCCTGCTGAGTGGAATGCTGGCTCAAATTCTACTTTTAAATGCAGCTCTTTTCTGTTCTCATTATTGGCTCTTACCACATTACATCTCACCAGCAGCTAGAGGGTACACGGTTCTCTAAAACCCCATCAGCATTTATTGTTTGTAGACTTTTGGCTGATGGTACTTGACTTGCGTGAGTTGAAACCTTTTTGTAGGCTAGATTTGCATGAGTCTAATAATTCCTGATGTTTAGCTTTTACCCTTTTTCCTTTTTTTTTAAATAGTGAGTAAAACTTAGCTCTTCCTACTATCTCCTTGAAAAATTTGCCAGTTTTGAATTTTTTTGGCCATTCCATACCTCTGCACAGTTCTTGAGGGCAGTTGTCCTTTACAGTCCTGCGTCCTTGTGAATGTTAAGTGACCATTAGCTGTGGTTTTAAAGCTGCTCTTGCGGGAAACGGCCACAAGGCGGCAGCATTTCTACATTTCCATCTCTGGCATTTTGGGCAACAGAGCTTTCCTGGAAATCGTGTTTGTAGGCTGAAAATTAGAGTGGAATGTGCCAGGGAAAACCCCCAAGAGCTTATATCTGCTTACTTCTAGTTTGCTTTTTAAATATAATTTTTATTATTTATCAGAGCAAATTTGCGAAAAATGTGTGTGTTCTAGGTGTACAGAATCTGGCTCATTATACCTATGTATCGATCTATTCACCTTTGGATCCTTTCCCGTGTAGGTTATTACAGAGTGTTGAGTAGACCTCTCTTGGTATTCCATAGCTATTTTGTGATTATATATTTCATATATATTAGTACATGTCTGTTAACCCCCATATCCTAATTCATACATTCCTTACACCTTTCCATTTGGTTAAACATAATTTGGTTTTCTGAATCTGTGAGTGTCCTTCTCTTGGAAATTATTTCATGGGTATCACTTTTTATGTAACACCTATAAGTGATGTAAGAGGATATTTTTCTTTTGGTTTCTTTCTTACTTCAAGTTGGGTGACTATCTCTAGATCCTTCTATGGTGGTGTCAATGGCACTGTTCCATGCTTTTCCATGGCTAGTATTCCATTGTGTACATGGACGACTTCTTCTTGGTGCCTATTTCTGTTGCTGGACAATGTTTTGAAGAAACATTGGTTTCTTCCAGGTCTTGGCTCTGGTACATGTTGCTGCAGTGCAGGTTTGCCAGTCTGTGCCTTTTTGATTCAGGTCTACTCAGGTGATAGGCCCATCAATTGCCCTACCAGATCACATGGTAGCTCAATTTTTACCTTTAAACAAACCTCCATTCTCTTCTCAGTACTGGCTGTTACCAGGTTACATCCCACCAGCAGCTAGAGGGTACACAGTTCTCTAAAACCCCTTCAGCATTTATACTATGTAGCCTCTTTCTGCTGATGATCATTCTGACGACTGTGAGGTGAAAGATTTTGTAGACTGGATTTGCATGGTTTTATTAATTCCTGATGTTAAGCATTTTCCCATGCCCTTTCTTTCATAACAGAAAAAAGAAAGAAAGAGAATACAAAATGTGCGTAAAATCTGGGTCTTGAAATTGTCGTTTTGATATATGCACATCTTTGAGATTTTTGCTCGATTTACGACCCAAGGATTTGTTTTGAGGGCAGGTGTCATTTACAGGCCTGCAATTATTTTGACTATCAAGTAACCATTAGTGCTGGGTTTAGAGCTGCTGTTGTGTGAAACGGCCACAAGGTGGCAGCAGTTCTCCTTTACCTATTCTGGTTACTAGAGCAACAGTGCCTCAAGGGAAGTCATGTTCTAGGTTCTCAATTAGAATGGAATGTGCCGGGAAAAAACCCCTTAAGTTTATATCTGACTATTTCTTGTTCGTGTTTTAAATGTAATTTTCATTTTTTATCACAGCAAGGGTGATTACAATTTTTTGCTTGTTCTAGGTGTGCAAGATGTTGTTGTTTTACATATATACATATATCTATTGTTCTTTGGATCCTTTTCCCATTGTAGGTTATGACACAATGTTGAGTAGTCTTCTCGTGGTATTCCGTGGGTCTATGGTGATTTTATACTTCACCTGTGTTTGTATATCTCTGTTTAACCCGGCATCCTAATGTATCCAATCCTCACACCTTTCCATTGGTGAACCATAAGTTTGTTTAATGAATCTATGATTGCCTTTCTTTGTGGAAATATCTTCACTGGTATCAATTTTTAGGTAACACCTATAAGTGATATCATAGGATATGTGTCTTTCGCTTTCTGACTTACTACAAGTTGCGTGATTACTTCTGGACTCATCTACTGTGCTGCAAATGGCATTGTGTCATTTTTTCCTTGGCTAATATTCCATCTGTACGTGTACCATTTCTTTGTCCACTCATCTGTTGGTGGACTTATTGTTTGCTTCCATGTCTTGGC
This sequence comes from Pseudorca crassidens, assembly GCF_039906515.1. Classification (NCBI taxonomy): domain Eukaryota; kingdom Metazoa; phylum Chordata; class Mammalia; order Artiodactyla; family Delphinidae; genus Pseudorca; species Pseudorca crassidens. Next base: position 2,628,713 of record NC_090316.1, on the reverse strand, counting down.
TACTGTAGTACTGCTGCAATGCACATTTGCCTGCCTGTGTCTTTCCAATTCTGTCGGTTATACGTGCAGGAATGGGCCTGCTGGATCGTATGGCAGACAAACGTTTACCTTGTAAAGGCACCTCCATTCTGTTCTCATTAGTGGCTTTTACCAGGTTACGTCCCACTTAAAGATGAGGGTATGCACTTTTCCACAACCCATTCAGCATTTATTGTTTGTAGTTTTCCTGCTTATGTTTATTCTGACTGGTGTGAGCTGATACCTCTTTGTGGTTGGATTTGCATGCATCTCATAATCCCTTGAAATTGAGCTTTCAGGCATGTCCTGTTTTTCTTCAAACTGTGAGTACAGCTTACCTCTTCAAATGGTTTTCTTGAAGTATTTGCCTGATTTGGAAATATTTTGCCCATTACCTCCCTGGAGACATTTTGAGGGCAGGTTTCATTTACAGCCCTCCAGTACTTGTGCATAGGAAGTGATCATAAGCACAGGTTTTAAAGCTGCTGTGGCAGGTAACGGCCATTGGGTGGCAGCATTTCTGCTTTCCCCACTCTGGTAACAAGGGAAACAGACCTTTCTGCCAGTGGTGTTCCTCGGTTATACATTAGAGTGGAACGTGCCCGGATAACTCCACAAATGTTGATTTTTCCTTACTTATGTTTGGTTTCCAAATTGAATTTATTTCTTTTTATTGGAGTAATATTCCATTGTGTACATTGACCACTACGTCTTTGTGCATTCCTCGTTTGGCGGACATTTTTGTTGCTTCCAAGTGTTGGCTGCGGTAAATATTCCTGGAGTGCAAGATTGCTAGCATGTGTCTTTTTGATTCACAACCTCTCAGGCGATAGGCAGAGCAGTGGGTATGCTTGATTGAATGGTAGCTCAATATCTACCTTTCCAAGGCACCTCGTTTTTGTTTTCATTACTGGCTCTTACCAGGTCCCACTTTGAAGCGAGGGTACACATTGTTCCACAACCCCTTCAGCATTTATTCTTTGCAGAAGTTTTGCTGGTGGCCATTCTGACTAGTGTCAGCTGATAGGTTTTTGTAATTTGGGTTTGCATGTCTTCAAAAATACCAAAAAATTCATCATTTTACACGCCGTTTTCTTTTCTGTTAAAAATAGAATGTGAGTACAATATATCCCTTGAAATTGTCTTCTTGGAAGGTTGCCCTCTTTTGAATTTTTGGTCGATATTCGACCCCAGGATTTTTTTGGAGGGCAGGTCTCATTACAGAACTGCAGCTCAGGTGCATATTTAGTGGCCATTAGCACTGGGTTTAAAGCTGCTGTTGTAGGAAACGGCCAAAAGGAGGCAGCATTTCTCCAGTCCCAAATCTGGTTACTAGGGCAGCACAGCCTTTCTGGAAGTCGTGCTCCCAGGTTGTAAATTAGAATGGAATGTGCCAGGAAAACCCCCCGTAAGTTTATATCCCATTATTTCTTGTTCGTCTTTTAATTTTTTAAAATCGGGGTAATGATTAGAATATTGTTTATCCTAGGTGTATACAATCTGGTTCATTTGTACATTACATATGTATGTATGTATGTGTATATATGTATATATATATAATATATATTCATGTACAGATACTCTTCCCATGTAAATTATTGCAGAGTGTTCCATTGACCTCCCTTGCTATATGGTCGGTCTTTTTGATATGTGTATTTAATAGGTATTTGTACACGTATGGTAACCCTAATCTTAATTTTCCATTTCCCCCACCTATCCTTTTAGATAAGAAAAGTTTGTTTTCTAAGTCTGTGAGTTTCTTTCCTGTGAAAATACCATCATTTGTGTCAGTTGTTAGATAACGCCTATAAGTGATATCATAGTATATCTTTTGCTTTCCGACTTACCTCACGTTCTGTCATTATCTCTAGGTTCATCTATGGTGCCTCAAAGAGCAGTGTTTCACTGTTTTCCATGGCTAATAATCCATTGTGTACATGGAGCACTTCTTCTTTATCCATTCATCCATTGATGGACATTTTGGTTGCTTCCGTGTCTTGGCTATTGTGAAAACTCCTGCAGTGAAGCTGTTGCAGCCTGTGCCTCCTCGACTCTGGTCTTCTGAGGTGAGAGGCTCAGCACTGGGCCTGCTGAGTGGAATGCTGGCTCAAATTCTACTTTTAAACGCAGCTCTTTTCTGTTCTCATTATTGGCTCTTACCACATTACATCTCACCAGCAGCTAGAGGGTACACGGTTCTCTAAAACCCCATCAGCATTTATTGTTTGTAGACTTTTGGCTGATGGTACTTGACTTGCGTGAGTTGAAACCTTTTTGTAGGCTAGATTTGCATGAGTCTAATAATTCCTGATGTTTAGCTTTTACCCTTTTTCCTTTTTTTTTAAATAGTGAGTAAAACTTAGCTCTTCCTACTATCTCCTTGAAAAATTTGCCAGTTTTGAATTTTTTTGGCCATTCCATACCTCTGCACAGTTCTTGAGGGCAGTTGTCCTTTACAGTCCTGCGTCCTTGTGAATGTTAAGTGACCATTAGCTGTGGTTTTAAAGCTGCTCTTGCGGGAAACGGCCACAAGGCGGCAGCATTTCTACATTTCCATCTCTGGCATTTTGGGCAACAGAGCTTTCCTGGAAATCGTGTTTGTAGGCTGAAAATTAGAGTGGAATGTGCCAGGGAAAACCCCCAAGAGCTTATATCTGCTTACTTCTAGTTTGCTTTTTAAATATAATTTTTATTATTTATCAGAGCAAATTTGCGAAAAATGTGTGTGTTCTAGGTGTACAGAATCTGGCTCATTATACCTATGTATCGATCTATTCACCTTTGGATCCTTTCCCGTGTAGGTTATTACAGAGTGTTGAGTAGACCTCTCTTGGTATTCCATAGCTATTTTGTGATTATATATTTCATATATATTAGTACATGTCTGTTAACCCCCATATCCTAATTCATACATTCCTTACACCTTTCCATTTGGTTAAACATAATTTGGTTTTCTGAATCTGTGAGTGTCCTTCTCTTGGAAATTATTTCATGGGTATCACTTTTTATGTAACACCTATAAGTGATGTAAGAGGATATTTTTCTTTTGGTTTCTTTCTTACTTCAAGTTGGGTGACTATCTCTAGATCCTTCTATGGTGGTGTCAATGGCACTGTTCCATGCTTTTCCATGGCTAGTATTCCATTGTGTACATGGACGACTTCTTCTTGGTGCCTATTTCTGTTGCTGGACATTTTGGTTTCTTCCAGGTCTTGGCTCTGGTACATGTTGCTGCAGTGCAGGTTTGCCAGTCTGTGCCTTTTTGATTCAGGTCTACTCAGGTGATAGGCCCATCAATTGCCCTACCAGATCACATGGTAGCTCAATTTTTACCTTTAAACAAACCTCCATTCTCTTCTCAGTACTGGCTGTTACCAGGTTACATCCCACCAGCAGCTAGAGGGTACACAGTTCTCTAAAACCCCTTCAGCATTTATACTATGTAGCCTCTTTCTGCTGATGATCATTCTGACGACTGTGAGGTGAAAGTTTTTGTAGACTGGATTTGCATGGTTTTATTAATTCCTGATGTTAAGCATTTTCCCATGCCCTTTCTTTCATAACAGAAAAAAGAAAGAAAGAGAATACAAAATGTGCGTAAAATCTGGGTCTTGAAATTGTCGTTTTGATATATGCACATCTTTGAGATTTTTGCTCGATTTACGACCCAAGGATTTGTTTTGAGGGCAGGTGTCATTTACAGGCCTGCAATTATTTTGACTATCAAGTAACCATTAGTGCTGGGTTTAGAGCTGCTGTTGTGTGAAACGGCCACAAGGTGGCAGCAGTTCTCCTTTACCTATTCTGGTTACTAGAGCAACAGTGCCTCAAGGGAAGTCATGTTCTAGGTTCTCAATTAGAATGGAATGTGCCGGGAAAAAACCCCTTAAGTTTATATCTGACTATTTCTTGTTCGTGTTTTAAATGTAATTTTCATTTTTTATCACAGCAAGGGTGATTACAATTTTTTGCTTGTTCTAGGTGTGCAAGATGTTGTTGTTTTACATATATACATATATCTATTGTTCTTTGGATCCTTTTCCCATTGTAGGTTATGACACAATGTTGAGTAGTCTTCTCGTGGTATTCCGTGGGTCTATGGTGATTTTATACTTCACCTGTGTTTGTATATCTCTGTTTAACCCGGCATCCTAATGTATCCAATCCTCACACCTTTCCATTGGTGAACCATAAGTTTGTTTAATGAATCTATGATTGCCTTTCTTTGTGGAAATATCTTCACTGGTATCAATTTTTAGGTAACACCTATAAGTGATATCATAGGATATGTGTCTTTCGCTTTCTGACTTACTACAAGTTGCGTGATTACTTCTGGACTCATCTACTGTGCTGCAAATGGCATTGTGTCATTTTTTCCTTGGCTAATATTCCATCTGTACGTGTACCATTTCTTTGCCCACTCATCTGTTGGTGGACTTATTGTTTGCTTCCATGTCTTGGCTACTGTAGTACTGCTGCAATGCACATTTGCCTGCCTGTGTCTTTCCAATTCTGTCGGTTATACGTGCAGGAATGGGCCTGCTGGATCGTATGGCAGACAAACGTTTACCTTGTAAAGGCACCTCCATTCTGTTCTCATTAGTGGCTTTTACCAGGTTACGTCCCACTTAAAGATGAGGGTATGCACTTTTCCACAACCCATTCAGCATTTATTGTTTGTAGTTTTCCTGCTTATGTTTATTCTGACTGGTGTGGGCTGATACCTCTTTGTGGTTGGATTTGCATGCATCTCATAATCCCTTGAAATTGAGCTTTCAGGCATGTCCTGTTTTTCTTCAAACTGTGAGTACAGCTTACCTCTTCAAATGGTTTTCTTGAAGTATTTGCCTGATTTGGAAATATTTTGCCCATTACCTCCCTGAAGACATTTTGAGGGCAGGTTTCATTTACAGCCCTCCAGTACTTGTGCATAGGAAGTGATCATAAGCACAGGTTTTAAAGCTGCTGTGGCAGGTAACGGCCATTGGGTGGCAGCATTTCTGCTTTCCCCACTCTGGTAACAAGGGAAACAGACCTTTCTGCCAGTGGTGTTCCTCGGTTATACATTAGAGTGGAACGTGCCCGGATAACTCCACAAATGTTGATTTTTCCTTACTTATGTTTGGTTTCCAAATTGAATTTATTTCTTTTTATTGGAGTAATATTCCATTGTGTACATTGACCACTACGTCTTTGTGCATTCCTCGTTTGGCGGACATTTTTGTTGCTTCCAAGTGTTGGCTGCGGTAAATATTCCTGGAGTGCAAGATTGCTAGCATGTGTCTTTTTGATTCACAACCTCTCAGGCGATAGGCAGAGCAGTGGGTATGCTTGATTGAATGGTAGCTGAAGATCTACCTTTCCAAGGCACCTCGTTTTTGTTTTCATTACTGGCTCTTACCAGGTCCCACTTTGAAGCGAGGGTACACGTTGCTCCACAACCCCTTCAGCATTTATTCTTTGCAGAAGTTTTGCTGGTGGCCATTCTGACTAGTGTGAGCTGATAGGTTTTTGTAATTTGGGTTTGCATGTCTTCAAAAATACCAAAAAATTCATCATTTTACACGCCGTTTTCTTTTCTGTTAAAAATAGAATGTGAGTACAATATATCCCTTGAAATTGTCTTCTTGGAAGGTTGCCCTCTTTTGAATTTTTGGTCGATATTCGACCCCAGGATTTTTTTGGAGGGCAGGTCTCATTACAGAACTGCAGCTCTGGTGCATATTTAGTGGCCATTAGCACTGGGTTTAAAGCTGCTGTTGTAGGAAACGGCCAAAAGGAGGCAGCATTTCTCCAGTCCCAAATCTGGTTACTAGGGCAGCACAGCCTTTCTGGAAGTCGTGCTCCCAGGTTGTAAATTAGAATGGAATGTGCCAGGAAAACCCCCCGTAAGTTTATATCCCATTATTTCTTGTTCGTCTTTTAATTTTTTTAAATCGGGGTAATGATTAGAATATTGTTTATCCTAGGTGTATACAATCTGGTTCATTTGTACATTACATATGTATGTATGTGTTTGTATATATATATAATATATATTCATGTACAGATACTCTTCCCATGTAAATTATTGCAGAGTGTTCCATTGACCTCCCTTGCTATATGGTCGGTCTTTTTGATATATGTATTTAATAGGTATTTGTACACGTATGGTAACCCTAATCTTAATTTTCCATTTCCCCCACCTATCCTTTTAGATAAGAAAAGTTTGTTTTCTAAGTCTGTGAGTTTCTTTCCTGTGAAAATACCATCATTTGTGTCAGTTGTTAGATAACGCCTATAAGTGATATCATAGTATATTTTTGCTTTCCGACTTACCTCACGTTCTGTCATTATCTCTAGGTTCATCTATGGTGCCTCAAAGAGCAGTGTTTCACTGTTTTCCATGGCTAATAATCCATTGTGTACATGGAGCACTTCTTCTTTATCCATTCATCCATTGATGGACATTTTGGTTGCTTCCGTGTCTTGGCTATTGTGAAAACTCCTGCAGTGAAGCTGTTGCAGCCTGTGCCTCCTCGACTCTGGTCTTCTGAGGTGAGAGGCTCAGCACTGGGCCTGCTGAGTGGAATGCTGGCTCAAATTCTACTTTTAAATGCAGCTCTTTTCTGTTCTCATTATTGGCTCTTACCACATTACATCTCACCAGCAGCTAGAGGGTACACGGTTCTCTAAAACCCCATCAGCATTTATTGTTTGTAGACTTTTGGCTGATGGTACTTGACTTGCGTGAGTTGAAACCTTTTTGTAGGCTAGATTTGCATGAGTCTAATAATTCCTGATGTTTAGCTTTTACCCTTTTTCCTTTTTTTTTAAATAGTGAGTAAAACTTAGCTCTTCCTACTATCTCCTTGAAAAATTTGCCAGTTTTGAATTTTTTTGGCCATTCCATACCTCTGCACAGTTCTTGAGGGCAGTTGTCCTTTACAGTCCTGCGTCCTTGTGAATGTTAAGTGACCATTAGCTGTGGTTTTAAAGCTGCTCTTGCGGGAAACGGCCACAAGGCGGCAGCATTTCTACATTTCCATCTCTGGCATTTTGGGCAACAGAGCTTTCCTGGAAATCGTGTTTGTAGGCTGAAAATTAGAGTGGAATGTGCCAGGGAAAACCCCCAAGAGCTTATATCTGCTTACTTCTAGTTTGCTTTTTAAATATAATTTTTATTATTTATCAGAGCAAATTTGCGAAAAATGTGTGTGTTCTAGGTGTACAGAATCTGGCTCATTATACCTATGTATCGATCTATTCACCTTTGGATCCTTTCCCGTGTAGGTTATTACAGAGTGTTGAGTAGACCTCTCTTGGTATTCCATAGCTATTTTGTGATTATATATTTCATATATATTAGTACATGTCTGTTAACCCCCATATCCTAATTCATACATTCCTTACACCTTTCCATTTGGTTAAACATAATTTGGTTTTCTGAATCTGTGAGTGTCCTTCTCTTGGAAATTATTTCATGGGTATCACTTTTTATGTAACACCTATAAGTGATGTAAGAGGATATTTTTCTTTTGGTTTCTTTCTTACTTCAAGTTGGGTGACTATCTCTAGATCCTTCTATGGTGGTGTCAATGGCACTGTTCCATGCTTTTCCATGGCTAGTATTCCATTGTGTACATGGACGACTTCTTCTTGGTGCCTATTTCTGTTGCTGGACAATGTTTTGAAGAAACATTGGTTTCTTCCAGGTCTTGGCTCTGGTACATGTTGCTGCAGTGCAGGTTTGCCAGTCTGTGCCTTTTTGATTCAGGTCTACTCAGGTGATAGGCCCATCAATTGCCCTACCAGATCACATGGTAGCTCAATTTTTACCTTTAAACAAACCTCCATTCTCTTCTCAGTACTGGCTGTTACCAGGTTACATCCCACCAGCAGCTAGAGGGTACACAGTTCTCTAAAACCCCTTCAGCATTTATACTATGTAGCCTCTTTCTGCTGATGATCATTCTGACGACTGTGAGGTGAAAGTTTTTGTAGACTGGATTTGCATGGTTTTATTAATTCCTGATGTTAAGCATTTTCCCATGCCCTTTCTTTCATAACAGAAAAAAGAAAGAAAGAGAATACAAAATGTGCGTAAAATCTGGGTCTTGAAATTGTCGTTTTGATATATGCACATCTTTGAGATTTTTGCTCGATTTACGACCCAAGGATTTGTTTTGAGGGCAGGTGTCATTTACAGGCCTGCAATTATTTTGACTATCAAGTAACCATTAGTGCTGGGTTTAGAGCTGCTGTTGTGTGAAACGGCCACAAGGTGGCAGCAGTTCTCCTTTACCTATTCTGGTTACTAGAGCAACAGTGCCTCAAGGGAAGTCATGTTCTAGGTTCTCAATTAGAATGGAATGTGCCGGGAAAAAACCCCTTAAGTTTATATCTGACTATTTCTTGTTCGTGTTTTAAATGTAATTTTCATTTTTTATCACAGCAAGGGTGATTACAATTTTTTGCTTGTTCTAGGTGTGCAAGATGTTGTTGTTTTACATATATACATATATCTATTGTTCTTTGGATCCTTTTCCCATTGTAGGTTATGACACAATGTTGAGTAGTCTTCTCGTGGTATTCCGTGGGTCTATGGTGATTTTATACTTCACCTGTGTTTGTATATCTCTGTTTAACCCGGCATCCTAATGTATCCAATCCTCACACCTTTCCATTGGTGAACCATAAGTTTGTTTAATGAATCTATGATTGCCTTTCTTTGTGGAAATATCTTCACTGGTATCAATTTTTAGGTAACACCTATAAGTGATATCATAGGATATGTGTCTTTCGCTTTCTGACTTACTACAAGTTGCGTGATTACTTCTGGACTCATCTACTGTGCTGCAAATGGCATTGTGTCATTTTTTCCTTGGCTAATATTCCATCTGTACGTGTACCATTTCTTTGCCCACTCATCTGTTGGTGGACTTATTGTTTGCTTCCATGTCTTGGCTACTGTAGTACTGCTGCAATGCACATTTGCCTGCCTGTGTCTTTCCAATTCTGTCGGTTATACGTGCAGGAATGGGCCTGCTGGATCGTATGGCAGACAAACGTTTACCTTGTAAAGGCACCTCCATTCTGTTCTCATTAGTGGCTTTTACCAGGTTACGTCCCACTTAAAGATGAGGGTATGCACTTTTCCACAACCCATTCAGCATTTATTGTTTGTAGTTTTCCTGCTTATGTTTATTCTGACTGGTGTGGGCTGATACCTCTTTGTGGTTGGATTTGCATGCATCTCATAATCCCTTGAAATTGAGCTTTCAGGCATGTCCTGTTTTTCTTCAAACTGTGAGTACAGCTTACCTCTTCAAATGGTTTTCTTGAAGTATTTGCCTGATTTGGAAATATTTTGCCCATTACCTCCCTGAAGACATTTTGAGGGCAGGTTTCATTTACAGCCCTCCAGTACTTGTGCATAGGAAGTGATCATAAGCACAGGTTTTAAAGCTGCTGTGGCAGGTAACGGCCATTGGGTGGCAGCATTTCTGCTTTCCCCACTCTGGTAACAAGGGAAACAGACCTTTCTGCCAGTGGTGTTCCTCGGTTATACATTAGAGTGGAACGTGCCCGGATAACTCCACAAATGTTGATTTTTCCTTACTTATGTTTGGTTTCCAAATTGAATTTATTTCTTTTTATTGGAGTAATATTCCATTGTGTACATTGACCACTACGTCTTTGTGCATTCCTCGTTTGGCGGACATTTTTGTTGCTTCCAAGTGTTGGCTGCGGTAAATATTCCTGGAGTGCAAGATTGCTAGCATGTGTCTTTTTGATTCACAACCTCTCAGGCGATAGGCAGAGCAGTGGGTATGCTTGATTGAATGGTAGCTGAAGATCTACCTTTCCAAGGCACCTCGTTTTTGTTTTCATTACTGGCTCTTACCAGGTCCCACTTTGAAGCGAGGGTACACGTTGCTCCACAACCCCTTCAGCATTTATTCTTTGCAGAAGTTTTGCTGGTGGCCATTCTGACTAGTGTGAGCTGATAGGTTTTTGTAATTTGGGTTTGCATGTCTTCAAAAATACCAAAAAATTCATCATTTTACACGCCGTTTTCTTTTCTGTTAAAAATAGAATGTGAGTACAATATATCCCTTGAAATTGTCTTCTTGGAAGGTTGCCCTCTTTTGAATTTTTGGTCGATATTCGACCCCAGGATTTTTTTGGAGGGCAGGTCTCATTACAGAACTGCAGCTCTGGTGCATATTTAGTGGCCATTAGCACTGGGTTTAAAGCTGCTGTTGTAGGAAACGGCCAAAAGGAGGCAGCATTTCTCCAGTCCCAAATCTGGTTACTAGGGCAGCACAGCCTTTCTGGAAGTCGTGCTCCCAGGTTGTAAATTAGAATGGAATGTGCCAGGAAAACCCCCCGTAAGTTTATATCCCATTATTTCTTGTTCGTCTTTTAATTTTTTTAAATCGGGGTAATGATTAGAATATTGTTTATCCTAGGTGTATACAATCTGGTTCATTTGTACATTACATATGTATGTATGTGTTTGTATATATATATAATATATATTCATGTACAGATACTCTTCCCATGTAAATTATTGCAGAGTGTTCCATTGACCTCCCTTGCTATATGGTCGGTCTTTTTGATATATGTATTTAATAGGTATTTGTACACGTATGGTAACCCTAATCTTAATTTTCCATTTCCCCCACCTATCCTTTTAGATAAGAAAAGTTTGTTTTCTAAGTCTGTGAGTTTCTTTCCTGTGAAAATACCATCATTTGTGTCAGTTGTTAGATAACGCCTATAAGTGATATCATAGTATATTTTTGCTTTCCGACTTACCTCACGTTCTGTCATTATCTCTAGGTTCATCTATGGTGCCTCAAAGAGCAGTGTTTCACTGTTTTCCATGGCTAATAATCCATTGTGTACATGGAGCACTTCTTCTTTATCCATTCATCCATTGATGGACATTTTGGTTGCTTCCGTGTCTTGGCTATTGTGAAAACTCCTGCAGTGAAGCTGTTGCAGCCTGTGCCTCCTCGACTCTGGTCTTCTGAGGTGAGAGGCTCAGCACTGGGCCTGCTGAGTGGAATGCTGGCTCAAATTCTACTTTTAAATGCAGCTCTTTTCTGTTCTCATTATTGGCTCTTACCACATTACATCTCACCAGCAGCTAGAGGGTACACGGTTCTCTAAAACCCCATCAGCATTTATTGTTTGTAGACTTTTGGCTGATGGTACTTGACTTGCGTGAGTTGAAACCTTTTTGTAGGCTAGATTTGCATGAGTCTAATAATTCCTGATGTTTAGCTTTTACCCTTTTTCCTTTTTTTTTAAATAGTGAGTAAAACTTAGCTCTTCCTACTATCTCCTTGAAAAATTTGCCAGTTTTGAATTTTTTTGGCCATTCCATACCTCTGCACAGTTCTTGAGGGCAGTTGTCCTTTACAGTCCTGCGTCCTTGTGAATGTTAAGTGACCATTAGCTGTGGTTTTAAAGCTGCTCTTGCGGGAAACGGCCACAAGGCGGCAGCATTTCTACATTTCCATCTCTGGCATTTTGGGCAACAGAGCTTTCCTGGAAATCGTGTTTGTAGGCTGAAAATTAGAGTGGAATGTGCCAGGGAAAACCCCCAAGAGCTTATATCTGCTTACTTCTAGTTTGCTTTTTAAATATAATTTTTATTATTTATCAGAGCAAATTTGCGAAAAATGTGTGTGTTCTAGGTGTACAGAATCTGGCTCATTATACCTATGTATCGATCTATTCACCTTTGGATCCTTTCCCGTGTAGGTTATTACAGAGTGTTGAGTAGACCTCTCTTGGTATTCCATAGCTATTTTGTGATTATATATTTCATATATATTAGTACATGTCTGTTAACCCCCATATCCTAATTCATACATTCCTTACACCTTTCCATTTGGTTAAACATAATTTGGTTTTCTGAATCTGTGAGTGTCCTTCTCTTGGAAATTATTTCATGGGTATCACTTTTTATGTAACACCTATAAGTGATGTAAGAGGATATTTTTCTTTTGGTTTCTTTCTTACTTCAAGTTGGGTGACTATCTCTAGATCCTTCTATGGTGGTGTCAATGGCACTGTTCCATGCTTTTCCATGGCTAGTATTCCATTGTGTACATGGACGACTTCTTCTTGGTGCCTATTTCTGTTGCTGGACAATGTTTTGAAGAAACATTGGTTTCTTCCAGGTCTTGGCTCTGGTACATGTTGCTGCAGTGCAGGTTTGCCAGTCTGTGCCTTTTTGATTCAGGTCTACTCAGGTGATAGGCCCATCAATTGCCCTACCAGATCACATGGTAGCTCAATTTTTACCTTTAAACAAACCTCCATTCTCTTCTCAGTACTGGCTGTTACCAGGTTACATCCCACCAGCAGCTAGAGGGTACACAGTTCTCTAAAACCCCTTCAGCATTTATACTATGTAGCCTCTTTCTGCTGATGATCATTCTGACGACTGTGAGGTGAAAGTTTTTGTAGACTGGATTTGCATGGTTTTATTAATTCCTGATGTTAAGCATTTTCCCATGCCCTTTCTTTCATAACAGAAAAAAGAAAGAAAGAGAATACAAAATGTGCGTAAAATCTGGGTCTTGAAATTGTCGTTTTGATATATGCACATCTTTGAGATTTTTGCTCGATTTACGACCCAAGGATTTGTTTTGAGGGCAGGTGTCATTTACAGGCCTGCAATTATTTTGACTATCAAGTAACCATTAGTGCTGGGTTTAGAGCTGCTGTTGTGTGAAACGGCCACAAGGTGGCAGCAGTTCTCCTTTACCTATTCTGGTTACTAGAGCAACAGTGCCTCAAGGGAAGTCATGTTCTAGGTTCTCAATTAGAATGGAATGTGCCGGGAAAAAACCCCTTAAGTTTATATCTGACTATTTCTTGTTCGTGTTTTAAATGTAATTTTCATTTTTTATCACAGCAAGGGTGATTACAATTTTTTGCTTGTTCTAGGTGTGCAAGATGTTGTTGTTTTACATATATACATATATCTATTGTTCTTTGGATCCTTTTCCCATTGTAGGTTATGACACAATGTTGAGTAGTCTTCTCGTGGTATTCCGTGGGTCTATGGTGATTTTATACTTCACCTGTGTTTGTATATCTCTGTTTAACCCGGCATCCTAATGTATCCAATCCTCACACCTTTCCATTGGTGAACCATAAGTTTGTTTAATGAATCTATGATTGCCTTTCTTTGTGGAAATATCTTCACTGGTATCAATTTTTAGGTAACACCTATAAGTGATATCATAGGATATGTGTCTTTCGCTTTCTGACTTACTACAAGTTGCGTGATTACTTCTGGACTCATCTACTGTGCTGCAAATGGCATTGTGTCATTTTTTCCTTGGCTAATATTCCATCTGTACGTGTACCATTTCTTTGTCCACTCATCTGTTGGTGGACTTATTGTTTGCTTCCATGTCTTGGCTACTGTAGTACTGCTGCAATGCACATTTGCCTGCCTGTGTCTTTCCAATTCTGTCGGTTATACGTGCAGGAATGGGCCTGCTGGATCGTATGGCAGACAAACGTTTACCTTGTAAAGGCACCTCCATTCTGTTCTCATTAGTGGCTTTTACCAGGTTACGTCCCACTTAAAGATGAGGGTATGCACTTTTCCACAACCCATTCAGCATTTATTGTTTGTAGTTTTCCTGCTTATGTTTATTCTGACTGGTGTGAGCTGATACCTCTTTGTGGTTGGATTTGCATGCATCTCATAATCCCTTGAAATTGAGCTTTCAGGCATGTCCTGTTTTTCTTCAAACTGTGAGTACAGCTTACCTCTTCAAATGGTTTTCTTGAAGTATTTGCCTGATTTGGAAATATTTTGCCCATTACCTCCCTGGAGACATTTTGAGGGCAGGTTTCATTTACAGCCCTCCAGTACTTGTGCATAGGAAGTGATCATAAGCACAGGTTTTAAAGCTGCTGTGGCAGGTAACGGCCATTGGGTGGCAGCATTTCTGCTTTCCCCACTCTGGTAACAAGGGAAACAGACCTTTCTGCCAGTGGTGTTCCTCGGTTATACATTAGAGTGGAACGTGCCCGGATAACTCCACAAATGTTGATTTTTCCTTACTTATGTTTGGTTTCCAAATTGAATTTATTTCTTTTTATTGGAGTAATATTCCATTGTGTACATTGACCACTACGTCTTTGTGCATTCCTCGTTTGGCGGACATTTTTGTTGCTTCCAAGTGTTGGCTGCGGTAAATATTCCTGGAGTGCAAGATTGCTAGCATGTGTCTTTTTGATTCACAACCTCTCAGGCGATAGGCAGAGCAGTGGGTATGCTTGATTGAATGGTAGCTCAATATCTACCTTTCCAAGGCACCTCGTTTTTGTTTTCATTACTGGCTCTTACCAGGTCCCACTTTGAAGCGAGGGTACACATTGTTCCACAACCCCTTCAGCATTTATTCTTTGCAGAAGTTTTGCTGGTGGCCATTCTGACTAGTGTCAGCTGATAGGTTTTTGTAATTTGGGTTTGCATGTCTTCAAAAATACCAAAAAATTCATCATTTTACACGCCGTTTTCTTTTCTGTTAAAAATAGAATGTGAGTACAATATATCCCTTGAAATTGTCTTCTTGGAAGGTTGCCCTCTTTTGAATTTTTGGTCGATATTCGACCCCAGGATTTTTTTGGAGGGCAGGTCTCATTACAGAACTGCAGCTCAGGTGCATATTTAGTGGCCATTAGCACTGGGTTTAAAGCTGCTGTTGTAGGAAACGGCCAAAAGGAGGCAGCATTTCTCCAGTCCCAAATCTGGTTACTAGGGCAGCACAGCCTTTCTGGAAGTCGTGCTCCCAGGTTGTAAATTAGAATGGAATGTGCCAGGAAAACCCCCCGTAAGTTTATATCCCATTATTTCTTGTTCGTCTTTTAATTTTTTAAAATCGGGGTAATGATTAGAATATTGTTTATCCTAGGTGTATACAATCTGGTTCATTTGTACATTACATATGTATGTATGTATGTGTATATATGTATATATATATAATATATATTCATGTACAGATACTCTTCCCATGTAAATTATTGCAGAGTGTTCCATTGACCTCCCTTGCTATATGGTCGGTCTTTTTGATATGTGTATTTAATAGGTATTTGTACACGTATGGTAACCCTAATCTTAATTTTCCATTTCCCCCACCTATCCTTTTAGATAAGAAAAGTTTGTTTTCTAAGTCTGTGAGTTTCTTTCCTGTGAAAATACCATCATTTGTGTCAGTTGTTAGATAACGCCTATAAGTGATATCATAGTATATCTTTTGCTTTCCGACTTACCTCACGTTCTGTCATTATCTCTAGGTTCATCTATGGTGCCTCAAAGAGCAGTGTTTCACTGTTTTCCATGGCTAATAATCCATTGTGTACATGGAGCACTTCTTCTTTATCCATTCATCCATTGATGGACATTTTGGTTGCTTCCGTGTCTTGGCTATTGTGAAAACTCCTGCAGTGAAGCTGTTGCAGCCTGTGCCTCCTCGACTCTGGTCTTCTGAGGTGAGAGGCTCAGCACTGGGCCTGCTGAGTGGAATGCTGGCTCAAATTCTACTTTTAAACGCAGCTCTTTTCTGTTCTCATTATTGGCTCTTACCACATTACATCTCACCAGCAGCTAGAGGGTACACGGTTCTCTAAAACCCCATCAGCATTTATTGTTTGTAGACTTTTGGCTGATGGTACTTGACTTGCGTGAGTTGAAACCTTTTTGTAGGCTAGATTTGCATGAGTCTAATAATTCCTGATGTTTAGCTTTTACCCTTTTTCCTTTTTTTTTAAATAGTGAGTAAAACTTAGCTCTTCCTACTATCTCCTTGAAAAATTTGCCAGTTTTGAATTTTTTTGGCCATTCCATACCTCTGCACAGTTCTTGAGGGCAGTTGTCCTTTACAGTCCTGCGTCCTTGTGAATGTTAAGTGACCATTAGCTGTGGTTTTAAAGCTGCTCTTGCGGGAAACGGCCACAAGGCGGCAGCATTTCTACATTTCCATCTCTGGCATTTTGGGCAACAGAGCTTTCCTGGAAATCGTGTTTGTAGGCTGAAAATTAGAGTGGAATGTGCCAGGGAAAACCCCCAAGAGCTTATATCTGCTTACTTCTAGTTTGCTTTTTAAATATAATTTTTATTATTTATCAGAGCAAATTTGCGAAAAATGTGTGTGTTCTAGGTGTACAGAATCTGGCTCATTATACCTATGTATCGATCTATTCACCTTTGGATCCTTTCCCGTGTAGGTTATTACAGAGTGTTGAGTAGACCTCTCTTGGTATTCCATAGCTATTTTGTGATTATATATTTCATATATATTAGTACATGTCTGTTAACCCCCATATCCTAATTCATACATTCCTTACACCTTTCCATTTGGTTAAACATAATTTGGTTTTCTGAATCTGTGAGTGTCCTTCTCTTGGAAATTATTTCATGGGTATCACTTTTTATGTAACACCTATAAGTGATGTAAGAGGATATTTTTCTTTTGGTTTCTTTCTTACTTCAAGTTGGGTGACTATCTCTAGATCCTTCTATGGTGGTGTCAATGGCACTGTTCCATGCTTTTCCATGGCTAGTATTCCATTGTGTACATGGACGACTTCTTCTTGGTGCCTATTTCTGTTGCTGGACAATGTTTTGAAGAAACATTGGTTTCTTCCAGGTCTTGGCTCTGGTACATGTTGCTGCAGTGCAGGTTTGCCAGTCTGTGCCTTTTTGATTCAGGTCTACTCAGGTGATAGGCCCATCAATTGCCCTACCAGATCACATGGTAGCTCAATTTTTACCTTTAAACAAACCTCCATTCTCTTCTCAGTACTGGCTGTTACCAGGTTACATCCCACCAGCAGCTAGAGGGTACACAGTTCTCTAAAACCCCTTCAGCATTTATACTATGTAGCCTCTTTCTGCTGATGATCATTCTGACGACTGTGAGGTGAAAGTTTTTGTAGACTGGATTTGCATGGTTTTATTAATTCCTGATGTTAAGCATTTTCCCATGCCCTTTCTTTCATAACAGAAAAAAGAAAGAAAGAGAATACAAAATGTGCGTAAAATCTGGGTCTTGAAATTGTCGTTTTGATATATGCACATCTTTGAGATTTTTGCTCGATTTACGACCCAAGGATTTGTTTTGAGGGCAGGTGTCATTTACAGGCCTGCAATTATTTTGACTATCAAGTAACCATTAGTGCTGGGTTTAGAGCTGCTGTTGTGTGAAACGGCCACAAGGTGGCAGCAGTTCTCCTTTACCTATTCTGGTTACTAGAGCAACAGTGCCTCAAGGGAAGTCATGTTCTAGGTTCTCAATTAGAATGGAATGTGCCGGGAAAAAACCCCTTAAGTTTATATCTGACTATTTCTTGTTCGTGTTTTAAATGTAATTTTCATTTTTTATCACAGCAAGGGTGATTACAATTTTTTGCTTGTTCTAGGTGTGCAAGATGTTGTTGTTTTACATATATACATATATCTATTGTTCTTTGGATCCTTTTCCCATTGTAGGTTATGACACAATGTTGAGTAGTCTTCTCGTGGTATTCCGTGGGTCTATGGTGATTTTATACTTCACCTGTGTTTGTATATCTCTGTTTAACCCGGCATCCTAATGTATCCAATCCTCACACCTTTCCATTGGTGAACCATAAGTTTGTTTAATGAATCTATGATTGCCTTTCTTTGTGGAAATATCTTCACTGGTATCAATTTTTAGGTAACACCTATAAGTGATATCATAGGATATGTGTCTTTCGCTTTCTGACTTACTACAAGTTGCGTGATTACTTCTGGACTCATCTACTGTGCTGCAAATGGCATTGTGTCATTTTTTCCTTGGCTAATATTCCATCTGTACGTGTACCATTTCTTTGTCCACTCATCTGTTGGTGGACTTATTGTTTGCTTCCATGTCTTGGCTACTGTAGTACTGCTGCAATGCACATTTGCCTGCCTGTGTCTTTCCAATTCTGTCGGTTATACGTGCAGGAATGGGCCTGCTGGATCGTATGGCAGACAAACGTTTACCTTGTAAAGGCACCTCCATTCTGTTCTCATTAGTGGCTTTTACCAGGTTACGTCCCACTTAAAGATGAGGGTATGCACTTTTCCACAACCCATTCAGCATTTATTGTTTGTAGTTTTCCTGCTTATGTTTATTCTGACTGGTGTGAGCTGATACCTCTTTGTGGTTGGATTTGCATGCATCTCATAATCCCTTGAAATTGAGCTTTCAGGCATGTCCTGTTTTTCTTCAAACTGTGAGTACAGCTTACCTCTTCAAATGGTTTTCTTGAAGTATTTGCCTGATTTGGAAATATTTTGCCCATTACCTCCCTGGAGACATTTTGAGGGCAGGTTTCATTTACAGCCCTCCAGTACTTGTGCATAGGAAGTGATCATAAGCACAGGTTTTAAAGCTGCTGTGGCAGGTAACGGCCATTGGGTGGCAGCATTTCTGCTTTCCCCACTCTGGTAACAAGGGAAACAGACCTTTCTGCCAGTGGTGTTCCTCGGTTATACATTAGAGTGGAACGTGCCCGGATAACTCCACAAATGTTGATTTTTCCTTACTTATGTTTGGTTTCCAAATTGAATTTATTTCTTTTTATTGGAGTAATATTCCATTGTGTACATTGACCACTACGTCTTTGTGCATTCCTCGTTTGGCGGACATTTTTGTTGCTTCCAAGTGTTGGCTGCGGTAAATATTCCTGGAGTGCAAGATTGCTAGCATGTGTCTTTTTGATTCACAACCTCTCAGGCGATAGGCAGAGCAGTGGGTATGCTTGATTGAATGGTAGCTCAATATCTACCTTTCCAAGGCACCTCGTTTTTGTTTTCATTACTGGCTCTTACCAGGTCCCACTTTGAAGCGAGGGTACACATTGTTCCACAACCCCTTCAGCATTTATTCTTTGCAGAAGTTTTGCTGGTGGCCATTCTGACTAGTGTCAGCTGATAGGTTTTTGTAATTTGGGTTTGCATGTCTTCAAAAATACCAAAAAATTCATCATTTTACACGCCGTTTTCTTTTCTGTTAAAAATAGAATGTGAGTACAATATATCCCTTGAAATTGTCTTCTTGGAAGGTTGCCCTCTTTTGAATTTTTGGTCGATATTCGACCCCAGGATTTTTTTGGAGGGCAGGTCTCATTACAGAACTGCAGCTCAGGTGCATATTTAGTGGCCATTAGCACTGGGTTTAAAGCTGCTGTTGTAGGAAACGGCCAAAAGGAGGCAGCATTTCTCCAGTCCCAAATCTGGTTACTAGGGCAGCACAGCCTTTCTGGAAGTCGTGCTCCCAGGTTGTAAATTAGAATGGAATGTGCCAGGAAAACCCCCCGTAAGTTTATATCCCATTATTTCTTGTTCGTCTTTTAATTTTTTAAAATCGGGGTAATGATTAGAATATTGTTTATCCTAGGTGTATACAATCTGGTTCATTTGTACATTACATATGTATGTATGTATGTGTATATATGTATATATATATAATATATATTCATGTACAGATACTCTTCCCATGTAAATTATTGCAGAGTGTTCCATTGACCTCCCTTGCTATATGGTCGGTCTTTTTGATATGTGTATTTAATAGGTATTTGTACACGTATGGTAACCCTAATCTTAATTTTCCATTTCCCCCACCTATCCTTTTAGATAAGAAAAGTTTGTTTTCTAAGTCTGTGAGTTTCTTTCCTGTGAAAATACCATCATTTGTGTCAGTTGTTAGATAACGCCTATAAGTGATATCATAGTATATCTTTTGCTTTCCGACTTACCTCACGTTCTGTCATTATCTCTAGGTTCATCTATGGTGCCTCAAAGAGCAGTGTTTCACTGTTTTCCATGGCTAATAATCCATTGTGTACATGGAGCACTTCTTCTTTATCCATTCATCCATTGATGGACATTTTGGTTGCTTCCGTGTCTTGGCTATTGTGAAAACTCCTGCAGTGAAGCTGTTGCAGCCTGTGCCTCCTCGACTCTGGTCTTCTGAGGTGAGAGGCTCAGCACTGGGCCTGCTGAGTGGAATGCTGGCTCAAATTCTACTTTTAAACGCAGCTCTTTTCTGTTCTCATTATTGGCTCTTACCACATTACATCTCACCAGCAGCTAGAGGGTACACGGTTCTCTAAAACCCCATCAGCATTTATTGTTTGTAGACTTTTGGCTGATGGTACTTGACTTGCGTGAGTTGAAACCTTTTTGTAGGCTAGATTTGCATGAGTCTAATAATTCCTGATGTTTAGCTTTTACCCTTTTTCCTTTTTTTTAAAATAGTGAGTAAAACTTAGCTCTTCATACTATCTCCTTGAAAAATTTGCCAGTTTTGAATTTTTTTGGCCATTCCATACCTCTGCACAGTTCTTGAGGGCAGTTGTCCTTTACAGTCCTGCGTCCTTGTGAATGTTAAGTGACCATTAGCTGTGGTTTTAAAGCCGCTCTTGCGGGAAACGGCCACAAGGCGGCAGCATTTCTACATTTCCATCTCTGGCATTTTGGGCAACAGAGCTTTCCTGGAAATCGTGTTTGTAGGCTGAAAATTAGAGTGGAGTGTGCCAGGGAAAACCCCCAAGAGCTTATATCTGCTTACTTCTAGTTTGCTTTTTAAATATAATTTTTATTATTTATCAGAGCAAATTTGCGAAAAATGTGTGTGTTCTAGGTGTACAGAATCTGGCTCATTATACCTATGTATCGATCTATTCACCTTTGGATCCTTTCCCGTGTAGGTTATTACAGAGTGTTGAGTAGACCTCTCTTGGTATTCCATAGCTATTTTGTGATTATATATTTCATATATATTAGTACATGTCTGTTAACCCCCATATCCTAATTCATACATTCCTTACACCTTTCCATTTGGTTAAACATAATTTGGTTTTCTGAATCTGTGAGTGTCCTTCTCTTGGAAATTATTTCATGGGTATCACTTTTTATGTAACACCTATAAGTGATGTAAGAGGATATTTTTCTTTTGGTTTCTTTCTTACTTCAAGTTGGGTGACTATCTCTAGATCCTTCTATGGTGGTGTCAATGGCACTGTTCCATGCTTTTCCATGGCTAGTATTCCATTGTGTACATGGACGACTTCTTCTTGGTGCCTATTTCTGTTGCTGGACAATGTTTTGAAGAAACATTGGTTTCTTCCAGGTCTTGGCTCTGGTACATGTTGCTGCAGTGCAGGTTTGCCAGTCTGTGCCTTTTTGATTCAGGTCTACTCAGGTGATAGGCCCATCAATTGCCCTACCAGATCACATGGTAGCTCAATTTTTACCTTTAAACAAACCTCCATTCTCTTCTCAGTACTGGCTGTTACCAGGTTACATCCCACCAGCAGCTAGAGGGTACACAGTTCTCTAAAACCCCTTCAGCATTTATACTATGTAGCCTCTTTCTGCTGATGATCATTCTGACGACTGTGAGGTGAAAGTTTTTGTAGACTGGATTTGCATGGTTTTATTAATTCCTGATGTTAAGCATTTTCCCATGCCCTTTCTTTCATAACAGAAAAAAGAAAGAAAGAGAATACAAAATGTGCGTAAAATCTGGGTCTTGAAATTGTCGTTTTGATATATGCACATCTTTGAGATTTTTGCTCGATTTACGACCCAAGGATTTGTTTTGAGGGCAGGTGTCATTTACAGGCCTGCAATTATTTTGACTATCAAGTAACCATTAGTGCTGGGTTTAGAGCTGCTGTTGTGTGAAACGGCCACAAGGTGGCAGCAGTTCTCCTTTACCTATTCTGGTTACTAGAGCAACAGTGCCTCAAGGGAAGTCATGTTCTAGGTTCTCAATGAGAATGGAATGTGCCGGGAAAAAACCCCTTAAGTTTATATCTGACTACTTCTTGTTCGTGTTTTAAATGTAATTTTCATTTTTTATCACAGCAAGGGTGATTACAATTTTTTGCTTGTTCTAGGTGTGCAAGATGTTGTTGTTTTACATATATACATATATCTATTGTTCTTTGGATCCTTTTCCCATTGTAGGTTATGACACAATGTTGAGTAGTCTTCTCGTGGTATTCCGTGGGTCTATGGTGATTTTATACTTCACCTGTGTTTGTATATCTCTGTTTAACCCGGCATCCTAATGTATCCAATCCTCACACCTTTCCATTGGTGAACCATAAGTTTGTTTAATGAATCTATGATTGCCTTTCTTTGTGGAAATATCTTCACTGGTATCAATTTTTAGGTAACACCTATAAGTGATATCATAGGATATGTGTCTTTCGCTTTCTGACTTACTACAAGTTGCGTGATTACTTCTGGACTCATCTACTGTGCTGCAAATGGCATTGTGTCATTTTTTCCTTGGCTAATATTCCATCTGTACGTGTACCATTTCTTTGCCCACTCATCTGTTGGTGGACTTATTGTTTGCTTCCATGTCTTGGCTACTGTAGTACTGCTGCAATGCACATTTGCCTGCCTGTGTCTTTCCAATTCTGTCGGTTATACGTGCAGGA
Source organism: Pseudorca crassidens (assembly GCF_039906515.1). Classification (NCBI taxonomy): domain Eukaryota; kingdom Metazoa; phylum Chordata; class Mammalia; order Artiodactyla; family Delphinidae; genus Pseudorca; species Pseudorca crassidens. The sequence goes on along the minus strand of NC_090316.1, from coordinate 2,606,204 downwards.
ATGGGCCTGCTGGATCGTATGGCAGACAAACGTTTACCTTGTAAAGGCACCTCCATTCTGTTCTCATTAGTGGCTTTTACCAGGTTACGTCCCACTTAAAGATGAGGGTATGCACTTTTCCACAACCCATTCAGCATTTATTGTTTGTAGTTTTCCTGCTTATGTTTATTCTGACTGGTGTGGGCTGATACCTCTTTGTGGTTGGATTTGCATGCATCTCATAATCCCTTGAAATTGAGCTTTCAGGCATGTCCTGTTTTTCTTCAAACTGTGAGTACAGCTTACCTCTTCAAATGGTTTTCTTGAAGTATTTGCCTGATTTGGAAATATTTTGCCCATTACCTCCCTGAAGACATTTTGAGGGCAGGTTTCATTTACAGCCCTCCAGTACTTGTGCATAGGAAGTGATCATAAGCACAGGTTTTAAAGCTGCTGTGGCAGGTAACGGCCATTGGGTGGCAGCATTTCTGCTTTCCCCACTCTGGTAACAAGGGAAACAGACCTTTCTGCCAGTGGTGTTCCTCGGTTATACATTAGAGTGGAACGTGCCCGGATAACTCCACAAATGTTGATTTTTCCTTACTTATGTTTGGTTTCCAAATTGAATTTATTTCTTTTTATTGGAGTAATATTCCATTGTGTACATTGACCACTACGTCTTTGTGCATTCCTCGTTTGGCGGACATTTTTGTTGCTTCCAAGTGTTGGCTGCGGTAAATATTCCTGGAGTGCAAGATTGCTAGCATGTGTCTTTTTGATTCACAACCTCTCAGGCGATAGGCAGAGCAGTGGGTATGCTTGATTGAATGGTAGCTGAAGATCTACCTTTCCAAGGCACCTCGTTTTTGTTTTCATTACTGGCTCTTACCAGGTCCCACTTTGAAGCGAGGGTACACGTTGCTCCACAACCCCTTCAGCATTTATTCTTTGCAGAAGTTTTGCTGGTGGCCATTCTGACTAGTGTGAGCTGATAGGTTTTTGTAATTTGGGTTTGCATGTCTTCAAAAATACCAAAAAATTCATCATTTTACACGCCGTTTTCTTTTCTGTTAAAAATAGAATGTGAGTACAATATATCCCTTGAAATTGTCTTCTTGGAAGGTTGCCCTCTTTTGAATTTTTGGTCGATATTCGACCCCAGGATTTTTTTGGAGGGCAGGTCTCATTACAGAACTGCAGCTCTGGTGCATATTTAGTGGCCATTAGCACTGGGTTTAAAGCTGCTGTTGTAGGAAACGGCCAAAAGGAGGCAGCATTTCTCCAGTCCCAAATCTGGTTACTAGGGCAGCACAGCCTTTCTGGAAGTCGTGCTCCCAGGTTGTAAATTAGAATGGAATGTGCCAGGAAAACCCCCCGTAAGTTTATATCCCATTATTTCTTGTTCGTCTTTTAATTTTTTTAAATCGGGGTAATGATTAGAATATTGTTTATCCTAGGTGTATACAATCTGGTTCATTTGTACATTACATATGTATGTATGTGTTTGTATATATATATAATATATATTCATGTACAGATACTCTTCCCATGTAAATTATTGCAGAGTGTTCCATTGACCTCCCTTGCTATATGGTCGGTCTTTTTGATATATGTATTTAATAGGTATTTGTACACGTATGGTAACCCTAATCTTAATTTTCCATTTCCCCCACCTATCCTTTTAGATAAGAAAAGTTTGTTTTCTAAGTCTGTGAGTTTCTTTCCTGTGAAAATACCATCATTTGTGTCAGTTGTTAGATAACGCCTATAAGTGATATCATAGTATATTTTTGCTTTCCGACTTACCTCACGTTCTGTCATTATCTCTAGGTTCATCTATGGTGCCTCAAAGAGCAGTGTTTCACTGTTTTCCATGGCTAATAATCCATTGTGTACATGGAGCACTTCTTCTTTATCCATTCATCCATTGATGGACATTTTGGTTGCTTCCGTGTCTTGGCTATTGTGAAAACTCCTGCAGTGAAGCTGTTGCAGCCTGTGCCTCCTCGACTCTGGTCTTCTGAGGTGAGAGGCTCAGCACTGGGCCTGCTGAGTGGAATGCTGGCTCAAATTCTACTTTTAAACGCAGCTCTTTTCTGTTCTCATTATTGGCTCTTACCACATTACATCTCACCAGCAGCTAGAGGGTACACGGTTCTCTAAAACCCCATCAGCATTTATTGTTTGTAGACTTTTGGCTGATGGTACTTGACTTGCGTGAGTTGAAACCTTTTTGTAGGCTAGATTTGCATGAGTCTAATAATTCCTGATGTTTAGCTTTTACCCTTTTTCCTTTTTTTTTAAATAGTGAGTAAAACTTAGCTCTTCCTACTATCTCCTTGAAAAATTTGCCAGTTTTGAATTTTTTTGGCCATTCCATACCTCTGCACAGTTCTTGAGGGCAGTTGTCCTTTACAGTCCTGCGTCCTTGTGAATGTTAAGTGACCATTAGCTGTGGTTTTAAAGCTGCTCTTGCGGGAAACGGCCACAAGGCGGCAGCATTTCTACATTTCCATCTCTGGCATTTTGGGCAACAGAGCTTTCCTGGAAATCGTGTTTGTAGGCTGAAAATTAGAGTGGAATGTGCCAGGGAAAACCCCCAAGAGCTTATATCTGCTTACTTCTAGTTTGCTTTTTAATATAATTTTTATTATTTATCAGAGCAAATTTGCGAAAAATGTGTGTGTTCTAGGTGTACAGAATCTGGCTCATTATACCTATGTATCGATCTATTCACCTTTGGATCCTTTCCCGTGTAGGTTATTACAGAGTGTTGAGTAGACCTCTCTTGGTATTCCATAGCTATTTTGTGATTATATATTTCATATATATTAGTACATGTCTGTTAACCCCCATATCCTAATTCATACATTCCTTACACCTTTCCATTTGGTTAAACATAATTTGGTTTTCTGAATCTGTGAGTGTCCTTCTCTTGGAAATTATTTCATGGGTATCACTTTTTATGTAACACCTATAAGTGATGTAAGAGGATATTTTTCTTTTGGTTTCTTTCTTACTTCAAGTTGGGTGACTATCTCTAGATCCTTCTATGGTGGTGTCAATGGCACTGTTCCATGCTTTTCCATGGCTAGTATTCCATTGTGTACATGGACGACTTCTTCTTGGTGCCTATTTCTGTTGCTGGACATTTTGGTTTCTTCCAGGTCTTGGCTCTGGTACATGTTGCTGCAGTGCAGGTTTGCCAGTCTGTGCCTTTTTGATTCAGGTCTACTCAGGTGATAGGCCCATCAATTGCCCTACCAGATCACATGGTAGCTCAATTTTTACCTTTAAACAAACCTCCATTCTCTTCTCAGTACTGGCTGTTACCAGGTTACATCCCACCAGCAGCTAGAGGGTACACAGTTCTCTAAAACCCCTTCAGCATTTATACTATGTAGCCTCTTTCTGCTGATGATCATTCTGACGACTGTGAGGTGAAAGTTTTTGTAGACTGGATTTGCATGGTTTTATTAATTCCTGATGTTAAGCATTTTCCCATGCCCTTTCTTTCATAACAGAAAAAAGAAAGAAAGAGAATACAAAATGTGCGTAAAATCTGGGTCTTGAAATTGTCGTTTTGATATATGCACATCTTTGAGATTTTTGCTCGATTTACGACCCAAGGATTTGTTTTGAGGGCAGGTGTCATTTACAGGCCTGCAATTATTTTGACTATCAAGTAACCATTAGTGCTGGGTTTAGAGCTGCTGTTGTGTGAAACGGCCACAAGGTGGCAGCAGTTCTCCTTTACCTATTCTGGTTACTAGAGCAACAGTGCCTCAAGGGAAGTCATGTTCTAGGTTCTCAATGAGAATGGAATGTGCCGGGAAAAAACCCCTTAAGTTTATATCTGACTACTTCTTGTTCGTGTTTTAAATGTAATTTTCATTTTTTATCACAGCAAGGGTGATTACAATTTTTTGCTTGTTCTAGGTGTGCAAGATGTTGTTGTTTTACATATATACATATATCTATTGTTCTTTGGATCCTTTTCCCATTGTAGGTTATGACACAATGTTGAGTAGTCTTCTCGTGGTATTCCGTGGGTCTATGGTGATTTTATACTTCACCTGTGTTTGTATATCTCTGTTTAACCCGGCATCCTAATGTATCCAATCCTCACACCTTTCCATTGGTGAACCATAAGTTTGTTTAATGAATCTATGATTGCCTTTCTTTGTGGAAATATCTTCACTGGTATCAATTTTTAGGTAACACCTATAAGTGATATCATAGGATATGTGTCTTTCGCTTTCTGACTTACTACAAGTTGCGTGATTACTTCTGGACTCATCTACTGTGCTGCAAATGGCATTGTGTCATTTTTTCCTTGGCTAATATTCCATCTGTACGTGTACCATTTCTTTGCCCACTCATCTGTTGGTGGACTTATTGTTTGCTTCCATGTCTTGGCTACTGTAGTACTGCTGCAATGCACATTTGCCTGCCTGTGTCTTTCCAATTCTGTCGGTTATACGTGCAGGAATGGGCCTGCTGGATCGTATGGCAGACAAACGTTTACCTTGTAAAGGCACCTCCATTCTGTTCTCATTAGTGGCTTTTACCAGGTTACGTCCCACTTAAAGATGAGGGTATGCACTTTTCCACAACCCATTCAGCATTTATTGTTTGTAGTTTTCCTGCTTATGTTTATTCTGACTGGTGTGGGCTGATACCTCTTTGTGGTTGGATTTGCATGCATCTCATAATCCCTTGAAATTGAGCTTTCAGGCATGTCCTGTTTTTCTTCAAACTGTGAGTACAGCTTACCTCTTCAAATGGTTTTCTTGAAGTATTTGCCTGATTTGGAAATATTTTGCCCATTACCTCCCTGAAGACATTTTGAGGGCAGGTTTCATTTACAGCCCTCCAGTACTTGTGCATAGGAAGTGATCATAAGCACAGGTTTTAAAGCTGCTGTGGCAGGTAACGGCCATTGGGTGGCAGCATTTCTGCTTTCCCCACTCTGGTAACAAGGGAAACAGACCTTTCTGCCAGTGGTGTTCCTCGGTTATACATTAGAGTGGAACGTGCCCGGATAACTCCACAAATGTTGATTTTTCCTTACTTATGTTTGGTTTCCAAATTGAATTTATTTCTTTTTATTGGAGTAATATTCCATTGTGTACATTGACCACTACGTCTTTGTGCATTCCTCGTTTGGCGGACATTTTTGTTGCTTCCAAGTGTTGGCTGCGGTAAATATTCCTGGAGTGCAAGATTGCTAGCATGTGTCTTTTTGATTCACAACCTCTCAGGCGATAGGCAGAGCAGTGGGTATGCTTGATTGAATGGTAGCTGAAGATCTACCTTTCCAAGGCACCTCGTTTTTGTTTTCATTACTGGCTCTTACCAGGTCCCACTTTGAAGCGAGGGTACACGTTGCTCCACAACCCCTTCAGCATTTATTCTTTGCAGAAGTTTTGCTGGTGGCCATTCTGACTAGTGTGAGCTGATAGGTTTTTGTAATTTGGGTTTGCATGTCTTCAAAAATACCAAAAAATTCATCATTTTACACGCCGTTTTCTTTTCTGTTAAAAATAGAATGTGAGTACAATATATCCCTTGAAATTGTCTTCTTGGAAGGTTGCCCTCTTTTGAATTTTTGGTCGATATTCGACCCCAGGATTTTTTTGGAGGGCAGGTCTCATTACAGAACTGCAGCTCTGGTGCATATTTAGTGGCCATTAGCACTGGGTTTAAAGCTGCTGTTGTAGGAAACGGCCAAAAGGAGGCAGCATTTCTCCAGTCCCAAATCTGGTTACTAGGGCAGCACAGCCTTTCTGGAAGTCGTGCTCCCAGGTTGTAAATTAGAATGGAATGTGCCAGGAAAACCCCCCGTAAGTTTATATCCCATTATTTCTTGTTCGTCTTTTAATTTTTTTAAATCGGGGTAATGATTAGAATATTGTTTATCCTAGGTGTATACAATCTGGTTCATTTGTACATTACATATGTATGTATGTGTTTGTATATATATATAATATATATTCATGTACAGATACTCTTCCCATGTAAATTATTGCAGAGTGTTCCATTGACCTCCCTTGCTATATGGTCGGTCTTTTTGATATATGTATTTAATAGGTATTTGTACACGTATGGTAACCCTAATCTTAATTTTCCATTTCCCCCACCTATCCTTTTAGATAAGAAAAGTTTGTTTTCTAAGTCTGTGAGTTTCTTTCCTGTGAAAATACCATCATTTGTGTCAGTTGTTAGATAACGCCTATAAGTGATATCATAGTATATTTTTGCTTTCCGACTTACCTCACGTTCTGTCATTATCTCTAGGTTCATCTATGGTGCCTCAAAGAGCAGTGTTTCACTGTTTTCCATGGCTAATAATCCATTGTGTACATGGAGCACTTCTTCTTTATCCATTCATCCATTGATGGACATTTTGGTTGCTTCCGTGTCTTGGCTATTGTGAAAACTCCTGCAGTGAAGCTGTTGCAGCCTGTGCCTCCTCGACTCTGGTCTTCTGAGGTGAGAGGCTCAGCACTGGGCCTGCTGAGTGGAATGCTGGCTCAAATTCTACTTTTAAACGCAGCTCTTTTCTGTTCTCATTATTGGCTCTTACCACATTACATCTCACCAGCAGCTAGAGGGTACACGGTTCTCTAAAACCCCATCAGCATTTATTGTTTGTAGACTTTTGGCTGATGGTACTTGACTTGCGTGAGTTGAAACCTTTTTGTAGGCTAGATTTGCATGAGTCTAATAATTCCTGATGTTTAGCTTTTACCCTTTTTCCTTTTTTTTTAAATAGTGAGTAAAACTTAGCTCTTCCTACTATCTCCTTGAAAAATTTGCCAGTTTTGAATTTTTTTGGCCATTCCATACCTCTGCACAGTTCTTGAGGGCAGTTGTCCTTTACAGTCCTGCGTCCTTGTGAATGTTAAGTGACCATTAGCTGTGGTTTTAAAGCTGCTCTTGCGGGAAACGGCCACAAGGCGGCAGCATTTCTACATTTCCATCTCTGGCATTTTGGGCAACAGAGCTTTCCTGGAAATCGTGTTTGTAGGCTGAAAATTAGAGTGGAATGTGCCAGGGAAAACCCCCAAGAGCTTATATCTGCTTACTTCTAGTTTGCTTTTTAATATAATTTTTATTATTTATCAGAGCAAATTTGCGAAAAATGTGTGTGTTCTAGGTGTACAGAATCTGGCTCATTATACCTATGTATCGATCTATTCACCTTTGGATCCTTTCCCGTGTAGGTTATTACAGAGTGTTGAGTAGACCTCTCTTGGTATTCCATAGCTATTTTGTGATTATATATTTCATATATATTAGTACATGTCTGTTAACCCCCATATCCTAATTCATACATTCCTTACACCTTTCCATTTGGTTAAACATAATTTGGTTTTCTGAATCTGTGAGTGTCCTTCTCTTGGAAATTATTTCATGGGTATCACTTTTTATGTAACACCTATAAGTGATGTAAGAGGATATTTTTCTTTTGGTTTCTTTCTTACTTCAAGTTGGGTGACTATCTCTAGATCCTTCTATGGTGGTGTCAATGGCACTGTTCCATGCTTTTCCATGGCTAGTATTCCATTGTGTACATGGACGACTTCTTCTTGGTGCCTATTTCTGTTGCTGGACATTTTGGTTTCTTCCAGGTCTTGGCTCTGGTACATGTTGCTGCAGTGCAGGTTTGCCAGTCTGTGCCTTTTTGATTCAGGTCTACTCAGGTGATAGGCCCATCAATTGCCCTACCAGATCACATGGTAGCTCAATTTTTACCTTTAAACAAACCTCCATTCTCTTCTCAGTACTGGCTGTTACCAGGTTACATCCCACCAGCAGCTAGAGGGTACACAGTTCTCTAAAACGCCTTCAGCATTTATACTATGTAGCCTCTTTCTGCTGATGATCATTCTGACGACTGTGAGGTGAAAGTTTTTGTAGACTGGATTTGCATGGTTTTATTAATTCCTGATGTTAAGCATTTTCCCATGCCCTTTCTTTCATAACAGAAAAAAGAAAGAAAGAGAATACAAAATGTGCGTAAAATCTGGGTCTTGAAATTGTCGTTTTGATATATGCACATCTTTGAGATTTTTGCTCGATTTACGACCCAAGGATTTGTTTTGAGGGCAGGTGTCATTTACAGGCCTGCAATTATTTTGACTATCAAGTAACCATTAGTGCTGGGTTTAGAGCTGCTGTTGTGTGAAACGGCCACAAGGTGGCAGCAGTTCTCCTTTACCTATTCTGGTTACTAGAGCAACAGTGCCTCAAGGGAAGTCATGTTCTAGGTTCTCAATGAGAATGGAATGTGCCGGGAAAAAACCCCTTAAGTTTATATCTGACTACTTCTTGTTCGTGTTTTAAATGTAATTTTCATTTTTTATCACAGCAAGGGTGATTACAATTTTTTGCTTGTTCTAGGTGTGCAAGATGTTGTTGTTTTACATATATACATATATCTATTGTTCTTTGGATCCTTTTCCCATTGTAGGTTATGACACAATGTTGAGTAGTCTTCTCGTGGTATTCCGTGGGTCTATGGTGATTTTATACTTCACCTGTGTTTGTATATCTCTGTTTAACCCGGCATCCTAATGTATCCAATCCTCACACCTTTCCATTGGTGAACCATAAGTTTGTTTAATGAATCTATGATTGCCTTTCTTTGTGGAAATATCTTCACTGGTATCAATTTTTAGGTAACACCTATAAGTGATATCATAGGATATGTGTCTTTCGCTTTCTGACTTACTACAAGTTGCGTGATTACTTCTGGACTCATCTACTGTGCTGCAAATGGCATTGTGTCATTTTTTCCTTGGCTAATATTCCATCTGTACGTGTACCATTTCTTTGCCCACTCATCTGTTGGTGGACTTATTGTTTGCTTCCATGTCTTGGCTACTGTAGTACTGCTGCAATGCACATTTGCCTGCCTGTGTCTTTCCAATTCTGTCGGTTATACGTGCAGGAATGGGCCTGCTGGATCGTATGGCAGACAAACGTTTACCTTGTAAAGGCACCTCCATTCTGTTCTCATTAGTGGCTTTTACCAGGTTACGTCCCACTTAAAGATGAGGGTATGCACTTTTCCACAACCCATTCAGCATTTATTGTTTGTAGTTTTCCTGCTTATGTTTATTCTGACTGGTGTGGGCTGATACCTCTTTGTGGTTGGATTTGCATGCATCTCATAATCCCTTGAAATTGAGCTTTCAGGCATGTCCTGTTTTTCTTCAAACTGTGAGTACAGCTTACCTCTTCAAATGGTTTTCTTGAAGTATTTGCCTGATTTGGAAATATTTTGCCCATTACCTCCCTGAAGACATTTTGAGGGCAGGTTTCATTTACAGCCCTCCAGTACTTGTGCATAGGAAGTGATCATAAGCACAGGTTTTAAAGCTGCTGTGGCAGGTAACGGCCATTGGGTGGCAGCATTTCTGCTTTCCCCACTCTGGTAACAAGGGAAACAGACCTTTCTGCCAGTGGTGTTCCTCGGTTATACATTAGAGTGGAACGTGCCCGGATAACTCCACAAATGTTGATTTTTCCTTACTTATGTTTGGTTTCCAAATTGAATTTATTTCTTTTTATTGGAGTAATATTCCATTGTGTACATTGACCACTACGTCTTTGTGCATTCCTCGTTTGGCGGACATTTTTGTTGCTTCCAAGTGTTGGCTGCGGTAAATATTCCTGGAGTGCAAGATTGCTAGCATGTGTCTTTTTGATTCACAACCTCTCAGGCGATAGGCAGAGCAGTGGGTATGCTTGATTGAATGGTAGCTGAAGATCTACCTTTCCAAGGCACCTCGTTTTTGTTTTCATTACTGGCTCTTACCAGGTCCCACTTTGAAGCGAGGGTACACGTTGCTCCACAACCCCTTCAGCATTTATTCTTTGCAGAAGTTTTGCTGGTGGCCATTCTGACTAGTGTGAGCTGATAGGTTTTTGTAATTTGGGTTTGCATGTCTTCAAAAATACCAAAAAATTCATCATTTTACACGCCGTTTTCTTTTCTGTTAAAAATAGAATGTGAGTACAATATATCCCTTGAAATTGTCTTCTTGGAAGGTTGCCCTCTTTTGAATTTTTGGTCGATATTCGACCCCAGGATTTTTTTGGAGGGCAGGTCTCATTACAGAACTGCAGCTCTGGTGCATATTTAGTGGCCATTAGCACTGGGTTTAAAGCTGCTGTTGTAGGAAACGGCCAAAAGGAGGCAGCATTTCTCCAGTCCCAAATCTGGTTACTAGGGCAGCACAGCCTTTCTGGAAGTCGTGCTCCCAGGTTGTAAATTAGAATGGAATGTGCCAGGAAAACCCCCCGTAAGTTTATATCCCATTATTTCTTGTTCGTCTTTTAATTTTTTTAAATCGGGGTAATGATTAGAATATTGTTTATCCTAGGTGTATACAATCTGGTTCATTTGTACATTACATATGTATGTATGTGTTTGTATATATATATAATATATATTCATGTACAGATACTCTTCCCATGTAAATTATTGCAGAGTGTTCCATTGACCTCCCTTGCTATATGGTCGGTCTTTTTGATATATGTATTTAATAGGTATTTGTACACGTATGGTAACCCTAATCTTAATTTTCCATTTCCCCCACCTATCCTTTTAGATAAGAAAAGTTTGTTTTCTAAGTCTGTGAGTTTCTTTCCTGTGAAAATACCATCATTTGTGTCAGTTGTTAGATAACGCCTATAAGTGATATCATAGTATATTTTTGCTTTCCGACTTACCTCACGTTCTGTCATTATCTCTAGGTTCATCTATGGTGCCTCAAAGAGCAGTGTTTCACTGTTTTCCATGGCTAATAATCCATTGTGTACATGGAGCACTTCTTCTTTATCCATTCATCCATTGATGGACATTTTGGTTGCTTCCGTGTCTTGGCTATTGTGAAAACTCCTGCAGTGAAGCTGTTGCAGCCTGTGCCTCCTCGACTCTGGTCTTCTGAGGTGAGAGGCTCAGCACTGGGCCTGCTGAGTGGAATGCTGGCTCAAATTCTACTTTTAAACGCAGCTCTTTTCTGTTCTCATTATTGGCTCTTACCACATTACATCTCACCAGCAGCTAGAGGGTACACGGTTCTCTAAAACCCCATCAGCATTTATTGTTTGTAGACTTTTGGCTGATGGTACTTGACTTGCGTGAGTTGAAACCTTTTTGTAGGCTAGATTTGCATGAGTCTAATAATTCCTGATGTTTAGCTTTTACCCTTTTTCCTTTTTTTTTAAATAGTGAGTAAAACTTAGCTCTTCCTACTATCTCCTTGAAAAATTTGCCAGTTTTGAATTTTTTTGGCCATTCCATACCTCTGCACAGTTCTTGAGGGCAGTTGTCCTTTACAGTCCTGCGTCCTTGTGAATGTTAAGTGACCATTAGCTGTGGTTTTAAAGCTGCTCTTGCGGGAAACGGCCACAAGGCGGCAGCATTTCTACATTTCCATCTCTGGCATTTTGGGCAACAGAGCTTTCCTGGAAATCGTGTTTGTAGGCTGAAAATTAGAGTGGAATGTGCCAGGGAAAACCCCCAAGAGCTTATATCTGCTTACTTCTAGTTTGCTTTTTAAATATAATTTTTATTATTTATCAGAGCAAATTTGCGAAAAATGTGTGTGTTCTAGGTGTACAGAATCTGGCTCATTATACCTATGTATCGATCTATTCACCTTTGGATCCTTTCCCGTGTAGGTTATTACAGAGTGTTGAGTAGACCTCTCTTGGTATTCCATAGCTATTTTGTGATTATATATTTCATATATATTAGTACATGTCTGTTAACCCCCATATCCTAATTCATACATTCCTTACACCTTTCCATTTGGTTAAACATAATTTGGTTTTCTGAATCTGTGAGTGTCCTTCTCTTGGAAATTATTTCATGGGTATCACTTTTTATGTAACACCTATAAGTGATGTAAGAGGATATTTTTCTTTTGGTTTCTTTCTTACTTCAAGTTGGGTGACTATCTCTAGATCCTTCTATGGTGGTGTCAATGGCACTGTTCCATGCTTTTCCATGGCTAGTATTCCATTGTGTACATGGACGACTTCTTCTTGGTGCCTATTTCTGTTGCTGGACATTTTGGTTTCTTCCAGGTCTTGGCTCTGGTACATGTTGCTGCAGTGCAGGTTTGCCAGTCTGTGCCTTTTTGATTCAGGTCTACTCAGGTGATAGGCCCATCAATTGCCCTACCAGATCACATGGTAGCTCAATTTTTACCTTTAAACAAACCTCCATTCTCTTCTCAGTACTGGCTGTTACCAGGTTACATCCCACCAGCAGCTAGAGGGTACACAGTTCTCTAAAACCCCTTCAGCATTTATACTATGTAGCCTCTTTCTGCTGATGATCATTCTGACGACTGTGAGGTGAAAGTTTTTGTAGACTGGATTTGCATGGTTTTATTAATTCCTGATGTTAAGCATTTTCCCATGCCCTTTCTTTCATAACAGAAAAAAGAAAGAAAGAGAATACAAAATGTGCGTAAAATCTGGGTCTTGAAATTGTCGTTTTGATATATGCACATCTTTGAGATTTTTGCTCGATTTACGACCCAAGGATTTGTTTTGAGGGCAGGTGTCATTTACAGGCCTGCAATTATTTTGACTATCAAGTAACCATTAGTGCTGGGTTTAGAGCTGCTGTTGTGTGAAACGGCCACAAGGTGGCAGCAGTTCTCCTTTACCTATTCTGGTTACTAGAGCAACAGTGCCTCAAGGGAAGTCATGTTCTAGGTTCTCAATGAGAATGGAATGTGCCGGGAAAAAACCCCTTAAGTTTATATCTGACTACTTCTTGTTCGTGTTTTAAATGTAATTTTCATTTTTTATCACAGCAAGGGTGATTACAATTTTTTGCTTGTTCTAGGTGTGCAAGATGTTGTTGTTTTACATATATACATATATCTATTGTTCTTTGGATCCTTTTCCCATTGTAGGTTATGACACAATGTTGAGTAGTCTTCTCGTGGTATTCTGTGGGTCTATGGTGATTTTATACTTCACCTGTGTTTGTATATCTCTGTTTAACCCGGCATCCTAATGTATCCAATCCTCACACCTTTCCATTGGTGAACCATAAGTTTGTTTAATGAATCTATGATTGCCTTTCTTTGTGGAAATATCTTCACTGGTATCAATTTTTAGGTAACACCTATAAGTGATATCATAGGATATGTGTCTTTCGCTTTCTGACTTACTACAAGTTGCGTGATTACTTCTGGACTCATCTACTGTGCTGCAAATGGCATTGTGTCATTTTTTCCTTGGCTAATATTCCATCTGTACGTGTACCATTTCTTTGCCCACTCATCTGTTGGTGGACTTATTGTTTGCTTCCATGTCTTGGCTACTGTAGTACTGCTGCAATGCACATTTGCCTGCCTGTGTCTTTCCAATTCTGTCGGTTATACGTGCAGGAATGGGCCTGCTGGATCGTATGGCAGACAAACGTTTACCTTGTAAAGGCACCTCCATTCTGTTCTCATTAGTGGCTTTTACCAGGTTACGTCCCACTTAAAGATGAGGGTATGCACTTTTCCACAACCCATTCAGCATTTATTGTTTGTAGTTTTCCTGCTTATGTTTATTCTGACTGGTGTGGGCTGATACCTCTTTGTGGTTGGATTTGCATGCATCTCATAATCCCTTGAAATTGAGCTTTCAGGCATGTCCTGTTTTTCTTCAAACTGTGAGTACAGCTTACCTCTTCAAATGGTTTTCTTGAAGTATTTGCCTGATTTGGAAATATTTTGCCCATTACCTCCCTGAAGACATTTTGAGGGCAGGTTTCATTTACAGCCCTCCAGTACTTGTGCATAGGAAGTGATCATAAGCACAGGTTTTAAAGCTGCTGTGGCAGGTAACGGCCATTGGGTGGCAGCATTTCTGCTTTCCCCACTCTGGTAACAAGGGAAACAGACCTTTCTGCCAGTGGTGTTCCTCGGTTATACATTAGAGTGGAACGTGCCCGGATAACTCCACAAATGTTGATTTTTCCTTACTTATGTTTGGTTTCCAAATTGAATTTATTTCTTTTTATTGGAGTAATATTCCATTGTGTACATTGACCACTACGTCTTTGTGCATTCCTCGTTTGGCGGACATTTTTGTTGCTTCCAAGTGTTGGCTGCGGTAAATATTCCTGGAGTGCAAGATTGCTAGCATGTGTCTTTTTGATTCACAACCTCTCAGGCGATAGGCAGAGCAGTGGGTATGCTTGATTGAATGGTAGCTGAAGATCTACCTTTCCAAGGCACCTCGTTTTTGTTTTCATTACTGGCTCTTACCAGGTCCCACTTTGAAGCGAGGGTACACGTTGCTCCACAACCCCTTCAGCATTTATTCTTTGCAGAAGTTTTGCTGGTGGCCATTCTGACTAGTGTGAGCTGATAGGTTTTTGTAATTTGGGTTTGCATGTCTTCAAAAATACCAAAAAATTCATCATTTTACACGCCGTTTTCTTTTCTGTTAAAAATAGAATGTGAGTACAATATATCCCTTGAAATTGTCTTCTTGGAAGGTTGCCCTCTTTTGAATTTTTGGTCGATATTCGACCCCAGGATTTTTTTGGAGGGCAGGTCTCATTACAGAACTGCAGCTCTGGTGCATATTTAGTGGCCATTAGCACTGGGTTTAAAGCTGCTGTTGTAGGAAACGGCCAAAAGGAGGCAGCATTTCTCCAGTCCCAAATCTGGTTACTAGGGCAGCACAGCCTTTCTGGAAGTCGTGCTCCCAGGTTGTAAATTAGAATGGAATGTGCCAGGAAAACCCCCCGTAAGTTTATATCCCATTATTTCTTGTTCGTCTTTTAATTTTTTTAAATCGGGGTAATGATTAGAATATTGTTTATCCTAGGTGTATACAATCTGGTTCATTTGTACATTACATATGTATGTATGTGTTTGTATATATATATAATATATATTCATGTACAGATACTCTTCCCATGTAAATTATTGCAGAGTGTTCCATTGACCTCCCTTGCTATATGGTCGGTCTTTTTGATATATGTATTTAATAGGTATTTGTACACGTATGGTAACCCTAATCTTAATTTTCCATTTCCCCCACCTATCCTTTTAGATAAGAAAAGTTTGTTTTCTAAGTCTGTGAGTTTCTTTCCTGTGAAAATACCATCATTTGTGTCAGTTGTTAGATAACGCCTATAAGTGATATCATAGTATATTTTTGCTTTCCGACTTACCTCACGTTCTGTCATTATCTCTAGGTTCATCTATGGTGCCTCAAAGAGCAGTGTTTCACTGTTTTCCATGGCTAATAATCCATTGTGTACATGGAGCACTTCTTCTTTATCCATTCATCCATTGATGGACATTTTGGTTGCTTCCGTGTCTTGGCTATTGTGAAAACTCCTGCAGTGAAGCTGTTGCAGCCTGTGCCTCCTCGACTCTGGTCTTCTGAGGTGAGAGGCTCAGCACTGGGCCTGCTGAGTGGAATGCTGGCTCAAATTCTACTTTTAAACGCAGCTCTTTTCTGTTCTCATTATTGGCTCTTACCACATTACATCTCACCAGCAGCTAGAGGGTACACGGTTCTCTAAAACCCCATCAGCATTTATTGTTTGTAGACTTTTGGCTGATGGTACTTGACTTGCGTGAGTTGAAACCTTTTTGTAGGCTAGATTTGCATGAGTCTAATAATTCCTGATGTTTAGCTTTTACCCTTTTTCCTTTTTTTTTAAATAGTGAGTAAAACTTAGCTCTTCCTACTATCTCCTTGAAAAATTTGCCAGTTTTGAATTTTTTTGGCCATTCCATACCTCTGCACAGTTCTTGAGGGCAGTTGTCCTTTACAGTCCTGCGTCCTTGTGAATGTTAAGTGACCATTAGCTGTGGTTTTAAAGCTGCTCTTGCGGGAAACGGCCACAAGGCGGCAGCATTTCTACATTTCCATCTCTGGCATTTTGGGCAACAGAGCTTTCCTGGAAATCGTGTTTGTAGGCTGAAAATTAGAGTGGAATGTGCCAGGGAAAACCCCCAAGAGCTTATATCTGCTTACTTCTAGTTTGCTTTTTAAATATAATTTTTATTATTTATCAGAGCAAATTTGCGAAAAATGTGTGTGTTCTAGGTGTACAGAATCTGGCTCATTATACCTATGTATCGATCTATTCACCTTTGGATCCTTTCCCGTGTAGGTTATTACAGAGTGTTGAGTAGACCTCTCTTGGTATTCCATAGCTATTTTGTGATTATATATTTCATATATATTAGTACATGTCTGTTAACCCCCATATCCTAATTCATACATTCCTTACACCTTTCCATTTGGTTAAACATAATTTGGTTTTCTGAATCTGTGAGTGTCCTTCTCTTGGAAATTATTTCATGGGTATCACTTTTTATGTAACACCTATAAGTGATGTAAGAGGATATTTTTCTTTTGGTTTCTTTCTTACTTCAAGTTGGGTGACTATCTCTAGATCCTTCTATGGTGGTGTCAATGGCACTGTTCCATGCTTTTCCATGGCTAGTATTCCATTGTGTACATGGACGACTTCTTCTTGGTGCCTATTTCTGTTGCTGGACATTTTGGTTTCTTCCAGGTCTTGGCTCTGGTACATGTTGCTGCAGTGCAGGTTTGCCAGTCTGTGCCTTTTTGATTCAGGTCTACTCAGGTGATAGGCCCATCAATTGCCCTACCAGATCACATGGTAGCTCAATTTTTACCTTTAAACAAACCTCCATTCTCTTCTCAGTACTGGCTGTTACCAGGTTACATCCCACCAGCAGCTAGAGGGTACACAGTTCTCTAAAACCCCTTCAGCATTTATACTATGTAGCCTCTTTCTGCTGATGATCATTCTGACGACTGTGAGGTGAAAGTTTTTGTAGACTGGATTTGCATGGTTTTATTAATTCCTGATGTTAAGCATTTTCCCATGCCCTTTCTTTCATAACAGAAAAAAGAAAGAAAGAGAATACAAAATGTGCGTAAAATCTGGGTCTTGAAATTGTCGTTTTGATATATGCACATCTTTGAGATTTTTGCTCGATTTACGACCCAAGGATTTGTTTTGAGGGCAGGTGTCATTTACAGGCCTGCAATTATTTTGACTATCAAGTAACCATTAGTGCTGGGTTTAGAGCTGCTGTTGTGTGAAACGGCCACAAGGTGGCAGCAGTTCTCCTTTACCTATTCTGGTTACTAGAGCAACAGTGCCTCAAGGGAAGTCATGTTCTAGGTTCTCAATGAGAATGGAATGTGCCGGGAAAAAACCCCTTAAGTTTATATCTGACTACTTCTTGTTCGTGTTTTAAATGTAATTTTCATTTTTTATCACAGCAAGGGTGATTACAATTTTTTGCTTGTTCTAGGTGTGCAAGATGTTGTTGTTTTACATATATACATATATCTATTGTTCTTTGGATCCTTTTCCCATTGTAGGTTATGACACAATGTTGAGTAGTCTTCTCGTGGTATTCCGTGGGTCTATGGTGATTTTATACTTCACCTGTGTTTGTATATCTCTGTTTAACCCGGCATCCTAATGTATCCAATCCTCACACCTTTCCATTGGTGAACCATAAGTTTGTTTAATGAATCTATGATTGCCTTTCTTTGTGGAAATATCTTCACTGGTATCAATTTTTAGGTAACACCTATAAGTGATATCATAGGATATGTGTCTTTCGCTTTCTGACTTACTACAAGTTGCGTGATTACTTCTGGACTCATCTACTGTGCTGCAAATGGCATTGTGTCATTTTTTCCTTGGCTAATATTCCATCTGTACGTGTACCATTTCTTTGCCCACTCATCTGTTGGTGGACTTATTGTTTGCTTCCATGTCTTGGCTACTGTAGTACTGCTGCAATGCACATTTGCCTGCCTGTGTCTTTCCAATTCTGTCGGTTATACGTGCAGGAATGGGCCTGCTGGATCGTATGGCAGACAAACGTTTACCTTGTAAAGGCACCTCCATTCTGTTCTCATTAGTGGCTTTTACCAGGTTACGTCCCACTTAAAGATGAGGGTATGCACTTTTCCACAACCCATTCAGCATTTATTGTTTGTAGTTTTCCTGCTTATGTTTATTCTGACTGGTGTGGGCTGATACCTCTTTGTGGTTGGATTTGCATGCATCTCATAATCCCTTGAAATTGAGCTTTCAGGCATGTCCTGTTTTTCTTCAAACTGTGAGTACAGCTTACCTCTTCAAATGGTTTTCTTGAAGTATTTGCCTGATTTGGAAATATTTTGCCCATTACCTCCCTGAAGACATTTTGAGGGCAGGTTTCATTTACAGCCCTCCAGTACTTGTGCATAGGAAGTGATCATAAGCACAGGTTTTAAAGCTGCTGTGGCAGGTAACGGCCATTGGGTGGCAGCATTTCTGCTTTCCCCACTCTGGTAACAAGGGAAACAGACCTTTCTGCCAGTGGTGTTCCTCGGTTATACATTAGAGTGGAACGTGCCCGGATAACTCCACAAATGTTGATTTTTCCTTACTTATGTTTGGTTTCCAAATTGAATTTATTTCTTTTTATTGGAGTAATATTCCATTGTGTACATTGACCACTACGTCTTTGTGCATTCCTCGTTTGGCGGACATTTTTGTTGCTTCCAAGTGTTGGCTGCGGTAAATATTCCTGGAGTGCAAGATTGCTAGCATGTGTCTTTTTGATTCACAACCTCTCAGGCGATAGGCAGAGCAGTGGGTATGCTTGATTGAATGGTAGCTGAAGATCTACCTTTCCAAGGCACCTCGTTTTTGTTTTCATTACTGGCTCTTACCAGGTCCCACTTTGAAGCGAGGGTACACGTTGCTCCACAACCCCTTCAGCATTTATTCTTTGCAGAAGTTTTGCTGGTGGCCATTCTGACTAGTGTGAGCTGATAGGTTTTTGTAATTTGGGTTTGCATGTCTTCAAAAATACCAAAAAATTCATCATTTTACACGCCGTTTTCTTTTCTGTTAAAAATAGAATGTGAGTACAATATATCCCTTGAAATTGTCTTCTTGGAAGGTTGCCCTCTTTTGAATTTTTGGTCGATATTCGACCCCAGGATTTTTTTGGAGGGCAGGTCTCATTACAGAACTGCAGCTCTGGTGCATATTTAGTGGCCATTAGCACTGGGTTTAAAGCTGCTGTTGTAGGAAACGGCCAAAAGGAGGCAGCATTTCTCCAGTCCCAAATCTGGTTACTAGGGCAGCACAGCCTTTCTGGAAGTCGTGCTCCCAGGTTGTAAATTAGAATGGAATGTGCCAGGAAAACCCCCCGTAAGTTTATATCCCATTATTTCTTGTTCGTCTTTTAATTTTTTAAAATCGGGGTAATGATTAGAATATTGTTTATCCTAGGTGTATACAATCTGGTTCATTTGTACATTACATATGTATGTATGTGTTTGTATATATATATAATATATATTCATGTACAGATACTCTTCCCATGTAAATTATTGCAGAGTGTTCCATTGACCTCCCTTGCTATATGGTCGGTCTTTTTGATATATGTATTTAATAGGTATTTGTACACGTATGGTAACCCTAATCTTAATTTTCCATTTCCCCCACCTATCCTTTTAGATAAGAAAAGTTTGTTTTCTAAGTCTGTGAGTTTCTTTCCTGTGAAAATACCATCATTTGTGTCAGTTGTTAGATAACGCCTATAAGTGATATCATAGTATATTTTTGCTTTCCGACTTACCTCACGTTCTGTCATTATCTCTAGGTTCATCTATGGTGCCTCAAAGAGCAGTGTTTCACTGTTTTCCATGGCTAATAATCCATTGTGTACATGGAGCACTTCTTCTTTATCCATTCATCCATTGATGGACATTTTGGTTGCTTCCGTGTCTTGGCTATTGTGAAAACTCCTGCAGTGAAGCTGTTGCAGCCTGTGCCTCCTCGACTCTGGTCTTCTGAGGTGAGAGGCTCAGCACTGGGCCTGCTGAGTGGAATGCTGGCTCAAATTCTACTTTTAAATGCAGCTCTTTTCTGTTCTCATTATTGGCTCTTACCACATTACATCTCACCAGCAGCTAGAGGGTACACGGTTCTCTAAAACCCCATCAGCATTTATTGTTTGTAGACTTTTGGCTGATGGTACTTGACTTGCGTGAGTTGAAACCTTTTTGTAGGCTAGATTTGCATGAGTCTAATAATTCCTGATGTTTAGCTTTTACCCTTTTTCCTTTTTTTTTAAATAGTGAGTAAAACTTAGCTCTTCCTACTATCTCCTTGAAAAATTTGCCAGTTTTGAATTTTTTTGGCCATTCCATACCTCTGCACAGTTCTTGAGGGCAGTTGTCCTTTACAGTCCTGCGTCCTTGTGAATGTTAAGTGACCATTAGCTGTGGTTTTAAAGCTGCTCTTGCGGGAAACGGCCACAAGGCGGCAGCATTTCTACATTTCCATCTCTGGCATTTTGGGCAACAGAGCTTTCCTGGAAATCGTGTTTGTAGGCTGAAAATTAGAGTGGAATGTGCCAGGGAAAACCCCCAAGAGCTTATATCTGCTTACTTCTAGTTTGCTTTTTAAATATAATTTTTATTATTTATCAGAGCAAATTTGCGAAAAATGTGTGTGTTCTAGGTGTACAGAATCTGGCTCATTATACCTATGTATCGATCTATTCACCTTTGGATCCTTTCCCGTGTAGGTTATTACAGAGTGTTGAGTAGACCTCTCTTGGTATTCCATAGCTATTTTGTGATTATATATTTCATATATATTAGTACATGTCTGTTAACCCCCATATCCTAATTCATACATTCCTTACACCTTTCCATTTGGTTAAACATAATTTGGTTTTCTGAATCTGTGAGTGTCCTTCTCTTGGAAATTATTTCATGGGTATCACTTTTTATGTAACACCTATAAGTGATGTAAGAGGATATTTTTCTTTTGGTTTCTTTCTTACTTCAAGTTGGGTGACTATCTCTAGATCCTTCTATGGTGGTGTCAATGGCACTGTTCCATGCTTTTCCATGGCTAGTATTCCATTGTGTACATGGACGACTTCTTCTTGGTGCCTATTTCTGTTGCTGGACAATGTTTTGAAGAAACATTGGTTTCTTCCAGGTCTTGGCTCTGGTACATGTTGCTGCAGTGCAGGTTTGCCAGTCTGTGCCTTTTTGATTCAGGTCTACTCAGGTGATAGGCCCATCAATTGCCCTACCAGATCACATGGTAGCTCAATTTTTACCTTTAAACAAACCTCCATTCTCTTCTCAGTACTGGCTGTTACCAGGTTACATCCCACCAGCAGCTAGAGGGTACACAGTTCTCTAAAACCCCTTCAGCATTTATACTATGTAGCCTCTTTCTGCTGATGATCATTCTGACGACTGTGAGGTGAAAGTTTTTGTAGACTGGATTTGCATGGTTTTATTAATTCCTGATGTTAAGCATTTTCCCATGCCCTTTCTTTCATAACAGAAAAAAGAAAGAAAGAGAATACAAAATGTGCGTAAAATCTGGGTCTTGAAATTGTCGTTTTGATATATGCACATCTTTGAGATTTTTGCTCGATTTACGACCCAAGGATTTGTTTTGAGGGCAGGTGTCATTTACAGGCCTGCAATTATTTTGACTATCAAGTAACCATTAGTGCTGGGTTTAGAGCTGCTGTTGTGTGAAACGGCCACAAGGTGGCAGCAGTTCTCCTTTACCTATTCTGGTTACTAGAGCAACAGTGCCTCAAGGGAAGTCATGTTCTAGGTTCTCAATGAGAATGGAATGTGCCGGGAAAAAACCCCTTAAGTTTATATCTGACTATTTCTTGTTCGTGTTTTAAATGTAATTTTCATTTTTTATCACAGCAAGGGTGATTACAATTTTTTGCTTGTTCTAGGTGTGCAAGATGTTGTTGTTTTACATATATACATATATCTATTGTTCTTTGGATCCTTTTCCCATTGTAGGTTATGACACAATGTTGAGTAGTCTTCTCGTGGTATTCCGTGGGTCTATGGTGATTTTATACTTCACCTGTGTTTGTATATCTCTGTTTAACCCGGCATCCTAATGTATCCAATCCTCACACCTTTCCATTGGTGAACCATAAGTTTGTTTAATGAATCTATGATTGCCTTTCTTTGTGGAAATATCTTCACTGGTATCAATTTTTAGGTAACACCTATAAGTGATATCATAGGATATGTGTCTTTCGCTTTCTGACTTACTACAAGTTGCGTGATTACTTCTGGACTCATCTACTGTGCTGCAAATGGCATTGTGTCATTTTTTCCTTGGCTAATATTCCATCTGTACGTGTACCATTTCTTTGTCCACTCATCTGTTGGTGGACTTATTGTTTGCTTCCATGTCTTGGCTACTGTAGTACTGCTGCAATGCACATTTGCCTGCCTGTGTCTTTCCAATTCTGTCGGTTATACGTGCAGGAATGGGCCTGCTGGATCGTATGGCAGACAAACGTTTACCTTGTAAAGGCACCTCCATTCTGTTCTCATTAGTGGCTTTTACCAGGTTACGTCCCACTTAAAGATGAGGGTATGCACTTTTCCACAACCCATTCAGCATTTATTGTTTGTAGTTTTCCTGCTTATGTTTATTCTGACTGGTGTGAGCTGATACCTCTTTGTGGTTGGATTTGCATGCATCTCATAATCCCTTGAAATTGAGCTTTCAGGCATGTCCTGTTTTTCTTCAAACTGTGAGTACAGCTTACCTCTTCAAATGGTTTTCTTGAAGTATTTGCCTGATTTGGAAATATTTTGCCCATTACCTCCCTGGAGACATTTTGAGGGCAGGTTTCATTTACAGCCCTCCAGTACTTGTGCATAGGAAGTGATCATAAGCACAGGTTTTAAAGCTGCTGTGGCAGGTAACGGCCATTGGGTGGCAGCATTTCTGCTTTCCCCACTCTGGTAACAAGGGAAACAGACCTTTCTGCCAGTGGTGTTCCTCAGTTATACATTAGAGTGGAACGTGCCCGGATAACTCCACAAATGTTGATTTTTCCTTACTTATGTTTGGTTTCCAAATTGAATTTATTTCTTTTTATTGGAGTAATATTCCATTGTGTACATTGACCACTACGTCTTTGTGCATTCCTCGTTTGGCGGACATTTTTGTTGCTTCCAAGTGTTGGCTGCGGTAAATATTCCTGGAGTGCAAGATTGCTAGCATGTGTCTTTTTGATTCACAACCTCTCAGGCGATAGGCAGAGCAGTGGGTATGCTTGATTGAATGGTAGCTCAATATCTACCTTTCCAAGGCACCTCGTTTTTGTTTTCATTACTGGCTCTTACCAGGTCCCACTTTGAAGCGAGGGTACACATTGTTCCACAACCCCTTCAGCATTTATTCTTTGCAGAAGTTTTGCTGGTGGCCATTCTGACTAGTGTCAGCTGATAGGTTTTTGTAATTTGGGTTTGCATGTCTTCAAAAATACCAAAAAATTCATCATTTTACACGCCGTTTTCTTTTCTGTTAAAAATAGAATGTGAGTACAATATATCCCTTGAAATTGTCTTCTTGGAAGGTTGCCCTCTTTTGAATTTTTGGTCGATATTCGACCCCAGGATTTTTTTGGAGGGCAGGTCTCATTACAGAACTGCAGCTCAGGTGCATATTTAGTGGCCATTAGCACTGGGTTTAAAGCTGCTGTTGTAGGAAACGGCCAAAAGGAGGCAGCATTTCTCCAGTCCCAAATCTGGTTACTAGGGCAGCACAGCCTTTCTGGAAGTCGTGCTCCCAGGTTGTAAATTAGAATGGAATGTGCCAGGAAAACCCCCCGTAAGTTTATATCCCATTATTTCTTGTTCGTCTTTTAATTTTTTAAAATCGGGGTAATGATTAGAATATTGTTTATCCTAGGTGTATACAATCTGGTTCATTTGTACATTACATATGTATGTATGTATGTGTATATATGTATATATATATAATATATATTCATGTACAGATACTCTTCCCATGTAAATTATTGCAGAGTGTTCCATTGACCTCCCTTGCTATATGGTCGGTCTTTTTGATATGTGTATTTAATAGGTATTTGTACACGTATGGTAACCCTAATCTTAATTTTCCATTTCCCCCACCTATCCTTTTAGATAAGAAAAGTTTGTTTTCTAAGTCTGTGAGTTTCTTTCCTGTGAAAATACCATCATTTGTGTCAGTTGTTAGATAACGCCTATAAGTGATATCATAGTATATCTTTTGCTTTCCGACTTACCTCACGTTCTGTCATTATCTCTAGGTTCATCTATGGTGCCTCAAAGAGCAGTGTTTCACTGTTTTCCATGGCTAATAATCCATTGTGTACATGGAGCACTTCTTCTTTATCCATTCATCCATTGATGGACATTTTGGTTGCTTCCGTGTCTTGGCTATTGTGAAAACTCCTGCAGTGAAGCTGTTGCAGCCTGTGCCTCCTCGACTCTGGTCTTCTGAGGTGAGAGGCTCAGCACTGGGCCTGCTGAGTGGAATGCTGGCTCAAATTCTACTTTTAAACGCAGCTCTTTTCTGTTCTCATTATTGGCTCTTACCACATTACATCTCACCAGCAGCTAGAGGGTACACGGTTCTCTAAAACCCCATCAGCATTTATTGTTTGTAGACTTTTGGCTGATGGTACTTGACTTGCGTGAGTTGAAACCTTTTTGTAGGCTAGATTTGCATGAGTCTAATAATTCCTGATGTTTAGCTTTTACCCTTTTTCCTTTTTTTTAAAATAGTGAGTAAAACTTAGCTCTTCATACTATCTCCTTGAAAAATTTGCCAGTTTTGAATTTTTTTGGCCATTCCATACCTCTGCACAGTTCTTGAGGGCAGTTGTCCTTTACAGTCCTGCGTCCTTGTGAATGTTAAGTGACCATTAGCTGTGGTTTTAAAGCCGCTCTTGCGGGAAACGGCCACAAGGCGGCAGCATTTCTACATTTCCATCTCTGGCATTTTGGGCAACAGAGCTTTCCTGGAAATCGTGTTTGTAGGCTGAAAATTAGAGTGGAGTGTGCCAGGGAAAACCCCCAAGAGCTTATATCTGCTTACTTCTAGTTTGCTTTTTAAATATAATTTTTATTATTTATCAGAGCAAATTTGCGAAAAATGTGTGTGTTCTAGGTGTACAGAATCTGGCTCATTATACCTATGTATCGATCTATTCACCTTTGGATCCTTTCCCGTGTAGGTTATTACAGAGTGTTGAGTAGACCTCTCTTGGTATTCCATAGCTATTTTGTGATTATATATTTCATATATATTAGTACATGTCTGTTAACCCCCATATCCTAATTCATACATTCCTTACACCTTTCCATTTGGTTAAACATAATTTGGTTTTCTGAATCTGTGAGTGTCCTTCTCTTGGAAATTATTTCATGGGTATCACTTTTTATGTAACACCTATAAGTGATGTAAGAGGATATTTTTCTTTTGGTTTCTTTCTTACTTCAAGTTGGGTGACTATCTCTAGATCCTTCTATGGTGGTGTCAATGGCACTGTTCCATGCTTTTCCATGGCTAGTATTCCATTGTGTACATGGACGACTTCTTCTTGGTGCCTATTTCTGTTGCTGGACAATGTTTTGAAGAAACATTGGTTTCTTCCAGGTCTTGGCTCTGGTACATGTTGCTGCAGTGCAGGTTTGCCAGTCTGTGCCTTTTTGATTCAGGTCTACTCAGGTGATAGGCCCATCAATTGCCCTACCAGATCACATGGTAGCTCAATTTTTACCTTTAAACAAACCTCCATTCTCTTCTCAGTACTGGCTGTTACCAGGTTACATCCCACCAGCAGCTAGAGGGTACACAGTTCTCTAAAACCCCTTCAGCATTTATACTATGTAGCCTCTTTCTGCTGATGATCATTCTGACGACTGTGAGGTGAAAGTTTTTGTAGACTGGATTTGCATGGTTTTATTAATTCCTGATGTTAAGCATTTTCCCATGCCCTTTCTTTCATAACAGAAAAAAGAAAGAAAGAGAATACAAAATGTGCGTAAAATCTGGGTCTTGAAATTGTCGTTTTGATATATGCACATCTTTGAGATTTTTGCTCGATTTACGACCCAAGGATTTGTTTTGAGGGCAGGTGTCATTTACAGGCCTGCAATTATTTTGACTATCAAGTAACCATTAGTGCTGGGTTTAGAGCTGCTGTTGTGTGAAACGGCCACAAGGTGGCAGCAGTTCTCCTTTACCTATTCTGGTTACTAGAGCAACAGTGCCTCAAGGGAAGTCATGTTCTAGGTTCTCAATTAGAATGGAATGTGCCGGGAAAAAACCCCTTAAGTTTATATCTGACTATTTCTTGTTCGTGTTTTAAATGTAATTTTCATTTTTTATCACAGCAAGGGTGATTACAATTTTTTGCTTGTTCTAGGTGTGCAAGATGTTGTTGTTTTACATATATACATATATCTATTGTTCTTTGGATCCTTTTCCCATTGTAGGTTATGACACAATGTTGAGTAGTCTTCTCGTGGTATTCCGTGGGTCTATGGTGATTTTATACTTCACCTGTGTTTGTATATCTCTGTTTAACCCGGCATCCTAATGTATCCAATCCTCACACCTTTCCATTGGTGAACCATAAGTTTGTTTAATGAATCTATGATTGCCTTTCTTTGTGGAAATATCTTCACTGGTATCAATTTTTAGGTAACACCTATAAGTGATATCATAGGATATGTGTCTTTCGCTTTCTGACTTACTACAAGTTGCGTGATTACTTCTGGACTCATCTACTGTGCTGCAAATGGCATTGTGTCATTTTTTCCTTGGCTAATATTCCATCTGTACGTGTACCATTTCTTTGTCCACTCATCTGTTGGTGGACTTATTGTTTGCTTCCATGTCTTGGCTACTGTAGTACTGCTGCAATGCACATTTGCCTGCCTGTGTCTTTCCAATTCTGTCGGTTATACGTGCAGGAATGGGCCTGCTGGATCGTATGGCAGACAAACGTTTACCTTGTAAAGGCACCTCCATTCTGTTCTCATTAGTGGCTTTTACCAGGTTACGTCCCACTTAAAGATGAGGGTATGCACTTTTCCACAACCCATTCAGCATTTATTGTTTGTAGTTTTCCTGCTTATGTTTATTCTGACTGGTGTGAGCTGATACCTCTTTGTGGTTGGATTTGCATGCATCTCATAATCCCTTGAAATTGAGCTTTCAGGCATGTCCTGTTTTTCTTCAAACTGTGAGTACAGCTTACCTCTTCAAATGGTTTTCTTGAAGTATTTGCCTGATTTGGAAATATTTTGCCCATTACCTCCCTGGAGACATTTTGAGGGCAGGTTTCATTTACAGCCCTCCAGTACTTGTGCATAGGAAGTGATCATAAGCACAGGTTTTAAAGCTGCTGTGGCAGGTAACGGCCATTGGGTGGCAGCATTTCTGCTTTCCCCACTCTGGTAACAAGGGAAACAGACCTTTCTGCCAGTGGTGTTCCTCGGTTATACATTAGAGTGGAACGTGCCCGGATAACTCCACAAATGTTGATTTTTCCTTACTTATGTTTGGTTTCCAAATTGAATTTATTTCTTTTTATTGGAGTAATATTCCATTGTGTACATTGACCACTACGTCTTTGTGCATTCCTCGTTTGGCGGACATTTTTGTTGCTTCCAAGTGTTGGCTGCGGTAAATATTCCTGGAGTGCAAGATTGCTAGCATGTGTCTTTTTGATTCACAACCTCTCAGGCGATAGGCAGAGCAGTGGGTATGCTTGATTGAATGGTAGCTCAATATCTACCTTTCCAAGGCACCTCGTTTTTGTTTTCATTACTGGCTCTTACCAGGTCCCACTTTGAAGCGAGGGTACACATTGTTCCACAACCCCTTCAGCATTTATTCTTTGCAGAAGTTTTGCTGGTGGCCATTCTGACTAGTGTCAGCTGATAGGTTTTTGTAATTTGGGTTTGCATGTCTTCAAAAATACCAAAAAATTCATCATTTTACACGCCGTTTTCTTTTCTGTTAAAAATAGAATGTGAGTACAATATATCCCTTGAAATTGTCTTCTTGGAAGGTTGCCCTCTTTTGAATTTTTGGTCGATATTCGACCCCAGGATTTTTTTGGAGGGCAGGTCTCATTACAGAACTGCAGCTCAGGTGCATATTTAGTGGCCATTAGCACTGGGTTTAAAGCTGCTGTTGTAGGAAACGGCCAAAAGGAGGCAGCATTTCTCCAGTCCCAAATCTGGTTACTAGGGCAGCACAGCCTTTCTGGAAGTCGTGCTCCCAGGTTGTAAATTAGAATGGAATGTGCCAGGAAAACCCCCCGTAAGTTTATATCCCATTATTTCTTGTTCGTCTTTTAATTTTTTAAAATCGGGGTAATGATTAGAATATTGTTTATCCTAGGTGTATACAATCTGGTTCATTTGTACATTACATATGTATGTATGTATGTGTATATATGTATATATATATAATATATATTCATGTACAGATACTCTTCCCATGTAAATTATTGCAGAGTGTTCCATTGACCTCCCTTGCTATATGGTCGGTCTTTTTGATATGTGTATTTAATAGGTATTTGTACACGTATGGTAACCCTAATCTTAATTTTCCATTTCCCCCACCTATCCTTTTAGATAAGAAAAGTTTGTTTTCTAAGTCTGTGAGTTTCTTTCCTGTGAAAATACCATCATTTGTGTCAGTTGTTAGATAACGCCTATAAGTGATATCATAGTATATCTTTTGCTTTCCGACTTACCTCACGTTCTGTCATTATCTCTAGGTTCATCTATGGTGCCTCAAAGAGCAGTGTTTCACTGTTTTCCATGGCTAATAATCCATTGTGTACATGGAGCACTTCTTCTTTATCCATTCATCCATTGATGGACATTTTGGTTGCTTCCGTGTCTTGGCTATTGTGAAAACTCCTGCAGTGAAGCTGTTGCAGCCTGTGCCTCCTCGACTCTGGTCTTCTGAGGTGAGAGGCTCAGCACTGGGCCTGCTGAGTGGAATGCTGGCTCAAATTCTACTTTTAAACGCAGCTCTTTTCTGTTCTCATTATTGGCTCTTACCACATTACATCTCACCAGCAGCTAGAGGGTACACGGTTCTCTAAAACCCCATCAGCATTTATTGTTTGTAGACTTTTGGCTGATGGTACTTGACTTGCGTGAGTTGAAACCTTTTTGTAGGCTAGATTTGCATGAGTCTAATAATTCCTGATGTTTAGCTTTTACCCTTTTTCCTTTTTTTTAAAATAGTGAGTAAAACTTAGCTCTTCATACTATCTCCTTGAAAAATTTGCCAGTTTTGAATTTTTTTGGCCATTCCATACCTCTGCACAGTTCTTGAGGGCAGTTGTCCTTTACAGTCCTGCGTCCTTGTGAATGTTAAGTGACCATTAGCTGTGGTTTTAAAGCCGCTCTTGCGGGAAACGGCCACAAGGCGGCAGCATTTCTACATTTCCATCTCTGGCATTTTGGGCAACAGAGCTTTCCTGGAAATCGTGTTTGTAGGCTGAAAATTAGAGTGGAGTGTGCCAGGGAAAACCCCCAAGAGCTTATATCTGCTTACTTCTAGTTTGCTTTTTAAATATAATTTTTATTATTTATCAGAGCAAATTTGCGAAAAATGTGTGTGTTCTAGGTGTACAGAATCTGGCTCATTATACCTATGTATCGATCTATTCACCTTTGGATCCTTTCCCGTGTAGGTTATTACAGAGTGTTGAGTAGACCTCTCTTGGTATTCCATAGCTATTTTGTGATTATATATTTCATATATATTAGTACATGTCTGTTAACCCCCATATCCTAATTCATACATTCCTTACACCTTTCCATTTGGTTAAACATAATTTGGTTTTCTGAATCTGTGAGTGTCCTTCTCTTGGAAATTATTTCATGGGTATCACTTTTTATGTAACACCTATAAGTGATGTAAGAGGATATTTTTCTTTTGGTTTCTTTCTTACTTCAAGTTGGGTGACTATCTCTAGATCCTTCTATGGTGGTGTCAATGGCACTGTTCCATGCTTTTCCATGGCTAGTATTCCATTGTGTACATGGACGACTTCTTCTTGGTGCCTATTTCTGTTGCTGGACAATGTTTTGAAGAAACATTGGTTTCTTCCAGGTCTTGGCTCTGGTACATGTTGCTGCAGTGCAGGTTTGCCAGTCTGTGCCTTTTTGATTCAGGTCTACTCAGGTGATAGGCCCATCAATTGCCCTACCAGATCACATGGTAGCTCAATTTTTACCTTTAAACAAACCTCCATTCTCTTCTCAGTACTGGCTGTTACCAGGTTACATCCCACCAGCAGCTAGAGGGTACACAGTTCTCTAAAACCCCTTCAGCATTTATACTATGTAGCCTCTTTCTGCTGATGATCATTCTGACGACTGTGAGGTGAAAGTTTTTGTAGACTGGATTTGCATGGTTTTATTAATTCCTGATGTTAAGCATTTTCCCATGCCCTTTCTTTCATAACAGAAAAAAGAAAGAAAGAGAATACAAAATGTGCGTAAAATCTGGGTCTTGAAATTGTCGTTTTGATATATGCACATCTTTGAGATTTTTGCTCGATTTATGACCCAAGGATTTGTTTTGAGGGCAGGTGTCATTTACAGGCCTGCAATTATTTTGACTATCAAGTAACCATTAGTGCTGGGTTTAGAGCTGCTGTTGTGTGAAACGGCCACAAGGTGGCAGCAGTTCTCCTTTACCTATTCTGGTTACTAGAGCAACAGTGCCTCAAGGGAAGTCATGTTCTAGGTTCTCAATTAGAATGGAATGTGCCGGGAAAAAACCCCTTAAGTTTATATCTGACTATTTCTTGTTCGTGTTTTAAATGTAATTTTCATTTTTTATCACAGCAAGGGTGATTACAATTTTTTGCTTGTTCTAGGTGTGCAAGATGTTGTTGTTTTACATATATACATATATCTATTGTTCTTTGGATCCTTTTCCCATTGTAGGTTATGACACAATGTTGAGTAGTCTTCTCGTGGTATTCCGTGGGTCTATGGTGATTTTATACTTCACCTGTGTTTGTATATCTCTGTTTAACCCGGCATCCTAATGTATCCAATCCTCACACCTTTCCATTGGTGAACCATAAGTTTGTTTAATGAATCTATGATTGCCTTTCTTTGTGGAAATATCTTCACTGGTATCAATTTTTAGGTAACACCTATAAGTGATATCATAGGATATGTGTCTTTCGCTTTCTGACTTACTACAAGTTGCGTGATTACTTCTGGACTCATCTACTGTGCTGCAAATGGCATTGTGTCATTTTTTCCTTGGCTAATATTCCATCTGTACGTGTACCATTTCTTTGCCCACTCATCTGTTGGTGGACTTATTGTTTGCTTCCATGTCTTGGCTACTGTAGTACTGCTGCAATGCACATTTGCCTGCCTGTGTCTTTCCAATTCTGTCGGTTATACGTGCAGGAATGGGCCTGCTGGATCGTATGGCAGACAAACGTTTACCTTGTAAAGGCACCTCCATTCTGTTCTCATTAGTGGCTTTTACCAGGTTACGTCCCACTTAAAGATGAGGGTATGCACTTTTCCACAACCCATTCAGCATTTATTGTTTGTAGTTTTCCTGCTTATGTTTATTCTGACTGGTGTGGGCTGATACCTCTTTGTGGTTGGATTTGCATGCATCTCATAATCCCTTGAAATTGAGCTTTCAGGCATGTCCTGTTTTTCTTCAAACTGTGAGTACAGCTTACCTCTTCAAATGGTTTTCTTGAAGTATTTGCCTGATTTGGAAATATTTTGCCCATTACCTCCCTGAAGACATTTTGAGGGCAGGTTTCATTTACAGCCCTCCAGTACTTGTGCATAGGAAGTGATCATAAGCACAGGTTTTAAAGCTGCTGTGGCAGGTAACGGCCATTGGGTGGCAGCATTTCTGCTTTCCCCACTCTGGTAACAAGGGAAACAGACCTTTCTGCCAGTGGTGTTCCTCGGTTATACATTAGAGTGGAACGTGCCCGGATAACTCCACAAATGTTGATTTTTCCTTACTTATGTTTGGTTTCCAAATTGAATTTATTTCTTTTTATTGGAGTAATATTCCATTGTGTACATTGACCACTACGTCTTTGTGCATTCCTCGTTTGGCGGACATTTTTGTTGCTTCCAAGTGTTGGCTGCGGTAAATATTCCTGGAGTGCAAGATTGCTAGCATGTGTCTTTTTGATTCACAACCTCTCAGGCGATAGGCAGAGCAGTGGGTATGCTTGATTGAATGGTAGCTGAAGATCTACCTTTCCAAGGCACCTCGTTTTTGTTTTCATTACTGGCTCTTACCAGGTCCCACTTTGAAGCGAGGGTACACGTTGCTCCACAACCCCTTCAGCATTTATTCTTTGCAGAAGTTTTGCTGGTGGCCATTCTGACTAGTGTGAGCTGATAGGTTTTTGTAATTTGGGTTTGCATGTCTTCAAAAATACCAAAAAATTCATCATTTTACACGCCGTTTTCTTTTCTGTTAAAAATAGAATGTGAGTACAATATATCCCTTGAAATTGTCTTCTTGGAAGGTTGCCCTCTTTTGAATTTTTGGTCGATATTCGACCCCAGGATTTTTTTGGAGGGCAGGTCTCATTACAGAACTGCAGCTCTGGTGCATATTTAGTGGCCATTAGCACTGGGTTTAAAGCTGCTGTTGTAGGAAACGGCCAAAAGGAGGCAGCATTTCTCCAGTCCCAAATCTGGTTACTAGGGCAGCACAGCCTTTCTGGAAGTCGTGCTCCCAGGTTGTAAATTAGAATGGAATGTGCCAGGAAAACCCCCCGTAAGTTTATATCCCATTATTTCTTGTTCGTCTTTTAATTTTTTTAAATCGGGGTAATGATTAGAATATTGTTTATCCTAGGTGTATACAATCTGGTTCATTTGTACATTACATATGTATGTATGTGTTTGTATATATATATAATATATATTCATGTACAGATACTCTTCCCATGTAAATTATTGCAGAGTGTTCCATTGACCTCCCTTGCTATATGGTCGGTCTTTTTGATATATGTATTTAATAGGTATTTGTACACGTATGGTAACCCTAATCTTAATTTTCCATTTCCCCCACCTATCCTTTTAGATAAGAAAAGTTTGTTTTCTAAGTCTGTGAGTTTCTTTCCTGTGAAAATACCATCATTTGTGTCAGTTGTTAGATAACGCCTATAAGTGATATCATAGTATATTTTTGCTTTCCGACTTACCTCACGTTCTGTCATTATCTCTAGGTTCATCTATGGTGCCTCAAAGAGCAGTGTTTCACTGTTTTCCATGGCTAATAATCCATTGTGTACATGGAGCACTTCTTCTTTATCCATTCATCCATTGATGGACATTTTGGTTGCTTCCGTGTCTTGGCTATTGTGAAAACTCCTGCAGTGAAGCTGTTGCAGCCTGTGCCTCCTCGACTCTGGTCTTCTGAGGTGAGAGGCTCAGCACTGGGCCTGCTGAGTGGAATGCTGGCTCAAATTCTACTTTTAAATGCAGCTCTTTTCTGTTCTCATTATTGGCTCTTACCACATTACATCTCACCAGCAGCTAGAGGGTACACGGTTCTCTAAAACCCCATCAGCATTTATTGTTTGTAGACTTTTGGCTGATGGTACTTGACTTGCGTGAGTTGAAACCTTTTTGTAGGCTAGATTTGCATGAGTCTAATAATTCCTGATGTTTAGCTTTTACCCTTTTTCCTTTTTTTTTAAATAGTGAGTAAAACTTAGCTCTTCCTACTATCTCCTTGAAAAATTTGCCAGTTTTGAATTTTTTTGGCCATTCCATACCTCTGCACAGTTCTTGAGGGCAGTTGTCCTTTACAGTCCTGCGTCCTTGTGAATGTTAAGTGACCATTAGCTGTGGTTTTAAAGCTGCTCTTGCGGGAAACGGCCACAAGGCGGCAGCATTTCTACATTTCCATCTCTGGCATTTTGGGCAACAGAGCTTTCCTGGAAATCGTGTTTGTAGGCTGAAAATTAGAGTGGAATGTGCCAGGGAAAACCCCCAAGAGCTTATATCTGCTTACTTCTAGTTTGCTTTTTAAATATAATTTTTATTATTTATCAGAGCAAATTTGCGAAAAATGTGTGTGTTCTAGGTGTACAGAATCTGGCTCATTATACCTATGTATCGATCTATTCACCTTTGGATCCTTTCCCGTGTAGGTTATTACAGAGTGTTGAGTAGACCTCTCTTGGTATTCCATAGCTATTTTGTGATTATATATTTCATATATATTAGTACATGTCTGTTAACCCCCATATCCTAATTCATACATTCCTTACACCTTTCCATTTGGTTAAACATAATTTGGTTTTCTGAATCTGTGAGTGTCCTTCTCTTGGAAATTATTTCATGGGTATCACTTTTTATGTAACACCTATAAGTGATGTAAGAGGATATTTTTCTTTTGGTTTCTTTCTTACTTCAAGTTGGGTGACTATCTCTAGATCCTTCTATGGTGGTGTCAATGGCACTGTTCCATGCTTTTCCATGGCTAGTATTCCATTGTGTACATGGACGACTTCTTCTTGGTGCCTATTTCTGTTGCTGGACATTTTGGTTTCTTCCAGGTCTTGGCTCTGGTACATGTTGCTGCAGTGCAGGTTTGCCAGTCTGTGCCTTTTTGATTCAGGTCTACTCAGGTGATAGGCCCATCAATTGCCCTACCAGATCACATGGTAGCTCAATTTTTACCTTTAAACAAACCTCCATTCTCTTCTCAGTACTGGCTGTTACCAGGTTACATCCCACCAGCAGCTAGAGGGTACACAGTTCTCTAAAACCCCTTCAGCATTTATACTATGTAGCCTCTTTCTGCTGATGATCATTCTGACGACTGTGAGGTGAAAGTTTTTGTAGACTGGATTTGCATGGTTTTATTAATTCCTGATGTTAAGCATTTTCCCATGCCCTTTCTTTCATAACAGAAAAAAGAAAGAAAGAGAATACAAAATGTGCGTAAAATCTGGGTCTTGAAATTGTCGTTTTGATATATGCACATCTTTGAGATTTTTGCTCGATTTACGACCCAAGGATTTGTTTTGAGGGCAGGTGTCATTTACAGGCCTGCAATTATTTTGACTATCAAGTAACCATTAGTGCTGGGTTTAGAGCTGCTGTTGTGTGAAACGGCCACAAGGTGGCAGCAGTTCTCCTTTACCTATTCTGGTTACTAGAGCAACAGTGCCTCAAGGGAAGTCATGTTCTAGGTTCTCAATTAGAATGGAATGTGCCGGGAAAAAACCCCTTAAGTTTATATCTGACTATTTCTTGTTCGTGTTTTAAATGTAATTTTCATTTTTTATCACAGCAAGGGTGATTACAATTTTTTGCTTGTTCTAGGTGTGCAAGATGTTGTTGTTTTACATATATACATATATCTATTGTTCTTTGGATCCTTTTCCCATTGTAGGTTATGACACAATGTTGAGTAGTCTTCTCGTGGTATTCCGTGGGTCTATGGTGATTTTATACTTCACCTGTGTTTGTATATCTCTGTTTAACCCGGCATCCTAATGTATCCAATCCTCACACCTTTCCATTGGTGAACCATAAGTTTGTTTAATGAATCTATGATTGCCTTTCTTTGTGGAAATATCTTCACTGGTATCAATTTTTAGGTAACACCTATAAGTGATATCATAGGATATGTGTCTTTCGCTTTCTGACTTACTACAAGTTGCGTGATTACTTCTGGACTCATCTACTGTGCTGCAAATGGCATTGTGTCATTTTTTCCTTGGCTAATATTCCATCTGTACGTGTACCATTTCTTTGCCCACTCATCTGTTGGTGGACTTATTGTTTGCTTCCATGTCTTGGCTACTGTAGTACTGCTGCAATGCACATTTGCCTGCCTGTGTCTTTCCAATTCTGTCGGTTATACGTGCAGGAATGGGCCTGCTGGATCGTATGGCAGACAAACGTTTACCTTGTAAAGGCACCTCCATTCTGTTCTCATTAGTGGCTTTTACCAGGTTACGTCCCACTTAAAGATGAGGGTATGCACTTTTCCACAACCCATTCAGCATTTATTGTTTGTAGTTTTCCTGCTTATGTTTATTCTGACTGGTGTGAGCTGATACCTCTTTGTGGTTGGATTTGCATGCATCTCATAATCCCTTGAAATTGAGCTTTCAGGCATGTCCTGTTTTTCTTCAAACTGTGAGTACAGCTTACCTCTTCAAATGGTTTTCTTGAAGTATTTGCCTGATTTGGAAATATTTTGCCCATTACCTCCCTGGAGACATTTTGAGGGCAGGTTTCATTTACAGCCCTCCAGTACTTGTGCATAGGAAGTGATCATAAGCACAGGTTTTAAAGCTGCTGTGGCAGGTAACGGCCATTGGGTGGCAGCATTTCTGCTTTCCCCACTCTGGTAACAAGGGAAACAGACCTTTCTGCCAGTGGTGTTCCTCGGTTATACATTAGAGTGGAACGTGCCCGGATAACTCCACAAATGTTGATTTTTCCTTACTTATGTTTGGTTTCCAAATTGAATTTATTTCTTTTTATTGGAGTAATATTCCATTGTGTACATTGACCACTACGTCTTTGTGCATTCCTCGTTTGGCGGACATTTTTGTTGCTTCCAAGTGTTGGCTGCGGTAAATATTCCTGGAGTGCAAGATTGCTAGCATGTGTCTTTTTGATTCACAACCTCTCAGGCGATAGGCAGAGCAGTGGGTATGCTTGATTGAATGGTAGCTGAAGATCTACCTTTCCAAGGCACCTCGTTTTTGTTTTCATTACTGGCTCTTACCAGGTCCCACTTTGAAGCGAGGGTACACGTTGCTCCACAACCCCTTCAGCATTTATTCTTTGCAGAAGTTTTGCTGGTGGCCATTCTGACTAGTGTGAGCTGATAGGTTTTTGTAATTTGGGTTTGCATGTCTTCAAAAATACCAAAAAATTCATCATTTTACACGCCGTTTTCTTTTCTGTTAAAAATAGAATGTGAGTACAATATATCCCTTGAAATTGTCTTCTTGGAAGGTTGCCCTCTTTTGAATTTTTGGTCGATATTCGACCCCAGGATTTTTTTGGAGGGCAGGTCTCATTACAGAACTGCAGCTCTGGTGCATATTTAGTGGCCATTAGCACTGGGTTTAAAGCTGCTGTTGTAGGAAACGGCCAAAAGGAGGCAGCATTTCT
The DNA here is from genome assembly GCF_039906515.1 of Pseudorca crassidens. Classification (NCBI taxonomy): domain Eukaryota; kingdom Metazoa; phylum Chordata; class Mammalia; order Artiodactyla; family Delphinidae; genus Pseudorca; species Pseudorca crassidens. Next base: position 2,569,118 of record NC_090316.1, on the reverse strand, counting down.
CCAGTCCCAAATCTGGTTACTAGGGCAGCACAGCCTTTCTGGAAGTCGTGCTCCCAGGTTGTAAATTAGAATGGAATGTGCCAGGAAAACCCCCCGTAAGTTTATATCCCATTATTTCTTGTTCGTCTTTTAATTTTTTTAAATCGGGGTAATGATTAGAATATTGTTTATCCTAGGTGTATACAATCTGGTTCATTTGTACATTACATATGTATGTATGTGTTTGTATATATATATAATATATATTCATGTACAGATACTCTTCCCATGTAAATTATTGCAGAGTGTTCCATTGACCTCCCTTGCTATATGGTCGGTCTTTTTGATATATGTATTTAATAGGTATTTGTACACGTATGGTAACCCTAATCTTAATTTTCCATTTCCCCCACCTATCCTTTTAGATAAGAAAAGTTTGTTTTCTAAGTCTGTGAGTTTCTTTCCTGTGAAAATACCATCATTTGTGTCAGTTGTTAGATAACGCCTATAAGTGATATCATAGTATATTTTTGCTTTCCGACTTACCTCACGTTCTGTCATTATCTCTAGGTTCATCTATGGTGCCTCAAAGAGCAGTGTTTCACTGTTTTCCATGGCTAATAATCCATTGTGTACATGGAGCACTTCTTCTTTATCCATTCATCCATTGATGGACATTTTGGTTGCTTCCGTGTCTTGGCTATTGTGAAAACTCCTGCAGTGAAGCTGTTGCAGCCTGTGCCTCCTCGACTCTGGTCTTCTGAGGTGAGAGGCTCAGCACTGGGCCTGCTGAGTGGAATGCTGGCTCAAATTCTACTTTTAAACGCAGCTCTTTTCTGTTCTCATTATTGGCTCTTACCACATTACATCTCACCAGCAGCTAGAGGGTACACGGTTCTCTAAAACCCCATCAGCATTTATTGTTTGTAGACTTTTGGCTGATGGTACTTGACTTGCGTGAGTTGAAACCTTTTTGTAGGCTAGATTTGCATGAGTCTAATAATTCCTGATGTTTAGCTTTTACCCTTTTTCCTTTTTTTTTAAATAGTGAGTAAAACTTAGCTCTTCCTACTATCTCCTTGAAAAATTTGCCAGTTTTGAATTTTTTTGGCCATTCCATACCTCTGCACAGTTCTTGAGGGCAGTTGTCCTTTACAGTCCTGCGTCCTTGTGAATGTTAAGTGACCATTAGCTGTGGTTTTAAAGCTGCTCTTGCGGGAAACGGCCACAAGGCGGCAGCATTTCTACATTTCCATCTCTGGCATTTTGGGCAACAGAGCTTTCCTGGAAATCGTGTTTGTAGGCTGAAAATTAGAGTGGAATGTGCCAGGGAAAACCCCCAAGAGCTTATATCTGCTTACTTCTAGTTTGCTTTTTAAATATAATTTTTATTATTTATCAGAGCAAATTTGCGAAAAATGTGTGTGTTCTAGGTGTACAGAATCTGGCTCATTATACCTATGTATCGATCTATTCACCTTTGGATCCTTTCCCGTGTAGGTTATTACAGAGTGTTGAGTAGACCTCTCTTGGTATTCCATAGCTATTTTGTGATTATATATTTCATATATATTAGTACATGTCTGTTAACCCCCATATCCTAATTCATACATTCCTTACACCTTTCCATTTGGTTAAACATAATTTGGTTTTCTGAATCTGTGAGTGTCCTTCTCTTGGAAATTATTTCATGGGTATCACTTTTTATGTAACACCTATAAGTGATGTAAGAGGATATTTTTCTTTTGGTTTCTTTCTTACTTCAAGTTGGGTGACTATCTCTAGATCCTTCTATGGTGGTGTCAATGGCACTGTTCCATGCTTTTCCATGGCTAGTATTCCATTGTGTACATGGACGACTTCTTCTTGGTGCCTATTTCTGTTGCTGGACAATGTTTTGAAGAAACATTGGTTTCTTCCAGGTCTTGGCTCTGGTACATGTTGCTGCAGTGCAGGTTTGCCAGTCTGTGCCTTTTTGATTCAGGTCTACTCAGGTGATAGGCCCATCAATTGCCCTACCAGATCACATGGTAGCTCAATTTTTACCTTTAAACAAACCTCCATTCTCTTCTCAGTACTGGCTGTTACCAGGTTACATCCCACCAGCAGCTAGAGGGTACACAGTTCTCTAAAACCCCTTCAGCATTTATACTATGTAGCCTCTTTCTGCTGATGATCATTCTGACGACTGTGAGGTGAAAGTTTTTGTAGACTGGATTTGCATGGTTTTATTAATTCCTGATGTTAAGCATTTTCCCATGCCCTTTCTTTCATAACAGAAAAAAGAAAGAAAGAGAATACAAAATGTGCGTAAAATCTGGGTCTTGAAATTGTCGTTTTGATATATGCACATCTTTGAGATTTTTGCTCGATTTACGACCCAAGGATTTGTTTTGAGGGCAGGTGTCATTTACAGGCCTGCAATTATTTTGACTATCAAGTAACCATTAGTGCTGGGTTTAGAGCTGCTGTTGTGTGAAACGGCCACAAGGTGGCAGCAGTTCTCCTTTACCTATTCTGGTTACTAGAGCAACAGTGCCTCAAGGGAAGTCATGTTCTAGGTTCTCAATTAGAATGGAATGTGCCGGGAAAAAACTCCTTAAGTTTATATCTGACTATTTCTTGTTCGTGTTTTAAATGTAATTTTCATTTTTTATCACAGCAAGGGTGATTACAATTTTTTGCTTGTTCTAGGTGTGCAAGATGTTGTTGTTTTACATATATACATATATCTATTGTTCTTTGGATCCTTTTCCCATTGTAGGTTATGACACAATGTTGAGTAGTCTTCTCGTGGTATTCCGTGGGTCTATGGTGATTTTATACTTCACCTGTGTTTGTATATCTCTGTTTAACCCGGCATCCTAATGTATCCAATCCTCACACCTTTCCATTGGTGAACCATAAGTTTGTTTAATGAATCTATGATTGCCTTTCTTTGTGGAAATATCTTCACTGGTATCAATTTTTAGGTAACACCTATAAGTGATATCATAGGATATGTGTCTTTCGCTTTCTGACTTACTACAAGTTGCGTGATTACTTCTGGACTCATCTACTGTGCTGCAAATGGCATTGTGTCATTTTTTCCTTGGCTAATATTCCATCTGTACATGTACCATTTCTTTGTCCACTCATCTGTTGGTGGACTTATTGTTTGCTTCCATGTCTTGGCTACTGTAGTACTGCTGCAATGCACATTTGCCTGCCTGTGTCTTTCCAATTCTGTCGGTTATACGTGCAGGAATGGGCCTGCTGGATCGTATGGCAGACAAACGTTTACCTTGTAAAGGCACCTCCATTCTGTTCTCATTAGTGGCTTTTACCAGGTTACGTCCCACTTAAAGATGAGGGTATGCACTTTTCCACAACCCATTCAGCATTTATTGTTTGTAGTTTTCCTGCTTATGTTTATTCTGACTGGTGTGAGCTGATACCTCTTTGTGGTTGGATTTGCATGCATCTCATAATCCCTTGAAATTGAGCTTTCAGGCATGTCCTGTTTTTCTTCAAACTGTGAGTACAGCTTACCTCTTCAAATGGTTTTCTTGAAGTATTTGCCTGATTTGGAAATATTTTGCCCATTACCTCCCTGGAGACATTTTGAGGGCAGGTTTCATTTACAGCCCTCCAGTACTTGTGCATAGGAAGTGATCATAAGCACAGGTTTTAAAGCTGCTGTGGCAGGTAACGGCCATTGGGTGGCAGCATTTCTGCTTTCCCCACTCTGGTAACAAGGGAAACAGACCTTTCTGCCAGTGGTGTTCCTCGGTTATACATTAGAGTGGAACGTGCCCGGATAACTCCACAAATGTTGATTTTTCCTTACTTATGTTTGGTTTCCAAATTGAATTTATTTCTTTTTATTGGAGTAATATTCCATTGTGTACATTGACCACTACGTCTTTGTGCATTCCTCGTTTGGCGGACATTTTTGTTGCTTCCAAGTGTTGGCTGCGGTAAATATTCCTGGAGTGCAAGATTGCTAGCATGTGTCTTTTTGATTCACAACCTCTCAGGCGATAGGCAGAGCAGTGGGTATGCTTGATTGAATGGTAGCTCAATATCTACCTTTCCAAGGCACCTCGTTTTTGTTTTCATTACTGGCTCTTACCAGGTCCCACTTTGAAGCGAGGGTACACATTGTTCCACAACCCCTTCAGCATTTATTCTTTGCAGAAGTTTTGCTGGTGGCCATTCTGACTAGTGTCAGCTGATAGGTTTTTGTAATTTGGGTTTGCATGTCTTCAAAAATACCAAAAAATTCATCATTTTACACGCCGTTTTCTTTTCTGTTAAAAATAGAATGTGAGTACAATATATCCCTTGAAATTGTCTTCTTGGAAGGTTGCCCTCTTTTGAATTTTTGGTCGATATTCGACCCCAGGATTTTTTTGGAGGGCAGGTCTCATTACAGAACTGCAGCTCAGGAGCATATTTAGTGGCCATTAGCACTGGGTTTAAAGCTGCTGTTGTAGGAAACGGCCAAAAGGAGGCAGCATTTCTCCAGTCCCAAATCTGGTTACTAGGGCAGCACAGCCTTTCTGGAAGTCGTGCTCCCAGGTTGTAAATTAGAATGGAATGTGCCAGGAAAACCCCCCGTAAGTTTATATCCCATTATTTCTTGTTCGTCTTTTAATTTTTTAAAATCGGGGTAATGATTAGAATATTGTTTATCCTAGGTGTATACAATCTGGTTCATTTGTACATTACATATGTATGTATGTATGTGTATATATGTATATATATATAATATATATTCATGTACAGATACTCTTCCCATGTAAATTATTGCAGAGTGTTCCATTGACCTCCCTTGCTATATGGTCGGTCTTTTTGATATATGTATTTAATAGGTATTTGTACACGTATGGTAACCCTAATCTTAATTTTCCATTTCCCCCACCTATCCTTTTAGATAAGAAAAGTTTGTTTTCTAAGTCTGTGAGTTTCTTTCCTGTGAAAATACCATCATTTGTGTCAGTTGTTAGATAACGCCTATAAGTGATATCATAGTATATTTTTGCTTTCCGACTTACCTCACGTTCTGTCATTATCTCTAGGTTCATCTATGGTGCCTCAAAGAGCAGTGTTTCACTGTTTTCCATGGCTAATAATCCATTGTGTACATGGAGCACTTCTTCTTTATCCATTCATCCATTGATGGACATTTTGGTTGCTTCCGTGTCTTGGCTATTGTGAAAACTCCTGCAGTGAAGCTGTTGCAGCCTGTGCCTCCTCGACTCTGGTCTTCTGAGGTGAGAGGCTCAGCACTGGGCCTGCTGAGTGGAATGCTGGCTCAAATTCTACTTTTAAACGCAGCTCTTTTCTGTTCTCATTATTGGCTCTTACCACATTACATCTCACCAGCAGCTAGAGGGTACACGGTTCTCTAAAACCCCATCAGCATTTATTGTTTGTAGACTTTTGGCTGATGGTACTTGACTTGCGTGAGTTGAAACCTTTTTGTAGGCTAGATTTGCATGAGTCTAATAATTCCTGATGTTTAGCTTTTACCCTTTTTCCTTTTTTTTTAAATAGTGAGTAAAACTTAGCTCTTCCTACTATCTCCTTGAAAAATTTGCCAGTTTTGAATTTTTTTGGCCATTCCATACCTCTGCACAGTTCTTGAGGGCAGTTGTCCTTTACAGTCCTGCGTCCTTGTGAATGTTAAGTGACCATTAGCTGTGGTTTTAAAGCTGCTCTTGCGGGAAACGGCCACAAGGCGGCAGCATTTCTACATTTCCATCTCTGGCATTTTGGGCAACAGAGCTTTCCTGGAAATCGTGTTTGTAGGCTGAAAATTAGAGTGGAATGTGCCAGGGAAAACCCCCAAGAGCTTATATCTGCTTACTTCTAGTTTGCTTTTTAAATATAATTTTTATTATTTATCAGAGCAAATTTGCGAAAAATGTGTGTGTTCTAGGTGTACAGAATCTGGCTCATTATACCTATGTATCGATCTATTCACCTTTGGATCCTTTCCCGTGTAGGTTATTACAGAGTGTTGAGTAGACCTCTCTTGGTATTCCATAGCTATTTTGTGATTATATATTTCATATATATTAGTACATGTCTGTTAACCCCCATATCCTAATTCATACATTCCTTACACCTTTCCATTTGGTTAAACATAATTTGGTTTTCTGAATCTGTGAGTGTCCTTCTCTTGGAAATTATTTCATGGGTATCACTTTTTATGTAACACCTATAAGTGATGTAAGAGGATATTTTTCGTTTGTTTTCTTTCTTACTTCAAGTTGGGTGACTATCTCTAGATCCTTCTATGGTGGTGTCAATGGCACTGTTCCATGCTTTTCCATGGCTAGTATTCCATTGTGTACATGGACGACTTCTTCTTGGTGCCTATTTCTGTTGCTGGACATTTTGGTTTCTTCCAGGTCTTGGCTCTGGTACATGTTGCTGCAGTGCAGGTTTGCCAGTCTGTGCCTTTTTGATTCAGGTCTACTCAGGTGATAGGCCCATCAATTGCCCTACCAGATCACATGGTAGCTCAATTTTTACCTTTAAACAAACCTCCATTCTCTTCTCAGTACTGGCTGTTACCAGGTTACATCCCACCAGCAGCTAGAGGGTACACAGTTCTCTAAAACCCCTTCAGCATTTATACTATGTAGCCTCTTTCTGCTGATGATCATTCTGACGACTGTGAGGTGAAAGTTTTTGTAGACTGGATTTGCATGGTTTTATTAATTCCTGATGTTAAGCATTTTCCCATGCCCTTTCTTTCATAACAGAAAAAAGAAAGAAAGAGAATACAAAATGTGCGTAAAATCTGGGTCTTGAAATTGTCGTTTTGATATATGCACATCTTTGAGATTTTTGCTCGATTTACGACCCAAGGATTTGTTTTGAGGGCAGGTGTCATTTACAGGCCTGCAATTATTTTGACTATCAAGTAACCATTAGTGCTGGGTTTAGAGCTGCTGTTGTGTGAAACGGCCACAAGGTGGCAGCAGTTCTCCTTTACCTATTCTGGTTACTAGAGCAACAGTGCCTCAAGGGAAGTCATGTTCTAGGTTCTCAATTAGAATGGAATGTGCCGGGAAAAAACCCCTTAAGTTTATATCTGACTACTTCTTGTTCGTGTTTTAAATGTAATTTTCATTTTTTATCACAGCAAGGGTGATTACAATTTTTTGCTTGTTCTAGGTGTGCAAGATGTTGTTGTTTTACATATATACATATATCTATTGTTCTCTGGATCCTTTTCCCATTGTAGGTTATGACACAATGTTGAGTAGTCTTCTCGTGGTATTCCGTGGGTCTATGGTGATTTTATACTTCACCTGTGTTTGTATATCTCTGTTTAACCCGGCATCCTAATGTATCCAATCCTCACACCTTTCCATTGGTGAACCATAAGTTTGTTTAATGAATCTATGATTGCCTTTCTTTGTGGAAATATCTTCACTGGTATCAATTTTTAGGTAACACCTATAAGTGATATCATAGGATATGTGTCTTTCGCTTTCTGACTTACTACAAGTTGCGTGATTACTTCTGGACTCATCTACTGTGCTGCAAATGGCATTGTGTCATTTTTTCCTTGGCTAATATTCCATCTGTACGTGTACCATTTCTTTGTCCACTCATCTGTTGGTGGACTTATTGTTTGCTTCCATGTCTTGGCTACTGTAGTACTGCTGCAATGCACATTTGCCTGCCTGTGTCTTTCCAATTCTGTCGGTTATACGTGCAGGAATGGGCCTGCTGGATCGTATGGCAGACAAACTTTTACCTTGTAAAGGCACCTCCATTCTGTTCTCATTAGTGGCTTTTACCAGGTTACGTCCCACTTAAAGTTGAGGGTATGCACTTTTCCACAACCCATTCAGCATTTATTGTTTGTAGTTTTCCTGCTTATGTTTATTCTGACTGGTGTGGGCTGATACCTCTTTGTGGTTGGATTTGCATGCATCTCATAATCCCTTGAAATTGAGCTTTCAGGCATGTCCTGTTTTTCTTCAAACTGTGAGTACAGCTTACCTCTTCAAATGGTTTTCTTGAAGTATTTGCCTGATTTGGAAATATTTTGCCCATTACCTCCCTGAAGACATTTTGAGGGCAGGTTTCATTTACAGCCCTCCAGTACTTGTGCATAGGAAGTGATCATAAGCACAGGTTTTAAAGCTGCTGTGGCAGGTAACGGCCATTGGGTGGCAGCATTTCTGCTTTCCCCACTCCGGTAACAAGGGAAACAGACCTTTCTGCCAGTGGTGTTCCTCGGTTATACATTAGAGTGGAACGTGCCCGGATAACTCCACAAATGTTGATTTTTCCTTACTTATGTTTGGTTTCCAAATTGAATTTATTTCTTTTTATTGGAGTAATATTCCATTGTGTACATTGACCACTACGTCTTTGTGCATTCCTCGTTTGGCGGACATTTTTGTTGCTTCCAAGTGTTGGCTGCGGTAAATATTCCTGGAGTGCAAGATTGCTAGCATGTGTCTTTTTGATTCACAACCTCTCAGGCGATAGGCAGAGCAGTGGGTATGCTTGATTGAATGGTAGCTGAAGATCTACCTTTCCAAGGCACCTCGTTTTTGTTTTCATTACTGGCTCTTACCAGGTCCCACTTTGAAGCGAGGGTACACGTTGCTCCACAACCCCTTCAGCATTTATTCTTTGCAGAAGTTTTGCTGGTGGCCATTCTGACTAGTGTGAGCTGATAGGTTTTTGTAATTTGGGTTTGCATGTCTTCAAAAATACCAAAAAATTCATCATTTTACACGCCGTTTTCTTTTCTGTTAAAAATAGAATGTGAGTACAATATATCCCTTGAAATTGTCTTCTTGGAAGGTTGCCCTCTTTTGAATTTTTGGTCGATATTCGACCCCAGGATTTTTTTGGAGGGCAGGTCTCATTACAGAACTGCAGCTCTGGTGCATATTTAGTGGCCATTAGCACTGGGTTTAAAGCTGCTGTTGTAGGAAACGGCCAAAAGGAGGCAGCATTTCTCCAGTCCCAAATCTGGTTACTAGGGCAGCACAGCCTTTCTGGAAGTCGTGCTCCCAGGTTGTAAATTAGAATGGAATGTGCCAGGAAAAACTCCCGTAAGTTTATATCCCATTATTTCTTGTTCGTCTTTTAATTTTTTTAAATCGGGGTAATGATTAGAATATTGTTTATCCTAGGTGTATACAATCTGGTTCATTTGTACATTACATATGTATGTATGTGTTTGTATATATATATAATATATATTCATGTACAGATACTCTTCCCATGTAAATTATTGCAGAGTGTTCCATTGACCTCCCTTGCTATATGGTCGGTCTTTTTGATATATGTATTTAATAGGTATTTGTACACGTATGGTAACCCTAATCTTAATTTTCCATTTCCCCCACCTATCCTTTTAGATAAGAAAAGTTTGTTTTCTAAGTCTGTGAGTTTCTTTCCTGTGAAAATACCATCATTTGTGTCAGTTGTTAGATAACGCCTATAAGTGATATCATAGTATATTTTTGCTTTCCGACTTACCTCACGTTCTGTCATTATCTCTAGGTTCATCTATGGTGCCTCAAAGAGCAGTGTTTCACTGTTTTCCATGGCTAATAATCCATTGTGTACATGGAGCACTTCTTCTTTATCCATTCATCCATTGATGGACATTTTGGTTGCTTCCGTGTCTTGGCTATTGTGAAAACTCCTGCAGTGAAGCTGTTGCAGCCTGTGCCTCCTCGACTCTGGTCTTCTGAGGTGAGAGGCTCAGCACTGGGCCTGCTGAGTGGAATGCTGGCTCAAATTCTACTTTTAAACGCAGCTCTTTTCTGTTCTCATTATTGGCTCTTACCACATTACATCTCACCAGCAGCTAGAGGGTACACGGTTCTCTAAAACCCCATCAGCATTTATTGTTTGTAGACTTTTGGCTGATGGTACTTGACTTGCGTGAGTTGAAACCTTTTTGTAGGCTAGATTTGCATGAGTCTAATAATTCCTGATGTTTAGCTTTTACCCTTTTTCCTTTTTTTTTAAATAGTGAGTAAAACTTAGCTCTTCATACTATCTCCTTGAAAAATTTGCCAGTTTTGAATTTTTTTGGCCATTCCATACCTCTGCACAGTTCTTGAGGGCAGTTGTCCTTTACAGTCCTGCGTCCTTGTGAATGTTAAGTGACCATTAGCTGTGGTTTTAAAGCCGCTCTTGCGGGAAACGGCCACAAGGCGGCAGCATTTCTACATTTCCATCTCTGGCATTTTGGGCAACAGAGCTTTCCTGGAAATCGTGTTTGTAGGCTGAAAATTAGAGTGGAATGTGCCAGGGAAAACCCCCAAGAGCTTATATCTGCTTACTTCTAGTTTGCTTTTTAAATATAATTTTTATTATTTATCAGAGCAAATTTGCGAAAAATGTGTGTGTTCTAGGTGTACAGAATCTGGCTCATTATACCTATGTATCGATCTATTCACCTTTGGATCCTTTCCCGTGTAGGTTATTACAGAGTGTTGAGTAGACCTCTCTTGGTATTCCATAGTTATTTTGTGATTATATATTTCATATATATTAGTACATGTCTGTTAACCCCCATATCCTAATTCATACATTCCTTACACCTTTCCATTTGGTTAAACATAATTTGGTTTTCTGAATCTGTGAGTGTCCTTCTCTTGGAAATTATTTCATGGGTATCACTTTTTATGTAACACCTATAAGTGATGTAAGAGGATATTTTTCGTTTGGTTTCTTTCTTACTTCAAGTTGGGTGACTATCTCTAGATCCTTCTATGGTGGTGTCAATGGCACTGTTCCATGCTTTTCCATGGCTAGTATTCCATTGTGTACATGGACGACTTCTTCTTGGTGCCTATTTCTGTTGCTGGACATTTTGGTTTCTTCCAAGTCTTGGCTCTGGTACATGTTGCTGCAGTGCAGGTTTGCCAGTCTGTGCCTTTTTGATTCAGGTCTACTCAGGTGATAGGCCCATCAATTGCCCTACCAGATCACATGGTAGCTCAATTTTTACCTTTAAACAAACCTCCATTCTCTTCTCAGTACTGGCTGTTACCAGGTTACATCCCACCAGCAGCTAGAGGGTACACAGTTCTCTAAAACCCCTTCAGCATTTATACTATGTAGCCTCTTTCTGCTGATGATCATTCTGACGACTGTGAGGTGAAAGTTTTTGTAGACTGGATTTGCATGGTTTTATTAATTCCTGATGTTAAGCATTTTCCCATGCCCTTTCTTTCATAACAGAAAAAAGAAAGAAAGAGAATACAAAATGTGCGTAAAATCTGGGTCTTGAAATTGTCGTTTTGATATATGCACATCTTTGAGATTTTTGCTCGATTTACGACCCAAGGATTTGTTTTGAGGGCAGGTGTCATTTACAGGCCTGCAATTATTTTGACTATCAAGTAACCATTAGTGCTGGGTTTAGAGCTGCTGTTGTGTGAAACGGCCACAAGGTGGCAGCAGTTCTCCTTTACCTATTCTGGTTACTAGAGCAACAGTGCCTCAAGGGAAGTCATGTTCTAGGTTCTCAATTAGAATGGAATGTGCCGGGAAAAAACCCCTTAAGTTTATATCTGACTACTTCTTGTTCGTGTTTTAAATGTAATTTTCATTTTTTATCACAGCAAGGGTGATTACAATTTTTTGCTTGTTCTAGGTGTGCAAGATGTTGTTGTTTTACATATATACATATATCTATTGTTCTTTGGATCCTTTTCCCATTGTAGGTTATGACACAATGTTGAGTAGTCTTCTCGTGGTATTCCATGGGTCTATGGTGATTTTATACTTCACCTGTGTTTGTATATCTCTGTTTAACCCGGCATCCTAATGTATCCAATCCTCACACCTTTCCATTGGTGAACCATAAGTTTGTTTAATGAATCTATGATTGCCTTTCTTTGTGGAAATATCTTCACTGGTATCAATTTTTAGGTAACACCTATAAGTGATATCATAGGATATGTGTCTTTCGCTTTCTGACTTACTACAAGTTGCGTGATTACTTCTGGACTCATCTACTGTGCTGCAAATGGCATTGTGTCATTTTTTCCTTGGCTAATATTCCATCTGTACGTGTACCATTTCTTTGTCCACTCATCTGTTGGTGGACTTATTGTTTGCTTCCATGTCTTGACTACTGTAGTACTGCTGCAATGCACATTTGCCTGCCTGTGTCTTTCCAATTCTGTCGGTTATACGTGCAGGAATGGGCCTGCTGGATCGTATGGCAGACAAACGTTTACCTTGTAAAGGCACCTCCATTCTGTTCTCATTAGTGGCTTTTACCAGGTTACGTCCCACTTAAAGTTGAGGGTATGCACTTTTCCACAACCCATTCAGCATTTATTGTTTGTAGTTTTCCTGCTTATGTTTATTCTGACTGGTGTGGGCTGATACCTCTTTGTGGTTGGATTTGCATGCATCTCATAATCCCTTGAAATTGAGCTTTCAGGCATGTCCTGTTTTTCTTCAAACTGTGAGTACAGCTTACCTCTTCAAATGGTTTTCTTGAAGTATTTGCCTGATTTGGAAATATTTTGCCCATTACCTCCCTGAAGACATTTTGAGGGCAGGTTTCATTTACAGCCCTCCAGTACTTGTGCATAGGAAGTGATCATAAGCACAGGTTTTAAAGCTGCTGTGGCAGGTAACGGCCATTGGGTGGCAGCATTTCTGCTTTCCCCACTCCGGTAACAAGGGAAACAGACCTTTCTGCCAGTGGTGTTCCTCAGTTATACATTAGAGTGGAACGTGCCCGGATAACTCCACAAATGTTGATTTTTCCTTACTTATGTTTGGTTTCCAAATTGAATTTATTTCTTTTTATTGGAGTAATATTCCATTGTGTACATTGACCACTACGTCTTTGTGCATTCCTCGTTTGGCGGACATTTTTGTTGCTTCCAAGTGTTGGCTGCGGTAAATATTCCTGGAGTGCAAGATTGCTAGCATGTGTCTTTTTGATTCACAACCTCTCAGGCGATAGGCAGAGCAGTGGGTATGCTTGATTGAATGGTAGCTGAATATCTACCTTTCCAAGGCACCTCGTTTTTGTTTTCATTACTGGCTCTTACCAGGTCCCACTTTGAAGCGAGGGTACACGTTGCTCCACAACCCCTTCAGCATTTATTCTCTGCAGAAGTTTTGCTGGTGGCCATTCTGACTAGTGTGAGCTGATAGGTTTTTGTAATTTGGGTTTGCATGTCTTCAAAAATACCAAAAAATTCATCATTTTACACGCCGTTTTCTTTTCTGTTAAAAATAGAATGTGAGTACAATATATCCCTTGAAATTGTCTTCTTGGAAGGTTGCCCTCTTTTGAATTTTTGGTCGATATTCGACCCCAGGATTTTTTTGGAGGGCAGGTCTCATTACAGAACTGCAGCTCTGGTGCATATTTAGTGGCCATTAGCACTGGGTTTAAAGCTGCTGTTGTAGGAAACGGCCAAAAGGAGGCAGCATTTCTCCAGTCCCAAATCTGGTTACTAGGGCAGCACAGCCTTTCTGGAAGTCGTGCTCCCAGGTTGTAAATTAGAATGGAATGTGCCAGGAAAAACCCCCGTAAGTTTATATCCCATTATTTCTTGTTCGTCTTTTAATTTTTTTAAATCGGGGTAATGATTAGAATATTGTTTATCCTAGGTGTATACAATCTGGTTCATTTGTACATTACATATGTATGTATGTGTTTGTATATATATATAATATATATTCATGTACAGATACTCTTCCCATGTAAATTATTGCAGAGTGTTCCATTGACCTCCCTTGCTATATGGTCGGTCTTTTTGATATATGTATTTAATAGGTATTTGTACACGTATGGTAACCCTAATCTTAATTTTCCATTTCCCCCACCTATCCTTTTAGATAAGAAAAGTTTGTTTTCTAAGTCTGTGAGTTTCTTTCCTGTGAAAATACCATCATTTGTGTCAGTTGTTAGATAACGCCTATAAGTGATATCATAGTATATCTTTTGCTTTCCGACTTACCTCACGTTCTGTCATTATCTCTAGGTTCATCTATGGTGCCTCAAAGAGCAGTGTTTCACTGTTTTCCATGGCTAATAATCCATTGTGTACATGGAGCACTTCTTCTTTATCCATTCATCCATTGATGGACATTTTGGTTGCTTCCGTGTCTTGGCTATTGTGAAAACTCCTGCAGTGAAGCTGTTGCAGCCTGTGCCTCCTCGACTCTGGTCTTCTGAGGTGAGAGGCTCAGCACTGGGCCTCCTGAGTGGAATGCTGGCTCAAATTCTACTTTTAAACGCAGCTCTTTTCTGTTCTCATTATTGGCTCTTACCACATTACATCTCACCAGCAGCTAGAGGGTACACGGTTCTCTAAAACCCCATCAGCATTTATTGTTTGTAGACTTTTGGCTGATGGTACTTGACTTGCGTGAGTTGAAACCTTTTTGTAGGCTAGATTTGCATGAGTCTAATAATTCCTGATGTTTAGCTTTTACCCTTTTTCCTTTTTTTTTAAATAGTGAGTAAAACTTAGCTCTTCCTACTATCTCCTTGAAAAATTTGCCAGTTTTGAATTTTTTTGGCCATTCCATACCTCTGCACAGTTCTTGAGGGCAGTTGTCCTTTACAGTCCTGCGTCCTTGTGAATGTTAAGTGACCATTAGCTGTGGTTTTAAAGCCGCTCTTGTGGGAAACGGCCACAAGGCGGCAGCATTTCTACATTTCCATCTCTGGCATTTTGGGCAACAGAGCTTTCCTGGAAATCGCGTTTGTAGGCTGAAAATTAGAGTGGAATGTGCCAGGGAAAACCCCCAAGAGCTTATATCTGCTTACTTCTAGTTTGCTTTTTAAATATAATTTTTATTATTTATCAGAGCAAATTTGCGAAAAATGTGTGTGTTCTAGGTGTACAGAATCTGGCTCATTATACCTATGTATCGATCTATTCACCTTTGGATCCTTTCCCGTGTAGGTTATTACAGAGTGTTGAGTAGACCTCTCTTGGTATTCCATAGCTATTTTGTGATTATATATTTCATATATATTAGTACATGTCTGTTAACCCCCATATCCTAATTCATACATTCCTTACACCTTTCCATTTGGTTAAACATAATTTGGTTTTCTGAATCTGTGAGTGTCCTTCTCTTGGAAATTATTTCATGGGTATCACTTTTTATGTAACACCTATAAGTGATGTAAGAGGATATTTTTCGTTTGGTTTCTTTCTTACTTCAAGTTGGGTGGCTATCTCTAGATCCTTCTATGGTGGTGTCAATGGCACTGTTCCATGCTTTTCCATGGCTAGTATTCCATTGTGTACATGGACGACTTCTTCTTGGTGCCTATTTCTGTTGCTGGACATTTTGGTTTCTTCCAGGTCTTGGCTCTGGTACATGTTGCTGCAGTGCAGGTTTGCCAGTCTGTGCCTTTTTGATTCAGGTCTACTCAGGTGATAGGCCCATCAATTGCCCTACCAGATCACATGGTAGCTCAATTTTTACCTTTAAACAAACCTCCATTCTCTTCTCAGTACTGGCTGTTACCAGGTTACATCCCACCAGCAGCTAGAGGGTACACAGTTCTCTAAAACCCCTTCAGCATTTATACTATGTAGCCTCTTTCTGCTGATGATCATTCTGACGACTGTGAGGTGAAAGTTTTTGTAGACTGGATTTGCATGGTTTTATTAATTCCTGATGTTAAGCATTTTCCCATGCCCTTTCTTTCATAACAGAAAAAAGAAAGAAAGAGAATACAAAATGTGCGTAAAATCTGGGTCTTGAAATTGTCGTTTTGATATATGCACATCTTTGAGATTTTTGCTCGATTTACGACCCAAGGATTTGTTTTGAGGGCAGGTGTCATTTACAGGCCTGCAATTATTTTGACTATCAAGTAACCATTAGTGCTGGGTTTAGAGCTGCTGTTGTGTGAAACGGCCACAAGGTGGCAGCAGTTCTCCTTTACCTATTCTGGTTACTAGAGCAACAGTGCCTCAAGGGAAGTCATGTTCTAGGTTCTCAATTAGAATGGAATGTGCCGGGAAAAAACCCCTTAAGTTTATATCTGACTATTTCTTGTTCGTGTTTTAAATGTAATTTTCATTTTTTATCACAGCAAGGGTGATTACAATTTTTTGCTTGTTCTAGGTGTGCAAGATGTTGTTGTTTTACATATATACATATATCTATTGTTCTTTGGATCCTTTTCCCATTGTAGGTTATGACACAATGTTGAGTAGTCTTCTCGTGGTATTCCATGGGTCTATGGTGATTTTATACTTCACCTGTGTTTGTATATCTCTGTTTAACCCGGCATCCTAATGTATCCAATCCTCACACCTTTCCATTGGTGAACCATAAGTTTGTTTAATGAATCTATGATTGCCTTTCTTTGTGGAAATATCTTCACTGGTATCAATTTTTAGGTAACACCTATAAGTGATATCATAGGATATGTGTCTTTCGCTTTCTGACTTACTACAAGTTGCGTGATTACTTCTGGACTCATCTACTGTGCTGCAAATGGCATTGTGTCATTTTTTCCTTGGCTAATATTCCATCTGTACGTGTACCATTTCTTTGTCCACTCATCTGTTGGTGGACTTATTGTTTGCTTCCATGTCTTGGCTACTGTAGTACTGCTGCAATGCACATTTGCCTGCCTGTGTCTTTCCAATTCTGTCGGTTATACGTGCAGGAATGGGCCTGCTGGATCGTATGGCAGACAAACGTTTACCTTGTAAAGGCACCTCCATTCTGTTCTCATTAGTGGCTTTTACCAGGTTACGTCCCACTTAAAGATGAGGGTATGCACTTTTCCACAACCCATTCAGCATTTATTGTTTGTAGTTTTCCTGCTTATGTTTATTCTGACTGGTGTGAGCTGATACCTCTTTGTGGTTGGATTTGCACGCATCTCATAATCCCTTGAAATTGAGCTTTCAGGCATGTCCTGTTTTTCTTCAAACTGTGAGTACAGCTTACCTCTTCAAATGGTTTTCTTGAAGTATTTGCCTGATTTGGAAATATTTTGCCCATTACCTCCCTGGAGACATTTTGAGAGCAGGTTTCATTTACAGCCCTCCAGTACTTGTGCATAGGAAGTGATCATAAGCACAGGTTTTAAAGCTGCTGTGGCAGGTAACGGCCATTGGGTGGCAGCATTTCTGCTTTCCCCACTCTGGTAACAAGGGAAACAGACCTTTCTGCCAGTGGTGTTCCTCGGTTATACATTAGAGTGGAACGTGCCCGGATAACTCCACAAATGTTGATTTTTCCTTACTTATGTTTGGTTTCCAAATTGAATTTATTTCTTTTTATTGGAGTAATATTCCATTGTGTACATTGACCACTACGTCTTTGTGCATTCCTCGTTTGGCGGACATTTTTGTTGCTTCCAAGTGTTGGCTGCGGTAAATATTCCTGGAGTGCAAGATTGCTAGCATGTGTCTTTTTGATTCACAACCTCTCCGGCGATAGGCAGAGCAGGGGTATGATTGATTGAATGGTAGCTCAATATCTACCTTTCCAAGGCACCTTGTTTTTGTTTTCATTACTGGCTCTTACCAGGTCCCACTTTGAAGCGAGGGTACACGTTGCTCCACAACCCCTTCAGCATTTATTCTTTGCAGAAGTTTTGCTGGTGGCCATTCTGACTAGTGTGAGCTGATAGGTTTTTGTAATTTGGGTTTGCATGTCTTCAAAAATACCAAAAAATTCATCATTTTACACGCCGTTTTCTTTTCTGTTAAAAATAGAATGTGAGTACAATATATCCCTTGAAATTGTCTTTTTGGAAGGTTGCCCTCTTTTGAATTTTTGGTCGATATTCGACCCCAGGATTTTTTTGGAGGGCAGGTCTCATTACAGAACTGCAGCTCTGGTGCATATTTAGTGGCCATTAGCACTGGGTTTAAAGCTGCTGTTGTAGGAAACGGCCAAAAGGAGGCAGCATTTCTCCAGTCCCAAATCTGGTTACTAGGGCAGCACAGCCTTTCTGGAAGTCGTGCTCCCAGGTTGTAAATTAGAATGGAATGTGCCAGGAAAAACCCCCGTAAGTTTATATCCCATTATTTCTTGTTCGTCTTTTAATTTTTTTTAATTGTGGTAATGATTAGAATATTGTTTATCCTAGGTGTATACAATCTGGTTCATTTGTACATTACATATGTATGTATGTATGTGTATATATGTATATATATATAATATATATATTCATGTACAGATACTCTTCCCATGTAAATTATTGCAGAGTGTTCCATTGACCTCCCTTGCTATATGGTCGGTCTTTTTGATATATGTATTTAATAGGTATTTGTACACGTATGGTAACCCTAATCTTAATTTTCCATTTCCCCCACCTATCCTTTTAGATAAGAAAAGTTTGTTTTCTAAGTCTGTGAGTTTCTTTCCTGTGAAAATACCATCATTTGTGTCAGTTGTTAGATAACGCCTATAAGTGATATCATAGTATATCTTTTGCTTTCCGACTTACCTCACGTTCTGTCATTATCTCTAGGTTCATCTATGGTGCCTCAAAGAGCAGTGTTTCACTGTTTTCCATGGCTAATAATCCATTGTGTACATGGAGCACTTCTTCTTTATCCATTCATCCATTGATGGACATTTTGGTTGCTTCCGTGTCTTGGCTATTGTGAAAACTCCTGCAGTGAAGCTGTTGCAGCCTGTGCCTCCTCGACTCTGGTCTTCTGAGGTGAGAGGCTCAGCACTGGGCCTGCTGAGTGGAATGCTGGCTCAAATTCTACTTTTAAACGCAGCTCTTTTCTGTTCTCATTATTGGCTCTTACCACATTACATCTCACCAGCAGCTAGAGGGTACACGGTTCTCTAAAACCCCATCAGCATTTATTGTTTGTAGACTTTTGGCTGATGGTACTTGACTTGCGTGAGTTGAAACCTTTTTGTAGGCTAGATTTGCATGAGTCTAATAATTCCTGATGTTTAGCTTTTACCCTTTTTCCTTTTTTTTTAAATAGTGAGTAAAACTTAGCTCTTCCTACTATCTCCTTGAAAAATTTGCCAGTTTTGAATTTTTTTGGCCATTCCATACCTCTGCACAGTTCTTGAGGGCAGTTGTCCTTTACAGTCCTGCGTCCTTGTGAATGTTAAGTGACCATTAGCTGTGGTTTTAAAGCCGCTCTTGTGGGAAACGGCCACAAGGCGGCAGCATTTCTACATTTCCATCTCTGACATTTTGGGCAACAGAGCTTTCCTGGAAATCGCGTTTGTAGGCTGAAAATTAGAGTGGAATGTGCCAGGGAAAACCCCCAAGAGCTTATATCTGCTTACTTCTAGTTTGCTTTTTAAATATAATTTTTATTATTTATCAGAGCAAATTTGCGAAAAATGTGTGTGTTCTAGGTGTACAGAATCTGGCTCATTATACCTATGTATCGATCTATTCACCTTTGGATCCTTTCCCGTGTAGGTTATTACAGAGTGTTGAGTAGACCTCTCTTGGTATTCCATAGCTATTTTGTGATTATATATTTCATATATATTAGTACATGTCTGTTAACCCCCATATCCTAATTCATACATTCCTTACACCTTTCCATTTGGTTAAACATAATTTGGTTTTCTGAATCTGTGAGTGTCCTTCTCTTGGAAATTATTTCATGGGTATCACTTTTTATGTAACACCTATAAGTGATGTAAGAGGATATTTTTCGTTTGGTTTCTTTCTTACTTCAAGTTGGGTGGCTATCTCTAGATCCTTCTATGGTGGTGTCAATGGCACTGTTCCATGCTTTTCCATGGCTAGTATTCCATTGTGTACATGGACGACTTCTTCTTGGTGCCTATTTCTGTTGCTGGACATTTTGGTTTCTTCCAGGTCTTGGCTCTGGTACATGTTGCTGCAGTGCAGGTTTGCCAGTCTGTGCCTTTTTGATTCAGGTCTACTCAGGTGATAGGCCCATCAATTGCCCTACCAGATCACATGGTAGCTCAATTTTTACCTTTAAACAAACCTCCATTCTCTTCTCAGTACTGGCTGTTACCAGGTTACATCCCACCAGCAGCTAGAGGGTACACAGTTCTCTAAAACCCCTTCAGCATTTATACTATGTAGCCTCTTTCTGCTGATGATCATTCTGACGACTGTGAGGTGAAAGTTTTTGTAGACTGGATTTGCATGGTTTTATTAATTCCTGATGTTAAGCATTTTCCCATGCCCTTTCTTTCATAACAGAAAAAAGAAAGAAAGAGAATACAAAATGTGCGTAAAATCTGGGTCTTGAAATTGTCGTTTTGATATATGCACATCTTTGAGATTTTTGCTCGATTTACGACCCAAGGATTTGTTTTGAGGGCAGGTGTCATTTACAGGCCTGCAATTATTTTGACTATCAAGTAACCATTAGTGCTGGGTTTAGAGCTGCTGTTGTGTGAAACGGCCACAAGGTGGCAGCAGTTCTCCTTTACCTATTCTGGTTACTAGAGCAACAGTGCCTCAAGGGAAGTCATGTTCTAGGTTCTCAATTAGAATGGAATGTGCCGGGAAAAAACCCCTTAAGTTTATATCTGACTACTTCTTGTTCGTGTTTTAAATGTAATTTTCATTTTTTATCACAGCAAGAGTGATTACAATTTTTTGCTTGTTCTAGGTGTGCAAGATGTTGTTGTTTTACATATATACATATATCTATTGTTCTTTGGATCGTTTTCCCATTGTAGGTTATGACACAATGTTGAGTAGTCTTCTCGTGGTATTCCATGGGTCTATGGTGATTTTATACTTCACCTGTGTTTGTATATCTCTGTTTAACCCGGCATCCTAATGTATCCAATCCTCACACCTTTCCATTGGTGAACCATAAGTTTGTTTAATGAATCTATGATTGCCTTTCTTTGTGGAAATATCTTCACTGGTATCAATTTTTAGGTAACACCTATAAGTGATATCATAGGATATGTGTCTTTCGCTTTCTGACTTACTACAAGTTGCGTGATTACTTCTGGACTCATCTACTGTGCTGCAAATGGCATTGTGTCATTTTTTCCTTGGCTAATATTCCATCTGTACGTGTACCATTTCTTTGTCCACTCATCTGTTGGTGGACTTATTGTTTGCTTCCATGTCTTGGCTACTGTAGTACTGCTGCAATGCACATTTGCCTGCCTGTGTCTTTCCAATTCTGTCGGTTATACGTGCAGGAATGGGCCTGCTGGATCGTATGGCAGACAAACGTTTACCTTGTAAAGGCACCTCCATTCTGTTCTCATTAGTGGCTTTTACCAGGTTACGTCCCACTTAAAGATGAGGGTATGCACTTTTCCACAACCCATTCAGCATTTATTGTTTGTAGTTTTCCTGCTTATGTTTATTCTGACTGGTGTGAGCTGATACCTCTTTGTGGTTGGATTTGCACGCATCTCATAATCCCTTGAAATTGAGCTTTCAGGCATGTCCTGTTTTTCTTCAAACTGTGAGTACAGCTTACCTCTTCAAATGGTTTTCTTGAAGTATTTGCCTGATTTGGAAATATTTTGCCCATTACCTCCCTGGAGACATTTTGAGAGCAGGTTTCATTTACAGCCCTCCAGTACTTGTGCATAGGAAGTGATCATAAGCACAGGTTTTAAAGCTGCTGTGGCAGGTAACGGCCATTGGGTGGCAGCATTTCTGCTTTCCCCACTCTGGTAACAAGGGAAACAGACCTTTCTGCCAGTGGTGTTCCTCGGTTATACATTAGAGTGGAACGTGCCCGGATAACTCCACAAATGTTGATTTTTCCTTACTTATGTTTGGTTTCCAAATTGAATTTATTTCTTTTTATTGGAGTAATATTCCATTGTGTACATTGACCACTACGTCTTTGTGCATTCCTCGTTTGGCGGACATTTTTGTTGCTTCCAAGTGTTGGCTGCGGTAAATATTCCTGGAGTGCAAGATTGCTAGCATGTGTCTTTTTGATTCACAACCTCTCCGGCGATAGGCAGAGCAGGGGTATGATTGATTGAATGGTAGCTCAATATCTACCTTTCCAAGGCACCTTGTTTTTGTTTTCATTACTGGCTCTTACCAGGTCCCACTTTGAAGCGAGGGTACACGTTGCTCCACAACCCCTTCAGCATTTATTCTTTGCAGAAGTTTTGCTGGTGGCCATTCTGACTAGTGTGAGCTGATAGGTTTTTGTAATTTGGGTTTGCATGTCTTCAAAAATACCAAAAAATTCATCATTTTACACGCCGTTTTCTTTTCTGTTAAAAATAGAATGTGAGTACAATATATCCCTTGAAATTGTCTTTTTGGAAGGTTGCCCTCTTTTGAATTTTTGGTCGATATTCGACCCCAGGATTTTTTTGGAGGGCAGGTCTCATTACAGAACTGCAGCTCTGGTGCATATTTAGTGGCCATTAGCACTGGGTTTAAAGCTGCTGTTGTAGGAAACGGCCAAAAGGAGGCAGCATTTCTCCAGTCCCAAATCTGGTTACTAGGGCAGCACAGCCTTTCTGGAAGTCGTGCTCCCAGGTTGTAAATTAGAATGGAATGTGCCAGGAAAAACCCCCGTAAGTTTATATCCCATTATTTCTTGTTCGTCTTTTAATTTTTTTTAATTGTGGTAATGATTAGAATATTGTTTATCCTAGGTGTATACAATCTGGTTCATTTGTACATTACATATGTATGTATGTATGTGTATATATGTATATATATATAATATATATATTCATGTACAGATACTCTTCCCATGTAAATTATTGCAGAGTGTTCCATTGACCTCCCTTGCTATATGGTCGGTCTTTTTGATATATGTATTTAATAGGTATTTGTACACGTATGGTAACCCTAATCTTAATTTTCCATTTCCCCCACCTATCCTTTTAGATAAGAAAAGTTTGTTTTCTAAGTCTGTGAGTTTCTTTCCTGTGAAAATACCATCATTTGTGTCAGTTGTTAGATAACGCCTATAAGTGATATCATAGTATATCTTTTGCTTTCCGACTTACCTCACGTTCTGTCATTATCTCTAGGTTCATCTATGGTGCCTCAAAGAGCAGTGTTTCACTGTTTTCCATGGCTAATAATCCATTGTGTACATGGAGCACTTCTTCTTTATCCATTCATCCATTGATGGACATTTTGGTTGCTTCCGTGTCTTGGCTATTGTGAAAACTCCTGCAGTGAAGCTGTTGCAGCCTGTGCCTCCTCGACTCTGGTCTTCTGAGGTGAGAGGCTCAGCACTGGGCCTGCTGAGTGGAATGCTGGCTCAAATTCTACTTTTAAACGCAGCTCTTTTCTGTTCTCATTATTGGCTCTTACCACATTACATCTCACCAGCAGCTAGAGGGTACACGGTTCTCTAAAACCCCATCAGCATTTATTGTTTGTAGACTTTTGGCTGATGGTACTTGACTTGCGTGAGTTGAAACCTTTTTGTAGGCTAGATTTGCATGAGTCTAATAATTCCTGATGTTTAGCTTTTACCCTTTTTCCTTTTTTTTTAAATAGTGAGTAAAACTTAGCTCTTCCTACTATCTCCTTGAAAAATTTGCCAGTTTTGAATTTTTTTGGCCATTCCATACCTCTGCACAGTTCTTGAGGGCAGTTGTCCTTTACAGTCCTGCGTCCTTGTGAATGTTAAGTGACCATTAGCTGTGGTTTTAAAGCCGCTCTTGTGGGAAACGGCCACAAGGTGGCAGCATTTCTACATTTCCATCTCTGGCATTTTGGGCAACAGAGCTTTCCTGGAAATCGTGTTTGTAGGCTGAAAATTAGAGTGGAATGTGCCAGGGAAAACCCCCAAGAGCTTATATCTGCTTACTTCTAGTTTGCTTTTTAAATATAATTTTTATTATTTATCAGAGCAAATTTGCGAAAAATGTGTGTGTTCTAGGTGTACAGAATCTGGCTCATTATACCTATGTATCGATCTATTCACCTTTGGATCCTTTCCCGTGTAGGTTATTACAGAGTGTTGAGTAGACCTCTCTTGGTATTCCATAGCTATTTTGTGATTATATATTTCATATATATTAGTACATGTCTGTTAACCCCCATATCCTAATTCATACATTCCTTACACCTTTCCATTTGGTTAAACATAATTTGGTTTTCTGAATCTGTGAGTGTCCTTCTCTTGGAAATTATTTCATGGGTATCACTTTTTATGTAACACCTATAAGTGATGTAAGAGGATATTTTTCTTTTGGTTTCTTTCTTACTTCAAGTTGGGTGACTATCTCTAGATCCTTCTATGGTGGTGTCAATGGCACTGTTCCATGCTTTTCCATGGCTAGTATTCCATTGTGTACATGGACGACTTCTTCTTGGTGCCTATTTCTGTTGCTGGACAATGTTTTGAAGAAACATTGGTTTCTTCCAGGTCTTGGCTCTGGTACATGTTGCTGCAGTGCAGGTTTGCCAGTCTGTGCCTTTTTGATTCAGGTCTACTCAGGTGATAGGCCCATCAATTGCCCTACCAGATCACATGGTAGTTCAATTTTTACCTTTAAACAAACCTCCATTCTCTTCTCAGTACTGGCTGTTACCAGGTTACATCCCACCAGCAGCTAGAGGGTACACAGTTCTCTAAAACCCCTTCAGCATTTATACTATGTAGCCTCTTTCTGCTGATGATCATTCTGACGACTGTGAGGTGAAAGTTTTTGTAGACTGGATTTGCATGGTTTTATTAATTCCTGATGTTAAGCATTTTCCCATGCCCTTTCTTTCATAACAGAAAAAAGAAAGAAAGAGAATACAAAATGTGCGTAAAATCTGGGTCTTGAAATTGTCGTTTTGATATATGCACATCTTTGAGATTTTTGCTCGATTTACGACCCAAGGATTTGTTTTGAGGGCAGGTGTCATTTACAGGCCTGCAATTATTTTGACTATCAAGTAACCATTAGTGCTGGGTTTAGAGCTGCTGTTGTGTGAAACGGCCACAAGGTGGCAGCAGTTCTCCTTTACCTATTCTGGTTACTAGAGCAACAGTGCCTCAAGGGAAGTCATGTTCTAGGTTCTCAATTAGAATGGAATGTGCCGGGAAAAAACCCCTTAAGTTTATATCTGACTATTTCTTGTTCGTGTTTTAAATGTAATTTTCATTTTTTATCACAGCAAGGGTGATTACAATTTTTTGCTTGTTCTAGGTGTGCAAGATGTTGTTGTTTTACATATATACATATATCTATTGTTCTTTGGATCCTTTTCCCATTGTAGGTTATGACACAATGTTGAGTAGTCTTCTCGTGGTATTCCGTGGGTCTATGGTGATTTTATACTTCACCTGTGTTTGTATATCTCTGTTTAACCCGGCATCCTAATGTATCCAATCCTCACACCTTTCCATTGGTGAACCATAAGTTTGTTTAATGAATCTATGATTGCTTTTCTTTGTGGAAATATCTTCACTGGTATCAATTTTTAGGTAACACCTATAAGTGATATCATAGGATATGTGTCTTTCGCTTTCTGACTTACTACAAGTTGCGTGATTACTTCTGGACTCATCTACTCTGCTGCAAATGGCATTGTGTCATTTTTTCCTTGGCTAATATTCCATCTGTACGTGTACCATTTCTTTGTCCACTCATCTGTTGGTGGACTTATTGTTTGCTTCCATGTCTTGGCTACTGTAGTACTGCTGCAATGCACATTTGCCTGCCTGTGTCTTTCCAATTCTGTCGGTTATACGTGCAGGAATGGGCCTGCTGGATCGTATGGCAGACAAACGTTTACCTTGTAAAGGCACCTCCATTCTGTTCTCATTAGTGGCTTTTACCAGGTTACGTCCCACTTAAAGATGAGGGTATGCACTTTTCCACAACCCATTCAGCATTTATTGTTTGTAGTTTTCCTGCTTATGTTTATTCTGACTGGTGTGAGCTGATACCTCTTTGTGGTTGGATTTGCATGCATCTCATAATCCCTTGAAATTGAGCTTTCAGGCATGTCCTGTTTTTCTTCAAACTGTGAGTACAGCTTACCTCTTCAAATGGTTTTCTTGAAGTATTTGCCTGATTTGGAAATATTTTGCCCATTACCTCCCTGGAGACATTTTGAGGGCAGGTTTCATTTACAGCCCTCCAGTACTTGTGCATAGGAAGTGATCATAAGCACAGGTTTTAAAGCTGCTGTGGCAGGTAACGGCCATTGGGTGGCAGCATTTCTGCTTTCCCCACTCTGGTAACAAGGGAAACAGACCTTTCTGCCAGTGGTGTTCCTCAGTTATACATTAGAGTGGAACGTGCCCGGATAACTCCACAAATGTTGATTTTTCCTTACTTATGTTTGGTTTCCAAATTGAATTTATTTCTTTTTATTGGAGTAATATTCCATTGTGTACATTGACCACTACGTCTTTGTGCATTCCTCGTTTGGCGGACATTTTTGTTGCTTCCAAGTGTTGGCTGCGGTAAATATTCCTGGAGTGCAAGATTGCTAGCATGTGTCTTTTTGATTCACAACCTCTCAGGCGATAGGCAGAGCAGTGGGTATGCTTGATTGAATGGTAGCTCAATATCTACCTTTCCAAGGCACCTCGTTTTTGTTTTCATTACTGGCTCTTACCAGGTCCCACTTTGAAGCGAGGGTACACATTGTTCCACAACCCCTTCAGCATTTATTCTTTGCAGAAGTTTTGCTGGTGGCCATTCTGACTAGTGTCAGCTGATAGGTTTTTGTAATTTGGGTTTGCATGTCTTCAAAAATACCAAAAAATTCATCATTTTACACGCCGTTTTCTTTTCTGTTAAAAATAGAATGTGAGTACAATATATCCCTTGAAATTGTCTTCTTGGAAGGTTGCCCTCTTTTGAATTTTTGGTCGATATTCGACCCCAGGATTTTTTTGGAGGGCAGGTCTCATTACAGAACTGCAGCTCAGGTGCATATTTAGTGGCCATTAGCACTGGGTTTAAAGCTGCTGTTGTAGGAAACGGCCAAAAGGAGGCAGCATTTCTCCAGTCCCAAATCTGGTTACTAGGGCAGCACAGCCTTTCTGGAAGTCGTGCTCCCAGGTTGTAAATTAGAATGGAATGTGCCAGGAAAACCCCCCGTAAGTTTATATCCCATTATTTCTTGTTCGTCTTTTAATTTTTTAAAATCGGGGTAATGATTAGAATATTGTTTATCCTAGGTGTATACAATCTGGTTCATTTGTACATTACATATGTATGTATGTATGTGTATATATGTATATATATATAATATATATTCATGTACAGATACTCTTCCCATGTAAATTATTGCAGAGTGTTCCATTGACCTCCCTTGCTATATGGTCGGTCTTTTTGATATGTGTATTTAATAGGTATTTGTACACGTATGGTAACCCTAATCTTAATTTTCCATTTCCCCCACCTATCCTTTTAGATAAGAAAAGTTTGTTTTCTAAGTCTGTGAGTTTCTTTCCTGTGAAAATACCATCATTTGTGTCAGTTGTTAGATAACGCCTATAAGTGATATCATAGTATATCTTTTGCTTTCCGACTTACCTCACGTTCTGTCATTATCTCTAGGTTCATCTATGGTGCCTCAAAGAGCAGTGTTTCACTGTTTTCCATGGCTAATAATCCATTGTGTACATGGAGCACTTCTTCTTTATCCATTCATCCATTGATGGACATTTTGGTTGCTTCCGTGTCTTGGCTATTGTGAAAACTCCTGCAGTGAAGCTGTTGCAGCCTGTGCCTCCTCGACTCTGGTCTTCTGAGGTGAGAGGCTCAGCACTGGGCCTGCTGAGTGGAATGCTGGCTCAAATTCTACTTTTAAACGCAGCTCTTTTCTGTTCTCATTATTGGCTCTTACCACATTACATCTCACCAGCAGCTAGAGGGTACACGGTTCTCTAAAACCCCATCAGCATTTATTGTTTGTAGACTTTTGGCTGATGGTACTTGACTTGCGTGAGTTGAAACCTTTTTGTAGGCTAGATTTGCATGAGTCTAATAATTCCTGATGTTTAGCTTTTACCCTTTTTCCTTTTTTTTAAAATAGTGAGTAAAACTTAGCTCTTCATACTATCTCCTTGAAAAATTTGCCAGTTTTGAATTTTTTTGGCCATTCCATACCTCTGCACAGTTCTTGAGGGCAGTTGTCCTTTACAGTCCTGCGTCCTTGTGAATGTTAAGTGACCATTAGCTGTGGTTTTAAAGCCGCTCTTGCGGGAAACGGCCACAAGGCGGCAGCATTTCTACATTTCCATCTCTGGCATTTTGGGCAACAGAGCTTTCCTGGAAATCGTGTTTGTAGGCTGAAAATTAGAGTGGAGTGTGCCAGGGAAAACCCCCAAGAGCTTATATCTGCTTACTTCTAGTTTGCTTTTTAAATATAATTTTTATTATTTATCAGAGCAAATTTGCGAAAAATGTGTGTGTTCTAGGTGTACAGAATCTGGCTCATTATACCTATGTATCGATCTATTCACCTTTGGATCCTTTCCCGTGTAGGTTATTACAGAGTGTTGAGTAGACCTCTCTTGGTATTCCATAGCTATTTTGTGATTATATATTTCATATATATTAGTACATGTCTGTTAACCCCCATATCCTAATTCATACATTCCTTACACCTTTCCATTTGGTTAAACATAATTTGGTTTTCTGAATCTGTGAGTGTCCTTCTCTTGGAAATTATTTCATGGGTATCACTTTTTATGTAACACCTATAAGTGATGTAAGAGGATATTTTTCTTTTGGTTTCTTTCTTACTTCAAGTTGGGTGACTATCTCTAGATCCTTCTATGGTGGTGTCAATGGCACTGTTCCATGCTTTTCCATGGCTAGTATTCCATTGTGTACATGGACGACTTCTTCTTGGTGCCTATTTCTGTTGCTGGACATTTTGGTTTCTTCCAGGTCTTGGCTCTGGTACATGTTGCTGCAGTGCAGGTTTGCCAGTCTGTGCCTTTTTGATTCAGGTCTACTCAGGTGATAGGCCCATCAATTGCCCTACCAGATCACATGGTAGCTCAATTTTTACCTTTAAACAAACCTCCATTCTCTTCTCAGTACTGGCTGTTACCAGGTTACATCCCACCAGCAGCTAGAGGGTACACAGTTCTCTAAAACCCCTTCAGCATTTATACTATGTAGCCTCTTTCTGCTGATGATCATTCTGACGACTGTGAGGTGAAAGTTTTTGTAGACTGGATTTGCATGGTTTTATTAATTCCTGATGTTAAGCATTTTCCCATGCCCTTTCTTTCATAACAGAAAAAAGAAAGAAAGAGAATACAAAATGTGCGTAAAATCTGGGTCTTGAAATTGTCGTTTTGATATATGCACATCTTTGAGATTTTTGCTCGATTTACGACCCAAGGATTTGTTTTGAGGGCAGGTGTCATTTACAGGCCTGCAATTATTTTGACTATCAAGTAACCATTAGTGCTGGGTTTAGAGCTGCTGTTGTGTGAAACGGCCACAAGGTGGCAGCAGTTCTCCTTTACCTATTCTGGTTACTAGAGCAACAGTGCCTCAAGGGAAGTCATGTTCTAGGTTCTCAATTAGAATGGAATGTGCCGGGAAAAAACCCCTTAAGTTTATATCTGACTATTTCTTGTTCGTGTTTTAAATGTAATTTTCATTTTTTATCACAGCAAGGGTGATTACAATTTTTTGCTTGTTCTAGGTGTGCAAGATGTTGTTGTTTTACATATATACATATATCTATTGTTCTTTGGATCCTTTTCCCATTGTAGGTTATGACACAATGTTGAGTAGTCTTCTCGTGGTATTCCGTGGGTCTATGGTGATTTTATACTTCACCTGTGTTTGTATATCTCTGTTTAACCCGGCATCCTAATGTATCCAATCCTCACACCTTTCCATTGGTGAACCATAAGTTTGTTTAATGAATCTATGATTGCTTTTCTTTGTGGAAATATCTTCACTGGTATCAATTTTTAGGTAACACCTATAAGTGATATCATAGGATATGTGTCTTTCGCTTTCTGACTTACTACAAGTTGCGTGATTACTTCTGGACTCATCTACTGTGCTGCAAATGGCATTGTGTCATTTTTTCCTTGGCTAATATTCCATCTGTACGTGTACCATTTCTTTGTCCACTCATCTGTTGGTGGACTTATTGTTTGCTTCCATGTCTTGGCTACTGTAGTACTGCTGCAATGCACATTTGCCTGCCTGTGTCTTTCCAATTCTGTCGGTTATACGTGCAGGAATGGGCCTGCTGGATCGTATGGCAGACAAACGTTTACCTTGTAAAGGCACCTCCATTCTGTTCTCATTAGTGGCTTTTACCAGGTTACGTCCCACTTAAAGATGAGGGTATGCACTTTTCCACAACCCATTCAGCATTTATTGTTTGTAGTTTTCCTGCTTATGTTTATTCTGACTGGTGTGAGCTGATACCTCTTTGTGGTTGGATTTGCATGCATCTCATAATCCCTTGAAATTGAGCTTTCAGGCATGTCCTGTTTTTCTTCAAACTGTGAGTACAGCTTACCTCTTCAAATGGTTTTCTTGAAGTATTTGCCTGATTTGGAAATATTTTGCCCATTACCTCCCTGGAGACATTTTGAGGGCAGGTTTCATTTACAGCCCTCCAGTACTTGTGCATAGGAAGTGATCATAAGCACAGGTTTTAAAGCTGCTGTGGCAGGTAACGGCCATTGGGTGGCAGCATTTCTGCTTTCCCCACTCTGGTAACAAGGGAAACAGACCTTTCTGCCAGTGGTGTTCCTCAGTTATACATTAGAGTGGAACGTGCCCGGATAACTCCACAAATGTTGATTTTTCCTTACTTATGTTTGGTTTCCAAATTGAATTTATTTCTTTTTATTGGAGTAATATTCCATTGTGTACATTGACCACTACGTCTTTGTGCATTCCTCGTTTGGCGGACATTTTTGTTGCTTCCAAGTGTTGGCTGCGGTAAATATTCCTGGAGTGCAAGATTGCTAGCATGTGTCTTTTTGATTCACAACCTCTCAGGCGATAGGCAGAGCAGTGGGTATGCTTGATTGAATGGTAGCTCAATATCTACCTTTCCAAGGCACCTCGTTTTTGTTTTCATTACTGGCTCTTACCAGGTCCCACTTTGAAGCGAGGGTACACATTGTTCCACAACCCCTTCAGCATTTATTCTTTGCAGAAGTTTTGCTGGTGGCCATTCTGACTAGTGTCAGCTGATAGGTTTTTGTAATTTGGGTTTGCATGTCTTCAAAAATACCAAAAAATTCATCATTTTACACGCCGTTTTCTTTTCTGTTAAAAATAGAATGTGAGTACAATATATCCCTTGAAATTGTCTTCTTGGAAGGTTGCCCTCTTTTGAATTTTTGGTCGATATTCGACCCCAGGATTTTTTTGGAGGGCAGGTCTCATTACAGAACTGCAGCTCAGGTGCATATTTAGTGGCCATTAGCACTGGGTTTAAAGCTGCTGTTGTAGGAAACGGCCAAAAGGAGGCAGCATTTCTCCAGTCCCAAATCTGGTTACTAGGGCAGCACAGCCTTTCTGGAAGTCGTGCTCCCAGGTTGTAAATTAGAATGGAATGTGCCAGGAAAACCCCCCGTAAGTTTATATCCCATTATTTCTTGTTCGTCTTTTAATTTTTTAAAATCGGGGTAATGATTAGAATATTGTTTATCCTAGGTGTATACAATCTGGTTCATTTGTACATTACATATGTATGTATGTATGTGTATATATGTATATATATATAATATATATTCATGTACAGATACTCTTCCCATGTAAATTATTGCAGAGTGTTCCATTGACCTCCCTTGCTATATGGTCGGTCTTTTTGATATGTGTATTTAATAGGTATTTGTACACGTATGGTAACCCTAATCTTAATTTTCCATTTCCCCCACCTATCCTTTTAGATAAGAAAAGTTTGTTTTCTAAGTCTGTGAGTTTCTTTCCTGTGAAAATACCATCATTTGTGTCAGTTGTTAGATAACGCCTATAAGTGATATCATAGTATATCTTTTGCTTTCCGACTTACCTCACGTTCTGTCATTATCTCTAGGTTCATCTATGGTGCCTCAAAGAGCAGTGTTTCACTGTTTTCCATGGCTAATAATCCATTGTGTACATGGAGCACTTCTTCTTTATCCATTCATCCATTGATGGACATTTTGGTTGCTTCCGTGTCTTGGCTATTGTGAAAACTCCTGCAGTGAAGCTGTTGCAGCCTGTGCCTCCTCGACTCTGGTCTTCTGAGGTGAGAGGCTCAGCACTGGGCCTGCTGAGTGGAATGCTGGCTCAAATTCTACTTTTAAACGCAGCTCTTTTCTGTTCTCATTATTGGCTCTTACCACATTACATCTCACCAGCAGCTAGAGGGTACACGGTTCTCTAAAACCCCATCAGCATTTATTGTTTGTAGACTTTTGGCTGATGGTACTTGACTTGCGTGAGTTGAAACCTTTTTGTAGGCTAGATTTGCATGAGTCTAATAATTCCTGATGTTTAGCTTTTACCCTTTTTCCTTTTTTTTAAAATAGTGAGTAAAACTTAGCTCTTCATACTATCTCCTTGAAAAATTTGCCAGTTTTGAATTTTTTTGGCCATTCCATACCTCTGCACAGTTCTTGAGGGCAGTTGTCCTTTACAGTCCTGCGTCCTTGTGAATGTTAAGTGACCATTAGCTGTGGTTTTAAAGCCGCTCTTGCGGGAAACGGCCACAAGGCGGCAGCATTTCTACATTTCCATCTCTGGCATTTTGGGCAACAGAGCTTTCCTGGAAATCGTGTTTGTAGGCTGAAAATTAGAGTGGAGTGTGCCAGGGAAAACCCCCAAGAGCTTATATCTGCTTACTTCTAGTTTGCTTTTTAAATATAATTTTTATTATTTATCAGAGCAAATTTGCGAAAAATGTGTGTGTTCTAGGTGTACAGAATCTGGCTCATTATACCTATGTATCGATCTATTCACCTTTGGATCCTTTCCCGTGTAGGTTATTACAGAGTGTTGAGTAGACCTCTCTTGGTATTCCATAGCTATTTTGTGATTATATATTTCATATATATTAGTACATGTCTGTTAACCCCCATATCCTAATTCATACATTCCTTACACCTTTCCATTTGGTTAAACATAATTTGGTTTTCTGAATCTGTGAGTGTCCTTCTCTTGGAAATTATTTCATGGGTATCACTTTTTATGTAACACCTATAAGTGATGTAAGAGGATATTTTTCTTTTGGTTTCTTTCTTACTTCAAGTTGGGTGACTATCTCTAGATCCTTCTATGGTGGTGTCAATGGCACTGTTCCATGCTTTTCCATGGCTAGTATTCCATTGTGTACATGGACGACTTCTTCTTGGTGCCTATTTCTGTTGCTGGACATTTTGGTTTCTTCCAGGTCTTGGCTCTGGTACATGTTGCTGCAGTGCAGGTTTGCCAGTCTGTGCCTTTTTGATTCAGGTCTACTCAGGTGATAGGCCCATCAATTGCCCTACCAGATCACATGGTAGCTCAATTTTTACCTTTAAACAAACCTCCATTCTCTTCTCAGTACTGGCTGTTACCAGGTTACATCCCACCAGCAGCTAGAGGGTACACAGTTCTCTAAAACCCCTTCAGCATTTATACTATGTAGCCTCTTTCTGCTGATGATCATTCTGACGACTGTGAGGTGAAAGTTTTTGTAGACTGGATTTGCATGGTTTTATTAATTCCTGATGTTAAGCATTTTCCCATGCCCTTTCTTTCATAACAGAAAAAAGAAAGAAAGAGAATACAAAATGTGCGTAAAATCTGGGTCTTGAAATTGTCGTTTTGATATATGCACATCTTTGAGATTTTTGCTCGATTTACGACCCAAGGATTTGTTTTGAGGGCAGGTGTCATTTACAGGCCTGCAATTATTTTGACTATCAAGTAACCATTAGTGCTGGGTTTAGAGCTGCTGTTGTGTGAAACGGCCACAAGGTGGCAGCAGTTCTCCTTTACCTATTCTGGTTACTAGAGCAACAGTGCCTCAAGGGAAGTCATGTTCTAGGTTCTCAATTAGAATGGAATGTGCCGGGAAAAAACCCCTTAAGTTTATATCTGACTATTTCTTGTTCGTGTTTTAAATGTAATTTTCATTTTTTATCACAGCAAGGGTGATTACAATTTTTTGCTTGTTCTAGGTGTGCAAGATGTTGTTGTTTTACATATATACATATATCTATTGTTCTTTGGATCCTTTTCCCATTGTAGGTTATGACACAATGTTGAGTAGTCTTCTCGTGGTATTCCGTGGGTCTATGGTGATTTTATACTTCACCTGTGTTTGTATATCTCTGTTTAACCCGGCATCCTAATGTATCCAATCCTCACACCTTTCCATTGGTGAACCATAAGTTTGTTTAATGAATCTATGATTGCCTTTCTTTGTGGAAATATCTTCACTGGTATCAATTTTTAGGTAACACCTATAAGTGATATCATAGGATATGTGTCTTTCGCTTTCTGACTTACTACAAGTTGCGTGATTACTTCTGGACTCATCTACTGTGCTGCAAATGGCATTGTGTCATTTTTTCCTTGGCTAATATTCCATCTGTACGTGTACCATTTCTTTGCCCACTCATCTGTTGGTGGACTTATTGTTTGCTTCCATGTCTTGGCTACTGTAGTACTGCTGCAATGCACATTTGCCTGCCTGTGTCTTTCCAATTCTGTCGGTTATACGTGCAGGAATGGGCCTGCTGGATCGTATGGCAGACAAACGTTTACCTTGTAAAGGCACCTCCATTCTGTTCTCATTAGTGGCTTTTACCAGGTTACGTCCCACTTAAAGATGAGGGTATGCACTTTTCCACAACCCATTCAGCATTTATTGTTTGTAGTTTTCCTGCTTATGTTTATTCTGACTGGTGTGGGCTGATACCTCTTTGTGGTTGGATTTGCATGCATCTCATAATCCCTTGAAATTGAGCTTTCAGGCATGTCCTGTTTTTCTTCAAACTGTGAGTACAGCTTACCTCTTCAAATGGTTTTCTTGAAGTATTTGCCTGATTTGGAAATATTTTGCCCATTACCTCCCTGAAGACATTTTGAGGGCAGGTTTCATTTACAGCCCTCCAGTACTTGTGCATAGGAAGTGATCATAAGCACAGGTTTTAAAGCTGCTGTGGCAGGTAACGGCCATTGGGTGGCAGCATTTCTGCTTTCCCCACTCTGGTAACAAGGGAAACAGACCTTTCTGCCAGTGGTGTTCCTCGGTTATACATTAGAGTGGAACGTGCCCGGATAACTCCACAAATGTTGATTTTTCCTTACTTATGTTTGGTTTCCAAATTGAATTTATTTCTTTTTATTGGAGTAATATTCCATTGTGTACATTGACCACTACGTCTTTGTGCATTCCTCGTTTGGCGGACATTTTTGTTGCTTCCAAGTGTTGGCTGCGGTAAATATTCCTGGAGTGCAAGATTGCTAGCATGTGTCTTTTTGATTCACAACCTCTCAGGCGATAGGCAGAGCAGTGGGTATGCTTGATTGAATGGTAGCTGAAGATCTACCTTTCCAAGGCACCTCGTTTTTGTTTTCATTACTGGCTCTTACCAGGTCCCACTTTGAAGCGAGGGTACACGTTGCTCCACAACCCCTTCAGCATTTATTCTTTGCAGAAGTTTTGCTGGTGGCCATTCTGACTAGTGTGAGCTGATAGGTTTTTGTAATTTGGGTTTGCATGTCTTCAAAAATACCAAAAAATTCATCATTTTACACGCCGTTTTCTTTTCTGTTAAAAATAGAATGTGAGTACAATATATCCCTTGAAATTGTCTTCTTGGAAGGTTGCCCTCTTTTGAATTTTTGGTCGATATTCGACCCCAGGATTTTTTTGGAGGGCAGGTCTCATTACAGAACTGCAGCTCTGGTGCATATTTAGTGGCCATTAGCACTGGGTTTAAAGCTGCTGTTGTAGGAAACGGCCAAAAGGAGGCAGCATTTCTCCAGTCCCAAATCTGGTTACTAGGGCAGCACAGCCTTTCTGGAAGTCGTGCTCCCAGGTTGTAAATTAGAATGGAATGTGCCAGGAAAACCCCCCGTAAGTTTATATCCCATTATTTCTTGTTCGTCTTTTAATTTTTTTAAATCGGGGTAATGATTAGAATATTGTTTATCCTAGGTGTATACAATCTGGTTCATTTGTACATTACATATGTATGTATGTGTTTGTATATATATATAATATATATTCATGTACAGATACTCTTCCCATGTAAATTATTGCAGAGTGTTCCATTGACCTCCCTTGCTATATGGTCGGTCTTTTTGATATATGTATTTAATAGGTATTTGTACACGTATGGTAACCCTAATCTTAATTTTCCATTTCCCCCACCTATCCTTTTAGATAAGAAAAGTTTGTTTTCTAAGTCTGTGAGTTTCTTTCCTGTGAAAATACCATCATTTGTGTCAGTTGTTAGATAACGCCTATAAGTGATATCATAGTATATTTTTGCTTTCCGACTTACCTCACGTTCTGTCATTATCTCTAGGTTCATCTATGGTGCCTCAAAGAGCAGTGTTTCACTGTTTTCCATGGCTAATAATCCATTGTGTACATGGAGCACTTCTTCTTTATCCATTCATCCATTGATGGACATTTTGGTTGCTTCCGTGTCTTGGCTATTGTGAAAACTCCTGCAGTGAAGCTGTTGCAGCCTGTGCCTCCTCGACTCTGGTCTTCTGAGGTGAGAGGCTCAGCACTGGGCCTGCTGAGTGGAATGCTGGCTCAAATTCTACTTTTAAATGCAGCTCTTTTCTGTTCTCATTATTGGCTCTTACCACATTACATCTCACCAGCAGCTAGAGGGTACACGGTTCTCTAAAACCCCATCAGCATTTATTGTTTGTAGACTTTTGGCTGATGGTACTTGACTTGCGTGAGTTGAAACCTTTTTGTAGGCTAGATTTGCATGAGTCTAATAATTCCTGATGTTTAGCTTTTACCCTTTTTCCTTTTTTTTTAAATAGTGAGTAAAACTTAGCTCTTCCTACTATCTCCTTGAAAAATTTGCCAGTTTTGAATTTTTTTGGCCATTCCATACCTCTGCACAGTTCTTGAGGGCAGTTGTCCTTTACAGTCCTGCGTCCTTGTGAATGTTAAGTGACCATTAGCTGTGGTTTTAAAGCTGCTCTTGCGGGAAACGGCCACAAGGCGGCAGCATTTCTACATTTCCATCTCTGGCATTTTGGGCAACAGAGCTTTCCTGGAAATCGTGTTTGTAGGCTGAAAATTAGAGTGGAATGTGCCAGGGAAAACCCCCAAGAGCTTATATCTGCTTACTTCTAGTTTGCTTTTTAAATATAATTTTTATTATTTATCAGAGCAAATTTGCGAAAAATGTGTGTGTTCTAGGTGTACAGAATCTGGCTCATTATACCTATGTATCGATCTATTCACCTTTGGATCCTTTCCCGTGTAGGTTATTACAGAGTGTTGAGTAGACCTCTCTTGGTATTCCATAGCTATTTTGTGATTATATATTTCATATATATTAGTACATGTCTGTTAACCCCCATATCCTAATTCATACATTCCTTACACCTTTCCATTTGGTTAAACATAATTTGGTTTTCTGAATCTGTGAGTGTCCTTCTCTTGGAAATTATTTCATGGGTATCACTTTTTATGTAACACCTATAAGTGATGTAAGAGGATATTTTTCTTTTGGTTTCTTTCTTACTTCAAGTTGGGTGACTATCTCTAGATCCTTCTATGGTGGTGTCAATGGCACTGTTCCATGCTTTTCCATGGCTAGTATTCCATTGTGTACATGGACGACTTCTTCTTGGTGCCTATTTCTGTTGCTGGACAATGTTTTGAAGAAACATTGGTTTCTTCCAGGTCTTGGCTCTGGTACATGTTGCTGCAGTGCAGGTTTGCCAGTCTGTGCCTTTTTGATTCAGGTCTACTCAGGTGATAGGCCCATCAATTGCCCTACCAGATCACATGGTAGCTCAATTTTTACCTTTAAACAAACCTCCATTCTCTTCTCAGTACTGGCTGTTACCAGGTTACATCCCACCAGCAGCTAGAGGGTACACAGTTCTCTAAAACCCCTTCAGCATTTATACTATGTAGCCTCTTTCTGCTGATGATCATTCTGACGACTGTGAGGTGAAAGATTTTGTAG
The DNA here is from genome assembly GCF_039906515.1 of Pseudorca crassidens. NCBI lineage: Eukaryota > Metazoa > Chordata > Mammalia > Artiodactyla > Delphinidae > Pseudorca > Pseudorca crassidens. The sequence goes on along the minus strand of NC_090316.1, from coordinate 2,531,085 downwards.
ACTGGATTTGCATGGTTTTATTAATTCCTGATGTTAAGCATTTTCCCATGCCCTTTCTTTCATAACAGAAAAAAGAAAGAAAGAGAATACAAAATGTGCGTAAAATCTGGGTCTTGAAATTGTCGTTTTGATATATGCACATCTTTGAGATTTTTGCTCGATTTACGACCCAAGGATTTGTTTTGAGGGCAGGTGTCATTTACAGGCCTGCAATTATTTTGACTATCAAGTAACCATTAGTGCTGGGTTTAGAGCTGCTGTTGTGTGAAACGGCCACAAGGTGGCAGCAGTTCTCCTTTACCTATTCTGGTTACTAGAGCAACAGTGCCTCAAGGGAAGTCATGTTCTAGGTTCTCAATTAGAATGGAATGTGCCGGGAAAAAACCCCTTAAGTTTATATCTGACTATTTCTTGTTCGTGTTTTAAATGTAATTTTCATTTTTTATCACAGCAAGGGTGATTACAATTTTTTGCTTGTTCTAGGTGTGCAAGATGTTGTTGTTTTACATATATACATATATCTATTGTTCTTTGGATCCTTTTCCCATTGTAGGTTATGACACAATGTTGAGTAGTCTTCTCGTGGTATTCCGTGGGTCTATGGTGATTTTATACTTCACCTGTGTTTGTATATCTCTGTTTAACCCGGCATCCTAATGTATCCAATCCTCACACCTTTCCATTGGTGAACCATAAGTTTGTTTAATGAATCTATGATTGCCTTTCTTTGTGGAAATATCTTCACTGGTATCAATTTTTAGGTAACACCTATAAGTGATATCATAGGATATGTGTCTTTCGCTTTCTGACTTACTACAAGTTGCGTGATTACTTCTGGACTCATCTACTGTGCTGCAAATGGCATTGTGTCATTTTTTCCTTGGCTAATATTCCATCTGTACGTGTACCATTTCTTTGTCCACTCATCTGTTGGTGGACTTATTGTTTGCTTCCATGTCTTGGCTACTGTAGTACTGCTGCAATGCACATTTGCCTGCCTGTGTCTTTCCAATTCTGTCGGTTATACGTGCAGGAATGGGCCTGCTGGATCGTATGGCAGACAAACGTTTACCTTGTAAAGGCACCTCCATTCTGTTCTCATTAGTGGCTTTTACCAGGTTACGTCCCACTTAAAGATGAGGGTATGCACTTTTCCACAACCCATTCAGCATTTATTGTTTGTAGTTTTCCTGCTTATGTTTATTCTGACTGGTGTGAGCTGATACCTCTTTGTGGTTGGATTTGCATGCATCTCATAATCCCTTGAAATTGAGCTTTCAGGCATGTCCTGTTTTTCTTCAAACTGTGAGTACAGCTTACCTCTTCAAATGGTTTTCTTGAAGTATTTGCCTGATTTGGAAATATTTTGCCCATTACCTCCCTGGAGACATTTTGAGGGCAGGTTTCATTTACAGCCCTCCAGTACTTGTGCATAGGAAGTGATCATAAGCACAGGTTTTAAAGCTGCTGTGGCAGGTAACGGCCATTGGGTGGCAGCATTTCTGCTTTCCCCACTCTGGTAACAAGGGAAACAGACCTTTCTGCCAGTGGTGTTCCTCGGTTATACATTAGAGTGGAACGTGCCCGGATAACTCCACAAATGTTGATTTTTCCTTACTTATGTTTGGTTTCCAAATTGAATTTATTTCTTTTTATTGGAGTAATATTCCATTGTGTACATTGACCACTACGTCTTTGTGCATTCCTCGTTTGGCGGACATTTTTGTTGCTTCCAAGTGTTGGCTGCGGTAAATATTCCTGGAGTGCAAGATTGCTAGCATGTGTCTTTTTGATTCACAACCTCTCAGGCGATAGGCAGAGCAGTGGGTATGCTTGATTGAATGGTAGCTCAATATCTACCTTTCCAAGGCACCTCGTTTTTGTTTTCATTACTGGCTCTTACCAGGTCCCACTTTGAAGCGAGGGTACACATTGTTCCACAACCCCTTCAGCATTTATTCTTTGCAGAAGTTTTGCTGGTGGCCATTCTGACTAGTGTGAGCTGATAGGTTTTTGTAATTTGGGTTTGCATGTCTTCAAAAATACCAAAAAATTCATCATTTTACACGCCGTTTTCTTTTCTGTTAAAAATAGAATGTGAGTACAATATATCCCTTGAAATTGTCTTCTTGGAAGGTTGCCCTCTTTTGAATTTTTGGTCGATATTCGACCCCAGGATTTTTTTGGAGGGCAGGTCTCATTACAGAACTGCAGCTCAGGTGCATATTTAGTGGCCATTAGCACTGGGTTTAAAGCTGCTGTTGTAGGAAACGGCCAAAAGGAGGCAGCATTTCTCCAGTCCCAAATCTGGTTACTAGGGCAGCACAGCCTTTCTGGAAGTCGTGCTCCCAGGTTGTAAATTAGAATGGAATGTGCCAGGAAAACCCCCCGTAAGTTTATATCCCATTATTTCTTGTTCGTCTTTTAATTTTTTAAAATCGGGGTAATGATTAGAATATTGTTTATCCTAGGTGTATACAATCTGGTTCATTTGTACATTACATATGTATGTATGTATGTGTATATATGTATATATATATAATATATATTCATGTACAGATACTCTTCCCATGTAAATTATTGCAGAGTGTTCCATTGACCTCCCTTGCTATATGGTCGGTCTTTTTGATATGTGTATTTAATAGGTATTTGTACACGTATGGTAACCCTAATCTTAATTTTCCATTTCCCCCACCTATCCTTTTAGATAAGAAAAGTTTGTTTTCTAAGTCTGTGAGTTTCTTTCCTGTGAAAATACCATCATTTGTGTCAGTTGTTAGATAACGCCTATAAGTGATATCATAGTATATCTTTTGCTTTCCGACTTACCTCACGTTCTGTCATTATCTCTAGGTTCATCTATGGTGCCTCAAAGAGCAGTGTTTCACTGTTTTCCATGGCTAATAATCCATTGTGTACATGGAGCACTTCTTCTTTATCCATTCATCCATTGATGGACATTTTGGTTGCTTCCGTGTCTTGGCTATTGTGAAAACTCCTGCAGTGAAGCTGTTGCAGCCTGTGCCTCCTCGACTCTGGTCTTCTGAGGTGAGAGGCTCAGCACTGGGCCTGCTGAGTGGAATGCTGGCTCAAATTCTACTTTTAAACGCAGCTCTTTTCTGTTCTCATTATTGGCTCTTACCACATTACATCTCACCAGCAGCTAGAGGGTACACGGTTCTCTAAAACCCCATCAGCATTTATTGTTTGTAGACTTTTGGCTGATGGTACTTGACTTGCGTGAGTTGAAACCTTTTTGTAGGCTAGATTTGCATGAGTCTAATAATTCCTGATGTTTAGCTTTTACCCTTTTTCCTTTTTTTTTAAATAGTGAGTAAAACTTAGCTCTTCCTACTATCTCCTTGAAAAATTTGCCAGTTTTGAATTTTTTTGGCCATTCCATACCTCTGCACAGTTCTTGAGGGCAGTTGTCCTTTACAGTCCTGCGTCCTTGTGAATGTTAAGTGACCATTAGCTGTGGTTTTAAAGCTGCTCTTGCGGGAAACGGCCACAAGGCGGCAGCATTTCTACATTTCCATCTCTGGCATTTTGGGCAACAGAGCTTTCCTGGAAATCGTGTTTGTAGGCTGAAAATTAGAGTGGAATGTGCCAGGGAAAACCCCCAAGAGCTTATATCTGCTTACTTCTAGTTTGCTTTTTAAATATAATTTTTATTATTTATCAGAGCAAATTTGCGAAAAATGTGTGTGTTCTAGGTGTACAGAATCTGGCTCATTATACCTATGTATCGATCTATTCACCTTTGGATCCTTTCCCGTGTAGGTTATTACAGAGTGTTGAGTAGACCTCTCTTGGTATTCCATAGCTATTTTGTGATTATATATTTCATATATATTAGTACATGTCTGTTAACCCCCATATCCTAATTCATACATTCCTTACACCTTTCCATTTGGTTAAACATAATTTGGTTTTCTGAATCTGTGAGTGTCCTTCTCTTGGAAATTATTTCATGGGTATCACTTTTTATGTAACACCTATAAGTGATGTAAGAGGATATTTATCTTTTGGTTTCTTTCTTACTTCAAGTTGGGTGACTATCTCTAGATCCTTCTATGGTGGTGTCAATGGCACTGTTCCATGCTTTTCCATGGCTAGTATTCCATTGTGTACATGGACGACTTCTTCTTGGTGCCTATTTCTGTTGCTGGACATTTTGGTTTCTTCCAGGTCTTGGCTCTGGTACATGTTGCTGCAGTGCAGGTTTGCCAGTCTGTGCCTTTTTGATTCAGGTCTACTCAGGTGATAGGCCCATCAATTGCCCTACCAGATCACATGGTAGCTCAATTTTTACCTTTAAACAAACCTCCATTCTCTTCTCAGTACTGGCTGTTACCAGGTTACATCCCACCAGCAGCTAGAGGGTACACAGTTCTCTAAAACCCCTTCAGCATTTATACTATGTAGCCTCTTTCTGCTGATGATCATTCTGACGACTGTGAGGTGAAAGTTTTTGTAGACTGGATTTGCATGGTTTTATTAATTCCTGATGTTAAGCATTTTCCCATGCCCTTTCTTTCATAACAGAAAAAAGAAAGAAAGAGAATACAAAATGTGCGTAAAATCTGGGTCTTGAAATTGTCGTTTTGATATATGCACATCTTTGAGATTTTTGCTCGATTTACGACCCAAGGATTTGTTTTGAGGGCAGGTGTCATTTACAGGCCTGCAATTATTTTGACTATCAAGTAACCATTAGTGCTGGGTTTAGAGCTGCTGTTGTGTGAAACGGCCACAAGGTGGCAGCAGTTCTCCTTTACCTATTCTGGTTACTAGAGCAACAGTGCCTCAAGGGAAGTCATGTTCTAGGTTCTCAATTAGAATGGAATGTGCCGGGAAAAAACCCCTTAAGTTTATATCTGACTATTTCTTGTTCGTGTTTTAAATGTAATTTTCATTTTTTATCACAGCAAGGGTGATTACAATTTTTTGCTTGTTCTAGGTGTGCAAGATGTTGTTGTTTTACATATATACATATATCTATTGTTCTTTGGATCCTTTTCCCATTGTAGGTTATGACACAATGTTGAGTAGTCTTCTCGTGGTATTCCGTGGGTCTATGGTGATTTTATACTTCACCTGTGTTTGTATATCTCTGTTTAACCCGGCATCCTAATGTATCCAATCCTCACACCTTTCCATTGGTGAACCATAAGTTTGTTTAATGAATCTATGATTGCCTTTCTTTGTGGAAATATCTTCACTGGTATCAATTTTTAGGTAACACCTATAAGTGATATCATAGGATATGTGTCTTTCGCTTTCTGACTTACTACAAGTTGCGTGATTACTTCTGGACTCATCTACTGTGCTGCAAATGGCATTGTGTCATTTTTTCCTTGGCTAATATTCCATCTGTACGTGTACCATTTCTTTGCCCACTCATCTGTTGGTGGACTTATTGTTTGCTTCCATGTCTTGGCTACTGTAGTACTGCTGCAATGCACATTTGCCTGCCTGTGTCTTTCCAATTCTGTCGGTTATACGTGCAGGAATGGGCCTGCTGGATCGTATGGCAGACAAACGTTTACCTTGTAAAGGCACCTCCATTCTGTTCTCATTAGTGGCTTTTACCAGGTTACGTCCCACTTAAAGATGAGGGTATGCACTTTTCCACAACCCATTCAGCATTTATTGTTTGTAGTTTTCCTGCTTATGTTTATTCTGACTGGTGTGGGCTGATACCTCTTTGTGGTTGGATTTGCATGCATCTCATAATCCCTTGAAATTGAGCTTTCAGGCATGTCCTGTTTTTCTTCAAACTGTGAGTACAGCTTACCTCTTCAAATGGTTTTCTTGAAGTATTTGCCTGATTTGGAAATATTTTGCCCATTACCTCCCTGAAGACATTTTGAGGGCAGGTTTCATTTACAGCCCTCCAGTACTTGTGCATAGGAAGTGATCATAAGCACAGGTTTTAAAGCTGCTGTGGCAGGTAACGGCCATTGGGTGGCAGCATTTCTGCTTTCCCCACTCTGGTAACAAGGGAAACAGACCTTTCTGCCAGTGGTGTTCCTCGGTTATACATTAGAGTGGAACGTGCCCGGATAACTCCACAAATGTTGATTTTTCCTTACTTATGTTTGGTTTCCAAATTGAATTTATTTCTTTTTATTGGAGTAATATTCCATTGTGTACATTGACCACTACGTCTTTGTGCATTCCTCGTTTGGCGGACATTTTTGTTGCTTCCAAGTGTTGGCTGCGGTAAATATTCCTGGAGTGCAAGATTGCTAGCATGTGTCTTTTTGATTCACAACCTCTCAGGCGATAGGCAGAGCAGTGGGTATGCTTGATTGAATGGTAGCTGAAGATCTACCTTTCCAAGGCACCTCGTTTTTGTTTTCATTACTGGCTCTTACCAGGTCCCACTTTGAAGCGAGGGTACACGTTGCTCCACAACCCCTTCAGCATTTATTCTTTGCAGAAGTTTTGCTGGTGGCCATTCTGACTAGTGTGAGCTGATAGGTTTTTGTAATTTGGGTTTGCATGTCTTCAAAAATACCAAAAAATTCATCATTTTACACGCCGTTTTCTTTTCTGTTAAAAATAGAATGTGAGTACAATATATCCCTTGAAATTGTCTTCTTGGAAGGTTGCCCTCTTTTGAATTTTTGGTCGATATTCGACCCCAGGATTTTTTTGGAGGGCAGGTCTCATTACAGAACTGCAGCTCTGGTGCATATTTAGTGGCCATTAGCACTGGGTTTAAAGCTGCTGTTGTAGGAAACGGCCAAAAGGAGGCAGCATTTCTCCAGTCCCAAATCTGGTTACTAGGGCAGCACAGCCTTTCTGGAAGTCGTGCTCCCAGGTTGTAAATTAGAATGGAATGTGCCAGGAAACCCCCCCGTAAGTTTATATCCCATTATTTCTTGTTCGTCTTTTAATTTTTTTAAATCGGGGTAATGATTAGAATATTGTTTATCCTAGGTGTATACAATCTGGTTCATTTGTACATTACATATGTATGTATGTGTTTGTATATATATATAATATATATTCATGTACAGATACTCTTCCCATGTAAATTATTGCAGAGTGTTCCATTGACCTCCCTTGCTATATGGTCGGTCTTTTTGATATATGTATTTAATAGGTATTTGTACACGTATGGTAACCCTAATCTTAATTTTCCATTTCCCCCACCTATCCTTTTAGATAAGAAAAGTTTGTTTTCTAAGTCTGTGAGTTTCTTTCCTGTGAAAATACCATCATTTGTGTCAGTTGTTAGATAACGCCTATAAGTGATATCATAGTATATTTTTGCTTTCCGACTTACCTCACGTTCTGTCATTATCTCTAGGTTCATCTATGGTGCCTCAAAGAGCAGTGTTTCACTGTTTTCCATGGCTAATAATCCATTGTGTACATGGAGCACTTCTTCTTTATCCATTCATCCATTGATGGACATTTTGGTTGCTTCCGTGTCTTGGCTATTGTGAAAACTCCTGCAGTGAAGCTGTTGCAGCCTGTGCCTCCTCGACTCTGGTCTTCTGAGGTGAGAGGCTCAGCACTGGGCCTGCTGAGTGGAATGCTGGCTCAAATTCTACTTTTAAATGCAGCTCTTTTCTGTTCTCATTATTGGCTCTTACCACATTACATCTCACCAGCAGCTAGAGGGTACACGGTTCTCTAAAACCCCATCAGCATTTATTGTTTGTAGACTTTTGGCTGATGGTACTTGACTTGCGTGAGTTGAAACCTTTTTGTAGGCTAGATTTGCATGAGTCTAATAATTCCTGATGTTTAGCTTTTACCCTTTTTCCTTTTTTTTTAAATAGTGAGTAAAACTTAGCTCTTCCTACTATCTCCTTGAAAAATTTGCCAGTTTTGAATTTTTTTGGCCATTCCATACCTCTGCACAGTTCTTGAGGGCAGTTGTCCTTTACAGTCCTGCGTCCTTGTGAATGTTAAGTGACCATTAGCTGTGGTTTTAAAGCTGCTCTTGCGGGAAACGGCCACAAGGCGGCAGCATTTCTACATTTCCATCTCTGGCATTTTGGGCAACAGAGCTTTCCTGGAAATCGTGTTTGTAGGCTGAAAATTAGAGTGGAATGTGCCAGGGAAAACCCCCAAGAGCTTATATCTGCTTACTTCTAGTTTGCTTTTTAAATATAATTTTTATTATTTATCAGAGCAAATTTGCGAAAAATGTGTGTGTTCTAGGTGTACAGAATCTGGCTCATTATACCTATGTATCGATCTATTCACCTTTGGATCCTTTCCCGTGTAGGTTATTACAGAGTGTTGAGTAGACCTCTCTTGGTATTCCATAGCTATTTTGTGATTATATATTTCATATATATTAGTACATGTCTGTTAACCCCCATATCCTAATTCATACATTCCTTACACCTTTCCATTTGGTTAAACATAATTTGGTTTTCTGAATCTGTGAGTGTCCTTCTCTTGGAAATTATTTCATGGGTATCACTTTTTATGTAACACCTATAAGTGATGTAAGAGGATATTTTTCTTTTGGTTTCTTTCTTACTTCAAGTTGGGTGACTATCTCTAGATCCTTCTATGGTGGTGTCAATGGCACTGTTCCATGCTTTTCCATGGCTAGTATTCCATTGTGTACATGGACGACTTCTTCTTGGTGCCTATTTCTGTTGCTGGACAATGTTTTGAAGAAACATTGGTTTCTTCCAGGTCTTGGCTCTGGTACATGTTGCTGCAGTGCAGGTTTGCCAGTCTGTGCCTTTTTGATTCAGGTCTACTCAGGTGATAGGCCCATCAATTGCCCTACCAGATCACATGGTAGCTCAATTTTTACCTTTAAACAAACCTCCATTCTCTTCTCAGTACTGGCTGTTACCAGGTTACATCCCACCAGCAGCTAGAGGGTACACAGTTCTCTAAAACCCCTTCAGCATTTATACTATGTAGCCTCTTTCTGCTGATGATCATTCTGACGACTGTGAGGTGAAAGTTTTTGTAGACTGGATTTGCATGGTTTTATTAATTCCTGATGTTAAGCATTTTCCCATGCCCTTTCTTTCATAACAGAAAAAAGAAAGAAAGAGAATACAAAATGTGCGTAAAATCTGGGTCTTGAAATTGTCGTTTTGATATATGCACATCTTTGAGATTTTTGCTCGATTTACGACCCAAGGATTTGTTTTGAGGGCAGGTGTCATTTACAGGCCTGCAATTATTTTGACTATCAAGTAACCATTAGTGCTGGGTTTAGAGCTGCTGTTGTGTGAAACGGCCACAAGGTGGCAGCAGTTCTCCTTTACCTATTCTGGTTACTAGAGCAACAGTGCCTCAAGGGAAGTCATGTTCTAGGTTCTCAATTAGAATGGAATGTGCCGGGAAAAAACCCCTTAAGTTTATATCTGACTATTTCTTGTTCGTGTTTTAAATGTAATTTTCATTTTTTATCACAGCAAGGGTGATTACAATTTTTTGCTTGTTCTAGGTGTGCAAGATGTTGTTGTTTTACATATATACATATATCTATTGTTCTTTGGATCCTTTTCCCATTGTAGGTTATGACACAATGTTGAGTAGTCTTCTCGTGGTATTCCGTGGGTCTATGGTGATTTTATACTTCACCTGTGTTTGTATATCTCTGTTTAACCCGGCATCCTAATGTATCCAATCCTCACACCTTTCCATTGGTGAACCATAAGTTTGTTTAATGAATCTATGATTGCCTTTCTTTGTGGAAATATCTTCACTGGTATCAATTTTTAGGTAACACCTATAAGTGATATCATAGGATATGTGTCTTTCGCTTTCTGACTTACTACAAGTTGCGTGATTACTTCTGGACTCATCTACTGTGCTGCAAATGGCATTGTGTCATTTTTTCCTTGGCTAATATTCCATCTGTACGTGTACCATTTCTTTGCCCACTCATCTGTTGGTGGACTTATTGTTTGCTTCCATGTCTTGGCTACTGTAGTACTGCTGCAATGCACATTTGCCTGCCTGTGTCTTTCCAATTCTGTCGGTTATACGTGCAGGAATGGGCCTGCTGGATCGTATGGCAGACAAACGTTTACCTTGTAAAGGCACCTCCATTCTGTTCTCATTAGTGGCTTTTACCAGGTTACGTCCCACTTAAAGATGAGGGTATGCACTTTTCCACAACCCATTCAGCATTTATTGTTTGTAGTTTTCCTGCTTATGTTTATTCTGACTGGTGTGGGCTGATACCTCTTTGTGGTTGGATTTGCATGCATCTCATAATCCCTTGAAATTGAGCTTTCAGGCATGTCCTGTTTTTCTTCAAACTGTGAGTACAGCTTACCTCTTCAAATGGTTTTCTTGAAGTATTTGCCTGATTTGGAAATATTTTGCCCATTACCTCCCTGAAGACATTTTGAGGGCAGGTTTCATTTACAGCCCTCCAGTACTTGTGCATAGGAAGTGATCATAAGCACAGGTTTTAAAGCTGCTGTGGCAGGTAACGGCCATTGGGTGGCAGCATTTCTGCTTTCCCCACTCTGGTAACAAGGGAAACAGACCTTTCTGCCAGTGGTGTTCCTCGGTTATACATTAGAGTGGAACGTGCCCGGATAACTCCACAAATGTTGATTTTTCCTTACTTATGTTTGGTTTCCAAATTGAATTTATTTCTTTTTATTGGAGTAATATTCCATTGTGTACATTGACCACTACGTCTTTGTGCATTCCTCGTTTGGCGGACATTTTTGTTGCTTCCAAGTGTTGGCTGCGGTAAATATTCCTGGAGTGCAAGATTGCTAGCATGTGTCTTTTTGATTCACAACCTCTCAGGCGATAGGCAGAGCAGTGGGTATGCTTGATTGAATGGTAGCTGAAGATCTACCTTTCCAAGGCACCTCGTTTTTGTTTTCATTACTGGCTCTTACCAGGTCCCACTTTGAAGCGAGGGTACACGTTGCTCCACAACCCCTTCAGCATTTATTCTTTGCAGAAGTTTTGCTGGTGGCCATTCTGACTAGTGTGAGCTGATAGGTTTTTGTAATTTGGGTTTGCATGTCTTCAAAAATACCAAAAAATTCATCATTTTACACGCCGTTTTCTTTTCTGTTAAAAATAGAATGTGAGTACAATATATCCCTTGAAATTGTCTTCTTGGAAGGTTGCCCTCTTTTGAATTTTTGGTCGATATTCGACCCCAGGATTTTTTTGGAGGGCAGGTCTCATTACAGAACTGCAGCTCTGGTGCATATTTAGTGGCCATTAGCACTGGGTTTAAAGCTGCTGTTGTAGGAAACGGCCAAAAGGAGGCAGCATTTCTCCAGTCCCAAATCTGGTTACTAGGGCAGCACAGCCTTTCTGGAAGTCGTGCTCCCAGGTTGTAAATTAGAATGGAATGTGCCAGGAAAACCCCCCGTAAGTTTATATCCCATTATTTCTTGTTCGTCTTTTAATTTTTTTAAATCGGGGTAATGATTAGAATATTGTTTATCCTAGGTGTATACAATCTGGTTCATTTGTACATTACATATGTATGTATGTGTTTGTATATATATATAATATATATTCATGTACAGATACTCTTCCCATGTAAATTATTGCAGAGTGTTCCATTGACCTCCCTTGCTATATGGTCGGTCTTTTTGATATATGTATTTAATAGGTATTTGTACACGTATGGTAACCCTAATCTTAATTTTCCATTTCCCCCACCTATCCTTTTAGATAAGAAAAGTTTGTTTTCTAAGTCTGTGAGTTTCTTTCCTGTGAAAATACCATCATTTGTGTCAGTTGTTAGATAACGCCTATAAGTGATATCATAGTATATTTTTGCTTTCCGACTTACCTCACGTTCTGTCATTATCTCTAGGTTCATCTATGGTGCCTCAAAGAGCAGTGTTTCACTGTTTTCCATGGCTAATAATCCATTGTGTACATGGAGCACTTCTTCTTTATCCATTCATCCATTGATGGACATTTTGGTTGCTTCCGTGTCTTGGCTATTGTGAAAACTCCTGCAGTGAAGCTGTTGCAGCCTGTGCCTCCTCGACTCTGGTCTTCTGAGGTGAGAGGCTCAGCACTGGGCCTGCTGAGTGGAATGCTGGCTCAAATTCTACTTTTAAATGCAGCTCTTTTCTGTTCTCATTATTGGCTCTTACCACATTACATCTCACCAGCAGCTAGAGGGTACACGGTTCTCTAAAACCCCATCAGCATTTATTGTTTGTAGACTTTTGGCTGATGGTACTTGACTTGCGTGAGTTGAAACCTTTTTGTAGGCTAGATTTGCATGAGTCTAATAATTCCTGATGTTTAGCTTTTACCCTTTTTCCTTTTTTTTTAAATAGTGAGTAAAACTTAGCTCTTCCTACTATCTCCTTGAAAAATTTGCCAGTTTTGAATTTTTTTGGCCATTCCATACCTCTGCACAGTTCTTGAGGGCAGTTGTCCTTTACAGTCCTGCGTCCTTGTGAATGTTAAGTGACCATTAGCTGTGGTTTTAAAGCTGCTCTTGCGGGAAACGGCCACAAGGCGGCAGCATTTCTACATTTCCATCTCTGGCATTTTGGGCAACAGAGCTTTCCTGGAAATCGTGTTTGTAGGCTGAAAATTAGAGTGGAATGTGCCAGGGAAAACCCCCAAGAGCTTATATCTGCTTACTTCTAGTTTGCTTTTTAAATATAATTTTTATTATTTATCAGAGCAAATTTGCGAAAAATGTGTGTGTTCTAGGTGTACAGAATCTGGCTCATTATACCTATGTATCGATCTATTCACCTTTGGATCCTTTCCCGTGTAGGTTATTACAGAGTGTTGAGTAGACCTCTCTTGGTATTCCATAGCTATTTTGTGATTATATATTTCATATATATTAGTACATGTCTGTTAACCCCCATATCCTAATTCATACATTCCTTACACCTTTCCATTTGGTTAAACATAATTTGGTTTTCTGAATCTGTGAGTGTCCTTCTCTTGGAAATTATTTCATGGGTATCACTTTTTATGTAACACCTATAAGTGATGTAAGAGGATATTTTTCTTTTGGTTTCTTTCTTACTTCAAGTTGGGTGACTATCTCTAGATCCTTCTATGGTGGTGTCAATGGCACTGTTCCATGCTTTTCCATGGCTAGTATTCCATTGTGTACATGGACGACTTCTTCTTGGTGCCTATTTCTGTTGCTGGACAATGTTTTGAAGAAACATTGGTTTCTTCCAGGTCTTGGCTCTGGTACATGTTGCTGCAGTGCAGGTTTGCCAGTCTGTGCCTTTTTGATTCAGGTCTACTCAGGTGATAGGCCCATCAATTGCCCTACCAGATCACATGGTAGCTCAATTTTTACCTTTAAACAAACCTCCATTCTCTTCTCAGTACTGGCTGTTACCAGGTTACATCCCACCAGCAGCTAGAGGGTACACAGTTCTCTAAAACCCCTTCAGCATTTATACTATGTAGCCTCTTTCTGCTGATGATCATTCTGACGACTGTGAGGTGAAAGTTTTTGTAGACTGGATTTGCATGGTTTTATTAATTCCTGATGTTAAGCATTTTCCCATGCCCTTTCTTTCATAACAGAAAAAAGAAAGAAAGAGAATACAAAATGTGCGTAAAATCTGGGTCTTGAAATTGTCGTTTTGATATATGCACATCTTTGAGATTTTTGCTCGATTTACGACCCAAGGATTTGTTTTGAGGGCAGGTGTCATTTACAGGCCTGCAATTATTTTGACTATCAAGTAACCATTAGTGCTGGGTTTAGAGCTGCTGTTGTGTGAAACGGCCACAAGGTGGCAGCAGTTCTCCTTTACCTATTCTGGTTACTAGAGCAACAGTGCCTCAAGGGAAGTCATGTTCTAGGTTCTCAATTAGAATGGAATGTGCCGGGAAAAAACCCCTTAAGTTTATATCTGACTATTTCTTGTTCGTGTTTTAAATGTAATTTTCATTTTTTATCACAGCAAGGGTGATTACAATTTTTTGCTTGTTCTAGGTGTGCAAGATGTTGTTGTTTTACATATATACATATATCTATTGTTCTTTGGATCCTTTTCCCATTGTAGGTTATGACACAATGTTGAGTAGTCTTCTCGTGGTATTCCGTGGGTCTATGGTGATTTTATACTTCACCTGTGTTTGTATATCTCTGTTTAACCCGGCATCCTAATGTATCCAATCCTCACACCTTTCCATTGGTGAACCATAAGTTTGTTTAATGAATCTATGATTGCCTTTCTTTGTGGAAATATCTTCACTGGTATCAATTTTTAGGTAACACCTATAAGTGATATCATAGGATATGTGTCTTTCGCTTTCTGACTTACTACAAGTTGCGTGATTACTTCTGGACTCATCTACTGTGCTGCAAATGGCATTGTGTCATTTTTTCCTTGGCTAATATTCCATCTGTACGTGTACCATTTCTTTGTCCACTCATCTGTTGGTGGACTTATTGTTTGCTTCCATGTCTTGGCTACTGTAGTACTGCTGCAATGCACATTTGCCTGCCTGTGTCTTTCCAATTCTGTCGGTTATACGTGCAGGAATGGGCCTGCTGGATCGTATGGCAGACAAACGTTTACCTTGTAAAGGCACCTCCATTCTGTTCTCATTAGTGGCTTTTACCAGGTTACGTCCCACTTAAAGATGAGGGTATGCACTTTTCCACAACCCATTCAGCATTTATTGTTTGTAGTTTTCCTGCTTATGTTTATTCTGACTGGTGTGAGCTGATACCTCTTTGTGGTTGGATTTGCATGCATCTCATAATCCCTTGAAATTGAGCTTTCAGGCATGTCCTGTTTTTCTTCAAACTGTGAGTACAGCTTACCTCTTCAAATGGTTTTCTTGAAGTATTTGCCTGATTTGGAAATATTTTGCCCATTACCTCCCTGGAGACATTTTGAGGGCAGGTTTCATTTACAGCCCTCCAGTACTTGTGCATAGGAAGTGATCATAAGCACAGGTTTTAAAGCTGCTGTGGCAGGTAACGGCCATTGGGTGGCAGCATTTCTGCTTTCCCCACTCTGGTAACAAGGGAAACAGACCTTTCTGCCAGTGGTGTTCCTCGGTTATACATTAGAGTGGAACGTGCCCGGATAACTCCACAAATGTTGATTTTTCCTTACTTATGTTTGGTTTCCAAATTGAATTTATTTCTTTTTATTGGAGTAATATTCCATTGTGTACATTGACCACTACGTCTTTGTGCATTCCTCGTTTGGCGGACATTTTTGTTGCTTCCAAGTGTTGGCTGCGGTAAATATTCCTGGAGTGCAAGATTGCTAGCATGTGTCTTTTTGATTCACAACCTCTCAGGCGATAGGCAGAGCAGTGGGTATGCTTGATTGAATGGTAGCTCAATATCTACCTTTCCAAGGCACCTCGTTTTTGTTTTCATTACTGGCTCTTACCAGGTCCCACTTTGAAGCGAGGGTACACATTGTTCCACAACCCCTTCAGCATTTATTCTTTGCAGAAGTTTTGCTGGTGGCCATTCTGACTAGTGTCAGCTGATAGGTTTTTGTAATTTGGGTTTGCATGTCTTCAAAAATACCAAAAAATTCATCATTTTACACGCCGTTTTCTTTTCTGTTAAAAATAGAATGTGAGTACAATATATCCCTTGAAATTGTCTTCTTGGAAGGTTGCCCTCTTTTGAATTTTTGGTCGATATTCGACCCCAGGATTTTTTTGGAGGGCAGGTCTCATTACAGAACTGCAGCTCAGGTGCATATTTAGTGGCCATTAGCACTGGGTTTAAAGCTGCTGTTGTAGGAAACGGCCAAAAGGAGGCAGCATTTCTCCAGTCCCAAATCTGGTTACTAGGGCAGCACAGCCTTTCTGGAAGTCGTGCTCCCAGGTTGTAAATTAGAATGGAATGTGCCAGGAAAACCCCCCGTAAGTTTATATCCCATTATTTCTTGTTCGTCTTTTAATTTTTTAAAATCGGGGTAATGATTAGAATATTGTTTATCCTAGGTGTATACAATCTGGTTCATTTGTACATTACATATGTATGTATGTATGTGTATATATGTATATATATATAATATATATTCATGTACAGATACTCTTCCCATGTAAATTATTGCAGAGTGTTCCATTGACCTCCCTTGCTATATGGTCGGTCTTTTTGATATGTGTATTTAATAGGTATTTGTACACGTATGGTAACCCTAATCTTAATTTTCCATTTCCCCCACCTATCCTTTTAGATAAGAAAAGTTTGTTTTCTAAGTCTGTGAGTTTCTTTCCTGTGAAAATACCATCATTTGTGTCAGTTGTTAGATAACGCCTATAAGTGATATCATAGTATATCTTTTGCTTTCCGACTTACCTCACGTTCTGTCATTATCTCTAGGTTCATCTATGGTGCCTCAAAGAGCAGTGTTTCACTGTTTTCCATGGCTAATAATCCATTGTGTACATGGAGCACTTCTTCTTTATCCATTCATCCATTGATGGACATTTTGGTTGCTTCCGTGTCTTGGCTATTGTGAAAACTCCTGCAGTGAAGCTGTTGCAGCCTGTGCCTCCTCGACTCTGGTCTTCTGAGGTGAGAGGCTCAGCACTGGGCCTGCTGAGTGGAATGCTGGCTCAAATTCTACTTTTAAACGCAGCTCTTTTCTGTTCTCATTATTGGCTCTTACCACATTACATCTCACCAGCAGCTAGAGGGTACACGGTTCTCTAAAACCCCATCAGCATTTATTGTTTGTAGACTTTTGGCTGATGGTACTTGACTTGCGTGAGTTGAAACCTTTTTGTAGGCTAGATTTGCATGAGTCTAATAATTCCTGATGTTTAGCTTTTACCCTTTTTCCTTTTTTTTTAAATAGTGAGTAAAACTTAGCTCTTCCTACTATCTCCTTGAAAAATTTGCCAGTTTTGAATTTTTTTGGCCATTCCATACCTCTGCACAGTTCTTGAGGGCAGTTGTCCTTTACAGTCCTGCGTCCTTGTGAATGTTAAGTGACCATTAGCTGTGGTTTTAAAGCTGCTCTTGCGGGAAACGGCCACAAGGCGGCAGCATTTCTACATTTCCATCTCTGGCATTTTGGGCAACAGAGCTTTCCTGGAAATCGTGTTTGTAGGCTGAAAATTAGAGTGGAATGTGCCAGGGAAAACCCCCAAGAGCTTATATCTGCTTACTTCTAGTTTGCTTTTTAAATATAATTTTTATTATTTATCAGAGCAAATTTGCGAAAAATGTGTGTGTTCTAGGTGTACAGAATCTGGCTCATTATACCTATGTATCGATCTATTCACCTTTGGATCCTTTCCCGTGTAGGTTATTACAGAGTGTTGAGTAGACCTCTCTTGGTATTCCATAGCTATTTTGTGATTATATATTTCATATATATTAGTACATGTCTGTTAACCCCCATATCCTAATTCATACATTCCTTACACCTTTCCATTTGGTTAAACATAATTTGGTTTTCTGAATCTGTGAGTGTCCTTCTCTTGGAAATTATTTCATGGGTATCACTTTTTATGTAACACCTATAAGTGATGTAAGAGGATATTTTTCTTTTGGTTTCTTTCTTACTTCAAGTTGGGTGACTATCTCTAGATCCTTCTATGGTGGTGTCAATGGCACTGTTCCATGCTTTTCCATGGCTAGTATTCCATTGTGTACATGGACGACTTCTTCTTGGTGCCTATTTCTGTTGCTGGACAATGTTTGAAGAAACATTGGTTTCTTCCAGGTCTTGGCTCTGGTACATGTTGCTGCAGTGCAGGTTTGCCAGTCTGTGCCTTTTTGATTCAGGTCTACTCAGGTGATAGGCCCATCAATTGCCCTACCAGATCACATGGTAGCTCAATTTTTACCTTTAAACAAACCTCCATTCTCTTCTCAGTACTGGCTGTTACCAGGTTACATCCCACCAGCAGCTAGAGGGTACACAGTTCTCTAAAACCCCTTCAGCATTTATACTATGTAGCCTCTTTCTGCTGATGATCATTCTGACGACTGTGAGGTGAAAGTTTTTGTAGACTGGATTTGCATGGTTTTATTAATTCCTGATGTTAAGCATTTTCCCATGCCCTTTCTTTCATAACAGAAAAAAGAAAGAAAGAGAATACAAAATGTGCGTAAAATCTGGGTCTTGAAATTGTCGTTTTGATATATGCACATCTTTGAGATTTTTGCTCGATTTACGACCCAAGGATTTGTTTTGAGGGCAGGTGTCATTTACAGGCCTGCAATTATTTTGACTATCAAGTAACCATTAGTGCTGGGTTTAGAGCTGCTGTTGTGTGAAACGGCCACAAGGTGGCAGCAGTTCTCCTTTACCTATTCTGGTTACTAGAGCAACAGTGCCTCAAGGGAAGTCATGTTCTAGGTTCTCAATTAGAATGGAATGTGCCGGGAAAAAACCCCTTAAGTTTATATCTGACTATTTCTTGTTCGTGTTTTAAATGTAATTTTCATTTTTTATCACAGCAAGGGTGATTACAATTTTTTGCTTGTTCTAGGTGTGCAAGATGTTGTTGTTTTACATATATACATATATCTATTGTTCTTTGGATCCTTTTCCCATTGTAGGTTATGACACAATGTTGAGTAGTCTTCTCGTGGTATTCCGTGGGTCTATGGTGATTTTATACTTCACCTGTGTTTGTATATCTCTGTTTAACCCGGCATCCTAATGTATCCAATCCTCACACCTTTCCATTGGTGAACCATAAGTTTGTTTAATGAATCTATGATTGCCTTTCTTTGTGGAAATATCTTCACTGGTATCAATTTTTAGGTAACACCTATAAGTGATATCATAGGATATGTGTCTTTCGCTTTCTGACTTACTACAAGTTGCGTGATTACTTCTGGACTCATCTACTGTGCTGCAAATGGCATTGTGTCATTTTTTCCTTGGCTAATATTCCATCTGTACGTGTACCATTTCTTTGCCCACTCATCTGTTGGTGGACTTATTGTTTGCTTCCATGTCTTGGCTACTGTAGTACTGCTGCAATGCACATTTGCCTGCCTGTGTCTTTCCAATTCTGTCGGTTATACGTGCAGGAATGGGCCTGCTGGATCGTATGGCAGACAAACGTTTACCTTGTAAAGGCACCTCCATTCTGTTCTCATTAGTGGCTTTTACCAGGTTACGTCCCACTTAAAGATGAGGGTATGCACTTTTCCACAACCCATTCAGCATTTATTGTTTGTAGTTTTCCTGCTTATGTTTATTCTGACTGGTGTGGGCTGATACCTCTTTGTGGTTGGATTTGCATGCATCTCATAATCCCTTGAAATTGAGCTTTCAGGCATGTCCTGTTTTTCTTCAAACTGTGAGTACAGCTTACCTCTTCAAATGGTTTTCTTGAAGTATTTGCCTGATTTGGAAATATTTTGCCCATTACCTCCCTGAAGACATTTTGAGGGCAGGTTTCATTTACAGCCCTCCAGTACTTGTGCATAGGAAGTGATCATAAGCACAGGTTTTAAAGCTGCTGTGGCAGGTAACGGCCATTGGGTGGCAGCATTTCTGCTTTCCCCACTCTGGTAACAAGGGAAACAGACCTTTCTGCCAGTGGTGTTCCTCGGTTATACATTAGAGTGGAACGTGCCCGGATAACTCCACAAATGTTGATTTTTCCTTACTTATGTTTGGTTTCCAAATTGAATTTATTTCTTTTTATTGGAGTAATATTCCACTGTGTACATTGACCACTACGTCTTTGTGCATTCCTCGTTTGGCGGACATTTTTGTTGCTTCCAAGTGTTGGCTGCGGTAAATATTCCTGGAGTGCAAGATTGCTAGCATGTGTCTTTTTGATTCACAACCTCTCAGGCGATAGGCAGAGCAGTGGGTATGCTTGATTGAATGGTAGCTGAAGATCTACCTTTCCAAGGCACCTCGTTTTTGTTTTCATTACTGGCTCTTACCAGGTCCCACTTTGAAGCGAGGGTACACGTTGCTCCACAACCCCTTCAGCATTTATTCTTTGCAGAAGTTTTGCTGGTGGCCATTCTGACTAGTGTGAGCTGATAGGTTTTTGTAATTTGGGTTTGCATGTCTTCAAAAATACCAAAAAATTCATCATTTTACACGCCGTTTTCTTTTCTGTTAAAAATAGAATGTGAGTACAATATATCCCTTGAAATTGTCTTCTTGGAAGGTTGCCCTCTTTTGAATTTTTGGTCGATATTCGACCCCAGGATTTTTTTGGAGGGCAGGTCTCATTACAGAACTGCAGCTCTGGTGCATATTTAGTGGCCATTAGCACTGGGTTTAAAGCTGCTGTTGTAGGAAACGGCCAAAAGGAGGCAGCATTTCTCCAGTCCCAAATCTGGTTACTAGGGCAGCACAGCCTTTCTGGAAGTCGTGCTCCCAGGTTGTAAATTAGAATGGAATGTGCCAGGAAAACCCCCCGTAAGTTTATATCCCATTATTTCTTGTTCGTCTTTTAATTTTTTTAAATCGGGGTAATGATTAGAATATTGTTTATCCTAGGTGTATACAATCTGGTTCATTTGTACATTACATATGTATGTATGTGTTTGTATATATATATAATATATATTCATGTACAGATACTCTTCCCATGTAAATTATTGCAGAGTGTTCCATTGACCTCCCTTGCTATATGGTCGGTCTTTTTGATATATGTATTTAATAGGTATTTGTACACGTATGGTAACCCTAATCTTAATTTTCCATTTCCCCCACCTATCCTTTTAGATAAGAAAAGTTTGTTTTCTAAGTCTGTGAGTTTCTTTCCTGTGAAAATACCATCATTTGTGTCAGTTGTTAGATAACGCCTATAAGTGATATCATAGTATATTTTTGCTTTCCGACTTACCTCACGTTCTGTCATTATCTCTAGGTTCATCTATGGTGCCTCAAAGAGCAGTGTTTCACTGTTTTCCATGGCTAATAATCCATTGTGTACATGGAGCACTTCTTCTTTATCCATTCATCCATTGATGGACATTTTGGTTGCTTCCGTGTCTTGGCTATTGTGAAAACTCCTGCAGTGAAGCTGTTGCAGCCTGTGCCTCCTCGACTCTGGTCTTCTGAGGTGAGAGGCTCAGCACTGGGCCTGCTGAGTGGAATGCTGGCTCAAATTCTACTTTTAAATGCAGCTCTTTTCTGTTCTCATTATTGGCTCTTACCACATTACATCTCACCAGCAGCTAGAGGGTACACGGTTCTCTAAAACCCCATCAGCATTTATTGTTTGTAGACTTTTGGCTGATGGTACTTGACTTGCGTGAGTTGAAACCTTTTTGTAGGCTAGATTTGCATGAGTCTAATAATTCCTGATGTTTAGCTTTTACCCTTTTTCCTTTTTTTTTAAATAGTGAGTAAAACTTAGCTCTTCCTACTATCTCCTTGAAAAATTTGCCAGTTTTGAATTTTTTTGGCCATTCCATACCTCTGCACAGTTCTTGAGGGCAGTTGTCCTTTACAGTCCTGCGTCCTTGTGAATGTTAAGTGACCATTAGCTGTGGTTTTAAAGCTGCTCTTGCGGGAAACGGCCACAAGGCGGCAGCATTTCTACATTTCCATCTCTGGCATTTTGGGCAACAGAGCTTTCCTGGAAATCGTGTTTGTAGGCTGAAAATTAGAGTGGAATGTGCCAGGGAAAACCCCCAAGAGCTTATATCTGCTTACTTCTAGTTTGCTTTTTAAATATAATTTTTATTATTTATCAGAGCAAATTTGCGAAAAATGTGTGTGTTCTAGGTGTACAGAATCTGGCTCATTATACCTATGTATCGATCTATTCACCTTTGGATCCTTTCCCGTGTAGGTTATTACAGAGTGTTGAGTAGACCTCTCTTGGTATTCCATAGCTATTTTGTGATTATATATTTCATATATATTAGTACATGTCTGTTAACCCCCATATCCTAATTCATACATTCCTTACACCTTTCCATTTGGTTAAACATAATTTGGTTTTCTGAATCTGTGAGTGTCCTTCTCTTGGAAATTATTTCATGGGTATCACTTTTTATGTAACACCTATAAGTGATGTAAGAGGATATTTTTCTTTTGGTTTCTTTCTTACTTCAAGTTGGGTGACTATCTCTAGATCCTTCTATGGTGGTGTCAATGGCACTGTTCCATGCTTTTCCATGGCTAGTATTCCATTGTGTACATGGACGACTTCTTCTTGGTGCCTATTTCTGTTGCTGGACAATGTTTTGAAGAAACATTGGTTTCTTCCAGGTCTTGGCTCTGGTACATGTTGCTGCAGTGCAGGTTTGCCAGTCTGTGCCTTTTTGATTCAGGTCTACTCAGGTGATAGGCCCATCAATTGCCCTACCAGATCACATGGTAGCTCAATTTTTACCTTTAAACAAACCTCCATTCTCTTCTCAGTACTGGCTGTTACCAGGTTACATCCCACCAGCAGCTAGAGGGTACACAGTTCTCTAAAACCCCTTCAGCATTTATACTATGTAGCCTCTTTCTGCTGATGATCATTCTGACGACTGTGAGGTGAAAGTTTTTGTAGACTGGATTTGCATGGTTTTATTAATTCCTGATGTTAAGCATTTTCCCATGCCCTTTCTTTCATAACAGAAAAAAGAAAGAAAGAGAATACAAAATGTGCGTAAAATCTGGGTCTTGAAATTGTCGTTTTGATATATGCACATCTTTGAGATTTTTGCTCGATTTACGACCCAAGGATTTGTTTTGAGGGCAGGTGTCATTTACAGGCCTGCAATTATTTTGACTATCAAGTAACCATTAGTGCTGGGTTTAGAGCTGCTGTTGTGTGAAACGGCCACAAGGTGGCAGCAGTTCTCCTTTACCTATTCTGGTTACTAGAGCAACAGTGCCTCAAGGGAAGTCATGTTCTAGGTTCTCAATTAGAATGGAATGTGCCGGGAAAAAACCCCTTAAGTTTATATCTGACTATTTCTTGTTCGTGTTTTAAATGTAATTTTCATTTTTTATCACAGCAAGGGTGATTACAATTTTTTGCTTGTTCTAGGTGTGCAAGATGTTGTTGTTTTACATATATACATATATCTATTGTTCTTTGGATCCTTTTCCCATTGTAGGTTATGACACAATGTTGAGTAGTCTTCTCGTGGTATTCCGTGGGTCTATGGTGATTTTATACTTCACCTGTGTTTGTATATCTCTGTTTAACCCGGCATCCTAATGTATCCAATCCTCACACCTTTCCATTGGTGAACCATAAGTTTGTTTAATGAATCTATGATTGCCTTTCTTTGTGGAAATATCTTCACTGGTATCAATTTTTAGGTAACACCTATAAGTGATATCATAGGATATGTGTCTTTCGCTTTCTGACTTACTACAAGTTGCGTGATTACTTCTGGACTCATCTACTGTGCTGCAAATGGCATTGTGTCATTTTTTCCTTGGCTAATATTCCATCTGTACGTGTACCATTTCTTTGTCCACTCATCTGTTGGTGGACTTATTGTTTGCTTCCATGTCTTGGCTACTGTAGTACTGCTGCAATGCACATTTGCCTGCCTGTGTCTTTCCAATTCTGTCGGTTATACGTGCAGGAATGGGCCTGCTGGATCGTATGGCAGACAAACGTTTACCTTGTAAAGGCACCTCCATTCTGTTCTCATTAGTGGCTTTTACCAGGTTACGTCCCACTTAAAGATGAGGGTATGCACTTTTCCACAACCCATTCAGCATTTATTGTTTGTAGTTTTCCTGCTTATGTTTATTCTGACTGGTGTGAGCTGATACCTCTTTGTGGTTGGATTTGCATGCATCTCATAATCCCTTGAAATTGAGCTTTCAGGCATGTCCTGTTTTTCTTCAAACTGTGAGTACAGCTTACCTCTTCAAATGGTTTTCTTGAAGTATTTGCCTGATTTGGAAATATTTTGCCCATTACCTCCCTGGAGACATTTTGAGGGCAGGTTTCATTTACAGCCCTCCAGTACTTGTGCATAGGAAGTGATCATAAGCACAGGTTTTAAAGCTGCTGTGGCAGGTAACGGCCATTGGGTGGCAGCATTTCTGCTTTCCCCACTCTGGTAACAAGGGAAACAGACCTTTCTGCCAGTGGTGTTCCTCGGTTATACATTAGAGTGGAACGTGCCCGGATAACTCCACAAATGTTGATTTTTCCTTACTTATGTTTGGTTTCCAAATTGAATTTATTTCTTTTTATTGGAGTAATATTCCATTGTGTACATTGACCACTACGTCTTTGTGCATTCCTCGTTTGGCGGACATTTTTGTTGCTTCCAAGTGTTGGCTGCGGTAAATATTCCTGGAGTGCAAGATTGCTAGCATGTGTCTTTTTGATTCACAACCTCTCAGGCGATAGGCAGAGCAGTGGGTATGCTTGATTGAATGGTAGCTCAATATCTACCTTTCCAAGGCACCTCGTTTTTGTTTTCATTACTGGCTCTTACCAGGTCCCACTTTGAAGCGAGGGTACACATTGTTCCACAACCCCTTCAGCATTTATTCTTTGCAGAAGTTTTGCTGGTGGCCATTCTGACTAGTGTCAGCTGATAGGTTTTTGTAATTTGGGTTTGCATGTCTTCAAAAATACCAAAAAATTCATCATTTTACACGCCGTTTTCTTTTCTGTTAAAAATAGAATGTGAGTACAATATATCCCTTGAAATTGTCTTCTTGGAAGGTTGCCCTCTTTTGAATTTTTGGTCGATATTCGACCCCAGGATTTTTTTGGAGGGCAGGTCTCATTACAGAACTGCAGCTCAGGTGCATATTTAGTGGCCATTAGCACTGGGTTTAAAGCTGCTGTTGTAGGAAACGGCCAAAAGGAGGCAGCATTTCTCCAGTCCCAAATCTGGTTACTAGGGCAGCACAGCCTTTCTGGAAGTCGTGCTCCCAGGTTGTAAATTAGAATGGAATGTGCCAGGAAAACCCCCCGTAAGTTTATATCCCATTATTTCTTGTTCGTCTTTTAATTTTTTAAAATCGGGGTAATGATTAGAATATTGTTTATCCTAGGTGTATACAATCTGGTTCATTTGTACATTACATATGTATGTATGTATGTGTATATATGTATATATATATAATATATATTCATGTACAGATACTCTTCCCATGTAAATTATTGCAGAGTGTTCCATTGACCTCCCTTGCTATATGGTCGGTCTTTTTGATATGTGTATTTAATAGGTATTTGTACACGTATGGTAACCCTAATCTTAATTTTCCATTTCCCCCACCTATCCTTTTAGATAAGAAAAGTTTGTTTTCTAAGTCTGTGAGTTTCTTTCCTGTGAAAATACCATCATTTGTGTCAGTTGTTAGATAACGCCTATAAGTGATATCATAGTATATCTTTTGCTTTCCGACTTACCTCACGTTCTGTCATTATCTCTAGGTTCATCTATGGTGCCTCAAAGAGCAGTGTTTCACTGTTTTCCATGGCTAATAATCCATTGTGTACATGGAGCACTTCTTCTTTATCCATTCATCCATTGATGGACATTTTGGTTGCTTCCGTGTCTTGGCTATTGTGAAAACTCCTGCAGTGAAGCTGTTGCAGCCTGTGCCTCCTCGACTCTGGTCTTCTGAGGTGAGAGGCTCAGCACTGGGCCTGCTGAGTGGAATGCTGGCTCAAATTCTACTTTTAAACGCAGCTCTTTTCTGTTCTCATTATTGGCTCTTACCACATTACATCTCACCAGCAGCTAGAGGGTACACGGTTCTCTAAAACCCCATCAGCATTTATTGTTTGTAGACTTTTGGCTGATGGTACTTGACTTGCGTGAGTTGAAACCTTTTTGTAGGCTAGATTTGCATGAGTCTAATAATTCCTGATGTTTAGCTTTTACCCTTTTTCCTTTTTTTTAAAATAGTGAGTAAAACTTAGCTCTTCATACTATCTCCTTGAAAAATTTGCCAGTTTTGAATTTTTTTGGCCATTCCATACCTCTGCACAGTTCTTGAGGGCAGTTGTCCTTTACAGTCCTGCGTCCTTGTGAATGTTAAGTGACCATTAGCTGTGGTTTTAAAGCCGCTCTTGCGGGAAACGGCCACAAGGCGGCAGCATTTCTACATTTCCATCTCTGGCATTTTGGGCAACAGAGCTTTCCTGGAAATCGTGTTTGTAGGCTGAAAATTAGAGTGGAGTGTGCCAGGGAAAACCCCCAAGAGCTTATATCTGCTTACTTCTAGTTTGCTTTTTAAATATAATTTTTATTATTTATCAGAGCAAATTTGCGAAAAATGTGTGTGTTCTAGGTGTACAGAATCTGGCTCATTATACCTATGTATCGATCTATTCACCTTTGGATCCTTTCCCGTGTAGGTTATTACAGAGTGTTGAGTAGACCTCTCTTGGTATTCCATAGCTATTTTGTGATTATATATTTCATATATATTAGTACATGTCTGTTAACCCCCATATCCTAATTCATACATTCCTTACACCTTTCCATTTGGTTAAACATAATTTGGTTTTCTGAATCTGTGAGTGTCCTTCTCTTGGAAATTATTTCATGGGTATCACTTTTTATGTAACACCTATAAGTGATGTAAGAGGATATTTTTCTTTTGGTTTCTTTCTTACTTCAAGTTGGGTGACTATCTCTAGATCCTTCTATGGTGGTGTCAATGGCACTGTTCCATGCTTTTCCATGGCTAGTATTCCATTGTGTACATGGACGACTTCTTCTTGGTGCCTATTTCTGTTGCTGGACAATGTTTTGAAGAAACATTGGTTTCTTCCAGGTCTTGGCTCTGGTACATGTTGCTGCAGTGCAGGTTTGCCAGTCTGTGCCTTTTTGATTCAGGTCTACTCAGGTGATAGGCCCATCAATTGCCCTACCAGATCACATGGTAGCTCAATTTTTACCTTTAAACAAACCTCCATTCTCTTCTCAGTACTGGCTGTTACCAGGTTACATCCCACCAGCAGCTAGAGGGTACACAGTTCTCTAAAACCCCTTCAGCATTTATACTATGTAGCCTCTTTCTGCTGATGATCATTCTGACGACTGTGAGGTGAAAGTTTTTGTAGACTGGATTTGCATGGTTTTATTAATTCCTGATGTTAAGCATTTTCCCATGCCCTTTCTTTCATAACAGAAAAAAGAAAGAAAGAGAATACAAAATGTGCGTAAAATCTGGGTCTTGAAATTGTCGTTTTGATATATGCACATCTTTGAGATTTTTGCTCGATTTACGACCCAAGGATTTGTTTTGAGGGCAGGTGTCATTTACAGGCCTGCAATTATTTTGACTATCAAGTAACCATTAGTGCTGGGTTTAGAGCTGCTGTTGTGTGAAACGGCCACAAGGTGGCAGCAGTTCTCCTTTACCTATTCTGGTTACTAGAGCAACAGTGCCTCAAGGGAAGTCATGTTCTAGGTTCTCAATGAGAATGGAATGTGCCGGGAAAAAACCCCTTAAGTTTATATCTGACTACTTCTTGTTCGTGTTTTAAATGTAATTTTCATTTTTTATCACAGCAAGGGTGATTACAATTTTTTGCTTGTTCTAGGTGTGCAAGATGTTGTTGTTTTACATATATACATATATCTATTGTTCTTTGGATCCTTTTCCCATTGTAGGTTATGACACAATGTTGAGTAGTCTTCTCGTGGTATTCCGTGGGTCTATGGTGATTTTATACTTCACCTGTGTTTGTATATCTCTGTTTAACCCGGCATCCTAATGTATCCAATCCTCACACCTTTCCATTGGTGAACCATAAGTTTGTTTAATGAATCTATGATTGCCTTTCTTTGTGGAAATATCTTCACTGGTATCAATTTTTAGGTAACACCTATAAGTGATATCATAGGATATGTGTCTTTCGCTTTCTGACTTACTACAAGTTGCGTGATTACTTCTGGACTCATCTACTGTGCTGCAAATGGCATTGTGTCATTTTTTCCTTGGCTAATATTCCATCTGTACGTGTACCATTTCTTTGCCCACTCATCTGTTGGTGGACTTATTGTTTGCTTCCATGTCTTGGCTACTGTAGTACTGCTGCAATGCACATTTGCCTGCCTGTGTCTTTCCAATTCTGTCGGTTATACGTGCAGGAATGGGCCTGCTGGATCGTATGGCAGACAAACGTTTACCTTGTAAAGGCACCTCCATTCTGTTCTCATTAGTGGCTTTTACCAGGTTACGTCCCACTTAAAGATGAGGGTATGCACTTTTCCACAACCCATTCAGCATTTATTGTTTGTAGTTTTCCTGCTTATGTTTATTCTGACTGGTGTGGGCTGATACCTCTTTGTGGTTGGATTTGCATGCATCTCATAATCCCTTGAAATTGAGCTTTCAGGCATGTCCTGTTTTTCTTCAAACTGTGAGTACAGCTTACCTCTTCAAATGGTTTTCTTGAAGTATTTGCCTGATTTGGAAATATTTTGCCCATTACCTCCCTGAAGACATTTTGAGGGCAGGTTTCATTTACAGCCCTCCAGTACTTGTGCATAGGAAGTGATCATAAGCACAGGTTTTAAAGCTGCTGTGGCAGGTAACGGCCATTGGGTGGCAGCATTTCTGCTTTCCCCACTCCGGTAACAAGGGAAACAGACCTTTCTGCCAGTGGTGTTCCTCGGTTATACATTAGAGTGGAACGTGCCCGGATAACTCCACAAATGTTGATTTTTCCTTACTTATGTTTGGTTTCCAAATTGAATTTATTTCTTTTTATTGGAGTAATATTCCATTGTGTACATTGACCACTACGTCTTTGTGCATTCCTCGTTTGGCGGACATTTTTGTTGCTTCCAAGTGTTGGCTGCGGTAAATATTCCTGGAGTGCAAGATTGCTAGCATGTGTCTTTTTGATTCACAACCTCTCAGGCGATAGGCAGAGCAGTGGGTATGCTTGATTGAATGGTAGCTCAATATCTACCTTTCCAAGGCACCTCGTTTTTGTTTTCATTACTGGCTCTTACCAGGTCCCACTTTGAAGCGAGGGTACACGTTGCTCCACAACCCCTTCAGCATTTATTCTTTGCAGAAGTTTTGCTGGTGGCCATTCTGACTAGTGTGAGCTGATAGGTTTTTGTAATTTGGGTTTGCATGTCTTCAAAAATACCAAAAAATTCATCATTTTACACGCCGTTTTCTTTTCTGTTAAAAATAGAATGTGAGTACAATATATCCCTTGAAATTGTCTTCTTGGAAGGTTGCCCTCTTTTGAATTTTTGGTCGATATTCGACCCCAGGATTTTTTTGGAGGGCAGGTCTCATTACAGAACTGCAGCTCTGGTGCATATTTAGTGGCCATTAGCACTGGGTTTAAAGCTGCTGTTGTAGGAAACGGCCAAAAGGAGGCAGCATTTCTCCAGTCCCAAATCTGGTTACTAGGGCAGCACAGCCTTTCTGGAAGTCGTGCTCCCAGGTTGTAAATTAGAATGGAATGTGCCAGGAAAAACCCCCGTAAGTTTATATCCCATTATTTCTTGTTCGTCTTTTAATTTTTTTAAATCGGGGTAATGATTAGAATATTGTTTATCCTAGGTGTATACAATCTGGTTCATTTGTACATTACATATGTATGTATGTGTTTGTATATATATATAATATATATTCATGTACAGATACTCTTCCCATGTAAATTATTGCAGAGTGTTCCATTGACCTCCCTTGCTATATGGTCGGTCTTTTTGATATATGTATTTAATAGGTATTTGTACACGTATGGTAACCCTAATCTTAATTTTCCATTTCCCCCACCTATCCTTTTAGATAAGAAAAGTTTGTTTTCTAAGTCTGTGAGTTTCTTTCCTGTGAAAATACCATCATTTGTGTCAGTTGTTAGATAACGCCTATAAGTGATATCATAGTATATCTTTTGCTTTCCGACTTACCTCACGTTCTGTCATTATCTCTAGGTTCATCTATGGTGCCTCAAAGAGCAGTGTTTCACTGTTTTCCATGGCTAATAATCCATTGTGTACATGGAGCACTTCTTCTTTATCCATTCATCCATTGATGGACATTTTGGTTGCTTCCGTGTCTTGGCTATTGTGAAAACTCCTGCAGTGAAGCTGTTGCAGCCTGTGCCTCCTCGACTCTGGTCTTCTGAGGTGAGAGGCTCAGCACTGGGCCTCCTGAGTGGAATGCTGGCTCAAATTCTACTTTTAAACGCAGCTCTTTTCTGTTCTCATTATTGGCTCTTACCACATTACATCTCACCAGCAGCTAGAGGGTACACGGTTCTCTAAAACCCCATCAGCATTTATTGTTTGTAGACTTTTGGCTGATGGTACTTGACTTGCGTGAGTTGAAACCTTTTTGTAGGCTAGATTTGCATGAGTCTAATAATTCCTGATGTTTAGCTTTTACCCTTTTTCCTTTTTTTTTAAATAGTGAGTAAAACTTAGCTCTTCCTACTATCTCCTTGAAAAATTTGCCAGTTTTGAATTTTTTTGGCCATTCCATACCTCTGCACAGTTCTTGAGGGCAGTTGTCCTTTACAGTCCTGCGTCCTTGTGAATGTTAAGTGACCATTAGCTGTGGTTTTAAAGCCGCTCTTGTGGGAAACGGCCACAAGGCGGCAGCATTTCTACATTTCCATCTCTGGCATTTTGGGCAACAGAGCTTTCCTGGAAATCGCGTTTGTAGGCTGAAAATTAGAGTGGAATGTGCCAGGGAAAACCCCCAAGAGCTTATATCTGCTTACTTCTAGTTTGCTTTTTAAATATAATTTTTATTATTTATCAGAGCAAATTTGCGAAAAATGTGTGTGTTCTAGGTGTACAGAATCTGGCTCATTATACCTATGTATCGATCTATTCACCTTTGGATCCTTTCCCGTGTAGGTTATTACAGAGTGTTGAGTAGACCTCTCTTGGTATTCCATAGCTATTTTGTGATTATATATTTCATATATATTAGTACATGTCTGTTAACCCCCATATCCTAATTCATACATTCCTTACACCTTTCCATTTGGTTAAACATAATTTGGTTTTCTGAATCTGTGAGTGTCCTTCTCTTGGAAATTATTTCATGGGTATCACTTTTTATGTAACACCTATAAGTGATGTAAGAGGATATTTTTCGTTTGGTTTCTTTCTTACTTCAAGTTGGGTGGCTATCTCTAGATCCTTCTATGGTGGTGTCAATGGCACTGTTCCATGCT
This sequence comes from Pseudorca crassidens, assembly GCF_039906515.1. Lineage (NCBI taxonomy): Eukaryota > Metazoa > Chordata > Mammalia > Artiodactyla > Delphinidae > Pseudorca > Pseudorca crassidens. The sequence continues at coordinate 2,500,065 of NC_090316.1, read as the reverse complement.
TTTCCATGGCTAGTATTCCATTGTGTACATGGACGACTTCTTCTTGGTGCCTATTTCTGTTGCTGGACATTTTGGTTTCTTCCAGGTCTTGGCTCTGGTACATGTTGCTGCAGTGCAGGTTTGCCAGTCTGTGCCTTTTTGATTCAGGTCTACTCAGGTGATAGGCCCATCAATTGCCCTACCAGATCACATGGTAGCTCAATTTTTACCTTTAAACAAACCTCCATTCTCTTCTCAGTACTGGCTGTTACCAGGTTACATCCCACCAGCAGCTAGAGGGTACACAGTTCTCTAAAACCCCTTCAGCATTTATACTATGTAGCCTCTTTCTGCTGATGATCATTCTGACGACTGTGAGGTGAAAGTTTTTGTAGACTGGATTTGCATGGTTTTATTAATTCCTGATGTTAAGCATTTTCCCATGCCCTTTCTTTCATAACAGAAAAAAGAAAGAAAGAGAATACAAAATGTGCGTAAAATCTGGGTCTTGAAATTGTCGTTTTGATATATGCACATCTTTGAGATTTTTGCTCGATTTACGACCCAAGGATTTGTTTTGAGGGCAGGTGTCATTTACAGGCCTGCAATTATTTTGACTATCAAGTAACCATTAGTGCTGGGTTTAGAGCTGCTGTTGTGTGAAACGGCCACAAGGTGGCAGCAGTTCTCCTTTACCTATTCTGGTTACTAGAGCAACAGTGCCTCAAGGGAAGTCATGTTCTAGGTTCTCAATTAGAATGGAATGTGCCGGGAAAAAACCCCTTAAGTTTATATCTGACTACTTCTTGTTCGTGTTTTAAATGTAATTTTCATTTTTTATCACAGCAAGGGTGATTACAATTTTTTGCTTGTTCTAGGTGTGCAAGATGTTGTTGTTTTACATATATACATATATCTATTGTTCTTTGGATCGTTTTCCCATTGTAGGTTATGACACAATGTTGAGTAGTCTTCTCGTGGTATTCCATGGGTCTATGGTGATTTTATACTTCACCTGTGTTTGTATATCTCTGTTTAACCCGGCATCCTAATGTATCCAATCCTCACACCTTTCCATTGGTGAAACATAAGTTTGTTTAATGAATCTATGATTGCCTTTCTTTGTGGAAATATCTTCACTGGTATCAATTTTTAGGTAACACCTATAAGTGATATCATAGGATATGTGTCTTTCGCTTTCTGACTTACTACAAGTTGCGTGATTACTTCTGGACTCATCTACTGTGCTGCAAATGGCATTGTGTCATTTTTTCCTTGGCTAATATTCCATCTGTACGTGTACCATTTCTTTGTCCACTCATCTGTTGGTGGACTTATTGTTTGCTTCCATGTCTTGGCTACTGTAGTACTGCTGCAATGCACATTTGCCTGCCTGTGTCTTTCCAATTCTGTCGGTTATACGTGCAGGAATGGGCCTGCTGGATCGTATGGCAGACAAACGTTTACCTTGTAAAGGCACCTCCATTCTGTTCTCATTAGTGGCTTTTACCAGGTTACGTCCCACTTAAAGATGAGGGTATGCACTTTTCCACAACCCATTCAGCATTTATTGTTTGTAGTTTTCCTGCTTATGTTTATTCTGACTGGTGTGAGCTGATACCTCTTTGTGGTTGGATTTGCACGCATCTCATAATCCCTTGAAATTGAGCTTTCAGGCATGTCCTGTTTTTCTTCAAACTGTGAGTACAGCTTACCTCTTCAAATGGTTTTCTTGAAGTATTTGCCTGATTTGGAAATATTTTGCCCATTACCTCCCTGGAGACATTTTGAGAGCAGGTTTCATTTACAGCCCTCCAGTACTTGTGCATAGGAAGTGATCATAAGCACAGGTTTTAAAGCTGCTGTGGCAGGTAACGGCCATTGGGTGGCAGCATTTCTGCTTTCCCCACTCTGGTAACAAGGGAAACAGACCTTTCTGCCAGTGGTGTTCCTCGGTTATACATTAGAGTGGAACGTGCCCGGATAACTCCACAAATGTTGATTTTTCCTTACTTATGTTTGGTTTCCAAATTGAATTTATTTCTTTTTATTGGAGTAATATTCCATTGTGTACATTGACCACTACGTCTTTGTGCATTCCTCGTTTGGCGGACATTTTTGTTGCTTCCAAGTGTTGGCTGCGGTAAATATTCCTGGAGTGCAAGATTGCTAGCATGTGTCTTTTTGATTCACAACCTCTCAGGCGATAGGCAGAGCAGGGGTATGATTGATTGAATGGTAGCTCAATATCTACCTTTCCAAGGCACCTTGTTTTTGTTTTCATTACTGGCTCTTACCAGGTCCCACTTTGAAGCGAGGGTACACGTTGCTCCACAACCCCTTCAGCATTTATTCTTTGCAGAAGTTTTGCTGGTGGCCATTCTGACTAGTGTGAGCTGATAGGTTTTTGTAATTTGGGTTTGCATGTCTTCAAAAATACCAAAAAATTCATCATTTTACACGCCGTTTTCTTTTCTGTTAAAAATAGAATGTGAGTACAATATATCCCTTGTAATTGTCTTTTTGGAAGGTTGCCCTCTTTTGAATTTTTGGTCGATATTCGACCCCAGGATTTTTTTGGAGGGCAGGTCTCATTACAGAACTGCAGCTCTGGTGCATATTTAGTGGCCATTAGCACTGGGTTTAAAGCTGCTGTTGTAGGAAACGGCCAAAAGGAGGCAGCATTTCTCCAGTCCCAAATCTGGTTACTAGGGCAGCACAGCCTTTCTGGAAGTCGTGCTCCCAGGTTGTAAATTAGAATGGAATGTGCCAGGAAAAACCCCCGTAAGTTTATATCCCATTATTTCTTGTTCGTCTTTTAATTTTTTTTAATTGTGGTAATGATTAGAATATTGTTTATCCTAGGTGTATACAATCTGGTTCATTTGTACATTACATATGTATGTATGTATGTGTATATATGTATATATATATAATATATATATTCATGTACAGATACTCTTCCCATGTAAATTATTGCAGAGTGTTCCATTGACCTCCCTTGCTATATGGTCGGTCTTTTTGATATATGTATTTAATAGGTATTTGTACACGTATGGTAACCCTAATCTTAATTTTCCATTTCCCCCACCTATCCTTTTAGATAAGAAAAGTTTGTTTTCTAAGTCTGTGAGTTTCTTTCCTGTGAAAATACCATCATTTGTGTCAGTTGTTAGATAACGCCTATAAGTGATATCATAGTATATCTTTTGCTTTCCGACTTACCTCACGTTCTGTCATTATCTCTAGGTTCATCTATGGTGCCTCAAAGAGCAGTGTTTCACTGTTTTCCATGGCTAATAATCCATTGTGTACATGGAGCACTTCTTCTTTATCCATTCATCCATTGATGGACATTTTGGTTGCTTCCGTGTCTTGGCTATTGTGAAAACTCCTGCAGTGAAGCTGTTGCAGCCTGTGCCTCCTCGACTCTGGTCTTCTGAGGTGAGAGGCTCAGCACTGGGCCTGCTGAGTGGAATGCTGGCTCAAATTCTACTTTTAAACGCAGCTCTTTTCTGTTCTCATTATTGGCTCTTACCACATTACATCTCACCAGCAGCTAGAGGGTACACGGTTCTCTAAAACCCCATCAGCATTTATTGTTTGTAGACTTTTGGCTGATGGTACTTGACTTGCGTGAGTTGAAACCTTTTTGTAGGCTAGATTTGCATGAGTCTAATAATTCCTGATGTTTAGCTTTTACCCTTTTTCCTTTTTTTTTAAATAGTGAGTAAAACTTAGCTCTTCCTACTATCTCCTTGAAAAATTTGCCAGTTTTGAATTTTTTTGGCCATTCCATACCTCTGCACAGTTCTTGAGGGCAGTTGTCCTTTACAGTCCTGCGTCCTTGTGAATGTTAAGTGACCATTAGCTGTGGTTTTAAAGCCGCTCTTGTGGGAAACGGCCACAAGGTGGCAGCATTTCTACATTTCCATCTCTGGCATTTTGGGCAACAGAGCTTTCCTGGAAATCGTGTTTGTAGGCTGAAAATTAGAGTGGAATGTGCCAGGGAAAACCCCCAAGAGCTTATATCTGCTTACTTCTAGTTTGCTTTTTAAATATAATTTTTATTATTTATCAGAGCAAATTTGCGAAAAATGTGTGTGTTCTAGGTGTACAGAATCTGGCTCATTATACCTATGTATCGATCTATTCACCTTTGGATCCTTTCCCGTGTAGGTTATTACAGAGTGTTGAGTAGACCTCTCTTGGTATTCCATAGCTATTTTGTGATTATATATTTCATATATATTAGTACATGTCTGTTAACCCCCATATCCTAATTCATACATTCCTTACACCTTTCCATTTGGTTAAACATAATTTGGTTTTCTGAATCTGTGAGTGTCCTTCTCTTGGAAATTATTTCATGGGTATCACTTTTTATGTAACACCTATAAGTGATGTAAGAGGATATTTTTCTTTTGGTTTCTTTCTTACTTCAAGTTGGGTGACTATCTCTAGATCCTTCTATGGTGGTGTCAATGGCACTGTTCCATGCTTTTCCATGGCTAGTATTCCATTGTGTACATGGACGACTTCTTCTTGGTGCCTATTTCTGTTGCTGGACAATGTTTTGAAGAAACATTGGTTTCTTCCAGGTCTTGGCTCTGGTACATGTTGCTGCAGTGCAGGTTTGCCAGTCTGTGCCTTTTTGATTCAGGTCTACTCAGGTGATAGGCCCATCAATTGCCCTACCAGATCACATGGTAGCTCAATTTTTACCTTTAAACAAACCTCCATTCTCTTCTCAGTACTGGCTGTTACCAGGTTACATCCCACCAGCAGCTAGAGGGTACACAGTTCTCTAAAACCCCTTCAGCATTTATACTATGTAGCCTCTTTCTGCTGATGATCATTCTGACGACTGTGAGGTGAAAGTTTTTGTAGACTGGATTTGCATGGTTTTATTAATTCCTGATGTTAAGCATTTTCCCATGCCCTTTCTTTCATAACAGAAAAAAGAAAGAAAGAGAATACAAAATGTGCGTAAAATCTGGGTCTTGAAATTGTCGTTTTGATATATGCACATCTTTGAGATTTTTGCTCGATTTACGACCCAAGGATTTGTTTTGAGGGCAGGTGTCATTTACAGGCCTGCAATTATTTTGACTATCAAGTAACCATTAGTGCTGGGTTTAGAGCTGCTGTTGTGTGAAACGGCCACAAGGTGGCAGCAGTTCTCCTTTACCTATTCTGGTTACTAGAGCAACAGTGCCTCAAGGGAAGTCATGTTCTAGGTTCTCAATTAGAATGGAATGTGCCGGGAAAAAACCCCTTAAGTTTATATCTGACTATTTCTTGTTCGTGTTTTAAATGTAATTTTCATTTTTTATCACAGCAAGGGTGATTACAATTTTTTGCTTGTTCTAGGTGTGCAAGATGTTGTTGTTTTACATATATACATATATCTATTGTTCTTTGGATCCTTTTCCCATTGTAGGTTATGACACAATGTTGAGTAGTCTTCTCGTGGTATTCCGTGGGTCTATGGTGATTTTATACTTCACCTGTGTTTGTATATCTCTGTTTAACCCGGCATCCTAATGTATCCAATCCTCACACCTTTCCATTGGTGAACCATAAGTTTGTTTAATGAATCTATGATTGCCTTTCTTTGTGGAAATATCTTCACTGGTATCAATTTTTAGGTAACACCTATAAGTGATATCATAGGATATGTGTCTTTCGCTTTCTGACTTACTACAAGTTGCGTGATTACTTCTGGACTCATCTACTGTGCTGCAAATGGCATTGTGTCATTTTTTCCTTGGCTAATATTCCATCTGTACGTGTACCATTTCTTTGCCCACTCATCTGTTGGTGGACTTATTGTTTGCTTCCATGTCTTGGCTACTGTAGTACTGCTGCAATGCACATTTGCCTGCCTGTGTCTTTCCAATTCTGTCGGTTATACGTGCAGGAATGGGCCTGCTGGATCGTATGGCAGACAAACGTTTACCTTGTAAAGGCACCTCCATTCTGTTCTCATTAGTGGCTTTTACCAGGTTACGTCCCACTTAAAGATGAGGGTATGCACTTTTCCACAACCCATTCAGCATTTATTGTTTGTAGTTTTCCTGCTTATGTTTATTCTGACTGGTGTGGGCTGATACCTCTTTGTGGTTGGATTTGCATGCATCTCATAATCCCTTGAAATTGAGCTTTCAGGCATGTCCTGTTTTTCTTCAAACTGTGAGTACAGCTTACCTCTTCAAATGGTTTTCTTGAAGTATTTGCCTGATTTGGAAATATTTTGCCCATTACCTCCCTGAAGACATTTTGAGGGCAGGTTTCATTTACAGCCCTCCAGTACTTGTGCATAGGAAGTGATCATAAGCACAGGTTTTAAAGCTGCTGTGGCAGGTAACGGCCATTGGGTGGCAGCATTTCTGCTTTCCCCACTCTGGTAACAAGGGAAACAGACCTTTCTGCCAGTGGTGTTCCTCGGTTATACATTAGAGTGGAACGTGCCCGGATAACTCCACAAATGTTGATTTTTCCTTACTTATGTTTGGTTTCCAAATTGAATTTATTTCTTTTTATTGGAGTAATATTCCATTGTGTACATTGACCACTACGTCTTTGTGCATTCCTCGTTTGGCGGACATTTTTGTTGCTTCCAAGTGTTGGCTGCGGTAAATATTCCTGGAGTGCAAGATTGCTAGCATGTGTCTTTTTGATTCACAACCTCTCAGGCGATAGGCAGAGCAGTGGGTATGCTTGATTGAATGGTAGCTGAAGATCTACCTTTCCAAGGCACCTCGTTTTTGTTTTCATTACTGGCTCTTACCAGGTCCCACTTTGAAGCGAGGGTACACGTTGCTCCACAACCCCTTCAGCATTTATTCTTTGCAGAAGTTTTGCTGGTGGCCATTCTGACTAGTGTGAGCTGACAGGTTTTTGTAATTTGGGTTTGCATGTCTTCAAAAATACCAAAAAATTCATCATTTTACACGCCGTTTTCTTTTCTGTTAAAAATAGAATGTGAGTACAATATATCCCTTGAAATTGTCTTTTTGGAAGGTTGCCCTCTTTTGAATTTTTGGTCGATATTCGACCCCAGGATTTTTTTGGAGGGCAGGTCTCATTACAGAACTGCAGCTCTGGTGCATATTTAGTGGCCATTAGCACTGGGTTTAAAGCTGCTGTTGTAGGAAACGGCCAAAAGGAGGCAGCATTTCTCCAGTCCCAAATCTGGTTACTAGGGCAGCACAGCCTTTCTGGAAGTCGTGCTCCCAGGTTGTAAATTAGAATGGAATGTGCCAGGAAAACCCCCCGTAAGTTTATATCCCATTATTTCTTGTTCGTCTTTTAATTTTTTTTAATTGTGGTAATGATTAGAATATTGTTTATCCTAGGTGTATACAATCTGGTTCATTTGTACATTACATATGTATGTATGTATGTGTATATATGTATATATATATAATATATATATTCATGTACAGATACTCTTCCCATGTAAATTATTGCAGAGTGTTCCATTGACCTCCCTTGCTATATGGTCGGTCTTTTTGATATATGTATTTAATAGGTATTTGTACACGTATGGTAACCCTAATCTTAATTTTCCATTTCCCCCACCTATCCTTTTAGATAAGAAAAGTTTGTTTTCTAAGTCTGTGAGTTTCTTTCCTGTGAAAATACCATCATTTGTGTCAGTTGTTAGATAACGCCTATAAGTGATATCATAGTATATCTTTTGCTTTCCGACTTACCTCACGTTCTGTCATTATCTCTAGGTTCATCTATGGTGCCTCAAAGAGCAGTGTTTCACTGTTTTCCATGGCTAATAATCCATTGTGTACATGGAGCACTTCTTCTTTATCCATTCATCCATTGATGGACATTTTGGTTGCTTCCGTGTCTTGGCTATTGTGAAAACTCCTGCAGTGAAGCTGTTGCAGCCTGTGCCTCCTCGACTCTGGTCTTCTGAGGTGAGAGGCTCAGCACTGGGCCTGCTGAGTGGAATGCTGGCTCAAATTCTACTTTTAAACGCAGCTCTTTTCTGTTCTCATTATTGGCTCTTACCACATTACATCTCACCAGCAGCTAGAGGGTACACGGTTCTCTAAAACCCCATCAGCATTTATTGTTTGTAGACTTTTGGCTGATGGTACTTGACTTGCGTGAGTTGAAACCTTTTTGTAGGCTAGATTTGCATGAGTCTAATAATTCCTGATGTTTAGCTTTTACCCTTTTTCCTTTTTTTTTAAATAGTGAGTAAAACTTAGCTCTTCCTACTATCTCCTTGAAAAATTTGCCAGTTTTGAATTTTTTTGGCCATTCCATACCTCTGCACAGTTCTTGAGGGCAGTTGTCCTTTACAGTCCTGCGTCCTTGTGAATGTTAAGTGACCATTAGCTGTGGTTTTAAAGCCGCTCTTGTGGGAAACGGCCACAAGGTGGCAGCATTTCTACATTTCCATCTCTGGCATTTTGGGCAACAGAGCTTTCCTGGAAATCGTGTTTGTAGGCTGAAAATTAGAGTGGAATGTGCCAGGGAAAACCCCCAAGAGCTTATATCTGCTTACTTCTAGTTTGCTTTTTAAATATAATTTTTATTATTTATCAGAGCAAATTTGCGAAAAATGTGTGTGTTCTAGGTGTACAGAATCTGGCTCATTATACCTATGTATCGATCTATTCACCTTTGGATCCTTTCCCGTGTAGGTTATTACAGAGTGTTGAGTAGACCTCTCTTGGTATTCCATAGCTATTTTGTGATTATATATTTCATATATATTAGTACATGTCTGTTAACCCCCATATCCTAATTCATACATTCCTTACACCTTTCCATTTGGTTAAACATAATTTGGTTTTCTGAATCTGTGAGTGTCCTTCTCTTGGAAATTATTTCATGGGTATCACTTTTTATGTAACACCTATAAGTGATGTAAGAGGATATTTTTCTTTTGGTTTCTTTCTTACTTCAAGTTGGGTGACTATCTCTAGATCCTTCTATGGTGGTGTCAATGGCACTGTTCCATGCTTTTCCATGGCTAGTATTCCATTGTGTACATGGACGACTTCTTCTTGGTGCCTATTTCTGTTGCTGGACAATGTTTTGAAGAAACATTGGTTTCTTCCAGGTCTTGGCTCTGGTACATGTTGCTGCAGTGCAGGTTTGCCAGTCTGTGCCTTTTTGATTCAGGTCTACTCAGGTGATAGGCCCATCAATTGCCCTACCAGATCACATGGTAGCTCAATTTTTACCTTTAAACAAACCTCCATTCTCTTCTCAGTACTGGCTGTTACCAGGTTACATCCCACCAGCAGCTAGAGGGTACACAGTTCTCTAAAACCCCTTCAGCATTTATACTATGTAGCCTCTTTCTGCTGATGATCATTCTGACGACTGTGAGGTGAAAGTTTTTGTAGACTGGATTTGCATGGTTTTATTAATTCCTGATGTTAAGCATTTTCCCATGCCCTTTCTTTCATAACAGAAAAAAGAAAGAAAGAGAATACAAAATGTGCGTAAAATCTGGGTCTTGAAATTGTCGTTTTGATATATGCACATCTTTGAGATTTTTGCTCGATTTACGACCCAAGGATTTGTTTTGAGGGCAGGTGTCATTTACAGGCCTGCAATTATTTTGACTATCAAGTAACCATTAGTGCTGGGTTTAGAGCTGCTGTTGTGTGAAACGGCCACAAGGTGGCAGCAGTTCTCCTTTACCTATTCTGGTTACTAGAGCAACAGTGCCTCAAGGGAAGTCATGTTCTAGGTTCTCAATTAGAATGGAATGTGCCGGGAAAAAACCCCTTAAGTTTATATCTGACTATTTCTTGTTCGTGTTTTAAATGTAATTTTCATTTTTTATCACAGCAAGGGTGATTACAATTTTTTGCTTGTTCTAGGTGTGCAAGATGTTGTTGTTTTACATATATACATATATCTATTGTTCTTTGGATCCTTTTCCCATTGTAGGTTATGACACAATGTTGAGTAGTCTTCTCGTGGTATTCCGTGGGTCTATGGTGATTTTATACTTCACCTGTGTTTGTATATCTCTGTTTAACCCGGCATCCTAATGTATCCAATCCTCACACCTTTCCATTGGTGAACCATAAGTTTGTTTAATGAATCTATGATTGCCTTTCTTTGTGGAAATATCTTCACTGGTATCAATTTTTAGGTAACACCTATAAGTGATATCATAGGATATGTGTCTTTCGCTTTCTGACTTACTACAAGTTGCGTGATTACTTCTGGACTCATCTACTGTGCTGCAAATGGCATTGTGTCATTTTTTCCTTGGCTAATATTCCATCTGTACGTGTACCATTTCTTTGTCCACTCATCTGTTGGTGGACTTATTGTTTGCTTCCATGTCTTGGCTACTGTAGTACTGCTGCAATGCACATTTGCCTGCCTGTGTCTTTCCAATTCTGTCGGTTATACGTGCAGGAATGGGCCTGCTGGATCGTATGGCAGACAAACGTTTACCTTGTAAAGGCACCTCCATTCTGTTCTCATTAGTGGCTTTTACCAGGTTACGTCCCACTTAAAGATGAGGGTATGCACTTTTCCACAACCCATTCAGCATTTATTGTTTGTAGTTTTCCTGCTTATGTTTATTCTGACTGGTGTGAGCTGATACCTCTTTGTGGTTGGATTTGCATGCATCTCATAATCCCTTGAAATTGAGCTTTCAGGCATGTCCTGTTTTTCTTCAAACTGTGAGTACAGCTTACCTCTTCAAATGGTTTTCTTGAAGTATTTGCCTGATTTGGAAATATTTTGCCCATTACCTCCCTGGAGACATTTTGAGGGCAGGTTTCATTTACAGCCCTCCAGTACTTGTGCATAGGAAGTGATCATAAGCACAGGTTTTAAAGCTGCTGTGGCAGGTAACGGCCATTGGGTGGCAGCATTTCTGCTTTCCCCACTCTGGTAACAAGGGAAACAGACCTTTCTGCCAGTGGTGTTCCTCGGTTATACATTAGAGTGGAACGTGCCCGGATAACTCCACAAATGTTGATTTTTCCTTACTTATGTTTGGTTTCCAAATTGAATTTATTTCTTTTTATTGGAGTAATATTCCATTGTGTACATTGACCACTACGTCTTTGTGCATTCCTCGTTTGGCGGACATTTTTGTTGCTTCCAAGTGTTGGCTGCGGTAAATATTCCTGGAGTGCAAGATTGCTAGCATGTGTCTTTTTGATTCACAACCTCTCAGGCGATAGGCAGAGCAGTGGGTATGCTTGATTGAATGGTAGCTCAATATCTACCTTTCCAAGGCACCTCGTTTTTGTTTTCATTACTGGCTCTTACCAGGTCCCACTTTGAAGCGAGGGTACACATTGTTCCACAACCCCTTCAGCATTTATTCTTTGCAGAAGTTTTGCTGGTGGCCATTCTGACTAGTGTCAGCTGATAGGTTTTTGTAATTTGGGTTTGCATGTCTTCAAAAATACCAAAAAATTCATCATTTTACACGCCGTTTTCTTTTCTGTTAAAAATAGAATGTGAGTACAATATATCCCTTGAAATTGTCTTCTTGGAAGGTTGCCCTCTTTTGAATTTTTGGTTGATATTCGACCCCAGGATTTTTTTGGAGGGCAGGTCTCATTACAGAACTGCAGCTCAGGTGCATATTTAGTGGCCATTAGCACTGGGTTTAAAGCTGCTGTTGTAGGAAACGGCCAAAAGGAGGCAGCATTTCTCCAGTCCCAAATCTGGTTACTAGGGCAGCACAGCCTTTCTGGAAGTCGTGCTCCCAGGTTGTAAATTAGAATGGAATGTGCCAGGAAAACCCCCCGTAAGTTTATATCCCATTATTTCTTGTTCGTCTTTTAATTTTTTAAAATCGGGGTAATGATTAGAATATTGTTTATCCTAGGTGTATACAATCTGGTTCATTTGTACATTACATATGTATGTATGTATGTGTATATATGTATATATATATAATATATATTCATGTACAGATACTCTTCCCATGTAAATTATTGCAGAGTGTTCCATTGACCTCCCTTGCTATATGGTCGGTCTTTTTGATATGTGTATTTAATAGGTATTTGTACACGTATGGTAACCCTAATCTTAATTTTCCATTTCCCCCACCTATCCTTTTAGATAAGAAAAGTTTGTTTTCTAAGTCTGTGAGTTTCTTTCCTGTGAAAATACCATCATTTGTGTCAGTTGTTAGATAACGCCTATAAGTGATATCATAGTATATCTTTTGCTTTCCGACTTACCTCACGTTCTGTCATTATCTCTAGGTTCATCTATGGTGCCTCAAAGAGCAGTGTTTCACTGTTTTCCATGGCTAATAATCCATTGTGTACATGGAGCACTTCTTCTTTATCCATTCATCCATTGATGGACATTTTGGTTGCTTCCGTGTCTTGGCTATTGTGAAAACTCCTGCAGTGAAGCTGTTGCAGCCTGTGCCTCCTCGACTCTGGTCTTCTGAGGTGAGAGGCTCAGCACTGGGCCTGCTGAGTGGAATGCTGGCTCAAATTCTACTTTTAAACGCAGCTCTTTTCTGTTCTCATTATTGGCTCTTACCACATTACATCTCACCAGCAGCTAGAGGGTACACGGTTCTCTAAAACCCCATCAGCATTTATTGTTTGTAGACTTTTGGCTGATGGTACTTGACTTGCGTGAGTTGAAACCTTTTTGTAGGCTAGATTTGCATGAGTCTAATAATTCCTGATGTTTAGCTTTTACCCTTTTTCCTTTTTTTTAAAATAGTGAGTAAAACTTAGCTCTTCATACTATCTCCTTGAAAAATTTGCCAGTTTTGAATTTTTTTGGCCATTCCATACCTCTGCACAGTTCTTGAGGGCAGTTGTCCTTTACAGTCCTGCGTCCTTGTGAATGTTAAGTGACCATTAGCTGTGGTTTTAAAGCCGCTCTTGCGGGAAACGGCCACAAGGCGGCAGCATTTCTACATTTCCATCTCTGGCATTTTGGGCAACAGAGCTTTCCTGGAAATCGTGTTTGTAGGCTGAAAATTAGAGTGGAGTGTGCCAGGGAAAACCCCCAAGAGCTTATATCTGCTTACTTCTAGTTTGCTTTTTAAATATAATTTTTATTATTTATCAGAGCAAATTTGCGAAAAATGTGTGTGTTCTAGGTGTACAGAATCTGGCTCATTATACCTATGTATCGATCTATTCACCTTTGGATCCTTTCCCGTGTAGGTTATTACAGAGTGTTGAGTAGACCTCTCTTGGTATTCCATAGCTATTTTGTGATTATATATTTCATATATATTAGTACATGTCTGTTAACCCCCATATCCTAATTCATACATTCCTTACACCTTTCCATTTGGTTAAACATAATTTGGTTTTCTGAATCTGTGAGTGTCCTTCTCTTGGAAATTATTTCATGGGTATCACTTTTTATGTAACACCTATAAGTGATGTAAGAGGATATTTTTCTTTTGGTTTCTTTCTTACTTCAAGTTGGGTGACTATCTCTAGATCCTTCTATGGTGGTGTCAATGGCACTGTTCCATGCTTTTCCATGGCTAGTATTCCATTGTGTACATGGACGACTTCTTCTTGGTGCCTATTTCTGTTGCTGGACATTTTGGTTTCTTCCAGGTCTTGGCTCTGGTACATGTTGCTGCAGTGCAGGTTTGCCAGTCTGTGCCTTTTTGATTCAGGTCTACTCAGGTGATAGGCCCATCAATTGCCCTACCAGATCACATGGTAGCTCAATTTTTACCTTTAAACAAACCTCCATTCTCTTCTCAGTACTGGCTGTTACCAGGTTACATCCCACCAGCAGCTAGAGGGTACACAGTTCTCTAAAACCCCTTCAGCATTTATACTATGTAGCCTCTTTCTGCTGATGATCATTCTGACGACTGTGAGGTGAAAGTTTTTGTAGACTGGATTTGCATGGTTTTATTAATTCCTGATGTTAAGCATTTTCCCATGCCCTTTCTTTCATAACAGAAAAAAGAAAGAAAGAGAATACAAAATGTGCGTAAAATCTGGGTCTTGAAATTGTCGTTTTGATATATGCACATCTTTGAGATTTTTGCTCGATTTACGACCCAAGGATTTGTTTTGAGGGCAGGTGTCATTTACAGGCCTGCAATTATTTTGACTATCAAGTAACCATTAGTGCTGGGTTTAGAGCTGCTGTTGTGTGAAACGGCCACAAGGTGGCAGCAGTTCTCCTTTACCTATTCTGGTTACTAGAGCAACAGTGCCTCAAGGGAAGTCATGTTCTAGGTTCTCAATTAGAATGGAATGTGCCGGGAAAAAACCCCTTAAGTTTATATCTGACTATTTCTTGTTCGTGTTTTAAATGTAATTTTCATTTTTTATCACAGCAAGGGTGATTACAATTTTTTGCTTGTTCTAGGTGTGCAAGATGTTGTTGTTTTACATATATACATATATCTATTGTTCTTTGGATCCTTTTCCCATTGTAGGTTATGACACAATGTTGAGTAGTCTTCTCGTGGTATTCCGTGGGTCTATGGTGATTTTATACTTCACCTGTGTTTGTATATCTCTGTTTAACCCGGCATCCTAATGTATCCAATCCTCACACCTTTCCATTGGTGAACCATAAGTTTGTTTAATGAATCTATGATTGCCTTTCTTTGTGGAAATATCTTCACTGGTATCAATTTTTAGGTAACACCTATAAGTGATATCATAGGATATGTGTCTTTCGCTTTCTGACTTACTACAAGTTGCGTGATTACTTCTGGACTCATCTACTGTGCTGCAAATGGCATTGTGTCATTTTTTCCTTGGCTAATATTCCATCTGTACGTGTACCATTTCTTTGCCCACTCATCTGTTGGTGGACTTATTGTTTGCTTCCATGTCTTGGCTACTGTAGTACTGCTGCAATGCACATTTGCCTGCCTGTGTCTTTCCAATTCTGTCGGTTATACGTGCAGGAATGGGCCTGCTGGATCGTATGGCAGACAAACGTTTACCTTGTAAAGGCACCTCCATTCTGTTCTCATTAGTGGCTTTTACCAGGTTACGTCCCACTTAAAGATGAGGGTATGCACTTTTCCACAACCCATTCAGCATTTATTGTT
Source organism: Pseudorca crassidens (assembly GCF_039906515.1). Classification (NCBI taxonomy): domain Eukaryota; kingdom Metazoa; phylum Chordata; class Mammalia; order Artiodactyla; family Delphinidae; genus Pseudorca; species Pseudorca crassidens. The sequence goes on along the minus strand of NC_090316.1, from coordinate 2,485,040 downwards.
TGTAGTTTTCCTGCTTATGTTTATTCTGACTGGTGTGGGCTGATACCTCTTTGTGGTTGGATTTGCATGCATCTCATAATCCCTTGAAATTGAGCTTTCAGGCATGTCCTGTTTTTCTTCAAACTGTGAGTACAGCTTACCTCTTCAAATGGTTTTCTTGAAGTATTTGCCTGATTTGGAAATATTTTGCCCATTACCTCCCTGAAGACATTTTGAGGGCAGGTTTCATTTACAGCCCTCCAGTACTTGTGCATAGGAAGTGATCATAAGCACAGGTTTTAAAGCTGCTGTGGCAGGTAACGGCCATTGGGTGGCAGCATTTCTGCTTTCCCCACTCTGGTAACAAGGGAAACAGACCTTTCTGCCAGTGGTGTTCCTCGGTTATACATTAGAGTGGAACGTGCCCGGATAACTCCACAAATGTTGATTTTTCCTTACTTATGTTTGGTTTCCAAATTGAATTTATTTCTTTTTATTGGAGTAATATTCCATTGTGTACATTGACCACTACGTCTTTGTGCATTCCTCGTTTGGCGGACATTTTTGTTGCTTCCAAGTGTTGGCTGCGGTAAATATTCCTGGAGTGCAAGATTGCTAGCATGTGTCTTTTTGATTCACAACCTCTCAGGCGATAGGCAGAGCAGTGGGTATGCTTGATTGAATGGTAGCTGAAGATCTACCTTTCCAAGGCACCTCGTTTTTGTTTTCATTACTGGCTCTTACCAGGTCCCACTTTGAAGCGAGGGTACACATTGTTCCACAACCCCTTCAGCATTTATTCTTTGCAGAAGTTTTGCTGGTGGCCATTCTGACTAGTGTGAGCTGATAGGTTTTTGTAATTTGGGTTTGCATGTCTTCAAAAATACCAAAAAATTCATCATTTTACACGCCGTTTTCTTTTCTGTTAAAAATAGAATGTGAGTACAATATATCCCTTGAAATTGTCTTCTTGGAAGGTTGCCCTCTTTTGAATTTTTGGTCGATATTCGACCCCAGGATTTTTTTGGAGGGCAGGTCTCATTACAGAACTGCAGCTCTGGTGCATATTTAGTGGCCATTAGCACTGGGTTTAAAGCTGCTGTTGTAGGAAACGGCCAAAAGGAGGCAGCATTTCTCCAGTCCCAAATCTGGTTACTAGGGCAGCACAGCCTTACTGGAAGTCGTGCTCCCAGGTTGTAAATTAGAATGGAATGTGCCAGGAAAACCCCCCGTAAGTTTATATCCCATTATTTCTTGTTCGTCTTTTAATTTTTTTAAATCGGGGTAATGATTAGAATATTGTTTATCCTAGGTGTATACAATCTGGTTCATTTGTACATTACATATGTATGTATGTGTTTGTATATATATATAATATATATTCATGTACAGATACTCTTCCCATGTAAATTATTGCAGAGTGTTCCATTGACCTCCCTTGCTATATGGTCGGTCTTTTTGATATATGTATTTAATAGGTATTTGTACACGTATGGTAACCCTAATCTTAATTTTCCATTTCCCCCACCTATCCTTTTAGATAAGAAAAGTTTGTTTTCTAAGTCTGTGAGTTTCTTTCCTGTGAAAATACCATCATTTGTGTCAGTTGTTAGATAACGCCTATAAGTGATATCATAGTATATTTTTGCTTTCCGACTTACCTCACGTTCTGTCATTATCTCTAGGTTCATCTATGGTGCCTCAAAGAGCAGTGTTTCACTGTTTTCCATGGCTAATAATCCATTGTGTACATGGAGCACTTCTTCTTTATCCATTCATCCATTGATGGACATTTTGGTTGCTTCCGTGTCTTGGCTATTGTGAAAACTCCTGCAGTGAAGCTGTTGCAGCCTGTGCCTCCTCGACTCTGGTCTTCTGAGGTGAGAGGCTCAGCACTGGGCCTGCTGAGTGGAATGCTGGCTCAAATTCTACTTTTAAATGCAGCTCTTTTCTGTTCTCATTATTGGCTCTTACCACATTACATCTCACCAGCAGCTAGAGGGTACACGGTTCTCTAAAACCCCATCAGCATTTATTGTTTGTAGACTTTTGGCTGATGGTACTTGACTTGCGTGAGTTGAAACCTTTTTGTAGGCTAGATTTGCATGAGTCTAATAATTCCTGATGTTTAGCTTTTACCCTTTTTCCTTTTTTTTTAAATAGTGAGTAAAACTTAGCTCTTCCTACTATCTCCTTGAAAAATTTGCCAGTTTTGAATTTTTTTGGCCATTCCATACCTCTGCACAGTTCTTGAGGGCAGTTGTCCTTTACAGTCCTGCGTCCTTGTGAATGTTAAGTGACCATTAGCTGTGGTTTTAAAGCTGCTCTTGCGGGAAACGGCCACAAGGCGGCAGCATTTCTACATTTCCATCTCTGGCATTTTGGGCAACAGAGCTTTCCTGGAAATCGTGTTTGTAGGCTGAAAATTAGAGTGGAATGTGCCAGGGAAAACCCCCAAGAGCTTATATCTGCTTACTTCTAGTTTGCTTTTTAAATATAATTTTTATTATTTATCAGAGCAAATTTGCGAAAAATGTGTGTGTTCTAGGTGTACAGAATCTGGCTCATTATACCTATGTATCGATCTATTCACCTTTGGATCCTTTCCCGTGTAGGTTATTACAGAGTGTTGAGTAGACCTCTCTTGGTATTCCATAGCTATTTTGTGATTATATATTTCATATATATTAGTACATGTCTGTTAACCCCCATATCCTAATTCATACATTCCTTACACCTTTCCATTTGGTTAAACATAATTTGGTTTTCTGAATCTGTGAGTGTCCTTCTCTTGGAAATTATTTCATGGGTATCACTTTTTATGTAACACCTATAAGTGATGTAAGAGGATATTTTTCTTTTGGTTTCTTTCTTACTTCAAGTTGGGTGACTATCTCTAGATCCTTCTATGGTGGTGTCAATGGCACTGTTCCATGCTTTTCCATGGCTAGTATTCCATTGTGTACATGGACGACTTCTTCTTGGTGCCTATTTCTGTTGCTGGACAATGTTTTGAAGAAACATTGGTTTCTTCCAGGTCTTGGCTCTGGTACATGTTGCTGCAGTGCAGGTTTGCCAGTCTGTGCCTTTTTGATTCAGGTCTACTCAGGTGATAGGCCCATCAATTGCCCTACCAGATCACATGGTAGCTCAATTTTTACCTTTAAACAAACCTCCATTCTCTTCTCAGTACTGGCTGTTACCAGGTTACATCCCACCAGCAGCTAGAGGGTACACAGTTCTCTAAAACCCCTTCAGCATTTATACTATGTAGCCTCTTTCTGCTGATGATCATTCTGACGACTGTGAGGTGAAAGTTTTTGTAGACTGGATTTGCATGGTTTTATTAATTCCTGATGTTAAGCATTTTCCCATGCCCTTTCTTTCATAACAGAAAAAAGAAAGAAAGAGAATACAAAATGTGCGTAAAATCTGGGTCTTGAAATTGTCGTTTTGATATATGCACATCTTTGAGATTTTTGCTCGATTTACGACCCAAGGATTTGTTTTGAGGGCAGGTGTCATTTACAGGCCTGCAATTATTTTGACTATCAAGTAACCATTAGTGCTGGGTTTAGAGCTGCTGTTGTGTGAAACGGCCACAAGGTGGCAGCAGTTCTCCTTTACCTATTCTGGTTACTAGAGCAACAGTGCCTCAAGGGAAGTCATGTTCTAGGTTCTCAATTAGAATGGAATGTGCCGGGAAAAAACCCCTTAAGTTTATATCTGACTATTTCTTGTTCGTGTTTTAAATGTAATTTTCATTTTTTATCACAGCAAGGGTGATTACAATTTTTTGCTTGTTCTAGGTGTGCAAGATGTTGTTGTTTTACATATATACATATATCTATTGTTCTTTGGATCCTTTTCCCATTGTAGGTTATGACACAATGTTGAGTAGTCTTCTCGTGGTATTCCGTGGGTCTATGGTGATTTTATACTTCACCTGTGTTTGTATATCTCTGTTTAACCCGGCATCCTAATGTATCCAATCCTCACACCTTTCCATTGGTGAACCATAAGTTTGTTTAATGAATCTATGATTGCCTTTCTTTGTGGAAATATCTTCACTGGTATCAATTTTTAGGTAACACCTATAAGTGATATCATAGGATATGTGTCTTTCGCTTTCTGACTTACTACAAGTTGCGTGATTACTTCTGGACTCATCTACTGTGCTGCAAATGGCATTGTGTCATTTTTTCCTTGGCTAATATTCCATCTGTACGTGTACCATTTCTTTGTCCACTCATCTGTTGGTGGACTTATTGTTTGCTTCCATGTCTTGGCTACTGTAGTACTGCTGCAATGCACATTTGCCTGCCTGTGTCTTTCCAATTCTGTCGGTTATACGTGCAGGAATGGGCCTGCTGGATCGTATGGCAGACAAACGTTTACCTTGTAAAGGCACCTCCATTCTGTTCTCATTAGTGGCTTTTACCAGGTTACGTCCCACTTAAAGATGAGGGTATGCACTTTTCCACAACCCATTCAGCATTTATTGTTTGTAGTTTTCCTGCTTATGTTTATTCTGACTGGTGTGAGCTGATACCTCTTTGTGGTTGGATTTGCATGCATCTCATAATCCCTTGAAATTGAGCTTTCAGGCATGTCCTGTTTTTCTTCAAACTGTGAGTACAGCTTACCTCTTCAAATGGTTTTCTTGAAGTATTTGCCTGATTTGGAAATATTTTGCCCATTACCTCCCTGGAGACATTTTGAGGGCAGGTTTCATTTACAGCCCTCCAGTACTTGTGCATAGGAAGTGATCATAAGCACAGGTTTTAAAGCTGCTGTGGCAGGTAACGGCCATTGGGTGGCAGCATTTCTGCTTTCCCCACTCTGGTAACAAGGGAAACAGACCTTTCTGCCAGTGGTGTTCCTCGGTTATACATTAGAGTGGAACGTGCCCGGATAACTCCACAAATGTTGATTTTTCCTTACTTATGTTTGGTTTCCAAATTGAATTTATTTCTTTTTATTGGAGTAATATTCCATTGTGTACATTGACCACTACGTCTTTGTGCATTCCTCGTTTGGCGGACATTTTTGTTGCTTCCAAGTGTTGGCTGCGGTAAATATTCCTGGAGTGCAAGATTGCTAGCATGTGTCTTTTTGATTCACAACCTCTCAGGCGATAGGCAGAGCAGTGGGTATGCTTGATTGAATGGTAGCTCAATATCTACCTTTCCAAGGCACCTCGTTTTTGTTTTCATTACTGGCTCTTACCAGGTCCCACTTTGAAGCGAGGGTACACATTGTTCCACAACCCCTTCAGCATTTATTCTTTGCAGAAGTTTTGCTGGTGGCCATTCTGACTAGTGTCAGCTGATAGGTTTTTGTAATTTGGGTTTGCATGTCTTCAAAAATACCAAAAAATTCATCATTTTACACGCCGTTTTCTTTTCTGTTAAAAATAGAATGTGAGTACAATATATCCCTTGAAATTGTCTTCTTGGAAGGTTGCCCTCTTTTGAATTTTTGGTCGATATTCGACCCCAGGATTTTTTTGGAGGGCAGGTCTCATTACAGAACTGCAGCTCAGGTGCATATTTAGTGGCCATTAGCACTGGGTTTAAAGCTGCTGTTGTAGGAAACGGCCAAAAGGAGGCAGCATTTCTCCAGTCCCAAATCTGGTTACTAGGGCAGCACAGCCTTTCTGGAAGTCGTGCTCCCAGGTTGTAAATTAGAATGGAATGTGCCAGGAAAACCCCCCGTAAGTTTATATCCCATTATTTCTTGTTCGTCTTTTAATTTTTTAAAATCGGGGTAATGATTAGAATATTGTTTATCCTAGGTGTATACAATCTGGTTCATTTGTACATTACATATGTATGTATGTATGTGTATATATGTATATATATATAATATATATTCATGTACAGATACTCTTCCCATGTAAATTATTGCAGAGTGTTCCATTGACCTCCCTTGCTATATGGTCGGTCTTTTTGATATGTGTATTTAATAGGTATTTGTACACGTATGGTAACCCTAATCTTAATTTTCCATTTCCCCCACCTATCCTTTTAGATAAGAAAAGTTTGTTTTCTAAGTCTGTGAGTTTCTTTCCTGTGAAAATACCATCATTTGTGTCAGTTGTTAGATAACGCCTATAAGTGATATCATAGTATATCTTTTGCTTTCCGACTTACCTCACGTTCTGTCATTATCTCTAGGTTCATCTATGGTGCCTCAAAGAGCAGTGTTTCACTGTTTTCCATGGCTAATAATCCATTGTGTACATGGAGCACTTCTTCTTTATCCATTCATCCATTGATGGACATTTTGGTTGCTTCCGTGTCTTGGCTATTGTGAAAACTCCTGCAGTGAAGCTGTTGCAGCCTGTGCCTCCTCGACTCTGGTCTTCTGAGGTGAGAGGCTCAGCACTGGGCCTCCTGAGTGGAATGCTGGCTCAAATTCTACTTTTAAACGCAGCTCTTTTCTGTTCTCATTATTGGCTCTTACCACATTACATCTCACCAGCAGCTAGAGGGTACACGGTTCTCTAAAACCCCATCAGCATTTATTGTTTGTAGACTTTTGGCTGATGGTACTTGACTTGCGTGAGTTGAAACCTTTTTGTAGGCTAGATTTGCATGAGTCTAATAATTCCTGATGTTTAGCTTTTACCCTTTTTCCTTTTTTTTTAAATAGTGAGTAAAACTTAGCTCTTCCTACTATCTCCTTGAAAAATTTGCCAGTTTTGAATTTTTTTGGCCATTCCATACCTCTGCACAGTTCTTGAGGGCAGTTGTCCTTTACAGTCCTGCGTCCTTGTGAATGTTAAGTGACCATTAGCTGTGGTTTTAAAGCCGCTCTTGCGGGAAACGGCCACAAGGCGGCAGCATTTCTACATTTCCATCTCTGGCATTTTGGGCAACAGAGCTTTCCTGGAAATCGCGTTTGTAGGCTGAAAATTAGAGTGGAATGTGCCAGGGAAAACCCCCAAGAGCTTATATCTGCTTACTTCTAGTTTGCTTTTTAAATATAATTTTTATTATTTATCAGAGCAAATTTGCAAAAAATGTGTGTGTTCTAGGTGTACAGAATCTGGCTCATTATACCTATGTATCGATCTATTCACCTTTGGATCCTTTCCCGTGTAGGTTATTACAGAGTGTTGAGTAGACCTCTCTTGGTATTCCATAGCTATTTTGTGATTATATATTTCATATATATTAGTACATGTCTGTTAACCCCCATATCCTAATTCATACATTCCTTACACCTTTCCATTTGGTTAAACATAATTTGGTTTTCTGAATCTGTGAGTGTCCTTCTCTTGGAAATTATTTCATGGGTATCACTTTTTATGTAACACCTATAAGTGATGTAAGAGGATATTTTTCGTTTGGTTTCTTTCTTACTTCAAGTTGGGTGGCTATCTCTAGATCCTTCTATGGTGGTGTCAATGGCACTGTTCCATGCTTTTCCATGGCTAGTATTCCATTGTGTACATGGACGACTTCTTCTTGGTGCCTATTTCTGTTGCTGGACATTTTGGTTTCTTCCAGGTCTTGGCTCTGGTACATGTTGCTGCAGTGCAGGTTTGCCAGTCTGTGCCTTTTTGATTCAGGTCTACTCAGGTGATAGGCCCATCAATTGCCCTACCAGATCACATGGTAGCTCAATTTTTACCTTTAAACAAACCTCCATTCTCTTCTCAGTACTGGCTGTTACCAGGTTACATCCCACCAGCAGCTAGAGGGTACACAGTTCTCTAAAACCCCTTCAGCATTTATACTATGTAGCCTCTTTCTGCTGATGATCATTCTGACGACTGTGAGGTGAAAGTTTTTGTAGACTGGATTTGCATGGTTTTATTAATTCCTGATGTTAAGCATTTTCCCATGCCCTTTCTTTCATAACAGAAAAAAGAAAGAAAGAGAATACAAAATGTGCGTAAAATCTGGGTCTTGAAATTGTCGTTTTGATATATGCACATCTTTGAGATTTTTGCTCGATTTACGACCCAAGGATTTGTTTTGAGGGCAGGTGTCATTTACAGGCCTGCAATTATTTTGACTATCAAGTAACCATTAGTGCTGGGTTTAGAGCTGCTGTTGTGTGAAACGGCCACAAGGTGGCAGCAGTTCTCCTTTACCTATTCTGGTTACTAGAGCAACAGTGCCTCAAGGGAAGTCATGTTCTAGGTTCTCAATTAGAATGGAATGTGCCGGGAAAAAACCCCTTAAGTTTATATCTGACTATTTCTTGTTCGTGTTTTAAATGTAATTTTCATTTTTTATCACAGCAAGGGTGATTACAATTTTTTGCTTGTTCTAGGTGTGCAAGATGTTGTTGTTTTACATATATACATATATCTATTGTTCTTTGGATCCTTTTCCCATTGTAGGTTATGACACAATGTTGAGTAGTCTTCTCGTGGTATTCCGTGGGTCTATGGTGATTTTATACTTCACCTGTGTTTGTATATCTCTGTTTAACCCGGCATCCTAATGTATCCAATCCTCACACCTTTCCATTGGTGAACCATAAGTTTGTTTAATGAATCTATGATTGCCTTTCTTTGTGGAAATATCTTCACTGGTATCAATTTTTAGGTAACACCTATAAGTGATATCATAGGATATGTGTCTTTCGCTTTCTGACTTACTACAAGTTGCGTGATTACTTCTGGACTCATCTACTGTGCTGCAAATGGCATTGTGTCATTTTTTCCTTGGCTAATATTCCATCTGTACGTGTACCATTTCTTTGCCCACTCATCTGTTGGTGGACTTATTGTTTGCTTCCATGTCTTGGCTACTGTAGTACTGCTGCAATGCACATTTGCCTGCCTGTGTCTTTCCAATTCTGTCGGTTATACGTGCAGGAATGGGCCTGCTGGATCGTATGGCAGACAAACGTTTACCTTGTAAAGGCACCTCCATTCTGTTCTCATTAGTGGCTTTTACCAGGTTACGTCCCACTTAAAGATGAGGGTATGCACTTTTCCACAACCCATTCAGCATTTATTGTTTGTAGTTTTCCTGCTTATGTTTATTCTGACTGGTGTGGGCTGATACCTCTTTGTGGTTGGATTTGCATGCATCTCATAATCCCTTGAAATTGAGCTTTCAGGCATGTCCTGTTTTTCTTCAAACTGTGAGTACAGCTTACCTCTTCAAATGGTTTTCTTGAAGTATTTGCCTGATTTGGAAATATTTTGCCCATTACCTCCCTGAAGACATTTTGAGGGCAGGTTTCATTTACAGCCCTCCAGTACTTGTGCATAGGAAGTGATCATAAGCACAGGTTTTAAAGCTGCTGTGGCAGGTAACGGCCATTGGGTGGCAGCATTTCTGCTTTCCCCACTCTGGTAACAAGGGAAACAGACCTTTCTGCCAGTGGTGTTCCTCGGTTATATATTAGAGTGGAACGTGCCCGGATAACTCCACAAATGTTGATTTTTCCTTACTTATGTTTGGTTTCCAAATTGAATTTATTTCTTTTTATTGGAGTAATATTCCATTGTGTACATTGACCACTACGTCTTTGTGCATTCCTCGTTTGGCGGACATTTTTGTTGCTTCCAAGTGTTGGCTGCGGTAAATATTCCTGGAGTGCAAGATTGCTAGCATGTGTCTTTTTGATTCACAACCTCTCAGGCGATAGGCAGAGCAGTGGGTATGCTTGATTGAATGGTAGCTGAAGATCTACCTTTCCAAGGCACCTCGTTTTTGTTTTCATTACTGGCTCTTACCAGGTCCCACTTTGAAGCGAGGGTACACGTTGCTCCACAACCCCTTCAGCATTTATTCTTTGCAGAAGTTTTGCTGGTGGCCATTCTGACTAGTGTGAGCTGATAGGTTTTTGTAATTTGGGTTTGCATGTCTTCAAAAATACCAAAAAATTCATCATTTTACACGCCGTTTTCTTTTCTGTTAAAAATAGAATGTGAGTACAATATATCCCTTGAAATTGTCTTCTTGGAAGGTTGCCCTCTTTTGAATTTTTGGTCGATATTCGACCCCAGGATTTTTTTGGAGGGCAGGTCTCATTACAGAACTGCAGCTCTGGTGCATATTTAGTGGCCATTAGCACTGGGTTTAAAGCTGCTGTTGTAGGAAACGGCCAAAAGGAGGCAGCATTTCTCCAGTCCCAAATCTGGTTACTAGGGCAGCACAGCCTTTCTGGAAGTCGTGCTCCCAGGTTGTAAATTAGAATGGAATGTGCCAGGAAAACCCCCCGTAAGTTTATATCCCATTATTTCTTGTTCGTCTTTTAATTTTTTTAAATCGGGGTAATGATTAGAATATTGTTTATCCTAGGTGTATACAATCTGGTTCATTTGTACATTACATATGTATGTATGTGTTTGTATATATATATAATATATATTCATGTACAGATACTCTTCCCATGTAAATTATTGCAGAGTGTTCCATTGACCTCCCTTGCTATATGGTCGGTCTTTTTGATATATGTATTTAATAGGTATTTGTACACGTATGGTAACCCTAATCTTAATTTTCCATTTCCCCCACCTATCCTTTTAGATAAGAAAAGTTTGTTTTCTAAGTCTGTGAGTTTCTTTCCTGTGAAAATACCATCATTTGTGTCAGTTGTTAGATAACGCCTATAAGTGATATCATAGTATATTTTTGCTTTCCGACTTACCTCACGTTCTGTCATTATCTCTAGGTTCATCTATGGTGCCTCAAAGAGCAGTGTTTCACTGTTTTCCATGGCTAATAATCCATTGTGTACATGGAGCACTTCTTCTTTATCCATTCATCCATTGATGGACATTTTGGTTGCTTCCGTGTCTTGGCTATTGTGAAAACTCCTGCAGTGAAGCTGTTGCAGCCTGTGCCTCCTCGACTCTGGTCTTCTGAGGTGAGAGGCTCAGCACTGGGCCTGCTGAGTGGAATGCTGGCTCAAATTCTACTTTTAAATGCAGCTCTTTTCTGTTCTCATTATTGGCTCTTACCACATTACATCTCACCAGCAGCTAGAGGGTACACGGTTCTCTAAAACCCCATCAGCATTTATTGTTTGTAGACTTTTGGCTGATGGTACTTGACTTGCGTGAGTTGAAACCTTTTTGTAGGCTAGATTTGCATGAGTCTAATAATTCCTGATGTTTAGCTTTTACCCTTTTTCCTTTTTTTTTAAATAGTGAGTAAAACTTAGCTCTTCCTACTATCTCCTTGAAAAATTTGCCAGTTTTGAATTTTTTTGGCCATTCCATACCTCTGCACAGTTCTTGAGGGCAGTTGTCCTTTACAGTCCTGCGTCCTTGTGAATGTTAAGTGACCATTAGCTGTGGTTTTAAAGCTGCTCTTGCGGGAAACGGCCACAAGGCGGCAGCATTTCTACATTTCCATCTCTGGCATTTTGGGCAACAGAGCTTTCCTGGAAATCGTGTTTGTAGGCTGAAAATTAGAGTGGAATGTGCCAGGGAAAACCCCCAAGAGCTTATATCTGCTTACTTCTAGTTTGCTTTTTAAATATAATTTTTATTATTTATCAGAGCAAATTTGCGAAAAATGTGTGTGTTCTAGGTGTACAGAATCTGGCTCATTATACCTATGTATCGATCTATTCACCTTTGGATCCTTTCCCGTGTAGGTTATTACAGAGTGTTGAGTAGACCTCTCTTGGTATTCCATAGCTATTTTGTGATTATATATTTCATATATATTAGTACATGTCTGTTAACCCCCATATCCTAATTCATACATTCCTTACACCTTTCCATTTGGTTAAACATAATTTGGTTTTCTGAATCTGTGAGTGTCCTTCTCTTGGAAATTATTTCATGGGTATCACTTTTTATGTAACACCTATAAGTGATGTAAGAGGATATTTTTCTTTTGGTTTCTTTCTTACTTCAAGTTGGGTGACTATCTCTAGATCCTTCTATGGTGGTGTCAATGGCACTGTTCCATGCTTTTCCATGGCTAGTATTCCATTGTGTACATGGACGACTTCTTCTTGGTGCCTATTTCTGTTGCTGGACAATGTTTTGAAGAAACATTGGTTTCTTCCAGGTCTTGGCTCTGGTACATGTTGCTGCAGTGCAGGTTTGCCAGTCTGTGCCTTTTTGATTCAGGTCTACTCAGGTGATAGGCCCATCAATTGCCCTACCAGATCACATGGTAGCTCAATTTTTACCTTTAAACAAACCTCCATTCTCTTCTCAGTACTGGCTGTTACCAGGTTACATCCCACCAGCAGCTAGAGGGTACACAGTTCTCTAAAACCCCTTCAGCATTTATACTATGTAGCCTCTTTCTGCTGATGATCATTCTGACGACTGTGAGGTGAAAGTTTTTGTAGACTGGATTTGCATGGTTTTATTAATTCCTGATGTTAAGCATTTTCCCATGCCCTTTCTTTCATAACAGAAAAAAGAAAGAAAGAGAATACAAAATGTGCGTAAAATCTGGGTCTTGAAATTGTCGTTTTGATATATGCACATCTTTGAGATTTTTGCTCGATTTACGACCCAAGGATTTGTTTTGAGGGCAGGTGTCATTTACAGGCCTGCAATTATTTTGACTATCAAGTAACCATTAGTGCTGGGTTTAGAGCTGCTGTTGTGTGAAACGGCCACAAGGTGGCAGCAGTTCTCCTTTACCTATTCTGGTTACTAGAGCAACAGTGCCTCAAGGGAAGTCATGTTCTAGGTTCTCAATGAGAATGGAATGTGCCGGGAAAAAACCCCTTAAGTTTATATCTGACTATTTCTTGTTCGTGTTTTAAATGTAATTTTCATTTTTTATCACAGCAAGGGTGATTACAATTTTTTGCTTGTTCTAGGTGTGCAAGATGTTGTTGTTTTACATATATACATATATCTATTGTTCTTTGGATCCTTTTCCCATTGTAGGTTATGACACAATGTTGAGTAGTCTTCTCGTGGTATTCCGTGGGTCTATGGTGATTTTATACTTCACCTGTGTTTGTATATCTCTGTTTAACCCGGCATCCTAATGTATCCAATCCTCACACCTTTCCATTGGTGAACCATAAGTTTGTTTAATGAATCTATGATTGCCTTTCTTTGTGGAAATATCTTCACTGGTATCAATTTTTAGGTAACACCTATAAGTGATATCATAGGATATGTGTCTTTCGCTTTCTGACTTACTACAAGTTGCGTGATTACTTCTGGACTCATCTACTGTGCTGCAAATGGCATTGTGTCATTTTTTCCTTGGCTAATATTCCATCTGTACGTGTACCATTTCTTTGTCCACTCATCTGTTGGTGGACTTATTGTTTGCTTCCATGTCTTGGCTACTGTAGTACTGCTGCAATGCACATTTGCCTGCCTGTGTCTTTCCAATTCTGTCGGTTATACGTGCAGGAATGGGCCTGCTGGATCGTATGGCAGACAAACGTTTACCTTGTAAAGGCACCTCCATTCTGTTCTCATTAGTGGCTTTTACCAGGTTACGTCCCACTTAAAGATGAGGGTATGCACTTTTCCACAACCCATTCAGCATTTATTGTTTGTAGTTTTCCTGCTTATGTTTATTCTGACTGGTGTGAGCTGATACCTCTTTGTGGTTGGATTTGCATGCATCTCATAATCCCTTGAAATTGAGCTTTCAGGCATGTCCTGTTTTTCTTCAAACTGTGAGTACAGCTTACCTCTTCAAATGGTTTTCTTGAAGTATTTGCCTGATTTGGAAATATTTTGCCCATTACCTCCCTGGAGACATTTTGAGGGCAGGTTTCATTTACAGCCCTCCAGTACTTGTGCATAGGAAGTGATCATAAGCACAGGTTTTAAAGCTGCTGTGGCAGGTAACGGCCATTGGGTGGCAGCATTTCTGCTTTCCCCACTCTGGTAACAAGGGAAACAGACCTTTCTGCCAGTGGTGTTCCTCGGTTATACATTAGAGTGGAACGTGCCCGGATAACTCCACAAATGTTGATTTTTCCTTACTTATGTTTGGTTTCCAAATTGAATTTATTTCTTTTTATTGGAGTAATATTCCATTGTGTACATTGACCACTACGTCTTTGTGCATTCCTCGTTTGGCGGACATTTTTGTTGCTTCCAAGTGTTGGCTGCGGTAAATATTCCTGGAGTGCAAGATTGCTAGCATGTGTCTTTTTGATTCACAACCTCTCAGGCGATAGGCAGAGCAGTGGGTATGCTTGATTGAATGGTAGCTCAATATCTACCTTTCCAAGGCACCTCGTTTTTGTTTTCATTACTGGCTCTTACCAGGTCCCACTTTGAAGCGAGGGTACACATTGTTCCACAACCCCTTCAGCATTTATTCTTTGCAGAAGTTTTGCTGGTGGCCATTCTGACTAGTGTCAGCTGATAGGTTTTTGTAATTTGGGTTTGCATGTCTTCAAAAATACCAAAAAATTCATCATTTTACACGCCGTTTTCTTTTCTGTTAAAAATAGAATGTGAGTACAATATATCCCTTGAAATTGTCTTCTTGGAAGGTTGCCCTCTTTTGAATTTTTGGTCGATATTCGACCCCAGGATTTTTTTGGAGGGCAGGTCTCATTACAGAACTGCAGCTCAGGAGCATATTTAGTGGCCATTAGCACTGGGTTTAAAGCTGCTGTTGTAGGAAACGGCCAAAAGGAGGCAGCATTTCTCCAGTCCCAAATCTGGTTACTAGGGCAGCACAGCCTTTCTGGAAGTCGTGCTCCCAGGTTGTAAATTAGAATGGAATGTGCCAGGAAAACCCCCCGTAAGTTTATATCCCATTATTTCTTGTTCGTCTTTTAATTTTTTAAAATCGGGGTAATGATTAGAATATTGTTTATCCTAGGTGTATACAATCTGGTTCATTTGTACATTACATATGTATGTATGTATGTGTATATATGTATATATATATAATATATATTCATGTACAGATACTCTTCCCATGTAAATTATTGCAGAGTGTTCCATTGACCTCCCTTGCTATATGGTCGGTCTTTTTGATATATGTATTTAATAGGTATTTGTACACGTATGGTAACCCTAATCTTAATTTTCCATTTCCCCCACCTATCCTTTTAGATAAGAAAAGTTTGTTTTCTAAGTCTGTGAGTTTCTTTCCTGTGAAAATACCATCATTTGTGTCAGTTGTTAGATAACGCCTATAAGTGATATCATAGTATATTTTTGCTTTCCGACTTACCTCACGTTCTGTCATTATCTCTAGGTTCATCTATGGTGCCTCAAAGAGCAGTGTTTCACTGTTTTCCATGGCTAATAATCCATTGTGTACATGGAGCACTTCTTCTTTATCCATTCATCCATTGATGGACATTTTGGTTGCTTCCGTGTCTTGGCTATTGTGAAAACTCCTGCAGTGAAGCTGTTGCAGCCTGTGCCTCCTCGACTCTGGTCTTCTGAGGTGAGAGGCTCAGCACTGGGCCTGCTGAGTGGAATGCTGGCTCAAATTCTACTTTTAAACGCAGCTCTTTTCTGTTCTCATTATTGGCTCTTACCACATTACATCTCACCAGCAGCTAGAGGGTACACGGTTCTCTAAAACCCCATCAGCATTTATTGTTTGTAGACTTTTGGCTGATGGTACTTGACTTGCGTGAGTTGAAACCTTTTTGTAGGCTAGATTTGCATGAGTCTAATAATTCCTGATGTTTAGCTTTTACCCTTTTTCCTTTTTTTTTAAATAGTGAGTAAAACTTAGCTCTTCCTACTATCTCCTTGAAAAATTTGCCAGTTTTGAATTTTTTTGGCCATTCCATACCTCTGCACAGTTCTTGAGGGCAGTTGTCCTTTACAGTCCTGCGTCCTTGTGAATGTTAAGTGACCATTAGCTGTGGTTTTAAAGCTGCTCTTGCGGGAAACGGCCACAAGGCGGCAGCATTTCTACATTTCCATCTCTGGCATTTTGGGCAACAGAGCTTTCCTGGAAATCGTGTTTGTAGGCTGAAAATTAGAGTGGAATGTGCCAGGGAAAACCCCCAAGAGCTTATATCTGCTTACTTCTAGTTTGCTTTTTAAATATAATTTTTATTATTTATCAGAGCAAATTTGCGAAAAATGTGTGTGTTCTAGGTGTACAGAATCTGGCTCATTATACCTATGTATCGATCTATTCACCTTTGGATCCTTTCCCGTGTAGGTTATTACAGAGTGTTGAGTAGACCTCTCTTGGTATTCCATAGCTATTTTGTGATTATATATTTCATATATATTAGTACATGTCTGTTAACCCCCATATCCTAATTCATACATTCCTTACACCTTTCCATTTGGTTAAACATAATTTGGTTTTCTGAATCTGTGAGTGTCCTTCTCTTGGAAATTATTTCATGGGTATCACTTTTTATGTAACACCTATAAGTGATGTAAGAGGATATTTTTCGTTTGTTTTCTTTCTTACTTCAAGTTGGGTGACTATCTCTAGATCCTTCTATGGTGGTGTCAATGGCACTGTTCCATGCTTTTCCATGGCTAGTATTCCATTGTGTACATGGACGACTTCTTCTTGGTGCCTATTTCTGTTGCTGGACATTTTGGTTTCTTCCAGGTCTTGGCTCTGGTACATGTTGCTGCAGTGCAGGTTTGCCAGTCTGTGCCTTTTTGATTCAGGTCTACTCAGGTGATAGGCCCATCAATTGCCCTACCAGATCACATGGTAGCTCAATTTTTACCTTTAAACAAACCTCCATTCTCTTCTCAGTACTGGCTGTTACCAGGTTACATCCCACCAGCAGCTAGAGGGTACACAGTTCTCTAAAACCCCTTCAGCATTTATACTATGTAGCCTCTTTCTGCTGATGATCATTCTGACGACTGTGAGGTGAAAGTTTTTGTAGACTGGATTTGCATGGTTTTATTAATTCCTGATGTTAAGCATTTTCCCATGCCCTTTCTTTCATAACAGAAAAAAGAAAGAAAGAGAATACAAAATGTGCGTAAAATCTGGGTCTTGAAATTGTCGTTTTGATATATGCACATCTTTGAGATTTTTGCTCGATTTACGACCCAAGGATTTGTTTTGAGGGCAGGTGTCATTTACAGGCCTGCAATTATTTTGACTATCAAGTAACCATTAGTGCTGGGTTTAGAGCTGCTGTTGTGTGAAACGGCCACAAGGTGGCAGCAGTTCTCCTTTACCTATTCTGGTTACTAGAGCAACAGTGCCTCAAGGGAAGTCATGTTCTAGGTTCTCAATTAGAATGGAATGTGCCGGGAAAAAACCCCTTAAGTTTATATCTGACTACTTCTTGTTCGTGTTTTAAATGTAATTTTCATTTTTTATCACAGCAAGGGTGATTACAATTTTTTGCTTGTTCTAGGTGTGCAAGATGTTGTTGTTTTACATATATACATATATCTATTGTTCTCTGGATCCTTTTCCCATTGTAGGTTATGACACAATGTTGAGTAGTCTTCTCGTGGTATTCCGTGGGTCTATGGTGATTTTATACTTCACCTGTGTTTGTATATCTCTGTTTAACCCGGCATCCTAATGTATCCAATCCTCACACCTTTCCATTGGTGAACCATAAGTTTGTTTAATGAATCTATGATTGCCTTTCTTTGTGGAAATATCTTCACTGGTATCAATTTTTAGGTAACACCTATAAGTGATATCATAGGATATGTGTCTTTCGCTTTCTGACTTACTACAAGTTGCGTGATTACTTCTGGACTCATCTACTGTGCTGCAAATGGCATTGTGTCATTTTTTCCTTGGCTAATATTCCATCTGTACGTGTACCATTTCTTTGTCCACTCATCTGTTGGTGGACTTATTGTTTGCTTCCATGTCTTGGCTACTGTAGTACTGCTGCAATGCACATTTGCCTGCCTGTGTCTTTCCAATTCTGTCGGTTATACGTGCAGGAATGGGCCTGCTGGATCGTATGGCAGACAAACTTTTACCTTGTAAAGGCACCTCCATTCTGTTCTCATTAGTGGCTTTTACCAGGTTACGTCCCACTTAAAGTTGAGGGTATGCACTTTTCCACAACCCATTCAGCATTTATTGTTTGTAGTTTTCCTGCTTATGTTTATTCTGACTGGTGTGGGCTGATACCTCTTTGTGGTTGGATTTGCATGCATCTCATAATCCCTTGAAATTGAGCTTTCAGGCATGTCCTGTTTTTCTTCAAACTGTGAGTACAGCTTACCTCTTCAAATGGTTTTCTTGAAGTATTTGCCTGATTTGGAAATATTTTGCCCATTACCTCCCTGAAGACATTTTGAGGGCAGGTTTCATTTACAGCCCTCCAGTACTTGTGCATAGGAAGTGATCATAAGCACAGGTTTTAAAGCTGCTGTGGCAGGTAACGGCCATTGGGTGGCAGCATTTCTGCTTTCCCCACTCCGGTAACAAGGGAAACAGACCTTTCTGCCAGTGGTGTTCCTCGGTTATACATTAGAGTGGAACGTGCCCGGATAACTCCACAAATGTTGATTTTTCCTTACTTATGTTTGGTTTCCAAATTGAATTTATTTCTTTTTATTGGAGTAATATTCCATTGTGTACATTGACCACTACGTCTTTGTGCATTCCTCGTTTGGCGGACATTTTTGTTGCTTCCAAGTGTTGGCTGCGGTAAATATTCCTGGAGTGCAAGATTGCTAGCATGTGTCTTTTTGATTCACAACCTCTCAGGCGATAGGCAGAGCAGTGGGTATGCTTGATTGAATGGTAGCTGAAGATCTACCTTTCCAAGGCACCTCGTTTTTGTTTTCATTACTGGCTCTTACCAGGTCCCACTTTGAAGCGAGGGTACACGTTGCTCCACAACCCCTTCAGCATTTATTCTTTGCAGAAGTTTTGCTGGTGGCCATTCTGACTAGTGTGAGCTGATAGGTTTTTGTAATTTGGGTTTGCATGTCTTCAAAAATACCAAAAAATTCATCATTTTACACGCCGTTTTCTTTTCTGTTAAAAATAGAATGTGAGTACAATATATCCCTTGAAATTGTCTTCTTGGAAGGTTGCCCTCTTTTGAATTTTTGGTCGATATTCGACCCCAGGATTTTTTTGGAGGGCAGGTCTCATTACAGAACTGCAGCTCTGGTGCATATTTAGTGGCCATTAGCACTGGGTTTAAAGCTGCTGTTGTAGGAAACGGCCAAAAGGAGGCAGCATTTCTCCAGTCCCAAATCTGGTTACTAGGGCAGCACAGCCTTTCTGGAAGTCGTGCTCCCAGGTTGTAAATTAGAATGGAATGTGCCAGGAAAAACTCCCGTAAGTTTATATCCCATTATTTCTTGTTCGTCTTTTAATTTTTTTAAATCGGGGTAATGATTAGAATATTGTTTATCCTAGGTGTATACAATCTGGTTCATTTGTACATTACATATGTATGTATGTGTTTGTATATATATATAATATATATTCATGTACAGATACTCTTCCCATGTAAATTATTGCAGAGTGTTCCATTGACCTCCCTTGCTATATGGTCGGTCTTTTTGATATATGTATTTAATAGGTATTTGTACACGTATGGTAACCCTAATCTTAATTTTCCATTTCCCCCACCTATCCTTTTAGATAAGAAAAGTTTGTTTTCTAAGTCTGTGAGTTTCTTTCCTGTGAAAATACCATCATTTGTGTCAGTTGTTAGATAACGCCTATAAGTGATATCATAGTATATTTTTGCTTTCCGACTTACCTCACGTTCTGTCATTATCTCTAGGTTCATCTATGGTGCCTCAAAGAGCAGTGTTTCACTGTTTTCCATGGCTAATAATCCATTGTGTACATGGAGCACTTCTTCTTTATCCATTCATCCATTGATGGACATTTTGGTTGCTTCCGTGTCTTGGCTATTGTGAAAACTCCTGCAGTGAAGCTGTTGCAGCCTGTGCCTCCTCGACTCTGGTCTTCTGAGGTGAGAGGCTCAGCACTGGGCCTGCTGAGTGGAATGCTGGCTCAAATTCTACTTTTAAACGCAGCTCTTTTCTGTTCTCATTATTGGCTCTTACCACATTACATCTCACCAGCAGCTAGAGGGTACACGGTTCTCTAAAACCCCATCAGCATTTATTGTTTGTAGACTTTTGGCTGATGGTACTTGACTTGCGTGAGTTGAAACCTTTTTGTAGGCTAGATTTGCATGAGTCTAATAATTCCTGATGTTTAGCTTTTACCCTTTTTCCTTTTTTTTTAAATAGTGAGTAAAACTTAGCTCTTCATACTATCTCCTTGAAAAATTTGCCAGTTTTGAATTTTTTTGGCCATTCCATACCTCTGCACAGTTCTTGAGGGCAGTTGTCCTTTACAGTCCTGCGTCCTTGTGAATGTTAAGTGACCATTAGCTGTGGTTTTAAAGCCGCTCTTGCGGGAAACGGCCACAAGGCGGCAGCATTTCTACATTTCCATCTCTGGCATTTTGGGCAACAGAGCTTTCCTGGAAATCGTGTTTGTAGGCTGAAAATTAGAGTGGAATGTGCCAGGGAAAACCCCCAAGAGCTTATATCTGCTTACTTCTAGTTTGCTTTTTAAATATAATTTTTATTATTTATCAGAGCAAATTTGCGAAAAATGTGTGTGTTCTAGGTGTACAGAATCTGGCTCATTATACCTATGTATCGATCTATTCACCTTTGGATCCTTTCCCGTGTAGGTTATTACAGAGTGTTGAGTAGACCTCTCTTGGTATTCCATAGTTATTTTGTGATTATATATTTCATATATATTAGTACATGTCTGTTAACCCCCATATCCTAATTCATACATTCCTTACACCTTTCCATTTGGTTAAACATAATTTGGTTTTCTGAATCTGTGAGTGTCCTTCTCTTGGAAATTATTTCATGGGTATCACTTTTTATGTAACACCTATAAGTGATGTAAGAGGATATTTTTCGTTTGGTTTCTTTCTTACTTCAAGTTGGGTGACTATCTCTAGATCCTTCTATGGTGGTGTCAATGGCACTGTTCCATGCTTTTCCATGGCTAGTATTCCATTGTGTACATGGACGACTTCTTCTTGGTGCCTATTTCTGTTGCTGGACATTTTGGTTTCTTCCAAGTCTTGGCTCTGGTACATGTTGCTGCAGTGCAGGTTTGCCAGTCTGTGCCTTTTTGATTCAGGTCTACTCAGGTGATAGGCCCATCAATTGCCCTACCAGATCACATGGTAGCTCAATTTTTACCTTTAAACAAACCTCCATTCTCTTCTCAGTACTGGCTGTTACCAGGTTACATCCCACCAGCAGCTAGAGGGTACACAGTTCTCTAAAACCCCTTCAGCATTTATACTATGTAGCCTCTTTCTGCTGATGATCATTCTGACGACTGTGAGGTGAAAGTTTTTGTAGACTGGATTTGCATGGTTTTATTAATTCCTGATGTTAAGCATTTTCCCATGCCCTTTCTTTCATAACAGAAAAAAGAAAGAAAGAGAATACAAAATGTGCGTAAAATCTGGGTCTTGAAATTGTCGTTTTGATATATGCACATCTTTGAGATTTTTGCTCGATTTACGACCCAAGGATTTGTTTTGAGGGCAGGTGTCATTTACAGGCCTGCAATTATTTTGACTATCAAGTAACCATTAGTGCTGGGTTTAGAGCTGCTGTTGTGTGAAACGGCCACAAGGTGGCAGCAGTTCTCCTTTACCTATTCTGGTTACTAGAGCAACAGTGCCTCAAGGGAAGTCATGTTCTAGGTTCTCAATTAGAATGGAATGTGCCGGGAAAAAACCCCTTAAGTTTATATCTGACTATTTCTTGTTCGTGTTTTAAATGTAATTTTCATTTTTTATCACAGCAAGGGTGATTACAATTTTTTGCTTGTTCTAGGTGTGCAAGATGTTGTTGTTTTACATATATACATATATCTATTGTTCTTTGGATCCTTTTCCCATTGTAGGTTATGACACAATGTTGAGTAGTCTTCTCGTGGTATTCCATGGGTCTATGGTGATTTTATACTTCACCTGTGTTTGTATATCTCTGTTTAACCCGGCATCCTAATGTATCCAATCCTCACACCTTTCCATTGGTGAACCATAAGTTTGTTTAATGAATCTATGATTGCCTTTCTTTGTGGAAATATCTTCACTGGTATCAATTTTTAGGTAACACCTATAAGTGATATCATAGGATATGTGTCTTTCGCTTTCTGACTTACTACAAGTTGCGTGATTACTTCTGGACTCATCTACTGTGCTGCAAATGGCATTGTGTCATTTTTTCCTTGGCTAATATTCCATCTGTACGTGTACCATTTCTTTGTCCACTCATCTGTTGGTGGACTTATTGTTTGCTTCCATGTCTTGACTACTGTAGTACTGCTGCAATGCACATTTGCCTGCCTGTGTCTTTCCAATTCTGTCGGTTATACGTGCAGGAATGGGCCTGCTGGATCGTATGGCAGACAAACGTTTACCTTGTAAAGGCACCTCCATTCTGTTCTCATTAGTGGCTTTTACCAGGTTACGTCCCACTTAAAGTTGAGGGTATGCACTTTTCCACAACCCATTCAGCATTTATTGTTTGTAGTTTTCCTGCTTATGTTTATTCTGACTGGTGTGGGCTGATACCTCTTTGTGGTTGGATTTGCATGCATCTCATAATCCCTTGAAATTGAGCTTTCAGGCATGTCCTGTTTTTCTTCAAACTGTGAGTACAGCTTACCTCTTCAAATGGTTTTCTTGAAGTATTTGCCTGATTTGGAAATATTTTGCCCATTACCTCCCTGAAGACATTTTGAGGGCAGGTTTCATTTACAGCCCTCCAGTACTTGTGCATAGGAAGTGATCATAAGCACAGGTTTTAAAGCTGCTGTGGCAGGTAACGGCCATTGGGTGGCAGCATTTCTGCTTTCCCCACTCCGGTAACAAGGGAAACAGACCTTTCTGCCAGTGGTGTTCCTCAGTTATACATTAGAGTGGAACGTGCCCGGATAACTCCACAAATGTTGATTTTTCCTTACTTATGTTTGGTTTCCAAATTGAATTTATTTCTTTTTATTGGAGTAATATTCCATTGTGTACATTGACCACTACGTCTTTGTGCATTCCTCGTTTGGCGGACATTTTTGTTGCTTCCAAGTGTTGGCTGCGGTAAATATTCCTGGAGTGCAAGATTGCTAGCATGTGTCTTTTTGATTCACAACCTCTCAGGCGATAGGCAGAGCAGTGGGTATGCTTGATTGAATGGTAGCTGAATATCTACCTTTCCAAGGCACCTCGTTTTTGTTTTCATTACTGGCTCTTACCAGGTCCCACTTTGAAGCGAGGGTACACGTTGCTCCACAACCCCTTCAGCATTTATTCTCTGCAGAAGTTTTGCTGGTGGCCATTCTGACTAGTGTGAGCTGATAGGTTTTTGTAATTTGGGTTTGCATGTCTTCAAAAATACCAAAAAATTCATCATTTTACACGCCGTTTTCTTTTCTGTTAAAAATAGAATGTGAGTACAATATATCCCTTGAAATTGTCTTCTTGGAAGGTTGCCCTCTTTTGAATTTTTGGTCGATATTCGACCCCAGGATTTTTTTGGAGGGCAGGTCTCATTACAGAACTGCAGCTCTGGTGCATATTTAGTGGCCATTAGCACTGGGTTTAAAGCTGCTGTTGTAGGAAACGGCCAAAAGGAGGCAGCATTTCTCCAGTCCCAAATCTGGTTACTAGGGCAGCACAGCCTTTCTGGAAGTCGTGCTCCCAGGTTGTAAATTAGAATGGAATGTGCCAGGAAAAACCCCCGTAAGTTTATATCCCATTATTTCTTGTTCGTCTTTTAATTTTTTTAAATCGGGGTAATGATTAGAATATTGTTTATCCTAGGTGTATACAATCTGGTTCATTTGTACATTACATATGTATGTATGTGTTTGTATATATATATAATATATATTCATGTACAGATACTCTTCCCATGTAAATTATTGCAGAGTGTTCCATTGACCTCCCTTGCTATATGGTCGGTCTTTTTGATATATGTATTTAATAGGTATTTGTACACGTATGGTAACCCTAATCTTAATTTTCCATTTCCCCCACCTATCCTTTTAGATAAGAAAAGTTTGTTTTCTAAGTCTGTGAGTTTCTTTCCTGTGAAAATACCATCATTTGTGTCAGTTGTTAGATAACGCCTATAAGTGATATCATAGTATATCTTTTGCTTTCCGACTTACCTCACGTTCTGTCATTATCTCTAGGTTCATCTATGGTGCCTCAAAGAGCAGTGTTTCACTGTTTTCCATGGCTAATAATCCATTGTGTACATGGAGCACTTCTTCTTTATCCATTCATCCATTGATGGACATTTTGGTTGCTTCCGTGTCTTGGCTATTGTGAAAACTCCTGCAGTGAAGCTGTTGCAGCCTGTGCCTCCTCGACTCTGGTCTTCTGAGGTGAGAGGCTCAGCACTGGGCCTCCTGAGGGGAATGCTGGCTCAAATTCTACTTCTAAACGCAGCTCTTTTCTGTTCTCATTATTGGCTCTTACCACATTACATCTCACCAGCAGCTAGAGGGTACACGGTTCTCTAAAACCCCATCAGCATTTATTGTTTGTAGACTTTTGGCTGATGGTACTTGACTTGCGTGAGTTGAAACCTTTTTGTAGGCTAGATTTGCATGAGTCTAATAATTCCTGATGTTTAGCTTTTACCCTTTTTCCTTTTTTTTTAAATAGTGAGTAAAACTTAGCTCTTCCTACTATCTCCTTGAAAAATTTGCCAGTTTTGAATTTTTTTGGCCATTCCATACTTCTGCACAGTTCTTGAGGGCAGTTGTCCTTTACAGTCCTGCGTCCTTGTGAATGTTAAGTGACCATTAGCTGTGGTTTTAAAGCCGCTCTTGTGGGAAACGGCCACAAGGCGGCAGCATTTCTACATTTCCATCTCTGGCATTTTGGGCAACAGAGCTTTCCTGGAAATCGCGTTTGTAGGCTGAAAATTAGAGTGGAATGTGCCAGGGAAAACCCCCAAGAGCTTATATCTGCTTACTTCTAGTTTGCTTTTTAAATATAATTTTTATTATTTATCAGAGCAAATTTGCGAAAAATGTGTGTGTTCTAGGTGTACAGAATCTGGCTCATTATACCTATGTATCGATCTATTCACCTTTGGATCCTTTCCCGTGTAGGTTATTACAGAGTGTTGAGTAGACCTCTCTTGGTATTCCATAGCTATTTTGTGATTATATATTTCATATATATTAGTACATGTCTGTTAACCCCCATATCCTAATTCATACATTCCTTACACCTTTCCATTTGGTTAAACATAATTTGGTTTTCTGAATCTGTGAGTGTCCTTCTCTTGGAAATTATTTCATGGGTATCACTTTTTATGTAACACCTATAAGTGATGTAAGAGGATATTTTTCGTTTGGTTTCTTTCTTACTTCAAGTTGGGTGGCTATCTCTAGATCCTTCTATGGTGGTGTCAATGGCACTGTTCCATGCTTTTCCATGGCTAGTATTCCATTGTGTACATGGACGACTTCTTCTTGGTGCCTATTTCTGTTGCTGGACATTTTGGTTTCTTCCAGGTCTTGGCTCTGGTACATGTTGCTGCAGTGCAGGTTTGCCAGTCTGTGCCTTTTTGATTCAGGTCTACTCAGGTGATAGGCCCATCAATTGCCCTACCAGATCACATGGTAGCTCAATTTTTACCTTTAAACAAACCTCCATTCTCTTCTCAGTACTGGCTGTTACCAGGTTACATCCCACCAGCAGCTAGAGGGTACACAGTTCTCTAAAACCCCTTCAGCATTTATACTATGTAGCCTCTTTCTGCTGATGATCATTCTGACGACTGTGAGGTGAAAGTTTTTGTAGACTGGATTTGCATGGTTTTATTAATTCCTGATGTTAAGCATTTTCCCATGCCCTTTCTTTCATAACAGAAAAAAGAAAGAAAGAGAATACAAAATGTGCGTAAAATCTGGGTCTTGAAATTGTCGTTTTGATATATGCACATCTTTGAGATTTTTGCTCGATTTACGACCCAAGGATTTGTTTTGAGGGCAGGTGTCATTTACAGGCCTGCAATTATTTTGACTATCAAGTAACCATTAGTGCTGGGTTTAGAGCTGCTGTTGTGTGAAACGGCCACAAGGTGGCAGCAGTTCTCCTTTACCTATTCTGGTTACTAGAGCAACAGTGCCTCAAGGGAAGTCATGTTCTAGGTTCTCAATTAGAATGGAATGTGCCGGGAAAAAACCCCTTAAGTTTATATCTGACTACTTCTTGTTCGTGTTTTAAATGTAATTTTCATTTTTTATCACAGCAAGGGTGATTACAATTTTTTGCTTGTTCTAGGTGTGCAAGATGTTGTTGTTTTACATATATACATATATCTATTGTTCTTTGGATCGTTTTCCCATTGTAGGTTATGACACAATGTTGAGTAGTCTTCTCGTGGTATTCCATGGGTCTATGGTGATTTTATACTTCACCTGTGTTTGTATATCTCTGTTTAACCCGGCATCCTAATGTATCCAATCCTCACACCTTTCCATTGGTGAACCATAAGTTTGTTTAATGAATCTATGATTGCCTTTCTTTGTGGAAATATCTTCACTGGTATCAATTTTTAGGTAACACCTATAAGTGATATCATAGGATATGTGTCTTTCGCTTTCTGACTTACTACAAGTTGCGTGATTACTTCTGGACTCATCTACTGTGCTGCAAATGGCATTGTGTCATTTTTTCCTTGGCTAATATTCCATCTGTACGTGTACCATTTCTTTGTCCACTCATCTGTTGGTGGACTTATTGTTTGCTTCCATGTCTTGGCTACTGTAGTACTGCTGCAATGCACATTTGCCTGCCTGTGTCTTTCCAATTCTGTCGGTTATACGTGCAGGAATGGGCCTGCTGGATCGTATGGCAGACAAACGTTTACCTTGTAAAGGCACCTCCATTCTGTTCTCATTAGTGGCTTTTACCAGGTTACGTCCCACTTAAAGATGAGGGTATGCACTTTTCCACAACCCATTCAGCATTTATTGTTTGTAGTTTTCCTGCTTATGTTTATTCTGACTGGTGTGAGCTGATACCTCTTTGTGGTTGGATTTGCACGCATCTCATAATCCCTTGAAATTGAGCTTTCAGGCATGTCCTGTTTTTCTTCAAACTGTGAGTACAGCTTACCTCTTCAAATGGTTTTCTTGAAGTATTTGCCTGATTTGGAAATATTTTGCCCATTACCTCCCTGGAGACATTTTGAGAGCAGGTTTCATTTACAGCCCTCCAGTACTTGTGCATAGGAAGTGATCATAAGCACAGGTTTTAAAGCTGCTGTGGCAGGTAACGGCCATTGGGTGGCAGCATTTCTGCTTTCCCCACTCTGGTAACAAGGGAAACAGACCTTTCTGCCAGTGGTGTTCCTCGGTTATACATTAGAGTGGAACGTGCCCGGATAACTCCACAAATGTTGATTTTTCCTTACTTATGTTTGGTTTCCAAATTGAATTTATTTCTTTTTATTGGAGTAATATTCCATTGTGTACATTGACCACTACGTCTTTGTGCATTCCTCGTTTGGCGGACATTTTTGTTGCTTCCAAGTGTTGGCTGCGGTAAATATTCCTGGAGTGCAAGATTGCTAGCATGTGTCTTTTTGATTCACAACCTCTCCGGCGATAGGCAGAGCAGGGGTATGATTGATTGAATGGTAGCTCAATATCTACCTTTCCAAGGCACCTTGTTTTTGTTTTCATTACTGGCTCTTACCAGGTCCCACTTTGAAGCGAGGGTACACGTTGCTCCACAACCCCTTCAGCATTTATTCTTTGCAGAAGTTTTGCTGGTGGCCATTCTGACTAGTGTGAGCTGATAGGTTTTTGTAATTTGGGTTTGCATGTCTTCAAAAATACCAAAAAATTCATCATTTTACACGCCGTTTTCTTTTCTGTTAAAAATAGAATGTGAGTACAATATATCCCTTGAAATTGTCTTTTTGGAAGGTTGCCCTCTTTTGAATTTTTGGTCGATATTCGACCCCAGGATTTTTTTGGAGGGCAGGTCTCATTACAGAACTGCAGCTCTGGTGCATATTTAGTGGCCATTAGCACTGGGTTTAAAGCTGCTGTTGTAGGAAACGGCCAAAAGGAGGCAGCATTTCTCCAGTCCCAAATCTGGTTACTAGGGCAGCACAGCCTTTCTGGAAGTCGTGCTCCCAGGTTGTAAATTAGAATGGAATGTGCCAGGAAAAACCCCCGTAAGTTTATATCCCATTATTTCTTGTTCGTCTTTTAATTTTTTTTAATTGTGGTAATGATTAGAATATTGTTTATCCTAGGTGTATACAATCTGGTTCATTTGTACATTACATATGTATGTATGTATGTGTATATATGTATATATATATAATATATATATTCATGTACAGATACTCTTCCCATGTAAATTATTGCAGAGTGTTCCATTGACCTCCCTTGCTATATGGTCGGTCTTTTTGATATATGTATTTAATAGGTATTTGTACACGTATGGTAACCCTAATCTTAATTTTCCATTTCCCCCACCTATCCTTTTAGATAAGAAAAGTTTGTTTTCTAAGTCTGTGAGTTTCTTTCCTGTGAAAATACCATCATTTGTGTCAGTTGTTAGATAACGCCTATAAGTGATATCATAGTATATCTTTTGCTTTCCGACTTACCTCACGTTCTGTCATTATCTCTAGGTTCATCTATGGTGCCTCAAAGAGCAGTGTTTCACTGTTTTCCATGGCTAATAATCCATTGTGTACATGGAGCACTTCTTCTTTATCCATTCATCCATTGATGGACATTTTGGTTGCTTCCGTGTCTTGGCTATTGTGAAAACTCCTGCAGTGAAGCTGTTGCAGCCTGTGCCTCCTCGACTCTGGTCTTCTGAGGTGAGAGGCTCAGCACTGGGCCTGCTGAGTGGAATGCTGGCTCAAATTCTACTTTTAAACGCAGCTCTTTTCTGTTCTCATTATTGGCTCTTACCACATTACATCTCACCAGCAGCTAGAGGGTACATGGTTCTCTAAAACCCCATCAGCATTTATTGTTTGTAGACTTTTGGCTGATGGTACTTGACTTGCGTGAGTTGAAACCTTTTTGTAGGCTAGATTTGCATGAGTCTAATAATTCCTGATGTTTAGCTTTTACCCTTTTTCCTTTTTTTTTAAATAGTGAGTAAAACTTAGCTCTTCCTACTATCTCCTTGAAAAATTTGCCAGTTTTGAATTTTTTTGGCCATTCCATACCTCTGCACAGTTCTTGAGGGCAGTTGTCCTTTACAGTCCTGCGTCCTTGTGAATGTTAAGTGACCATTAGCTGTGGTTTTAAAGCCGCTCTTGTGGGAAACGGCCACAAGGCGGCAGCATTTCTACATTTCCATCTCTGACATTTTGGGCAACAGAGCTTTCCTGGAAATCGCGTTTGTAGGCTGAAAATTAGAGTGGAATGTGCCAGGGAAAACCCCCAAGAGCTTATATCTGCTTACTTCTAGTTTGCTTTTTAAATATAATTTTTATTATTTATCAGAGCAAATTTGCGAAAAATGTGTGTGTTCTAGGTGTACAGAATCTGGCTCATTATACCTATGTATCGATCTATTCACCTTTGGATCCTTTCCCGTGTAGGTTATTACAGAGTGTTGAGTAGACCTCTCTTGGTATTCCATAGCTATTTTGTGATTATATATTTCATATATATTAGTACATGTCTGTTAACCCCCATATCCTAATTCATACATTCCTTACACCTTTCCATTTGGTTAAACATAATTTGGTTTTCTGAATCTGTGAGTGTCCTTCTCTTGGAAATTATTTCATGGGTATCACTTTTTATGTAACACCTATAAGTGATGTAAGAGGATATTTTTCGTTTGGTTTCTTTCTTACTTCAAGTTGGGTGGCTATCTCTAGATCCTTCTATGGTGGTGTCAATGGCACTGTTCCATGCTTTTCCATGGCTAGTATTCCATTGTGTACATGGACGACTTCTTCTTGGTGCCTATTTCTGTTGCTGGACATTTTGGTTTCTTCCAGGTCTTGGCTCTGGTACATGTTGCTGCAGTGCAGGTTTGCCAGTCTGTGCCTTTTTGATTCAGGTCTACTCAGGTGATAGGCCCATCAATTGCCCTACCAGATCACATGGTAGCTCAATTTTTACCTTTAAACAAACCTCCATTCTCTTCTCAGTACTGGCTGTTACCAGGTTACATCCCACCAGCAGCTAGAGGGTACACAGTTCTCTAAAACCCCTTCAGCATTTATACTATGTAGCCTCTTTCTGCTGATGATCATTCTGACGACTGTGAGGTGAAAGTTTTTGTAGACTGGATTTGCATGGTTTTATTAATTCCTGATGTTAAGCATTTTCCCATGCCCTTTCTTTCATAACAGAAAAAAGAAAGAAAGAGAATACAAAATGTGCGTAAAATCTGGGTCTTGAAATTGTCGTTTTGATATATGCACATCTTTGAGATTTTTGCTCGATTTACGACCCAAGGATTTGTTTTGAGGGCAGGTGTCATTTACAGGCCTGCAATTATTTTGACTATCAAGTAACCATTAGTGCTGGGTTTAGAGCTGCTGTTGTGTGAAACGGCCACAAGGTGGCAGCAGTTCTCCTTTACCTATTCTGGTTACTAGAGCAACAGTGCCTCAAGGGAAGTCATGTTCTAGGTTCTCAATTAGAATGGAATGTGCCGGGAAAAAACCCCTTAAGTTTATATCTGACTACTTCTTGTTCGTGTTTTAAATGTAATTTTCATTTTTTATCACAGCAAGGGTGATTACAATTTTTTGCTTGTTCTAGGTGTGCAAGATGTTGTTGTTTTACATATATACATATATCTATTGTTCTTTGGATCGTTTTCCCATTGTAGGTTATGACACAATGTTGAGTAGTCTTCTCGTGGTATTCCATGGGTCTATGGTGATTTTATACTTCACCTGTGTTTGTATATCTCTGTTTAACCCGGCATCCTAATGTATCCAATCCTCACACCTTTCCATTGGTGAACCATAAGTTTGTTTAATGAATCTATGATTGCCTTTCTTTGTGGAAATATCTTCACTGGTATCAATTTTTAGGTAACACCTATAAGTGATATCATAGGATATGTGTCTTTCGCTTTCTGACTTACTACAAGTTGCGTGATTACTTCTGGACTCATCTACTGTGCTGCAAATGGCATTGTGTCATTTTTTCCTTGGCTAATATTCCATCTGTACGTGTACCATTTCTTTGTCCACTCATCTGTTGGTGGACTTATTGTTTGCTTCCATGTCTTGGCTACTGTAGTACTGCTGCAATGCACATTTGCCTGCCTGTGTCTTTCCAATTCTGTCGGTTATACGTGCAGGAATGGGCCTGCTGGATCGTATGGCAGACAAACGTTTACCTTGTAAAGGCACCTCCATTCTGTTCTCATTAGTGGCTTTTACCAGGTTACGTCCCACTTAAAGATGAGGGTATGCACTTTTCCACAACCCATTCAGCATTTATTGTTTGTAGTTTTCCTGCTTATGTTTATTCTGACTGGTGTGAGCTGATACCTCTTTGTGGTTGGATTTGCACGCATCTCATAATCCCTTGAAATTGAGCTTTCAGGCATGTCCTGTTTTTCTTCAAACTGTGAGTACAGCTTACCTCTTCAAATGGTTTTCTTGAAGTATTTGCCTGATTTGGAAATATTTTGCCCATTACCTCCCTGGAGACATTTTGAGAGCAGGTTTCATTTACAGCCCTCCAGTACTTGTGCATAGGAAGTGATCATAAGCACAGGTTTTAAAGCTGCTGTGGCAGGTAACGGCCATTGGGTGGCAGCATTTCTGCTTTCCCCACTCTGGTAACAAGGGAAACAGACCTTTCTGCCAGTGGTGTTCCTCGGTTATACATTAGAGTGGAACGTGCCCGGATAACTCCACAAATGTTGATTTTTCCTTACTTATGTTTGGTTTCCAAATTGAATTTATTTCTTTTTATTGGAGTAATATTCCATTGTGTACATTGACCACTACGTCTTTGTGCATTCCTCGTTTGGCGGACATTTTTGTTGCTTCCAAGTGTTGGCTGCGGTAAATATTCCTGGAGTGCAAGATTGCTAGCATGTGTCTTTTTGATTCACAACCTCTCCGGCGATAGGCAGAGCAGGGGTATGATTGATTGAATGGTAGCTCAATATCTACCTTTCCAAGGCACCTTGTTTTTGTTTTCATTACTGGCTCTTACCAGGTCCCACTTTGAAGCGAGGGTACACGTTGCTCCACAACCCCTTCAGCATTTATTCTTTGCAGAAGTTTTGCTGGTGGCCATTCTGACTAGTGTGAGCTGATAGGTTTTTGTAATTTGGGTTTGCATGTCTTCAAAAATACCAAAAAATTCATCATTTTACACGCCGTTTTCTTTTCTGTTAAAAATAGAATGTGAGTACAATATATCCCTTGAAATTGTCTTTTTGGAAGGTTGCCCTCTTTTGAATTTTTGGTCGATATTCGACCCCAGGATTTTTTTGGAGGGCAGGTCTCATTACAGAACTGCAGCTCTGGTGCATATTTAGTGGCCATTAGCACTGGGTTTAAAGCTGCTGTTGTAGGAAACGGCCAAAAGGAGGCAGCATTTCTCCAGTCCCAAATCTGGTTACTAGGGCAGCACAGCCTTTCTGGAAGTCGTGCTCCCAGGTTGTAAATTAGAATGGAATGTGCCAGGAAAAACCCCCGTAAGTTTATATCCCATTATTTCTTGTTCGTCTTTTAATTTTTTTTAATTGTGGTAATGATTAGAATATTGTTTATCCTAGGTGTATACAATCTGGTTCATTTGTACATTACATATGTATGTATGTATGTGTATATATGTATATATATATAATATATATATTCATGTACAGATACTCTTCCCATGTAAATTATTGCAGAGTGTTCCATTGACCTCCCTTGCTATATGGTCGGTCTTTTTGATATATGTATTTAATAGGTATTTGTACACGTATGGTAACCCTAATCTTAATTTTCCATTTCCCCCACCTATCCTTTTAGATAAGAAAAGTTTGTTTTCTAAGTCTGTGAGTTTCTTTCCTGTGAAAATACCATCATTTGTGTCAGTTGTTAGATAACGCCTATAAGTGATATCATAGTATATCTTTTGCTTTCCGACTTACCTCACGTTCTGTCATTATCTCTAGGTTCATCTATGGTGCCTCAAAGAGCAGTGTTTCACTGTTTTCCATGGCTAATAATCCATTGTGTACATGGAGCACTTCTTCTTTATCCATTCATCCATTGATGGACATTTTGGTTGCTTCCGTGTCTTGGCTATTGTGAAAACTCCTGCAGTGAAGCTGTTGCAGCCTGTGCCTCCTCGACTCTGGTCTTCTGAGGTGAGAGGCTCAGCACTGGGCCTGCTGAGTGGAATGCTGGCTCAAATTCTACTTTTAAACGCAGCTCTTTTCTGTTCTCATTATTGGCTCTTACCACATTACATCTCACCAGCAGCTAGAGGGTACACGGTTCTCTAAAACCCCATCAGCATTTATTGTTTGTAGACTTTTGGCTGATGGTACTTGACTTGCGTGAGTTGAAACCTTTTTGTAGGCTAGATTTGCATGAGTCTAATAATTCCTGATGTTTAGCTTTTACCCTTTTTCCTTTTTTTTTAAATAGTGAGTAAAACTTAGCTCTTCCTACTATCTCCTTGAAAAATTTGCCAGTTTTGAATTTTTTTGGCCATTCCATACCTCTGCACAGTTCTTGAGGGCAGTTGTCCTTTACAGTCCTGCGTCCTTGTGAATGTTAAGTGACCATTAGCTGTGGTTTTAAAGCCGCTCTTGTGGGAAACGGCCACAAGGCGGCAGCATTTCTACATTTCCATCTCTGACATTTTGGGCAACAGAGCTTTCCTGGAAATCGCGTTTGTAGGCTGAAAATTAGAGTGGAATGTGCCAGGGAAAACCCCCAAGAGCTTATATCTGCTTACTTCTAGTTTGCTTTTTAAATATAATTTTTATTATTTATCAGAGCAAATTTGCGAAAAATGTGTGTGTTCTAGGTGTACAGAATCTGGCTCATTATACCTATGTATCGATCTATTCACCTTTGGATCCTTTCCCGTGTAGGTTATTACAGAGTGTTGAGTAGACCTCTCTTGGTATTCCATAGCTATTTTGTGATTATATATTTCATATATATTAGTACATGTCTGTTAACCCCCATATCCTAATTCATACATTCCTTACACCTTTCCATTTGGTTAAACATAATTTGGTTTTCTGAATCTGTGAGTGTCCTTCTCTTGGAAATTATTTCATGGGTATCACTTTTTATGTAACACCTATAAGTGATGTAAGAGGATATTTTTCGTTTGGTTTCTTTCTTACTTCAAGTTGGGTGGCTATCTCTAGATCCTTCTATGGTGGTGTCAATGGCACTGTTCCATGCTTTTCCATGGCTAGTATTCCATTGTGTACATGGACGACTTCTTCTTGGTGCCTATTTCTGTTGCTGGACATTTTGGTTTCTTCCAGGTCTTGGCTCTGGTACATGTTGCTGCAGTGCAGGTTTGCCAGTCTGTGCCTTTTTGATTCAGGTCTACTCAGGTGATAGGCCCATCAATTGCCCTACCAGATCACATGGTAGCTCAATTTTTACCTTTAAACAAACCTCCATTCTCTTCTCAGTACTGGCTGTTACCAGGTTACATCCCACCAGCAGCTAGAGGGTACACAGTTCTCTAAAACCCCTTCAGCATTTATACTATGTAGCCTCTTTCTGCTGATGATCATTCTGACGACTGTGAGGTGAAAGTTTTTGTAGACTGGATTTGCATGGTTTTATTAATTCCTGATGTTAAGCATTTTCCCATGCCCTTTCTTTCATAACAGAAAAAAGAAAGAAAGAGAATACAAAATGTGCGTAAAATCTGGGTCTTGAAATTGTCGTTTTGATATATGCACATCTTTGAGATTTTTGCTCGATTTACGACCCAAGGATTTGTTTTGAGGGCAGGTGTCATTTACAGGCCTGCAATTATTTTGACTATCAAGTAACCATTAGTGCTGGGTTTAGAGCTGCTGTTGTGTGAAACGGCCACAAGGTGGCAGCAGTTCTCCTTTACCTATTCTGGTTACTAGAGCAACAGTGCCTCAAGGGAAGTCATGTTCTAGGTTCTCAATTAGAATGGAATGTGCCGGGAAAAAACCCCTTAAGTTTATATCTGACTACTTCTTGTTCGTGTTTTAAATGTAATTTTCATTTTTTATCACAGCAAGAGTGATTACAATTTTTTGCTTGTTCTAGGTGTGCAAGATGTTGTTGTTTTACATATATACATATATCTATTGTTCTTTGGATCGTTTTCCCATTGTAGGTTATGACACAATGTTGAGTAGTCTTCTCGTGGTATTCCATGGGTCTATGGTGATTTTATACTTCACCTGTGTTTGTATATCTCTGTTTAACCCGGCATCCTAATGTATCCAATCCTCACACCTTTCCATTGGTGAACCATAAGTTTGTTTAATGAATCTATGATTGCCTTTCTTTGTGGAAATATCTTCACTGGTATCAATTTTTAGGTAACACCTATAAGTGATATCATAGGATATGTGTCTTTCGCTTTCTGACTTACTACAAGTTGCGTGATTACTTCTGGACTCATCTACTGTGCTGCAAATGGCATTGTGTCATTTTTTCCTTGGCTAATATTCCATCTGTACGTGTACCATTTCTTTGTCCACTCATCTGTTGGTGGACTTATTGTTTGCTTCCATGTCTTGGCTACTGTAGTACTGCTGCAATGCACATTTGCCTGCCTGTGTCTTTCCAATTCTGTCGGTTATACGTGCAGGAATGGGCCTGCTGGATCGTATGGCAGACAAACGTTTACCTTGTAAAGGCACCTCCATTCTGTTCTCATTAGTGGCTTTTACCAGGTTACGTCCCACTTAAAGATGAGGGTATGCACTTTTCCACAACCCATTCAGCATTTATTGTTTGTAGTTTTCCTGCTTATGTTTATTCTGACTGGTGTGAGCTGATACCTCTTTGTGGTTGGATTTGCACGCATCTCATAATCCCTTGAAATTGAGCTTTCAGGCATGTCCTGTTTTTCTTCAAACTGTGAGTACAGCTTACCTCTTCAAATGGTTTTCTTGAAGTATTTGCCTGATTTGGAAATATTTTGCCCATTACCTCCCTGGAGACATTTTGAGAGCAGGTTTCATTTACAGCCCTCCAGTACTTGTGCATAGGAAGTGATCATAAGCACAGGTTTTAAAGCTGCTGTGGCAGGTAACGGCCATTGGGTGGCAGCATTTCTGCTTTCCCCACTCTGGTAACAAGGGAAACAGACCTTTCTGCCAGTGGTGTTCCTCGGTTATACATTAGAGTGGAACGTGCCCGGATAACTCCACAAATGTTGATTTTTCCTTACTTATGTTTGGTTTCCAAATTGAATTTATTTCTTTTTATTGGAGTAATATTCCATTGTGTACATTGACCACTACGTCTTTGTGCATTCCTCGTTTGGCGGACATTTTTGTTGCTTCCAAGTGTTGGCTGCGGTAAATATTCCTGGAGTGCAAGATTGCTAGCATGTGTCTTTTTGATTCACAACCTCTCCGGCGATAGGCAGAGCAGGGGTATGATTGATTGAATGGTAGCTCAATATCTACCTTTCCAAGGCACCTTGTTTTTGTTTTCATTACTGGCTCTTACCAGGTCCCACTTTGAAGCGAGGGTACACGTTGCTCCACAACCCCTTCAGCATTTATTCTTTGCAGAAGTTTTGCTGGTGGCCATTCTGACTAGTGTGAGCTGATAGGTTTTTGTAATTTGGGTTTGCATGTCTTCAAAAATACCAAAAAATTCATCATTTTACACGCCGTTTTCTTTTCTGTTAAAAATAGAATGTGAGTACAATATATCCCTTGAAATTGTCTTTTTGGAAGGTTGCCCTCTTTTGAATTTTTGGTCGATATTCGACCCCAGGATTTTTTTGGAGGGCAGGTCTCATTACAGAACTGCAGCTCTGGTGCATATTTAGTGGCCATTAGCACTGGGTTTAAAGCTGCTGTTGTAGGAAACGGCCAAAAGGAGGCAGCATTTCTCCAGTCCCAAATCTGGTTACTAGGGCAGCACAGCCTTTCTGGAAGTCGTGCTCCCAGGTTGTAAATTAGAATGGAATGTGCCAGGAAAAACCCCCGTAAGTTTATATCCCATTATTTCTTGTTCGTCTTTTAATTTTTTTTAATTGTGGTAATGATTAGAATATTGTTTATCCTAGGTGTATACAATCTGGTTCATTTGTACATTACATATGTATGTATGTATGTGTATATATGTATATATATATAATATATATATTCATGTACAGATACTCTTCCCATGTAAATTATTGCAGAGTGTTCCATTGACCTCCCTTGCTATATGGTCGGTCTTTTTGATATATGTATTTAATAGGTATTTGTACACGTATGGTAACCCTAATCTTAATTTTCCATTTCCCCCACCTATCCTTTTAGATAAGAAAAGTTTGTTTTCTAAGTCTGTGAGTTTCTTTCCTGTGAAAATACCATCATTTGTGTCAGTTGTTAGATAACGCCTATAAGTGATATCATAGTATATCTTTTGCTTTCCGACTTACCTCACGTTCTGTCATTATCTCTAGGTTCATCTATGGTGCCTCAAAGAGCAGTGTTTCACTGTTTTCCATGGCTAATAATCCATTGTGTACATGGAGCACTTCTTCTTTATCCATTCATCCATTGATGGACATTTTGGTTGCTTCCGTGTCTTGGCTATTGTGAAAACTCCTGCAGTGAAGCTGTTGCAGCCTGTGCCTCCTCGACTCTGGTCTTCTGAGGTGAGAGGCTCAGCACTGGGCCTGCTGAGTGGAATGCTGGCTCAAATTCTACTTTTAAACGCAGCTCTTTTCTGTTCTCATTATTGGCTCTTACCACATTACATCTCACCAGCAGCTAGAGGGTACACGGTTCTCTAAAACCCCATCAGCATTTATTGTTTGTAGACTTTTGGCTGATGGTACTTGACTTGCGTGAGTTGAAACCTTTTTGTAGGCTAGATTTGCATGAGTCTAATAATTCCTGATGTTTAGCTTTTACCCTTTTTCCTTTTTTTTTAAATAGTGAGTAAAACTTAGCTC
Organism: Pseudorca crassidens; assembly: GCF_039906515.1. Lineage (NCBI taxonomy): Eukaryota > Metazoa > Chordata > Mammalia > Artiodactyla > Delphinidae > Pseudorca > Pseudorca crassidens. The sequence continues at coordinate 2,447,037 of NC_090316.1, read as the reverse complement.
TTCCTACTATCTCCTTGAAAAATTTGCCAGTTTTGAATTTTTTTGGCCATTCCATACCTCTGCACAGTTCTTGAGGGCAGTTGTCCTTTACAGTCCTGCGTCCTTGTGAATGTTAAGTGACCATTAGCTGTGGTTTTAAAGCCGCTCTTGTGGGAAACGGCCACAAGGTGGCAGCATTTCTACATTTCCATCTCTGGCATTTTGGGCAACAGAGCTTTCCTGGAAATCGTGTTTGTAGGCTGAAAATTAGAGTGGAATGTGCCAGGGAAAACCCCCAAGAGCTTATATCTGCTTACTTCTAGTTTGCTTTTTAAATATAATTTTTATTATTTATCAGAGCAAATTTGCGAAAAATGTGTGTGTTCTAGGTGTACAGAATCTGGCTCATTATACCTATGTATCGATCTATTCACCTTTGGATCCTTTCCCGTGTAGGTTATTACAGAGTGTTGAGTAGACCTCTCTTGGTATTCCATAGCTATTTTGTGATTATATATTTCATATATATTAGTACATGTCTGTTAACCCCCATATCCTAATTCATACATTCCTTACACCTTTCCATTTGGTTAAACATAATTTGGTTTTCTGAATCTGTGAGTGTCCTTCTCTTGGAAATTATTTCATGGGTATCACTTTTTATGTAACACCTATAAGTGATGTAAGAGGATATTTTTCTTTTGGTTTCTTTCTTACTTCAAGTTGGGTGACTATCTCTAGATCCTTCTATGGTGGTGTCAATGGCACTGTTCCATGCTTTTCCATGGCTAGTATTCCATTGTGTACATGGACGACTTCTTCTTGGTGCCTATTTCTGTTGCTGGACAATGTTTTGAAGAAACATTGGTTTCTTCCAGGTCTTGGCTCTGGTACATGTTGCTGCAGTGCAGGTTTGCCAGTCTGTGCCTTTTTGATTCAGGTCTACTCAGGTGATAGGCCCATCAATTGCCCTACCAGATCACATGGTAGTTCAATTTTTACCTTTAAACAAACCTCCATTCTCTTCTCAGTACTGGCTGTTACCAGGTTACATCCCACCAGCAGCTAGAGGGTACACAGTTCTCTAAAACCCCTTCAGCATTTATACTATGTAGCCTCTTTCTGCTGATGATCATTCTGACGACTGTGAGGTGAAAGTTTTTGTAGACTGGATTTGCATGGTTTTATTAATTCCTGATGTTAAGCATTTTCCCATGCCCTTTCTTTCATAACAGAAAAAAGAAAGAAAGAGAATACAAAATGTGCGTAAAATCTGGGTCTTGAAATTGTCGTTTTGATATATGCACATCTTTGAGATTTTTGCTCGATTTACGACCCAAGGATTTGTTTTGAGGGCAGGTGTCATTTACAGGCCTGCAATTATTTTGACTATCAAGTAACCATTAGTGCTGGGTTTAGAGCTGCTGTTGTGTGAAACGGCCACAAGGTGGCAGCAGTTCTCCTTTACCTATTCTGGTTACTAGAGCAACAGTGCCTCAAGGGAAGTCATGTTCTAGGTTCTCAATTAGAATGGAATGTGCCGGGAAAAAACCCCTTAAGTTTATATCTGACTATTTCTTGTTCGTGTTTTAAATGTAATTTTCATTTTTTATCACAGCAAGGGTGATTACAATTTTTTGCTTGTTCTAGGTGTGCAAGATGTTGTTGTTTTACATATATACATATATCTATTGTTCTTTGGATCCTTTTCCCATTGTAGGTTATGACACAATGTTGAGTAGTCTTCTCGTGGTATTCCGTGGGTCTATGGTGATTTTATACTTCACCTGTGTTTGTATATCTCTGTTTAACCCGGCATCCTAATGTATCCAATCCTCACACCTTTCCATTGGTGAACCATAAGTTTGTTTAATGAATCTATGATTGCTTTTCTTTGTGGAAATATCTTCACTGGTATCAATTTTTAGGTAACACCTATAAGTGATATCATAGGATATGTGTCTTTCGCTTTCTGACTTACTACAAGTTGCGTGATTACTTCTGGACTCATCTACTGTGCTGCAAATGGCATTGTGTCATTTTTTCCTTGGCTAATATTCCATCTGTACGTGTACCATTTCTTTGTCCACTCATCTGTTGGTGGACTTATTGTTTGCTTCCATGTCTTGGCTACTGTAGTACTGCTGCAATGCACATTTGCCTGCCTGTGTCTTTCCAATTCTGTCGGTTATACGTGCAGGAATGGGCCTGCTGGATCGTATGGCAGACAAACGTTTACCTTGTAAAGGCACCTCCATTCTGTTCTCATTAGTGGCTTTTACCAGGTTACGTCCCACTTAAAGATGAGGGTATGCACTTTTCCACAACCCATTCAGCATTTATTGTTTGTAGTTTTCCTGCTTATGTTTATTCTGACTGGTGTGAGCTGATACCTCTTTGTGGTTGGATTTGCATGCATCTCATAATCCCTTGAAATTGAGCTTTCAGGCATGTCCTGTTTTTCTTCAAACTGTGAGTACAGCTTACCTCTTCAAATGGTTTTCTTGAAGTATTTGCCTGATTTGGAAATATTTTGCCCATTACCTCCCTGGAGACATTTTGAGGGCAGGTTTCATTTACAGCCCTCCAGTACTTGTGCATAGGAAGTGATCATAAGCACAGGTTTTAAAGCTGCTGTGGCAGGTAACGGCCATTGGGTGGCAGCATTTCTGCTTTCCCCACTCTGGTAACAAGGGAAACAGACCTTTCTGCCAGTGGTGTTCCTCAGTTATACATTAGAGTGGAACGTGCCCGGATAACTCCACAAATGTTGATTTTTCCTTACTTATGTTTGGTTTCCAAATTGAATTTATTTCTTTTTATTGGAGTAATATTCCATTGTGTACATTGACCACTACGTCTTTGTGCATTCCTCGTTTGGCGGACATTTTTGTTGCTTCCAAGTGTTGGCTGCGGTAAATATTCCTGGAGTGCAAGATTGCTAGCATGTGTCTTTTTGATTCACAACCTCTCAGGCGATAGGCAGAGCAGTGGGTATGCTTGATTGAATGGTAGCTCAATATCTACCTTTCCAAGGCACCTCGTTTTTGTTTTCATTACTGGCTCTTACCAGGTCCCACTTTGAAGCGAGGGTACACATTGTTCCACAACCCCTTCAGCATTTATTCTTTGCAGAAGTTTTGCTGGTGGCCATTCTGACTAGTGTCAGCTGATAGGTTTTTGTAATTTGGGTTTGCATGTCTTCAAAAATACCAAAAAATTCATCATTTTACACGCCGTTTTCTTTTCTGTTAAAAATAGAATGTGAGTACAATATATCCCTTGAAATTGTCTTTTTGGAAGGTTGCCCTCTTTTGAATTTTTGGTCGATATTCGACCCCAGGATTTTTTTGGAGGGCAGGTCTCATTACAGAACTGCAGCTCTGGTGCATATTTAGTGGCCATTAGCACTGGGTTTAAAGCTGCTGTTGTAGGAAACGGCCAAAAGGAGGCAGCATTTCTCCAGTCCCAAATCTGGTTACTAGGGCAGCACAGCCTTTCTGGAAGTCGTGCTCCCAGGTTGTAAATTAGAATGGAATGTGCCAGGAAAAACCCCCGTAAGTTTATATCCCATTATTTCTTGTTCGTCTTTTAATTTTTTTTAATTGTGGTAATGATTAGAATATTGTTTATCCTAGGTGTATACAATCTGGTTCATTTGTACATTACATATGTATGTATGTATGTGTATATATGTATATATATATAATATATATATTCATGTACAGATACTCTTCCCATGTAAATTATTGCAGAGTGTTCCATTGACCTCCCTTGCTATATGGTCGGTCTTTTTGATATATGTATTTAATAGGTATTTGTACACGTATGGTAACCCTAATCTTAATTTTCCATTTCCCCCACCTATCCTTTTAGATAAGAAAAGTTTGTTTTCTAAGTCTGTGAGTTTCTTTCCTGTGAAAATACCATCATTTGTGTCAGTTGTTAGATAACGCCTATAAGTGATATCATAGTATATCTTTTGCTTTCCGACTTACCTCACGTTCTGTCATTATCTCTAGGTTCATCTATGGTGCCTCAAAGAGCAGTGTTTCACTGTTTTCCATGGCTAATAATCCATTGTGTACATGGAGCACTTCTTCTTTATCCATTCATCCATTGATGGACATTTTGGTTGCTTCCGTGTCTTGGCTATTGTGAAAACTCCTGCAGTGAAGCTGTTGCAGCCTGTGCCTCCTCGACTCTGGTCTTCTGAGGTGAGAGGCTCAGCACTGGGCCTGCTGAGTGGAATGCTGGCTCAAATTCTACTTTTAAACGCAGCTCTTTTCTGTTCTCATTATTGGCTCTTACCACATTACATCTCACCAGCAGCTAGAGGGTACACGGTTCTCTAAAACCCCATCAGCATTTATTGTTTGTAGACTTTTGGCTGATGGTACTTGACTTGCGTGAGTTGAAACCTTTTTGTAGGCTAGATTTGCATGAGTCTAATAATTCCTGATGTTTAGCTTTTACCCTTTTTCCTTTTTTTTTAAATAGTGAGTAAAACTTAGCTCTTCCTACTATCTCCTTGAAAAATTTGCCAGTTTTGAATTTTTTTGGCCATTCCATACCTCTGCACAGTTCTTGAGGGCAGTTGTCCTTTACAGTCCTGCGTCCTTGTGAATGTTAAGTGACCATTAGCTGTGGTTTTAAAGCCGCTCTTGTGGGAAACGGCCACAAGGCGGCAGCATTTCTACATTTCCATCTCTGACATTTTGGGCAACAGAGCTTTCCTGGAAATCGCGTTTGTAGGCTGAAAATTAGAGTGGAATGTGCCAGGGAAAACCCCCAAGAGCTTATATCTGCTTACTTCTAGTTTGCTTTTTAAATATAATTTTTATTATTTATCAGAGCAAATTTGCGAAAAATGTGTGTGTTCTAGGTGTACAGAATCTGGCTCATTATACCTATGTATCGATCTATTCACCTTTGGATCCTTTCCCGTGTAGGTTATTACAGAGTGTTGAGTAGACCTCTCTTGGTATTCCATAGCTATTTTGTGATTATATATTTCATATATATTAGTACATGTCTGTTAACCCCCATATCCTAATTCATACATTCCTTACACCTTTCCATTTGGTTAAACATAATTTGGTTTTCTGAATCTGTGAGTGTCCTTCTCTTGGAAATTATTTCATGGGTATCACTTTTTATGTAACACCTATAAGTGATGTAAGAGGATATTTTTCGTTTGGTTTCTTTCTTACTTCAAGTTGGGTGGCTATCTCTAGATCCTTCTATGGTGGTGTCAATGGCACTGTTCCATGCTTTTCCATGGCTAGTATTCCATTGTGTACATGGACGACTTCTTCTTGGTGCCTATTTCTGTTGCTGGACATTTTGGTTTCTTCCAGGTCTTGGCTCTGGTACATGTTGCTGCAGTGCAGGTTTGCCAGTCTGTGCCTTTTTGATTCAGGTCTACTCAGGTGATAGGCCCATCAATTGCCCTACCAGATCACATGGTAGCTCAATTTTTACCTTTAAACAAACCTCCATTCTCTTCTCAGTACTGGCTGTTACCAGGTTACATCCCACCAGCAGCTAGAGGGTACACAGTTCTCTAAAACCCCTTCAGCATTTATACTATGTAGCCTCTTTCTGCTGATGATCATTCTGACGACTGTGAGGTGAAAGTTTTTGTAGACTGGATTTGCATGGTTTTATTAATTCCTGATGTTAAGCATTTTCCCATGCCCTTTCTTTCATAACAGAAAAAAGAAAGAAAGAGAATACAAAATGTGCGTAAAATCTGGGTCTTGAAATTGTCGTTTTGATATATGCACATCTTTGAGATTTTTGCTCGATTTACGACCCAAGGATTTGTTTTGAGGGCAGGTGTCATTTACAGGCCTGCAATTATTTTGACTATCAAGTAACCATTAGTGCTGGGTTTAGAGCTGCTGTTGTGTGAAACGGCCACAAGGTGGCAGCAGTTCTCCTTTACCTATTCTGGTTACTAGAGCAACAGTGCCTCAAGGGAAGTCATGTTCTAGGTTCTCAATTAGAATGGAATGTGCCGGGAAAAAACCCCTTAAGTTTATATCTGACTACTTCTTGTTCGTGTTTTAAATGTAATTTTCATTTTTTATCACAGCAAGAGTGATTACAATTTTTTGCTTGTTCTAGGTGTGCAAGATGTTGTTGTTTTACATATATACATATATCTATTGTTCTTTGGATCCTTTTCCCATTGTAGGTTATGACACAATGTTGAGTAGTCTTCTCGTGGTATTCCATGGGTCTATGGTGATTTTATACTTCACCTGTGTTTGTATATCTCTGTTTAACCCGGCATCCTAATGTATCCAATCCTCACACCTTTCCATTGGTGAACCATAAGTTTGTTTAATGAATCTATGATTGCCTTTCTTTGTGGAAATATCTTCACTGGTATCAATTTTTAGGTAACACCTATAAGTGATATCATAGGATATGTGTCTTTCGCTTTCTGACTTACTACAAGTTGCGTGATTACTTCTGGACTCATCTACTGTGCTGCAAATGGCATTGTGTCATTTTTTCCTTGGCTAATATTCCATCTGTACGTGTACCATTTCTTTGTCCACTCATCTGTTGGTGGACTTATTGTTTGCTTCCATGTCTTGGCTACTGTAGTACTGCTGCAATGCACATTTGCCTGCCTGTGTCTTTCCAATTCTGTCGGTTATACGTGCAGGAATGGGCCTGCTGGATCGTATGGCAGACAAACGTTTACCTTGTAAAGGCACCTCCATTCTGTTCTCATTAGTGGCTTTTACCAGGTTACGTCCCACTTAAAGATGAGGGTATGCACTTTTCCACAACCCATTCAGCATTTATTGTTTGTAGTTTTCCTGCTTATGTTTATTCTGACTGGTGTGAGCTGATACCTCTTTGTGGTTGGATTTGCACGCATCTCATAATCCCTTGAAATTGAGCTTTCAGGCATGTCCTGTTTTTCTTCAAACTGTGAGTACAGCTTACCTCTTCAAATGGTTTTCTTGAAGTATTTGCCTGATTTGGAAATATTTTGCCCATTACCTCCCTGGAGACATTTTGAGAGCAGGTTTCATTTACAGCCCTCCAGTACTTGTGCATAGGAAGTGATCATAAGCACAGGTTTTAAAGCTGCTGTGGCAGGTAACGGCCATTGGGTGGCAGCATTTCTGCTTTCCCCACTCTGGTAACAAGGGAAACAGACCTTTCTGCCAGTGGTGTTCCTCGGTTATACATTAGAGTGGAACGTGCCCGGATAACTCCACAAATGTTGATTTTTCCTTACTTATGTTTGGTTTCCAAATTGAATTTATTTCTTTTTATTGGAGTAATATTCCATTGTGTACATTGACCACTACGTCTTTGTGCATTCCTCGTTTGGCGGACATTTTTGTTGCTTCCAAGTGTTGGCTGCGGTAAATATTCCTGGAGTGCAAGATTGCTAGCATGTGTCTTTTTGATTCACAACCTCTCCGGCGATAGGCAGAGCAGGGGTATGATTGATTGAATGGTAGCTCAATATCTACCTTTCCAAGGCACCTTGTTTTTGTTTTCATTACTGGCTCTTACCAGGTCCCACTTTGAAGCGAGGGTACACGTTGCTCCACAACCCCTTCAGCATTTATTCTTTGCAGAAGTTTTGCTGGTGGCCATTCTGACTAGTGTGAGCTGATAGGTTTTTGTAATTTGGGTTTGCATGTCTTCAAAAATACCAAAAAATTCATCATTTTACACGCCGTTTTCTTTTCTGTTAAAAATAGAATGTGAGTACAATATATCCCTTGAAATTGTCTTTTTGGAAGGTTGCCCTCTTTTGAATTTTTGGTCGATATTCGACCCCAGGATTTTTTTGGAGGGCAGGTCTCATTACAGAACTGCAGCTCTGGTGCATATTTAGTGGCCATTAGCACTGGGTTTAAAGCTGCTGTTGTAGGAAACGGCCAAAAGGAGGCAGCATTTCTCCAGTCCCAAATCTGGTTACTAGGGCAGCACAGCCTTTCTGGAAGTCGTGCTCCCAGGTTGTAAATTAGAATGGAATGTGCCAGGAAAAACCCCCGTAAGTTTATATCCCATTATTTCTTGTTCGTCTTTTAATTTTTTTTAATTGTGGTAATGATTAGAATATTGTTTATCCTAGGTGTATACAATCTGGTTCATTTGTACATTACATATGTATGTATGTATGTGTATATATGTATATATATATAATATATATATTCATGTACAGATACTCTTCCCATGTAAATTATTGCAGAGTGTTCCATTGACCTCCCTTGCTATATGGTCGGTCTTTTTGATATATGTATTTAATAGGTATTTGTACACGTATGGTAACCCTAATCTTAATTTTCCATTTCCCCCACCTATCCTTTTAGATAAGAAAAGTTTGTTTTCTAAGTCTGTGAGTTTCTTTCCTGTGAAAATACCATCATTTGTGTCAGTTGTTAGATAACGCCTATAAGTGATATCATAGTATATCTTTTGCTTTCCGACTTACCTCACGTTCTGTCATTATCTCTAGGTTCATCTATGGTGCCTCAAAGAGCAGTGTTTCACTGTTTTCCATGGCTAATAATCCATTGTGTACATGGAGCACTTCTTCTTTATCCATTCATCCATTGATGGACATTTTGGTTGCTTCCGTGTCTTGGCTATTGTGAAAACTCCTGCAGTGAAGCTGTTGCAGCCTGTGCCTCCTCGACTCTGGTCTTCTGAGGTGAGAGGCTCAGCACTGGGCCTGCTGAGTGGAATGCTGGCTCAAATTCTACTTTTAAACGCAGCTCTTTTCTGTTCTCATTATTGGCTCTTACCACATTACATCTCACCAGCAGCTAGAGGGTACACGGTTCTCTAAAACCCCATCAGCATTTATTGTTTGTAGACTTTTGGCTGATGGTACTTGACTTGCGTGAGTTGAAACCTTTTTGTAGGCTAGATTTGCATGAGTCTAATAATTCCTGATGTTTAGCTTTTACCCTTTTTCCTTTTTTTTTAAATAGTGAGTAAAACTTAGCTCTTCCTACTATCTCCTTGAAAAATTTGCCAGTTTTGAATTTTTTTGGCCATTCCATACCTCTGCACAGTTCTTGAGGGCAGTTGTCCTTTACAGTCCTGCGTCCTTGTGAATGTTAAGTGACCATTAGCTGTGGTTTTAAAGCCGCTCTTGTGGGAAACGGCCACAAGGTGGCAGCATTTCTACATTTCCATCTCTGGCATTTTGGGCAACAGAGCTTTCCTGGAAATCGTGTTTGTAGGCTGAAAATTAGAGTGGAATGTGCCAGGGAAAACCCCCAAGAGCTTATATCTGCTTACTTCTAGTTTGCTTTTTAAATATAATTTTTATTATTTATCAGAGCAAATTTGTGAAAAATGTGTGTGTTCTAGGTGTACAGAATCTGGCTCATTATACCTATGTATCGATCTATTCACCTTTGGATCCTTTCCCGTGTAGGTTATTACAGAGTGTTGAGTAGACCTCTCTTGGTATTCCATAGCTATTTTGTGATTATATATTTCATATATATTAGTACATGTCTGTTAACCCCCATATCCTAATTCATACATTCCTTACACCTTTCCATTTGGTTAAACATAATTTGGTTTTCTGAATCTGTGAGTGTCCTTCTCTTGGAAATTATTTCATGGGTATCACTTTTTATGTAACACCTATAAGTGATGTAAGAGGATATTTTTCTTTTGGTTTCTTTCTTACTTCAAGTTGGGTGACTATCTCTAGATCCTTCTATGGTGGTGTCAATGGCACTGTTCCATGCTTTTCCATGGCTAGTATTCCATTGTGTACATGGACGACTTCTTCTTGGTGCCTATTTCTGTTGCTGGACAATGTTTTGAAGAAACATTGGTTTCTTCCAGGTCTTGGCTCTGGTACATGTTGCTGCAGTGCAGGTTTGCCAGTCTGTGCCTTTTTGATTCAGGTCTACTCAGGTGATAGGCCCATCAATTGCCCTACCAGATCACATGGTAGTTCAATTTTTACCTTTAAACAAACCTCCATTCTCTTCTCAGTACTGGCTGTTACCAGGTTACATCCCACCAGCAGCTAGAGGGTACACAGTTCTCTAAAACCCCTTCAGCATTTATACTATGTAGCCTCTTTCTGCTGATGATCATTCTGACGACTGTGAGGTGAAAGTTTTTGTAGACTGGATTTGCATGGTTTTATTAATTCCTGATGTTAAGCATTTTCCCATGCCCTTTCTTTCATAACAGAAAAAAGAAAGAAAGAGAATACAAAATGTGCGTAAAATCTGGGTCTTGAAATTGTCGTTTTGATATATGCACATCTTTGAGATTTTTGCTCGATTTACGACCCAAGGATTTGTTTTGAGGGCAGGTGTCATTTACAGGCCTGCAATTATTTTGACTATCAAGTAACCATTAGTGCTGGGTTTAGAGCTGCTGTTGTGTGAAACGGCCACAAGGTGGCAGCAGTTCTCCTTTACCTATTCTGGTTACTAGAGCAACAGTGCCTCAAGGGAAGTCATGTTCTAGGTTCTCAATTAGAATGGAATGTGCCGGGAAAAAACCCCTTAAGTTTATATCTGACTATTTCTTGTTCGTGTTTTAAATGTAATTTTCATTTTTTATCACAGCAAGGGTGATTACAATTTTTTGCTTGTTCTAGGTGTGCAAGATGTTGTTGTTTTACATATATACATATATCTATTGTTCTTTGGATCCTTTTCCCATTGTAGGTTATGACACAATGTTGAGTAGTCTTCTCGTGGTATTCCGTGGGTCTATGGTGATTTTATACTTCACCTGTGTTTGTATATCTCTGTTTAACCCGGCATCCTAATGTATCCAATCCTCACACCTTTCCATTGGTGAACCATAAGTTTGTTTAATGAATCTATGATTGCTTTTCTTTGTGGAAATATCTTCACTGGTATCAATTTTTAGGTAACACCTATAAGTGATATCATAGGATATGTGTCTTTCGCTTTCTGACTTACTACAAGTTGCGTGATTACTTCTGGACTCATCTACTGTGCTGCAAATGGCATTGTGTCATTTTTTCCTTGGCTAATATTCCATCTGTACGTGTACCATTTCTTTGTCCACTCATCTGTTGGTGGACTTATTGTTTGCTTCCATGTCTTGGCTACTGTAGTACTGCTGCAATGCACATTTGCCTGCCTGTGTCTTTCCAATTCTGTCGGTTATACGTGCAGGAATGGGCCTGCTGGATCGTATGGCAGACAAACGTTTACCTTGTAAAGGCACCTCCATTCTGTTCTCATTAGTGGCTTTTACCAGGTTACGTCCCACTTAAAGATGAGGGTATGCACTTTTCCACAACCCATTCAGCATTTATTGTTTGTAGTTTTCCTGCTTATGTTTATTCTGACTGGTGTGAGCTGATACCTCTTTGTGGTTGGATTTGCATGCATCTCATAATCCCTTGAAATTGAGCTTTCAGGCATGTCCTGTTTTTCTTCAAACTGTGAGTACAGCTTACCTCTTCAAATGGTTTTCTTGAAGTATTTGCCTGATTTGGAAATATTTTGCCCATTACCTCCCTGGAGACATTTTGAGGGCAGGTTTCATTTACAGCCCTCCAGTACTTGTGCATAGGAAGTGATCATAAGCACAGGTTTTAAAGCTGCTGTGGCAGGTAACGGCCATTGGGTGGCAGCATTTCTGCTTTCCCCACTCTGGTAACAAGGGAAACAGACCTTTCTGCCAGTGGTGTTCCTCAGTTATACATTAGAGTGGAACGTGCCCGGATAACTCCACAAATGTTGATTTTTCCTTACTTATGTTTGGTTTCCAAATTGAATTTATTTCTTTTTATTGGAGTAATATTCCATTGTGTACATTGACCACTACGTCTTTGTGCATTCCTCGTTTGGCGGACATTTTTGTTGCTTCCAAGTGTTGGCTGCGGTAAATATTCCTGGAGTGCAAGATTGCTAGCATGTGTCTTTTTGATTCACAACCTCTCAGGCGATAGGCAGAGCAGTGGGTATGCTTGATTGAATGGTAGCTCAATATCTACCTTTCCAAGGCACCTCGTTTTTGTTTTCATTACTGGCTCTTACCAGGTCCCACTTTGAAGCGAGGGTACACATTGTTCCACAACCCCTTCAGCATTTATTCTTTGCAGAAGTTTTGCTGGTGGCCATTCTGACTAGTGTCAGCTGATAGGTTTTTGTAATTTGGGTTTGCATGTCTTCAAAAATACCAAAAAATTCATCATTTTACACGCCGTTTTCTTTTCTGTTAAAAATAGAATGTGAGTACAATATATCCCTTGAAATTGTCTTCTTGGAAGGTTGCCCTCTTTTGAATTTTTGGTCGATATTCGACCCCAGGATTTTTTTGGAGGGCAGGTCTCATTACAGAACTGCAGCTCAGGTGCATATTTAGTGGCCATTAGCACTGGGTTTAAAGCTGCTGTTGTAGGAAACGGCCAAAAGGAGGCAGCATTTCTCCAGTCCCAAATCTGGTTACTAGGGCAGCACAGCCTTTCTGGAAGTCGTGCTCCCAGGTTGTAAATTAGAATGGAATGTGCCAGGAAAACCCCCCGTAAGTTTATATCCCATTATTTCTTGTTCGTCTTTTAATTTTTTAAAATCGGGGTAATGATTAGAATATTGTTTATCCTAGGTGTATACAATCTGGTTCATTTGTACATTACATATGTATGTATGTATGTGTATATATGTATATATATATAATATATATTCATGTACAGATACTCTTCCCATGTAAATTATTGCAGAGTGTTCCATTGACCTCCCTTGCTATATGGTCGGTCTTTTTGATATGTGTATTTAATAGGTATTTGTACACGTATGGTAACCCTAATCTTAATTTTCCATTTCCCCCACCTATCCTTTTAGATAAGAAAAGTTTGTTTTCTAAGTCTGTGAGTTTCTTTCCTGTGAAAATACCATCATTTGTGTCAGTTGTTAGATAACGCCTATAAGTGATATCATAGTATATCTTTTGCTTTCCGACTTACCTCACGTTCTGTCATTATCTCTAGGTTCATCTATGGTGCCTCAAAGAGCAGTGTTTCACTGTTTTCCATGGCTAATAATCCATTGTGTACATGGAGCACTTCTTCTTTATCCATTCATCCATTGATGGACATTTTGGTTGCTTCCGTGTCTTGGCTATTGTGAAAACTCCTGCAGTGAAGCTGTTGCAGCCTGTGCCTCCTCGACTCTGGTCTTCTGAGGTGAGAGGCTCAGCACTGGGCCTGCTGAGTGGAATGCTGGCTCAAATTCTACTTTTAAACGCAGCTCTTTTCTGTTCTCATTATTGGCTCTTACCACATTACATCTCACCAGCAGCTAGAGGGTACACGGTTCTCTAAAACCCCATCAGCATTTATTGTTTGTAGACTTTTGGCTGATGGTACTTGACTTGCGTGAGTTGAAACCTTTTTGTAGGCTAGATTTGCATGAGTCTAATAATTCCTGATGTTTAGCTTTTACCCTTTTTCCTTTTTTTTAAAATAGTGAGTAAAACTTAGCTCTTCATACTATCTCCTTGAAAAATTTGCCAGTTTTGAATTTTTTTGGCCATTCCATACCTCTGCACAGTTCTTGAGGGCAGTTGTCCTTTACAGTCCTGCGTCCTTGTGAATGTTAAGTGACCATTAGCTGTGGTTTTAAAGCCGCTCTTGCGGGAAACGGCCACAAGGCGGCAGCATTTCTACATTTCCATCTCTGGCATTTTGGGCAACAGAGCTTTCCTGGAAATCGTGTTTGTAGGCTGAAAATTAGAGTGGAGTGTGCCAGGGAAAACCCCCAAGAGCTTATATCTGCTTACTTCTAGTTTGCTTTTTAAATATAATTTTTATTATTTATCAGAGCAAATTTGCGAAAAATGTGTGTGTTCTAGGTGTACAGAATCTGGCTCATTATACCTATGTATCGATCTATTCACCTTTGGATCCTTTCCCGTGTAGGTTATTACAGAGTGTTGAGTAGACCTCTCTTGGTATTCCATAGCTATTTTGTGATTATATATTTCATATATATTAGTACATGTCTGTTAACCCCCATATCCTAATTCATACATTCCTTACACCTTTCCATTTGGTTAAACATAATTTGGTTTTCTGAATCTGTGAGTGTCCTTCTCTTGGAAATTATTTCATGGGTATCACTTTTTATGTAACACCTATAAGTGATGTAAGAGGATATTTTTCTTTTGGTTTCTTTCTTACTTCAAGTTGGGTGACTATCTCTAGATCCTTCTATGGTGGTGTCAATGGCACTGTTCCATGCTTTTCCATGGCTAGTATTCCATTGTGTACATGGACGACTTCTTCTTGGTGCCTATTTCTGTTGCTGGACATTTTGGTTTCTTCCAGGTCTTGGCTCTGGTACATGTTGCTGCAGTGCAGGTTTGCCAGTCTGTGCCTTTTTGATTCAGGTCTACTCAGGTGATAGGCCCATCAATTGCCCTACCAGATCACATGGTAGCTCAATTTTTACCTTTAAACAAACCTCCATTCTCTTCTCAGTACTGGCTGTTACCAGGTTACATCCCACCAGCAGCTAGAGGGTACACAGTTCTCTAAAACCCCTTCAGCATTTATACTATGTAGCCTCTTTCTGCTGATGATCATTCTGACGACTGTGAGGTGAAAGTTTTTGTAGACTGGATTTGCATGGTTTTATTAATTCCTGATGTTAAGCATTTTCCCATGCCCTTTCTTTCATAACAGAAAAAAGAAAGAAAGAGAATACAAAATGTGCGTAAAATCTGGGTCTTGAAATTGTCGTTTTGATATATGCACATCTTTGAGATTTTTGCTCGATTTACGACCCAAGGATTTGTTTTGAGGGCAGGTGTCATTTACAGGCCTGCAATTATTTTGACTATCAAGTAACCATTAGTGCTGGGTTTAGAGCTGCTGTTGTGTGAAACGGCCACAAGGTGGCAGCAGTTCTCCTTTACCTATTCTGGTTACTAGAGCAACAGTGCCTCAAGGGAAGTCATGTTCTAGGTTCTCAATTAGAATGGAATGTGCCGGGAAAAAACCCCTTAAGTTTATATCTGACTATTTCTTGTTCGTGTTTTAAATGTAATTTTCATTTTTTATCACAGCAAGGGTGATTACAATTTTTTGCTTGTTCTAGGTGTGCAAGATGTTGTTGTTTTACATATATACATATATCTATTGTTCTTTGGATCCTTTTCCCATTGTAGGTTATGACACAATGTTGAGTAGTCTTCTCGTGGTATTCCGTGGGTCTATGGTGATTTTATACTTCACCTGTGTTTGTATATCTCTGTTTAACCCGGCATCCTAATGTATCCAATCCTCACACCTTTCCATTGGTGAACCATAAGTTTGTTTAATGAATCTATGATTGCTTTTCTTTGTGGAAATATCTTCACTGGTATCAATTTTTAGGTAACACCTATAAGTGATATCATAGGATATGTGTCTTTCGCTTTCTGACTTACTACAAGTTGCGTGATTACTTCTGGACTCATCTACTGTGCTGCAAATGGCATTGTGTCATTTTTTCCTTGGCTAATATTCCATCTGTACGTGTACCATTTCTTTGTCCACTCATCTGTTGGTGGACTTATTGTTTGCTTCCATGTCTTGGCTACTGTAGTACTGCTGCAATGCACATTTGCCTGCCTGTGTCTTTCCAATTCTGTCGGTTATACGTGCAGGAATGGGCCTGCTGGATCGTATGGCAGACAAACGTTTACCTTGTAAAGGCACCTCCATTCTGTTCTCATTAGTGGCTTTTACCAGGTTACGTCCCACTTAAAGATGAGGGTATGCACTTTTCCACAACCCATTCAGCATTTATTGTTTGTAGTTTTCCTGCTTATGTTTATTCTGACTGGTGTGAGCTGATACCTCTTTGTGGTTGGATTTGCATGCATCTCATAATCCCTTGAAATTGAGCTTTCAGGCATGTCCTGTTTTTCTTCAAACTGTGAGTACAGCTTACCTCTTCAAATGGTTTTCTTGAAGTATTTGCCTGATTTGGAAATATTTTGCCCATTACCTCCCTGGAGACATTTTGAGGGCAGGTTTCATTTACAGCCCTCCAGTACTTGTGCATAGGAAGTGATCATAAGCACAGGTTTTAAAGCTGCTGTGGCAGGTAACGGCCATTGGGTGGCAGCATTTCTGCTTTCCCCACTCTGGTAACAAGGGAAACAGACCTTTCTGCCAGTGGTGTTCCTCAGTTATACATTAGAGTGGAACGTGCCCGGATAACTCCACAAATGTTGATTTTTCCTTACTTATGTTTGGTTTCCAAATTGAATTTATTTCTTTTTATTGGAGTAATATTCCATTGTGTACATTGACCACTACGTCTTTGTGCATTCCTCGTTTGGCGGACATTTTTGTTGCTTCCAAGTGTTGGCTGCGGTAAATATTCCTGGAGTGCAAGATTGCTAGCATGTGTCTTTTTGATTCACAACCTCTCAGGCGATAGGCAGAGCAGTGGGTATGCTTGATTGAATGGTAGCTCAATATCTACCTTTCCAAGGCACCTCGTTTTTGTTTTCATTACTGGCTCTTACCAGGTCCCACTTTGAAGCGAGGGTACACATTGTTCCACAACCCCTTCAGCATTTATTCTTTGCAGAAGTTTTGCTGGTGGCCATTCTGACTAGTGTCAGCTGATAGGTTTTTGTAATTTGGGTTTGCATGTCTTCAAAAATACCAAAAAATTCATCATTTTACACGCCGTTTTCTTTTCTGTTAAAAATAGAATGTGAGTACAATATATCCCTTGAAATTGTCTTTTTGGAAGGTTGCCCTCTTTTGAATTTTTGGTCGATATTCGACCCCAGGATTTTTTTGGAGGGCAGGTCTCATTACAGAACTGCAGCTCTGGTGCATATTTAGTGGCCATTAGCACTGGGTTTAAAGCTGCTGTTGTAGGAAACGGCCAAAAGGAGGCAGCATTTCTCCAGTCCCAAATCTGGTTACTAGGGCAGCACAGCCTTTCTGGAAGTCGTGCTCCCAGGTTGTAAATTAGAATGGAATGTGCCAGGAAAAACCCCCGTAAGTTTATATCCCATTATTTCTTGTTCGTCTTTTAATTTTTTTTAATTGTGGTAATGATTAGAATATTGTTTATCCTAGGTGTATACAATCTGGTTCATTTGTACATTACATATGTATGTATGTATGTGTATATATGTATATATATATAATATATATATTCATGTACAGATACTCTTCCCATGTAAATTATTGCAGAGTGTTCCATTGACCTCCCTTGCTATATGGTCGGTCTTTTTGATATATGTATTTAATAGGTATTTGTACACGTATGGTAACCCTAATCTTAATTTTCCATTTCCCCCACCTATCCTTTTAGATAAGAAAAGTTTGTTTTCTAAGTCTGTGAGTTTCTTTCCTGTGAAAATACCATCATTTGTGTCAGTTGTTAGATAACGCCTATAAGTGATATCATAGTATATCTTTTGCTTTCCGACTTACCTCACGTTCTGTCATTATCTCTAGGTTCATCTATGGTGCCTCAAAGAGCAGTGTTTCACTGTTTTCCATGGCTAATAATCCATTGTGTACATGGAGCACTTCTTCTTTATCCATTCATCCATTGATGGACATTTTGGTTGCTTCCGTGTCTTGGCTATTGTGAAAACTCCTGCAGTGAAGCTGTTGCAGCCTGTGCCTCCTCGACTCTGGTCTTCTGAGGTGAGAGGCTCAGCACTGGGCCTGCTGAGTGGAATGCTGGCTCAAATTCTACTTTTAAACGCAGCTCTTTTCTGTTCTCATTATTGGCTCTTACCACATTACATCTCACCAGCAGCTAGAGGGTACACGGTTCTCTAAAACCCCATCAGCATTTATTGTTTGTAGACTTTTGGCTGATGGTACTTGACTTGCGTGAGTTGAAACCTTTTTGTAGGCTAGATTTGCATGAGTCTAATAATTCCTGATGTTTAGCTTTTACCCTTTTTCCTTTTTTTTTAAATAGTGAGTAAAACTTAGCTCTTCCTACTATCTCCTTGAAAAATTTGCCAGTTTTGAATTTTTTTGGCCATTCCATACCTCTGCACAGTTCTTGAGGGCAGTTGTCCTTTACAGTCCTGCGTCCTTGTGAATGTTAAGTGACCATTAGCTGTGGTTTTAAAGCCGCTCTTGTGGGAAACGGCCACAAGGCGGCAGCATTTCTACATTTCCATCTCTGACATTTTGGGCAACAGAGCTTTCCTGGAAATCGCGTTTGTAGGCTGAAAATTAGAGTGGAATGTGCCAGGGAAAACCCCCAAGAGCTTATATCTGCTTACTTCTAGTTTGCTTTTTAAATATAATTTTTATTATTTATCAGAGCAAATTTGCGAAAAATGTGTGTGTTCTAGGTGTACAGAATCTGGCTCATTATACCTATGTATCGATCTATTCACCTTTGGATCCTTTCCCGTGTAGGTTATTACAGAGTGTTGAGTAGACCTCTCTTGGTATTCCATAGCTATTTTGTGATTATATATTTCATATATATTAGTACATGTCTGTTAACCCCCATATCCTAATTCATACATTCCTTACACCTTTCCATTTGGTTAAACATAATTTGGTTTTCTGAATCTGTGAGTGTCCTTCTCTTGGAAATTATTTCATGGGTATCACTTTTTATGTAACACCTATAAGTGATGTAAGAGGATATTTTTCGTTTGGTTTCTTTCTTACTTCAAGTTGGGTGGCTATCTCTAGATCCTTCTATGGTGGTGTCAATGGCACTGTTCCATGCTTTTCCATGGCTAGTATTCCATTGTGTACATGGACGACTTCTTCTTGGTGCCTATTTCTGTTGCTGGACATTTTGGTTTCTTCCAGGTCTTGGCTCTGGTACATGTTGCTGCAGTGCAGGTTTGCCAGTCTGTGCCTTTTTGATTCAGGTCTACTCAGGTGATAGGCCCATCAATTGCCCTACCAGATCACATGGTAGCTCAATTTTTACCTTTAAACAAACCTCCATTCTCTTCTCAGTACTGGCTGTTACCAGGTTACATCCCACCAGCAGCTAGAGGGTACACAGTTCTCTAAAACCCCTTCAGCATTTATACTATGTAGCCTCTTTCTGCTGATGATCATTCTGACGACTGTGAGGTGAAAGTTTTTGTAGACTGGATTTGCATGGTTTTATTAATTCCTGATGTTAAGCATTTTCCCATGCCCTTTCTTTCATAACAGAAAAAAGAAAGAAAGAGAATACAAAATGTGCGTAAAATCTGGGTCTTGAAATTGTCGTTTTGATATATGCACATCTTTGAGATTTTTGCTCGATTTACGACCCAAGGATTTGTTTTGAGGGCAGGTGTCATTTACAGGCCTGCAATTATTTTGACTATCAAGTAACCATTAGTGCTGGGTTTAGAGCTGCTGTTGTGTGAAACGGCCACAAGGTGGCAGCAGTTCTCCTTTACCTATTCTGGTTACTAGAGCAACAGTGCCTCAAGGGAAGTCATGTTCTAGGTTCTCAATTAGAATGGAATGTGCCGGGAAAAAACCCCTTAAGTTTATATCTGACTACTTCTTGTTCGTGTTTTAAATGTAATTTTCATTTTTTATCACAGCAAGAGTGATTACAATTTTTTGCTTGTTCTAGGTGTGCAAGATGTTGTTGTTTTACATATATACATATATCTATTGTTCTTTGGATCCTTTTCCCATTGTAGGTTATGACACAATGTTGAGTAGTCTTCTCGTGGTATTCCATGGGTCTATGGTGATTTTATACTTCACCTGTGTTTGTATATCTCTGTTTAACCCGGCATCCTAATGTATCCAATCCTCACACCTTTCCATTGGTGAACCATAAGTTTGTTTAATGAATCTATGATTGCCTTTCTTTGTGGAAATATCTTCACTGGTATCAATTTTTAGGTAACACCTATAAGTGATATCATAGGATATGTGTCTTTCGCTTTCTGACTTACTACAAGTTGCGTGATTACTTCTGGACTCATCTACTGTGCTGCAAATGGCATTGTGTCATTTTTTCCTTGGCTAATATTCCATCTGTACGTGTACCATTTCTTTGTCCACTCATCTGTTGGTGGACTTATTGTTTGCTTCCATGTCTTGGCTACTGTAGTACTGCTGCAATGCACATTTGCCTGCCTGTGTCTTTCCAATTCTGTCGGTTATACGTGCAGGAATGGGCCTGCTGGATCGTATGGCAGACAAACGTTTACCTTGTAAAGGCACCTCCATTCTGTTCTCATTAGTGGCTTTTACCAGGTTACGTCCCACTTAAAGATGAGGGTATGCACTTTTCCACAACCCATTCAGCATTTATTGTTTGTAGTTTTCCTGCTTATGTTTATTCTGACTGGTGTGAGCTGATACCTCTTTGTGGTTGGATTTGCACGCATCTCATAATCCCTTGAAATTGAGCTTTCAGGCATGTCCTGTTTTTCTTCAAACTGTGAGTACAGCTTACCTCTTCAAATGGTTTTCTTGAAGTATTTGCCTGATTTGGAAATATTTTGCCCATTACCTCCCTGGAGACATTTTGAGAGCAGGTTTCATTTACAGCCCTCCAGTACTTGTGCATAGGAAGTGATCATAAGCACAGGTTTTAAAGCTGCTGTGGCAGGTAACGGCCATTGGGTGGCAGCATTTCTGCTTTCCCCACTCTGGTAACAAGGGAAACAGACCTTTCTGCCAGTGGTGTTCCTCGGTTATACATTAGAGTGGAACGTGCCCGGATAACTCCACAAATGTTGATTTTTCCTTACTTATGTTTGGTTTCCAAATTGAATTTATTTCTTTTTATTGGAGTAATATTCCATTGTGTACATTGACCACTACGTCTTTGTGCATTCCTCGTTTGGCGGACATTTTTGTTGCTTCCAAGTGTTGGCTGCGGTAAATATTCCTGGAGTGCAAGATTGCTAGCATGTGTCTTTTTGATTCACAACCTCTCCGGCGATAGGCAGAGCAGGGGTATGATTGATTGAATGGTAGCTCAATATCTACCTTTCCAAGGCACCTTGTTTTTGTTTTCATTACTGGCTCTTACCAGGTCCCACTTTGAAGCGAGGGTACACGTTGCTCCACAACCCCTTCAGCATTTATTCTTTGCAGAAGTTTTGCTGGTGGCCATTCTGACTAGTGTGAGCTGATAGGTTTTTGTAATTTGGGTTTGCATGTCTTCAAAAATACCAAAAAATTCATCATTTTACACGCCGTTTTCTTTTCTGTTAAAAATAGAATGTGAGTACAATATATCCCTTGAAATTGTCTTTTTGGAAGGTTGCCCTCTTTTGAATTTTTGGTCGATATTCGACCCCAGGATTTTTTTGGAGGGCAGGTCTCATTACAGAACTGCAGCTCTGGTGCATATTTAGTGGCCATTAGCACTGGGTTTAAAGCTGCTGTTGTAGGAAACGGCCAAAAGGAGGCAGCATTTCTCCAGTCCCAAATCTGGTTACTAGGGCAGCACAGCCTTTCTGGAAGTCGTGCTCCCAGGTTGTAAATTAGAATGGAATGTGCCAGGAAAAACCCCCGTAAGTTTATATCCCATTATTTCTTGTTCGTCTTTTAATTTTTTTTAATTGTGGTAATGATTAGAATATTGTTTATCCTAGGTGTATACAATCTGGTTCATTTGTACATTACATATGTATGTATGTATGTGTATATATGTATATATATATAATATATATATTCATGTACAGATACTCTTCCCATGTAAATTATTGCAGAGTGTTCCATTGACCTCCCTTGCTATATGGTCGGTCTTTTTGATATATGTATTTAATAGGTATTTGTACACGTATGGTAACCCTAATCTTAATTTTCCATTTCCCCCACCTATCCTTTTAGATAAGAAAAGTTTGTTTTCTAAGTCTGTGAGTTTCTTTCCTGTGAAAATACCATCATTTGTGTCAGTTGTTAGATAACGCCTATAAGTGATATCATAGTATATCTTTTGCTTTCCGACTTACCTCACGTTCTGTCATTATCTCTAGGTTCATCTATGGTGCCTCAAAGAGCAGTGTTTCACTGTTTTCCATGGCTAATAATCCATTGTGTACATGGAGCACTTCTTCTTTATCCATTCATCCATTGATGGACATTTTGGTTGCTTCCGTGTCTTGGCTATTGTGAAAACTCCTGCAGTGAAGCTGTTGCAGCCTGTGCCTCCTCGACTCTGGTCTTCTGAGGTGAGAGGCTCAGCACTGGGCCTGCTGAGTGGAATGCTGGCTCAAATTCTACTTTTAAACGCAGCTCTTTTCTGTTCTCATTATTGGCTCTTACCACATTACATCTCACCAGCAGCTAGAGGGTACACGGTTCTCTAAAACCCCATCAGCATTTATTGTTTGTAGACTTTTGGCTGATGGTACTTGACTTGCGTGAGTTGAAACCTTTTTGTAGGCTAGATTTGCATGAGTCTAATAATTCCTGATGTTTAGCTTTTACCCTTTTTCCTTTTTTTTTAAATAGTGAGTAAAACTTAGCTCTTCCTACTATCTCCTTGAAAAATTTGCCAGTTTTGAATTTTTTTGGCCATTCCATACCTCTGCACAGTTCTTGAGGGCAGTTGTCCTTTACAGTCCTGCGTCCTTGTGAATGTTAAGTGACCATTAGCTGTGGTTTTAAAGCCGCTCTTGTGGGAAACGGCCACAAGGTGGCAGCATTTCTACATTTCCATCTCTGGCATTTTGGGCAACAGAGCTTTCCTGGAAATCGTGTTTGTAGGCTGAAAATTAGAGTGGAATGTGCCAGGGAAAACCCCCAAGAGCTTATATCTGCTTACTTCTAGTTTGCTTTTTAAATATAATTTTTATTATTTATCAGAGCAAATTTGTGAAAAATGTGTGTGTTCTAGGTGTACAGAATCTGGCTCATTATACCTATGTATCGATCTATTCACCTTTGGATCCTTTCCCGTGTAGGTTATTACAGAGTGTTGAGTAGACCTCTCTTGGTATTCCATAGCTATTTTGTGATTATATATTTCATATATATTAGTACATGTCTGTTAACCCCCATATCCTAATTCATACATTCCTTACACCTTTCCATTTGGTTAAACATAATTTGGTTTTCTGAATCTGTGAGTGTCCTTCTCTTGGAAATTATTTCATGGGTATCACTTTTTATGTAACACCTATAAGTGATGTAAGAGGATATTTTTCTTTTGGTTTCTTTCTTACTTCAAGTTGGGTGACTATCTCTAGATCCTTCTATGGTGGTGTCAATGGCACTGTTCCATGCTTTTCCATGGCTAGTATTCCATTGTGTACATGGACGACTTCTTCTTGGTGCCTATTTCTGTTGCTGGACAATGTTTTGAAGAAACATTGGTTTCTTCCAGGTCTTGGCTCTGGTACATGTTGCTGCAGTGCAGGTTTGCCAGTCTGTGCCTTTTTGATTCAGGTCTACTCAGGTGATAGGCCCATCAATTGCCCTACCAGATCACATGGTAGTTCAATTTTTACCTTTAAACAAACCTCCATTCTCTTCTCAGTACTGGCTGTTACCAGGTTACATCCCACCAGCAGCTAGAGGGTACACAGTTCTCTAAAACCCCTTCAGCATTTATACTATGTAGCCTCTTTCTGCTGATGATCATTCTGACGACTGTGAGGTGAAAGTTTTTGTAGACTGGATTTGCATGGTTTTATTAATTCCTGATGTTAAGCATTTTCCCATGCCCTTTCTTTCATAACAGAAAAAAGAAAGAAAGAGAATACAAAATGTGCGTAAAATCTGGGTCTTGAAATTGTCGTTTTGATATATGCACATCTTTGAGATTTTTGCTCGATTTACGACCCAAGGATTTGTTTTGAGGGCAGGTGTCATTTACAGGCCTGCAATTATTTTGACTATCAAGTAACCATTAGTGCTGGGTTTAGAGCTGCTGTTGTGTGAAACGGCCACAAGGTGGCAGCAGTTCTCCTTTACCTATTCTGGTTACTAGAGCAACAGTGCCTCAAGGGAAGTCATGTTCTAGGTTCTCAATTAGAATGGAATGTGCCGGGAAAAAACCCCTTAAGTTTATATCTGACTATTTCTTGTTCGTGTTTTAAATGTAATTTTCATTTTTTATCACAGCAAGGGTGATTACAATTTTTTGCTTGTTCTAGGTGTGCAAGATGTTGTTGTTTTACATATATACATATATCTATTGTTCTTTGGATCCTTTTCCCATTGTAGGTTATGACACAATGTTGAGTAGTCTTCTCGTGGTATTCCGTGGGTCTATGGTGATTTTATACTTCACCTGTGTTTGTATATCTCTGTTTAACCCGGCATCCTAATGTATCCAATCCTCACACCTTTCCATTGGTGAACCATAAGTTTGTTTAATGAATCTATGATTGCTTTTCTTTGTGGAAATATCTTCACTGGTATCAATTTTTAGGTAACACCTATAAGTGATATCATAGGATATGTGTCTTTCGCTTTCTGACTTACTACAAGTTGCGTGATTACTTCTGGACTCATCTACTGTGCTGCAAATGGCATTGTGTCATTTTTTCCTTGGCTAATATTCCATCTGTACGTGTACCATTTCTTTGTCCACTCATCTGTTGGTGGACTTATTGTTTGCTTCCATGTCTTGGCTACTGTAGTACTGCTGCAATGCACATTTGCCTGCCTGTGTCTTTCCAATTCTGTCGGTTATACGTGCAGGAATGGGCCTGCTGGATCGTATGGCAGACAAACGTTTACCTTGTAAAGGCACCTCCATTCTGTTCTCATTAGTGGCTTTTACCAGGTTACGTCCCACTTAAAGATGAGGGTATGCACTTTTCCACAACCCATTCAGCATTTATTGTTTGTAGTTTTCCTGCTTATGTTTATTCTGACTGGTGTGAGCTGATACCTCTTTGTGGTTGGATTTGCATGCATCTCATAATCCCTTGAAATTGAGCTTTCAGGCATGTCCTGTTTTTCTTCAAACTGTGAGTACAGCTTACCTCTTCAAATGGTTTTCTTGAAGTATTTGCCTGATTTGGAAATATTTTGCCCATTACCTCCCTGGAGACATTTTGAGGGCAGGTTTCATTTACAGCCCTCCAGTACTTGTGCATAGGAAGTGATCATAAGCACAGGTTTTAAAGCTGCTGTGGCAGGTAACGGCCATTGGGTGGCAGCATTTCTGCTTTCCCCACTCTGGTAACAAGGGAAACAGACCTTTCTGCCAGTGGTGTTCCTCAGTTATACATTAGAGTGGAACGTGCCCGGATAACTCCACAAATGTTGATTTTTCCTTACTTATGTTTGGTTTCCAAATTGAATTTATTTCTTTTTATTGGAGTAATATTCCATTGTGTACATTGACCACTACGTCTTTGTGCATTCCTCGTTTGGCGGACATTTTTGTTGCTTCCAAGTGTTGGCTGCGGTAAATATTCCTGGAGTGCAAGATTGCTAGCATGTGTCTTTTTGATTCACAACCTCTCAGGCGATAGGCAGAGCAGTGGGTATGCTTGATTGAATGGTAGCTCAATATCTACCTTTCCAAGGCACCTCGTTTTTGTTTTCATTACTGGCTCTTACCAGGTCCCACTTTGAAGCGAGGGTACACATTGTTCCACAACCCCTTCAGCATTTATTCTTTGCAGAAGTTTTGCTGGTGGCCATTCTGACTAGTGTCAGCTGATAGGTTTTTGTAATTTGGGTTTGCATGTCTTCAAAAATACCAAAAAATTCATCATTTTACACGCCGTTTTCTTTTCTGTTAAAAATAGAATGTGAGTACAATATATCCCTTGAAATTGTCTTCTTGGAAGGTTGCCCTCTTTTGAATTTTTGGTCGATATTCGACCCCAGGATTTTTTTGGAGGGCAGGTCTCATTACAGAACTGCAGCTCAGGTGCATATTTAGTGGCCATTAGCACTGGGTTTAAAGCTGCTGTTGTAGGAAACGGCCAAAAGGAGGCAGCATTTCTCCAGTCCCAAATCTGGTTACTAGGGCAGCACAGCCTTTCTGGAAGTCGTGCTCCCAGGTTGTAAATTAGAATGGAATGTGCCAGGAAAACCCCCCGTAAGTTTATATCCCATTATTTCTTGTTCGTCTTTTAATTTTTTAAAATCGGGGTAATGATTAGAATATTGTTTATCCTAGGTGTATACAATCTGGTTCATTTGTACATTACATATGTATGTATGTATGTGTATATATGTATATATATATAATATATATTCATGTACAGATACTCTTCCCATGTAAATTATTGCAGAGTGTTCCATTGACCTCCCTTGCTATATGGTCGGTCTTTTTGATATGTGTATTTAATAGGTATTTGTACACGTATGGTAACCCTAATCTTAATTTTCCATTTCCCCCACCTATCCTTTTAGATAAGAAAAGTTTGTTTTCTAAGTCTGTGAGTTTCTTTCCTGTGAAAATACCATCATTTGTGTCAGTTGTTAGATAACGCCTATAAGTGATATCATAGTATATCTTTTGCTTTCCGACTTACCTCACGTTCTGTCATTATCTCTAGGTTCATCTATGGTGCCTCAAAGAGCAGTGTTTCACTGTTTTCCATGGCTAATAATCCATTGTGTACATGGAGCACTTCTTCTTTATCCATTCATCCATTGATGGACATTTTGGTTGCTTCCGTGTCTTGGCTATTGTGAAAACTCCTGCAGTGAAGCTGTTGCAGCCTGTGCCTCCTCGACTCTGGTCTTCTGAGGTGAGAGGCTCAGCACTGGGCCTGCTGAGTGGAATGCTGGCTCAAATTCTACTTTTAAACGCAGCTCTTTTCTGTTCTCATTATTGGCTCTTACCACATTACATCTCACCAGCAGCTAGAGGGTACACGGTTCTCTAAAACCCCATCAGCATTTATTGTTTGTAGACTTTTGGCTGATGGTACTTGACTTGCGTGAGTTGAAACCTTTTTGTAGGCTAGATTTGCATGAGTCTAATAATTCCTGATGTTTAGCTTTTACCCTTTTTCCTTTTTTTTAAAATAGTGAGTAAAACTTAGCTCTTCATACTATCTCCTTGAAAAATTTGCCAGTTTTGAATTTTTTTGGCCATTCCATACCTCTGCACAGTTCTTGAGGGCAGTTGTCCTTTACAGTCCTGCGTCCTTGTGAATGTTAAGTGACCATTAGCTGTGGTTTTAAAGCCGCTCTTGCGGGAAACGGCCACAAGGCGGCAGCATTTCTACATTTCCATCTCTGGCATTTTGGGCAACAGAGCTTTCCTGGAAATCGTGTTTGTAGGCTGAAAATTAGAGTGGAGTGTGCCAGGGAAAACCCCCAAGAGCTTATATCTGCTTACTTCTAGTTTGCTTTTTAAATATAATTTTTATTATTTATCAGAGCAAATTTGCGAAAAATGTGTGTGTTCTAGGTGTACAGAATCTGGCTCATTATACCTATGTATCGATCTATTCACCTTTGGATCCTTTCCCGTGTAGGTTATTACAGAGTGTTGAGTAGACCTCTCTTGGTATTCCATAGCTATTTTGTGATTATATATTTCATATATATTAGTACATGTCTGTTAACCCCCATATCCTAATTCATACATTCCTTACACCTTTCCATTTGGTTAAACATAATTTGGTTTTCTGAATCTGTGAGTGTCCTTCTCTTGGAAATTATTTCATGGGTATCACTTTTTATGTAACACCTATAAGTGATGTAAGAGGATATTTTTCTTTTGGTTTCTTTCTTACTTCAAGTTGGGTGACTATCTCTAGATCCTTCTATGGTGGTGTCAATGGCACTGTTCCATGCTTTTCCATGGCTAGTATTCCATTGTGTACATGGACGACTTCTTCTTGGTGCCTATTTCTGTTGCTGGACATTTTGGTTTCTTCCAGGTCTTGGCTCTGGTACATGTTGCTGCAGTGCAGGTTTGCCAGTCTGTGCCTTTTTGATTCAGGTCTACTCAGGTGATAGGCCCATCAATTGCCCTACCAGATCACATGGTAGCTCAATTTTTACCTTTAAACAAACCTCCATTCTCTTCTCAGTACTGGCTGTTACCAGGTTACATCCCACCAGCAGCTAGAGGGTACACAGTTCTCTAAAACCCCTTCAGCATTTATACTATGTAGCCTCTTTCTGCTGATGATCATTCTGACGACTGTGAGGTGAAAGTTTTTGTAGACTGGATTTGCATGGTTTTATTAATTCCTGATGTTAAGCATTTTCCCATGCCCTTTCTTTCATAACAGAAAAAAGAAAGAAAGAGAATACAAAATGTGCGTAAAATCTGGGTCTTGAAATTGTCGTTTTGATATATGCACATCTTTGAGATTTTTGCTCGATTTACGACCCAAGGATTTGTTTTGAGGGCAGGTGTCATTTACAGGCCTGCAATTATTTTGACTATCAAGTAACCATTAGTGCTGGGTTTAGAGCTGCTGTTGTGTGAAACGGCCACAAGGTGGCAGCAGTTCTCCTTTACCTATTCTGGTTACTAGAGCAACAGTGCCTCAAGGGAAGTCATGTTCTAGGTTCTCAATTAGAATGGAATGTGCCGGGAAAAAACCCCTTAAGTTTATATCTGACTATTTCTTGTTCGTGTTTTAAATGTAATTTTCATTTTTTATCACAGCAAGGGTGATTACAATTTTTTGCTTGTTCTAGGTGTGCAAGATGTTGTTGTTTTACATATATACATATATCTATTGTTCTTTGGATCCTTTTCCCATTGTAGGTTATGACACAATGTTGAGTAGTCTTCTCGTGGTATTCCGTGGGTCTATGGTGATTTTATACTTCACCTGTGTTTGTATATCTCTGTTTAACCCGGCATCCTAATGTATCCAATCCTCACACCTTTCCATTGGTGAACCATAAGTTTGTTTAATGAATCTATGATTGCCTTTCTTTGTGGAAATATCTTCACTGGTATCAATTTTTAGGTAACACCTATAAGTGATATCATAGGATATGTGTCTTTCGCTTTCTGACTTACTACAAGTTGCGTGATTACTTCTGGACTCATCTACTGTGCTGCAAATGGCATTGTGTCATTTTTTCCTTGGCTAATATTCCATCTGTACGTGTACCATTTCTTTGCCCACTCATCTGTTGGTGGACTTATTGTTTGCTTCCATGTCTTGGCTACTGTAGTACTGCTGCAATGCACATTTGCCTGCCTGTGTCTTTCCAATTCTGTCGGTTATACGTGCAGGAATGGGCCTGCTGGATCGTATGGCAGACAAACGTTTACCTTGTAAAGGCACCTCCATTCTGTTCTCATTAGTGGCTTTTACCAGGTTACGTCCCACTTAAAGATGAGGGTATGCACTTTTCCACAACCCATTCAGCATTTATTGTTTGTAGTTTTCCTGCTTATGTTTATTCTGACTGGTGTGGGCTGATACCTCTTTGTGGTTGGATTTGCATGCATCTCATAATCCCTTGAAATTGAGCTTTCAGGCATGTCCTGTTTTTCTTCAAACTGTGAGTACAGCTTACCTCTTCAAATGGTTTTCTTGAAGTATTTGCCTGATTTGGAAATATTTTGCCCATTACCTCCCTGAAGACATTTTGAGGGCAGGTTTCATTTACAGCCCTCCAGTACTTGTGCATAGGAAGTGATCATAAGCACAGGTTTTAAAGCTGCTGTGGCAGGTAACGGCCATTGGGTGGCAGCATTTCTGCTTTCCCCACTCTGGTAACAAGGGAAACAGACCTTTCTGCCAGTGGTGTTCCTCGGTTATACATTAGAGTGGAACGTGCCCGGATAACTCCACAAATGTTGATTTTTCCTTACTTATGTTTGGTTTCCAAATTGAATTTATTTCTTTTTATTGGAGTAATATTCCATTGTGTACATTGACCACTACGTCTTTGTGCATTCCTCGTTTGGCGGACATTTTTGTTGCTTCCAAGTGTTGGCTGCGGTAAATATTCCTGGAGTGCAAGATTGCTAGCATGTGTCTTTTTGATTCACAACCTCTCAGGCGATAGGCAGAGCAGTGGGTATGCTTGATTGAATGGTAGCTGAAGATCTACCTTTCCAAGGCACCTCGTTTTTGTTTTCATTACTGGCTCTTACCAGGTCCCACTTTGAAGCGAGGGTACACGTTGCTCCACAACCCCTTCAGCATTTATTCTTTGCAGAAGTTTTGCTGGTGGCCATTCTGACTAGTGTGAGCTGATAGGTTTTTGTAATTTGGGTTTGCATGTCTTCAAAAATACCAAAAAATTCATCATTTTACACGCCGTTTTCTTTTCTGTTAAAAATAGAATGTGAGTACAATATATCCCTTGAAATTGTCTTCTTGGAAGGTTGCCCTCTTTTGAATTTTTGGTCGATATTCGACCCCAGGATTTTTTTGGAGGGCAGGTCTCATTACAGAACTGCAGCTCTGGTGCATATTTAGTGGCCATTAGCACTGGGTTTAAAGCTGCTGTTGTAGGAAACGGCCAAAAGGAGGCAGCATTTCTCCAGTCCCAAATCTGGTTACTAGGGCAGCACAGCCTTTCTGGAAGTCGTGCTCCCAGGTTGTAAATTAGAATGGAATGTGCCAGGAAAACCCCCCGTAAGTTTATATCCCATTATTTCTTGTTCGTCTTTTAATTTTTTTAAATCGGGGTAATGATTAGAATATTGTTTATCCTAGGTGTATACAATCTGGTTCATTTGTACATTACATATGTATGTATGTGTTTGTATATATATATAATATATATTCATGTACAGATACTCTTCCCATGTAAATTATTGCAGAGTGTTCCATTGACCTCCCTTGCTATATGGTCGGTCTTTTTGATATATGTATTTAATAGGTATTTGTACACGTATGGTAACCCTAATCTTAATTTTCCATTTCCCCCACCTATCCTTTTAGATAAGAAAAGTTTGTTTTCTAAGTCTGTGAGTTTCTTTCCTGTGAAAATACCATCATTTGTGTCAGTTGTTAGATAACGCCTATAAGTGATATCATAGTATATTTTTGCTTTCCGACTTACCTCACGTTCTGTCATTATCTCTAGGTTCATCTATGGTGCCTCAAAGAGCAGTGTTTCACTGTTTTCCATGGCTAATAATCCATTGTGTACATGGAGCACTTCTTCTTTATCCATTCATCCATTGATGGACATTTTGGTTGCTTCCGTGTCTTGGCTATTGTGAAAACTCCTGCAGTGAAGCTGTTGCAGCCTGTGCCTCCTCGACTCTGGTCTTCTGAGGTGAGAGGCTCAGCACTGGGCCTGCTGAGTGGAATGCTGGCTCAAATTCTACTTTTAAATGCAGCTCTTTTCTGTTCTCATTATTGGCTCTTACCACATTACATCTCACCAGCAGCTAGAGGGTACACGGTTCTCTAAAACCCCATCAGCATTTATTGTTTGTAGACTTTTGGCTGATGGTACTTGACTTGCGTGAGTTGAAACCTTTTTGTAGGCTAGATTTGCATGAGTCTAATAATTCCTGATGTTTAGCTTTTACCCTTTTTCCTTTTTTTTTAAATAGTGAGTAAAACTTAGCTCTTCCTACTATCTCCTTGAAAAATTTGCCAGTTTTGAATTTTTTTGGCCATTCCATACCTCTGCACAGTTCTTGAGGGCAGTTGTCCTTTACAGTCCTGCGTCCTTGTGAATGTTAAGTGACCATTAGCTGTGGTTTTAAAGCTGCTCTTGCGGGAAACGGCCACAAGGCGGCAGCATTTCTACATTTCCATCTCTGGCATTTTGGGCAACAGAGCTTTCCTGGAAATCGTGTTTGTAGGCTGAAAATTAGAGTGGAATGTGCCAGGGAAAACCCCCAAGAGCTTATATCTGCTTACTTCTAGTTTGCTTTTTAAATATAATTTTTATTATTTATCAGAGCAAATTTGCGAAAAATGTGTGTGTTCTAGGTGTACAGAATCTGGCTCATTATACCTATGTATCGATCTATTCACCTTTGGATCCTTTCCCGTGTAGGTTATTACAGAGTGTTGAGTAGACCTCTCTTGGTATTCCATAGCTATTTTGTGATTATATATTTCATATATATTAGTACATGTCTGTTAACCCCCATATCCTAATTCATACATTCCTTACACCTTTCCATTTGGTTAAACATAATTTGGTTTTCTGAATCTGTGAGTGTCCTTCTCTTGGAAATTATTTCATGGGTATCACTTTTTATGTAACACCTATAAGTGATGTAAGAGGATATTTTTCTTTTGGTTTCTTTCTTACTTCAAGTTGGGTGACTATCTCTAGATCCTTCTATGGTGGTGTCAATGGCACTGTTCCATGCTTTTCCATGGCTAGTATTCCATTGTGTACATGGACGACTTCTTCTTGGTGCCTATTTCTGTTGCTGGACAATGTTTTGAAGAAACATTGGTTTCTTCCAGGTCTTGGCTCTGGTACATGTTGCTGCAGTGCAGGTTTGCCAGTCTGTGCCTTTTTGATTCAGGTCTACTCAGGTGATAGGCCCATCAATTGCCCTACCAGATCACATGGTAGCTCAATTTTTACCTTTAAACAAACCTCCATTCTCTTCTCAGTACTGGCTGTTACCAGGTTACATCCCACCAGCAGCTAGAGGGTACACAGTTCTCTAAAACCCCTTCAGCATTTATACTATGTAGCCTCTTTCTGCTGATGATCATTCTGACGACTGTGAGGTGAAAGATTTTGTAGACTGGATTTGCATGGTTTTATTAATTCCTGATGTTAAGCATTTTCCCATGCCCTTTCTTTCATAACAGAAAAAAGAAAGAAAGAGAATACAAAATGTGCGTAAAATCTGGGTCTTGAAATTGTCGTTTTGATATATGCACATCTTTGAGATTTTTGCTCGATTTACGACCCAAGGATTTGTTTTGAGGGCAGGTGTCATTTACAGGCCTGCAATTATTTTGACTATCAAGTAACCATTAGTGCTGGGTTTAGAGCTGCTGTTGTGTGAAACGGCCACAAGGTGGCAGCAGTTCTCCTTTACCTATTCTGGTTACTAGAGCAACAGTGCCTCAAGGGAAGTCATGTTCTAGGTTCTCAATTAGAATGGAATGTGCCGGGAAAAAACCCCTTAAGTTTATATCTGACTATTTCTTGTTCGTGTTTTAAATGTAATTTTCATTTTTTATCACAGCAAGGGTGATTACAATTTTTTGCTTGTTCTAGGTGTGCAAGATGTTGTTGTTTTACATATATACATATATCTATTGTTCTTTGGATCCTTTTCCCATTGTAGGTTATGACACAATGTTGAGTAGTCTTCTCGTGGTATTCCGTGGGTCTATGGTGATTTTATACTTCACCTGTGTTTGTATATCTCTGTTTAACCCGGCATCCTAATGTATCCAATCCTCACACCTTTCCATTGGTGAACCATAAGTTTGTTTAATGAATCTATGATTGCCTTTCTTTGTGGAAATATCTTCACTGGTATCAATTTTTAGGTAACACCTATAAGTGATATCATAGGATATGTGTCTTTCGCTTTCTGACTTACTACAAGTTGCGTGATTACTTCTGGACTCATCTACTGTGCTGCAAATGGCATTGTGTCATTTTTTCCTTGGCTAATATTCCATCTGTACGTGTACCATTTCTTTGTCCACTCATCTGTTGGTGGACTTATTGTTTGCTTCCATGTCTTGGCTACTGTAGTACTGCTGCAATGCACATTTGCCTGCCTGTGTCTTTCCAATTCTGTCGGTTATACGTGCAGGAATGGGCCTGCTGGATCGTATGGCAGACAAACGTTTACCTTGTAAAGGCACCTCCATTCTGTTCTCATTAGTGGCTTTTACCAGGTTACGTCCCACTTAAAGATGAGGGTATGCACTTTTCCACAACCCATTCAGCATTTATTGTTTGTAGTTTTCCTGCTTATGTTTATTCTGACTGGTGTGAGCTGATACCTCTTTGTGGTTGGATTTGCATGCATCTCATAATCCCTTGAAATTGAGCTTTCAGGCATGTCCTGTTTTTCTTCAAACTGTGAGTACAGCTTACCTCTTCAAATGGTTTTCTTGAAGTATTTGCCTGATTTGGAAATATTTTGCCCATTACCTCCCTGGAGACATTTTGAGGGCAGGTTTCATTTACAGCCCTCCAGTACTTGTGCATAGGAAGTGATCATAAGCACAGGTTTTAAAGCTGCTGTGGCAGGTAACGGCCATTGGGTGGCAGCATTTCTGCTTTCCCCACTCTGGTAACAAGGGAAACAGACCTTTCTGCCAGTGGTGTTCCTCGGTTATACATTAGAGTGGAACGTGCCCGGATAACTCCACAAATGTTGATTTTTCCTTACTTATGTTTGGTTTCCAAATTGAATTTATTTCTTTTTATTGGAGTAATATTCCATTGTGTACATTGACCACTACGTCTTTGTGCATTCCTCGTTTGGCGGACATTTTTGTTGCTTCCAAGTGTTGGCTGCGGTAAATATTCCTGGAGTGCAAGATTGCTAGCATGTGTCTTTTTGATTCACAACCTCTCAGGCGATAGGCAGAGCAGTGGGTATGCTTGATTGAATGGTAGCTCAATATCTACCTTTCCAAGGCACCTCGTTTTTGTTTTCATTACTGGCTCTTACCAGGTCCCACTTTGAAGCGAGGGTACACATTGTTCCACAACCCCTTCAGCATTTATTCTTTGCAGAAGTTTTGCTGGTGGCCATTCTGACTAGTGTCAGCTGATAGGTTTTTGTAATTTGGGTTTGCATGTCTTCAAAAATACCAAAAAATTCATCATTTTACACGCCGTTTTCTTTTCTGTTAAAAATAGAATGTGAGTACAATATATCCCTTGAAATTGTCTTCTTGGAAGGTTGCCCTCTTTTGAATTTTTGGTCGATATTCGACCCCAGGATTTTTTTGGAGGGCAGGTCTCATTACAGAACTGCAGCTCAGGTGCATATTTAGTGGCCATTAGCACTGGGTTTAAAGCTGCTGTTGTAGGAAACGGCCAAAAGGAGGCAGCATTTCTCCAGTCCCAAATCTGGTTACTAGGGCAGCACAGCCTTTCTGGAAGTCGTGCTCCCAGGTTGTAAATTAGAATGGAATGTGCCAGGAAAACCCCCCGTAAGTTTATATCCCATTATTTCTTGTTCGTCTTTTAATTTTTTTAAATCGGGGTAATGATTAGAATATTGTTTATCCTAGGTGTATACAATCTGGTTCATTTGTACATTACATATGTATGTATGTATGTGTATATATGTATATATATATAATATATATTCATGTACAGATACTCTTCCCATGTAAATTATTGCAGAGTGTTCCATTGACCTCCCTTGCTATATGGTCGGTCTTTTTGATATGTGTATTTAATAGGTATTTGTACACGTATGGTAACCCTAATCTTAATTTTCCATTTCCCCCACCTATCCTTTTAGATAAGAAAAGTTTGTTTTCTAAGTCTGTGAGTTTCTTTCCTGTGAAAATACCATCATTTGTGTCAGTTGTTAGATAACGCCTATAAGTGATATCATAGTATATCTTTTGCTTTCCGACTTACCTCACGTTCTGTCATTATCTCTAGGTTCATCTATGGTGCCTCAAAGAGCAGTGTTTCACTGTTTTCCATGGCTAATAATCCATTGTGTACATGGAGCACTTCTTCTTTATCCATTCATCCATTGATGGACATTTTGGTTGCTTCCGTGTCTTGGCTATTGTGAAAACTCCTGCAGTGAAGCTGTTGCAGCCTGTGCCTCCTCGACTCTGGTCTTCTGAGGTGAGAGGCTCAGCACTGGGCCTGCTGAGTGGAATGCTGGCTCAAATTCTACTTTTAAACGCAGCTCTTTTCTGTTCTCATTATTGGCTCTTACCACATTACATCTCACCAGCAGCTAGAGGGTACACGGTTCTCTAAAACCCCATCAGCATTTATTGTTTGTAGACTTTTGGCTGATGGTACTTGACTTGCGTGAGTTGAAACCTTTTTGTAGGCTAGATTTGCATGAGTCTAATAATTCCTGATGTTTAGCTTTTACCCTTTTTCCTTTTTTTTTAAATAGTGAGTAAAACTTAGCTCTTCCTACTATCTCCTTGAAAAATTTGCCAGTTTTGAATTTTTTTGGCCATTCCATACCTCTGCACAGTTCTTGAGGGCAGTTGTCCTTTACAGTCCTGCGTCCTTGTGAATGTTAAGTGACCATTAGCTGTGGTTTTAAAGCTGCTCTTGCGGGAAACGGCCACAAGGCGGCAGCATTTCTACATTTCCATCTCTGGCATTTTGGGCAACAGAGCTTTCCTGGAAATCGTGTTTGTAGGCTGAAAATTAGAGTGGAATGTGCCAGGGAAAACCCCCAAGAGCTTATATCTGCTTACTTCTAGTTTGCTTTTTAAATATAATTTTTATTATTTATCAGAGCAAATTTGCGAAAAATGTGTGTGTTCTAGGTGTACAGAATCTGGCTCATTATACCTATGTATCGATCTATTCACCTTTG
The DNA here is from genome assembly GCF_039906515.1 of Pseudorca crassidens. NCBI lineage: Eukaryota > Metazoa > Chordata > Mammalia > Artiodactyla > Delphinidae > Pseudorca > Pseudorca crassidens. The sequence goes on along the minus strand of NC_090316.1, from coordinate 2,410,726 downwards.
GATCCTTTCCCGTGTAGGTTATTACAGAGTGTTGAGTAGACCTCTCTTGGTATTCCATAGCTATTTTGTGATTATATATTTCATATATATTAGTACATGTCTGTTAACCCCCATATCCTAATTCATACATTCCTTACACCTTTCCATTTGGTTAAACATAATTTGGTTTTCTGAATCTGTGAGTGTCCTTCTCTTGGAAATTATTTCATGGGTATCACTTTTTATGTAACACCTATAAGTGATGTAAGAGGATATTTTTCTTTTGGTTTCTTTCTTACTTCAAGTTGGGTGACTATCTCTAGATCCTTCTATGGTGGTGTCAATGGCACTGTTCCATGCTTTTCCATGGCTAGTATTCCATTGTGTACATGGACGACTTCTTCTTGGTGCCTATTTCTGTTGCTGGACATTTTGGTTTCTTCCAGGTCTTGGCTCTGGTACATGTTGCTGCAGTGCAGGTTTGCCAGTCTGTGCCTTTTTGATTCAGGTCTACTCAGGTGATAGGCCCATCAATTGCCCTACCAGATCACATGGTAGCTCAATTTTTACCTTTAAACAAACCTCCATTCTCTTCTCAGTACTGGCTGTTACCAGGTTACATCCCACCAGCAGCTAGAGGGTACACAGTTCTCTAAAACCCCTTCAGCATTTATACTATGTAGCCTCTTTCTGCTGATGATCATTCTGACGACTGTGAGGTGAAAGTTTTTGTAGACTGGATTTGCATGGTTTTATTAATTCCTGATGTTAAGCATTTTCCCATGCCCTTTCTTTCATAACAGAAAAAAGAAAGAAAGAGAATACAAAATGTGCGTAAAATCTGGGTCTTGAAATTGTCGTTTTGATATATGCACATCTTTGAGATTTTTGCTCGATTTACGACCCAAGGATTTGTTTTGAGGGCAGGTGTCATTTACAGGCCTGCAATTATTTTGACTATCAAGTAACCATTAGTGCTGGGTTTAGAGCTGCTGTTGTGTGAAACGGCCACAAGGTGGCAGCAGTTCTCCTTTACCTATTCTGGTTACTAGAGCAACAGTGCCTCAAGGGAAGTCATGTTCTAGGTTCTCAATTAGAATGGAATGTGCCGGGAAAAAACCCCTTAAGTTTATATCTGACTATTTCTTGTTCGTGTTTTAAATGTAATTTTCATTTTTTATCACAGCAAGGGTGATTACAATTTTTTGCTTGTTCTAGGTGTGCAAGATGTTGTTGTTTTACATATATACATATATCTATTGTTCTTTGGATCCTTTTCCCATTGTAGGTTATGACACAATGTTGAGTAGTCTTCTCGTGGTATTCCGTGGGTCTATGGTGATTTTATACTTCACCTGTGTTTGTATATCTCTGTTTAACCCGGCATCCTAATGTATCCAATCCTCACACCTTTCCATTGGTGAACCATAAGTTTGTTTAATGAATCTATGATTGCCTTTCTTTGTGGAAATATCTTCACTGGTATCAATTTTTAGGTAACACCTATAAGTGATATCATAGGATATGTGTCTTTCGCTTTCTGACTTACTACAAGTTGCGTGATTACTTCTGGACTCATCTACTGTGCTGCAAATGGCATTGTGTCATTTTTTCCTTGGCTAATATTCCATCTGTACGTGTACCATTTCTTTGCCCACTCATCTGTTGGTGGACTTATTGTTTGCTTCCATGTCTTGGCTACTGTAGTACTGCTGCAATGCACATTTGCCTGCCTGTGTCTTTCCAATTCTGTCGGTTATACGTGCAGGAATGGGCCTGCTGGATCGTATGGCAGACAAACGTTTACCTTGTAAAGGCACCTCCATTCTGTTCTCATTAGTGGCTTTTACCAGGTTACGTCCCACTTAAAGATGAGGGTATGCACTTTTCCACAACCCATTCAGCATTTATTGTTTGTAGTTTTCCTGCTTATGTTTATTCTGACTGGTGTGGGCTGATACCTCTTTGTGGTTGGATTTGCATGCATCTCATAATCCCTTGAAATTGAGCTTTCAGGCATGTCCTGTTTTTCTTCAAACTGTGAGTACAGCTTACCTCTTCAAATGGTTTTCTTGAAGTATTTGCCTGATTTGGAAATATTTTGCCCATTACCTCCCTGAAGACATTTTGAGGGCAGGTTTCATTTACAGCCCTCCAGTACTTGTGCATAGGAAGTGATCATAAGCACAGGTTTTAAAGCTGCTGTGGCAGGTAACGGCCATTGGGTGGCAGCATTTCTGCTTTCCCCACTCTGGTAACAAGGGAAACAGACCTTTCTGCCAGTGGTGTTCCTCGGTTATACATTAGAGTGGAACGTGCCCGGATAACTCCACAAATGTTGATTTTTCCTTACTTATGTTTGGTTTCCAAATTGAATTTATTTCTTTTTATTGGAGTAATATTCCATTGTGTACATTGACCACTACGTCTTTGTGCATTCCTCGTTTGGCGGACATTTTTGTTGCTTCCAAGTGTTGGCTGCGGTAAATATTCCTGGAGTGCAAGATTGCTAGCATGTGTCTTTTTGATTCACAACCTCTCAGGCGATAGGCAGAGCAGTGGGTATGCTTGATTGAATGGTAGCTGAAGATCTACCTTTCCAAGGCACCTCGTTTTTGTTTTCATTACTGGCTCTTACCAGGTCCCACTTTGAAGCGAGGGTACACGTTGCTCCACAACCCCTTCAGCATTTATTCTTTGCAGAAGTTTTGCTGGTGGCCATTCTGACTAGTGTGAGCTGATAGGTTTTTGTAATTTGGGTTTGCATGTCTTCAAAAATACCAAAAAATTCATCATTTTACACGCCGTTTTCTTTTCTGTTAAAAATAGAATGTGAGTACAATATATCCCTTGAAATTGTCTTCTTGGAAGGTTGCCCTCTTTTGAATTTTTGGTCGATATTCGACCCCAGGATTTTTTTGGAGGGCAGGTCTCATTACAGAACTGCAGCTCTGGTGCATATTTAGTGGCCATTAGCACTGGGTTTAAAGCTGCTGTTGTAGGAAACGGCCAAAAGGAGGCAGCATTTCTCCAGTCCCAAATCTGGTTACTAGGGCAGCACAGCCTTTCTGGAAGTCGTGCTCCCAGGTTGTAAATTAGAATGGAATGTGCCAGGAAAACCCCCCGTAAGTTTATATCCCATTATTTCTTGTTCGTCTTTTAATTTTTTTAAATCGGGGTAATGATTAGAATATTGTTTATCCTAGGTGTATACAATCTGGTTCATTTGTACATTACATATGTATGTATGTGTTTGTATATATATATAATATATATTCATGTACAGATACTCTTCCCATGTAAATTATTGCAGAGTGTTCCATTGACCTCCCTTGCTATATGGTCGGTCTTTTTGATATATGTATTTAATAGGTATTTGTACACGTATGGTAACCCTAATCTTAATTTTCCATTTCCCCCACCTATCCTTTTAGATAAGAAAAGTTTGTTTTCTAAGTCTGTGAGTTTCTTTCCTGTGAAAATACCATCATTTGTGTCAGTTGTTAGATAACGCCTATAAGTGATATCATAGTATATTTTTGCTTTCCGACTTACCTCACGTTCTGTCATTATCTCTAGGTTCATCTATGGTGCCTCAAAGAGCAGTGTTTCACTGTTTTCCATGGCTAATAATCCATTGTGTACATGGAGCACTTCTTCTTTATCCATTCATCCATTGATGGACATTTTGGTTGCTTCCGTGTCTTGGCTATTGTGAAAACTCCTGCAGTGAAGCTGTTGCAGCCTGTGCCTCCTCGACTCTGGTCTTCTGAGGTGAGAGGCTCAGCACTGGGCCTGCTGAGTGGAATGCTGGCTCAAATTCTACTTTTAAATGCAGCTCTTTTCTGTTCTCATTATTGGCTCTTACCACATTACATCTCACCAGCAGCTAGAGGGTACACGGTTCTCTAAAACCCCATCAGCATTTATTGTTTGTAGACTTTTGGCTGATGGTACTTGACTTGCGTGAGTTGAAACCTTTTTGTAGGCTAGATTTGCATGAGTCTAATAATTCCTGATGTTTAGCTTTTACCCTTTTTCCTTTTTTTTTAAATAGTGAGTAAAACTTAGCTCTTCCTACTATCTCCTTGAAAAATTTGCCAGTTTTGAATTTTTTTGGCCATTCCATACCTCTGCACAGTTCTTGAGGGCAGTTGTCCTTTACAGTCCTGCGTCCTTGTGAATGTTAAGTGACCATTAGCTGTGGTTTTAAAGCTGCTCTTGCGGGAAACGGCCACAAGGCGGCAGCATTTCTACATTTCCATCTCTGGCATTTTGGGCAACAGAGCTTTCCTGGAAATCGTGTTTGTAGGCTGAAAATTAGAGTGGAATGTGCCAGGGAAAACCCCCAAGAGCTTATATCTGCTTACTTCTAGTTTGCTTTTTAAATATAATTTTTATTATTTATCAGAGCAAATTTGCGAAAAATGTGTGTGTTCTAGGTGTACAGAATCTGGCTCATTATACCTATGTATCGATCTATTCACCTTTGGATCCTTTCCCGTGTAGGTTATTACAGAGTGTTGAGTAGACCTCTCTTGGTATTCCATAGCTATTTTGTGATTATATATTTCATATATATTAGTACATGTCTGTTAACCCCCATATCCTAATTCATACATTCCTTACACCTTTCCATTTGTTAAACATAATTTGGTTTTCTGAATCTGTGAGTGTCCTTCTCTTGGAAATTATTTCATGGGTATCACTTTTTATGTAACACCTATAAGTGATGTAAGAGGATATTTTTCTTTTGGTTTCTTTCTTACTTCAAGTTGGGTGACTATCTCTAGATCCTTCTATGGTGGTGTCAATGGCACTGTTCCATGCTTTTCCATGGCTAGTATTCCATTGTGTACATGGACGACTTCTTCTTGGTGCCTATTTCTGTTGCTGGACAATGTTTTGAAGAAACATTGGTTTCTTCCAGGTCTTGGCTCTGGTACATGTTGCTGCAGTGCAGGTTTGCCAGTCTGTGCCTTTTTGATTCAGGTCTACTCAGGTGATAGGCCCATCAATTGCCCTACCAGATCACATGGTAGCTCAATTTTTACCTTTAAACAAACCTCCATTCTCTTCTCAGTACTGGCTGTTACCAGGTTACATCCCACCAGCAGCTAGAGGGTACACAGTTCTCTAAAACCCCTTCAGCATTTATACTATGTAGCCTCTTTCTGCTGATGATCATTCTGACGACTGTGAGGTGAAAGTTTTTGTAGACTGGATTTGCATGGTTTTATTAATTCCTGATGTTAAGCATTTTCCCATGCCCTTTCTTTCATAACAGAAAAAAGAAAGAAAGAGAATACAAAATGTGCGTAAAATCTGGGTCTTGAAATTGTCGTTTTGATATATGCACATCTTTGAGATTTTTGCTCGATTTACGACCCAAGGATTTGTTTTGAGGGCAGGTGTCATTTACAGGCCTGCAATTATTTTGACTATCAAGTAACCATTAGTGCTGGGTTTAGAGCTGCTGTTGTGTGAAACGGCCACAAGGTGGCAGCAGTTCTCCTTTACCTATTCTGGTTACTAGAGCAACAGTGCCTCAAGGGAAGTCATGTTCTAGGTTCTCAATTAGAATGGAATGTGCCGGGAAAAAAACCCTTAAGTTTATATCTGACTATTTCTTGTTCGTGTTTTAAATGTAATTTTCATTTTTTATCACAGCAAGGGTGATTACAATTTTTTGCTTGTTCTAGGTGTGCAAGATGTTGTTGTTTTACATATATACATATATCTATTGTTCTTTGGATCCTTTTCCCATTGTAGGTTATGACACAATGTTGAGTAGTCTTCTCGTGGTATTCCGTGGGTCTATGGTGATTTTATACTTCACCTGTGTTTGTATATCTCTGTTTAACCCGGCATCCTAATGTATCCAATCCTCACACCTTTCCATTGGTGAACCATAAGTTTGTTTAATGAATCTATGATTGCCTTTCTTTGTGGAAATATCTTCACTGGTATCAATTTTTAGGTAACACCTATAAGTGATATCATAGGATATGTGTCTTTCGCTTTCTGACTTACTACAAGTTGCGTGATTACTTCTGGACTCATCTACTGTGCTGCAAATGGCATTGTGTCATTTTTTCCTTGGCTAATATTCCATCTGTACGTGTACCATTTCTTTGCCCACTCATCTGTTGGTGGACTTATTGTTTGCTTCCATGTCTTGGCTACTGTAGTACTGCTGCAATGCACATTTGCCTGCCTGTGTCTTTCCAATTCTGTCGGTTATACGTGCAGGAATGGGCCTGCTGGATCGTATGGCAGACAAACGTTTACCTTGTAAAGGCACCTCCATTCTGTTCTCATTAGTGGCTTTTACCAGGTTACGTCCCACTTAAAGATGAGGGTATGCACTTTTCCACAACCCATTCAGCATTTATTGTTTGTAGTTTTCCTGCTTATGTTTATTCTGACTGGTGTGGGCTGATACCTCTTTGTGGTTGGATTTGCATGCATCTCATAATCCCTTGAAATTGAGCTTTCAGGCATGTCCTGTTTTTCTTCAAACTGTGAGTACAGCTTACCTCTTCAAATGGTTTTCTTGAAGTATTTGCCTGATTTGGAAATATTTTGCCCATTACCTCCCTGAAGACATTTTGAGGGCAGGTTTCATTTACAGCCCTCCAGTACTTGTGCATAGGAAGTGATCATAAGCACAGGTTTTAAAGCTGCTGTGGCAGGTAACGGCCATTGGGTGGCAGCATTTCTGCTTTCCCCACTCTGGTAACAAGGGAAACAGACCTTTCTGCCAGTGGTGTTCCTCGGTTATACATTAGAGTGGAACGTGCCCGGATAACTCCACAAATGTTGATTTTTCCTTACTTATGTTTGGTTTCCAAATTGAATTTATTTCTTTTTATTGGAGTAATATTCCATTGTGTACATTGACCACTACGTCTTTGTGCATTCCTCGTTTGGCGGACATTTTTGTTGCTTCCAAGTGTTGGCTGCGGTAAATATTCCTGGAGTGCAAGATTGCTAGCATGTGTCTTTTTGATTCACAACCTCTCAGGCGATAGGCAGAGCAGTGGGTATGCTTGATTGAATGGTAGCTGAAGATCTACCTTTCCAAGGCACCTCGTTTTTGTTTTCATTACTGGCTCTTACCAGGTCCCACTTTGAAGCGAGGGTACACGTTGCTCCACAACCCCTTCAGCATTTATTCTTTGCAGAAGTTTTGCTGGTGGCCATTCTGACTAGTGTGAGCTGATAGGTTTTTGTAATTTGGGTTTGCATGTCTTCAAAAATACCAAAAAATTCATCATTTTACACGCCGTTTTCTTTTCTGTTAAAAATAGAATGTGAGTACAATATATCCCTTGAAATTGTCTTCTTGGAAGGTTGCCCTCTTTTGAATTTTTGGTCGATATTCGACCCCAGGATTTTTTTGGAGGGCAGGTCTCATTACAGAACTGCAGCTCTGGTGCATATTTAGTGGCCATTAGCACTGGGTTTAAAGCTGCTGTTGTAGGAAACGGCCAAAAGGAGGCAGCATTTCTCCAGTCCCAAATCTGGTTACTAGGGCAGCACAGCCTTTCTGGAAGTCGTGCTCCCAGGTTGTAAATTAGAATGGAATGTGCCAGGAAAACCCCCCGTAAGTTTATATCCCATTATTTCTTGTTCGTCTTTTAATTTTTTTAAATCGGGGTAATGATTAGAATATTGTTTATCCTAGGTGTATACAATCTGGTTCATTTGTACATTACATATGTATGTATGTGTTTGTATATATATATAATATATATTCATGTACAGATACTCTTCCCATGTAAATTATTGCAGAGTGTTCCATTGACCTCCCTTGCTATATGGTCGGTCTTTTTGATATATGTATTTAATAGGTATTTGTACACGTATGGTAACCCTAATCTTAATTTTCCATTTCCCCCACCTATCCTTTTAGATAAGAAAAGTTTGTTTTCTAAGTCTGTGAGTTTCTTTCCTGTGAAAATACCATCATTTGTGTCAGTTGTTAGATAACGCCTATAAGTGATATCATAGTATATTTTTGCTTTCCGACTTACCTCACATTCTGTCATTATCTCTAGGTTCATCTATGGTGCCTCAAAGAGCAGTGTTTCACTGTTTTCCATGGCTAATAATCCATTGTGTACATGGAGCACTTCTTCTTTATCCATTCATCCATTGATGGACATTTTGGTTGCTTCCGTGTCTTGGCTATTGTGAAAACTCCTGCAGTGAAGCTGTTGCAGCCTGTGCCTCCTCGACTCTGGTCTTCTGAGGTGAGAGGCTCAGCACTGGGCCTGCTGAGTGGAATGCTGGCTCAAATTCTACTTTTAAATGCAGCTCTTTTCTGTTCTCATTATTGGCTCTTACCACATTACATCTCACCAGCAGCTAGAGGGTACACGGTTCTCTAAAACCCCATCAGCATTTATTGTTTGTAGACTTTTGGCTGATGGTACTTGACTTGCGTGAGTTGAAACCTTTTTGTAGGCTAGATTTGCATGAGTCTAATAATTCCTGATGTTTAGCTTTTACCCTTTTTCCTTTTTTTTTAAATAGTGAGTAAAACTTAGCTCTTCCTACTATCTCCTTGAAAAATTTGCCAGTTTTGAATTTTTTTGGCCATTCCATACCTCTGCACAGTTCTTGAGGGCAGTTGTCCTTTACAGTCCTGCGTCCTTGTGAATGTTAAGTGACCATTAGCTGTGGTTTTAAAGCTGCTCTTGCGGGAAACGGCCACAAGGCGGCAGCATTTCTACATTTCCATCTCTGGCATTTTGGGCAACAGAGCTTTCCTGGAAATCGTGTTTGTAGGCTGAAAATTAGAGTGGAATGTGCCAGGGAAAACCCCCAAGAGCTTATATCTGCTTACTTCTAGTTTGCTTTTTAAATATAATTTTTATTATTTATCAGAGCAAATTTGCGAAAAATGTGTGTGTTCTAGGTGTACAGAATCTGGCTCATTATACCTATGTATCGATCTATTCACCTTTGGATCCTTTCCCGTGTAGGTTATTACAGAGTGTTGAGTAGACCTCTCTTGGTATTCCATAGCTATTTTGTGATTATATATTTCATATATATTAGTACATGTCTGTTAACCCCCATATCCTAATTCATACATTCCTTACACCTTTCCATTTGGTTAAACATAATTTGGTTTTCTGAATCTGTGAGTGTCCTTCTCTTGGAAATTATTTCATGGGTATCACTTTTTATGTAACACCTATAAGTGATGTAAGAGGATATTTTTCTTTTGGTTTCTTTCTTACTTCAAGTTGGGTGACTATCTCTAGATCCTTCTATGGTGGTGTCAATGGCACTGTTCCATGCTTTTCCATGGCTAGTATTCCATTGTGTACATGGACGACTTCTTCTTGGTGCCTATTTCTGTTGCTGGACAATGTTTTGAAGAAACATTGGTTTCTTCCAGGTCTTGGCTCTGGTACATGTTGCTGCAGTGCAGGTTTGCCAGTCTGTGCCTTTTTGATTCAGGTCTACTCAGGTGATAGGCCCATCAATTGCCCTACCAGATCACATGGTAGCTCAATTTTTACCTTTAAACAAACCTCCATTCTCTTCTCAGTACTGGCTGTTACCAGGTTACATCCCACCAGCAGCTAGAGGGTACACAGTTCTCTAAAACCCCTTCAGCATTTATACTATGTAGCCTCTTTCTGCTGATGATCATTCTGACGACTGTGAGGTGAAAGTTTTTGTAGACTGGATTTGCATGGTTTTATTAATTCCTGATGTTAAGCATTTTCCCATGCCCTTTCTTTCATAACAGAAAAAAGAAAGAAAGAGAATACAAAATGTGCGTAAAATCTGGGTCTTGAAATTGTCGTTTTGATATATGCACATCTTTGAGATTTTTGCTCGATTTACGACCCAAGGATTTGTTTTGAGGGCAGGTGTCATTTACAGGCCTGCAATTATTTTGACTATCAAGTAACCATTAGTGCTGGGTTTAGAGCTGCTGTTGTGTGAAACGGCCACAAGGTGGCAGCAGTTCTCCTTTACCTATTCTGGTTACTAGAGCAACAGTGCCTCAAGGGAAGTCATGTTCTAGGTTCTCAATTAGAATGGAATGTGCCGGGAAAAAACCCCTTAAGTTTATATCTGACTATTTCTTGTTCGTGTTTTAAATGTAATTTTCATTTTTTATCACAGCAAGGGTGATTACAATTTTTTGCTTGTTCTAGGTGTGCAAGATGTTGTTGTTTTACATATATACATATATCTATTGTTCTTTGGATCCTTTTCCCATTGTAGGTTATGACACAATGTTGAGTAGTCTTCTCGTGGTATTCCGTGGGTCTATGGTGATTTTATACTTCACCTGTGTTTGTATATCTCTGTTTAACCCGGCATCCTAATGTATCCAATCCTCACACCTTTCCATTGGTGAACCATAAGTTTGTTTAATGAATCTATGATTGCCTTTCTTTGTGGAAATATCTTCACTGGTATCAATTTTTAGGTAACACCTATAAGTGATATCATAGGATATGTGTCTTTCGCTTTCTGACTTACTACAAGTTGCGTGATTACTTCTGGACTCATCTACTGTGCTGCAAATGGCATTGTGTCATTTTTTCCTTGGCTAATATTCCATCTGTACGTGTACCATTTCTTTGTCCACTCATCTGTTGGTGGACTTATTGTTTGCTTCCATGTCTTGGCTACTGTAGTACTGCTGCAATGCACATTTGCCTGCCTGTGTCTTTCCAATTCTGTCGGTTATACGTGCAGGAATGGGCCTGCTGGATCGTATGGCAGACAAACGTTTACCTTGTAAAGGCACCTCCATTCTGTTCTCATTAGTGGCTTTTACCAGGTTACGTCCCACTTAAAGATGAGGGTATGCACTTTTCCACAACCCATTCAGCATTTATTGTTTGTAGTTTTCCTGCTTATGTTTATTCTGACTGGTGTGAGCTGATACCTCTTTGTGGTTGGATTTGCATGCATCTCATAATCCCTTGAAATTGAGCTTTCAGGCATGTCCTGTTTTTCTTCAAACTGTGAGTACAGCTTACCTCTTCAAATGGTTTTCTTGAAGTATTTGCCTGATTTGGAAATATTTTGCCCATTACCTCCCTGGAGACATTTTGAGGGCAGGTTTCATTTACAGCCCTCCAGTACTTGTGCATAGGAAGTGATCATAAGCACAGGTTTTAAAGCTGCTGTGGCAGGTAACGGCCATTGGGTGGCAGCATTTCTGCTTTCCCCACTCTGGTAACAAGGGAAACAGACCTTTCTGCCAGTGGTGTTCCTCGGTTATACATTAGAGTGGAACGTGCCCGGATAACTCCACAAATGTTGATTTTTCCTTACTTATGTTTGGTTTCCAAATTGAATTTATTTCTTTTTATTGGAGTAATATTCCATTGTGTACATTGACCACTACGTCTTTGTGCATTCCTCGTTTGGCGGACATTTTTGTTGCTTCCAAGTGTTGGCTGCGGTAAATATTCCTGGAGTGCAAGATTGCTAGCATGTGTCTTTTTGATTCACAACCTCTCAGGCGATAGGCAGAGCAGTGGGTATGCTTGATTGAATGGTAGCTCAATATCTACCTTTCCAAGGCACCTCGTTTTTGTTTTCATTACTGGCTCTTACCAGGTCCCACTTTGAAGCGAGGGTACACATTGTTCCACAACCCCTTCAGCATTTATTCTTTGCAGAAGTTTTGCTGGTGGCCATTCTGACTAGTGTCAGCTGATAGGTTTTTGTAATTTGGGTTTGCATGTCTTCAAAAATACCAAAAAATTCATCATTTTACACGCCGTTTTCTTTTCTGTTAAAAATAGAATGTGAGTACAATATATCCCTTGAAATTGTCTTCTTGGAAGGTTGCCCTCTTTTGAATTTTTGGTCGATATTCGACCCCAGGATTTTTTTGGAGGGCAGGTCTCATTACAGAACTGCAGCTCAGGTGCATATTTAGTGGCCATTAGCACTGGGTTTAAAGCTGCTGTTGTAGGAAACGGCCAAAAGGAGGCAGCATTTCTCCAGTCCCAAATCTGGTTACTAGGGCAGCACAGCCTTTCTGGAAGTCGTGCTCCCAGGTTGTAAATTAGAATGGAATGTGCCAGGAAAACCCCCCGTAAGTTTATATCCCATTATTTCTTGTTCGTCTTTTAATTTTTTAAAATCGGGGTAATGATTAGAATATTGTTTATCCTAGGTGTATACAATCTGGTTCATTTGTACATTACATATGTATGTATGTATGTGTATATATGTATATATATATAATATATATTCATGTACAGATACTCTTCCCATGTAAATTATTGCAGAGTGTTCCATTGACCTCCCTTGCTATATGGTCGGTCTTTTTGATATGTGTATTTAATAGGTATTTGTACACGTATGGTAACCCTAATCTTAATTTTCCATTTCCCCCACCTATCCTTTTAGATAAGAAAAGTTTGTTTTCTAAGTCTGTGAGTTTCTTTCCTGTGAAAATACCATCATTTGTGTCAGTTGTTAGATAACGCCTATAAGTGATATCATAGTATATCTTTTGCTTTCCGACTTACCTCACGTTCTGTCATTATCTCTAGGTTCATCTATGGTGCCTCAAAGAGCAGTGTTTCACTGTTTTCCATGGCTAATAATCCATTGTGTACATGGAGCACTTCTTCTTTATCCATTCATCCATTGATGGACATTTTGGTTGCTTCCGTGTCTTGGCTATTGTGAAAACTCCTGCAGTGAAGCTGTTGCAGCCTGTGCCTCCTCGACTCTGGTCTTCTGAGGTGAGAGGCTCAGCACTGGGCCTGCTGAGTGGAATGCTGGCTCAAATTCTACTTTTAAACGCAGCTCTTTTCTGTTCTCATTATTGGCTCTTACCACATTACATCTCACCAGCAGCTAGAGGGTACACGGTTCTCTAAAACCCCATCAGCATTTATTGTTTGTAGACTTTTGGCTGATGGTACTTGACTTGCGTGAGTTGAAACCTTTTTGTAGGCTAGATTTGCATGAGTCTAATAATTCCTGATGTTTAGCTTTTACCCTTTTTCCTTTTTTTTTAAATAGTGAGTAAAACTTAGCTCTTCCTACTATCTCCTTGAAAAATTTGCCAGTTTTGAATTTTTTTGGCCATTCCATACCTCTGCACAGTTCTTGAGGGCAGTTGTCCTTTACAGTCCTGCGTCCTTGTGAATGTTAAGTGACCATTAGCTGTGGTTTTAAAGCTGCTCTTGCGGGAAACGGCCACAAGGCGGCAGCATTTCTACATTTCCATCTCTGGCATTTTGGGCAACAGAGCTTTCCTGGAAATCGTGTTTGTAGGCTGAAAATTAGAGTGGAATGTGCCAGGGAAAACCCCCAAGAGCTTATATCTGCTTACTTCTAGTTTGCTTTTTAAATATAATTTTTATTATTTATCAGAGCAAATTTGCGAAAAATGTGTGTGTTCTAGGTGTACAGAATCTGGCTCATTATACCTATGTATCGATCTATTCACCTTTGGATCCTTTCCCGTGTAGGTTATTACAGAGTGTTGAGTAGACCTCTCTTGGTATTCCATAGCTATTTTGTGATTATATATTTCATATATATTAGTACATGTCTGTTAACCCCCATATCCTAATTCATACATTCCTTACACCTTTCCATTTGGTTAAACATAATTTGGTTTTCTGAATCTGTGAGTGTCCTTCTCTTGGAAATTATTTCATGGGTATCACTTTTTATGTAACACCTATAAGTGATGTAAGAGGATATTTTTCTTTTGGTTTCTTTCTTACTTCAAGTTGGGTGACTATCTCTAGATCCTTCTATGGTGGTGTCAATGGCACTGTTCCATGCTTTTCCATGGCTAGTATTCCATTGTGTACATGGACGACTTCTTCTTGGTGCCTATTTCTGTTGCTGGACATTTTGGTTTCTTCCAGGTCTTGGCTCTGGTACATGTTGCTGCAGTGCAGGTTTGCCAGTCTGTGCCTTTTTGATTCAGGTCTACTCAGGTGATAGGCCCATCAATTGCCCTACCAGATCACATGGTAGCTCAATTTTTACCTTTAAACAAACCTCCATTCTCTTCTCAGTACTGGCTGTTACCAGGTTACATCCCACCAGCAGCTAGAGGGTACACAGTTCTCTAAAACCCCTTCAGCATTTATACTATGTAGCCTCTTTCTGCTGATGATCATTCTGACGACTGTGAGGTGAAAGTTTTTGTAGACTGGATTTGCATGGTTTTATTAATTCCTGATGTTAAGCATTTTCCCATGCCCTTTCTTTCATAACAGAAAAAAGAAAGAAAGAGAATACAAAATGTGCGTAAAATCTGGGTCTTGAAATTGTCGTTTTGATATATGCACATCTTTGAGATTTTTGCTCGATTTACGACCCAAGGATTTGTTTTGAGGGCAGGTGTCATTTACAGGCCTGCAATTATTTTGACTATCAAGTAACCATTAGTGCTGGGTTTAGAGCTGCTGTTGTGTGAAACGGCCACAAGGTGGCAGCAGTTCTCCTTTACCTATTCTGGTTACTAGAGCAACAGTGCCTCAAGGGAAGTCATGTTCTAGGTTCTCAATTAGAATGGAATGTGCCGGGAAAAAACCCCTTAAGTTTATATCTGACTATTTCTTGTTCGTGTTTTAAATGTAATTTTCATTTTTTATCACAGCAAGGGTGATTACAATTTTTTGCTTGTTCTAGGTGTGCAAGATGTTGTTGTTTTACATATATACATATATCTATTGTTCTTTGGATCCTTTTCCCATTGTAGGTTATGACACAATGTTGAGTAGTCTTCTCGTGGTATTCCGTGGGTCTATGGTGATTTTATACTTCACCTGTGTTTGTATATCTCTGTTTAACCCGGCATCCTAATGTATCCAATCCTCACACCTTTCCATTGGTGAACCATAAGTTTGTTTAATGAATCTATGATTGCCTTTCTTTGTGGAAATATCTTCACTGGTATCAATTTTTAGGTAACACCTATAAGTGATATCATAGGATATGTGTCTTTCGCTTTCTGACTTACTACAAGTTGCGTGATTACTTCTGGACTCATCTACTGTGCTGCAAATGGCATTGTGTCATTTTTTCCTTGGCTAATATTCCATCTGTACGTGTACCATTTCTTTGCCCACTCATCTGTTGGTGGACTTATTGTTTGCTTCCATGTCTTGGCTACTGTAGTACTGCTGCAATGCACATTTGCCTGCCTGTGTCTTTCCAATTCTGTCGGTTATACGTGCAGGAATGGGCCTGCTGGATCGTATGGCAGACAAACGTTTACCTTGTAAAGGCACCTCCATTCTGTTCTCATTAGTGGCTTTTACCAGGTTACGTCCCACTTAAAGATGAGGGTATGCACTTTTCCACAACCCATTCAGCATTTATTGTTTGTAGTTTTCCTGCTTATGTTTATTCTGACTGGTGTGGGCTGATACCTCTTTGTGGTTGGATTTGCATGCATCTCATAATCCCTTGAAATTGAGCTTTCAGGCATGTCCTGTTTTTCTTCAAACTGTGAGTACAGCTTACCTCTTCAAATGGTTTTCTTGAAGTATTTGCCTGATTTGGAAATATTTTGCCCATTACCTCCCTGAAGACATTTTGAGGGCAGGTTTCATTTACAGCCCTCCAGTACTTGTGCATAGGAAGTGATCATAAGCACAGGTTTTAAAGCTGCTGTGGCAGGTAACGGCCATTGGGTGGCAGCATTTCTGCTTTCCCCACTCTGGTAACAAGGGAAACAGACCTTTCTGCCAGTGGTGTTCCTCGGTTATACATTAGAGTGGAACGTGCCCGGATAACTCCACAAATGTTGATTTTTCCTTACTTATGTTTGGTTTCCAAATTGAATTTATTTCTTTTTATTGGAGTAATATTCCACTGTGTACATTGACCACTACGTCTTTGTGCATTCCTCGTTTGGCGGACATTTTTGTTGCTTCCAAGTGTTGGCTGCGGTAAATATTCCTGGAGTGCAAGATTGCTAGCATGTGTCTTTTTGATTCACAACCTCTCAGGCGATAGGCAGAGCAGTGGGTATGCTTGATTGAATGGTAGCTGAAGATCTACCTTTCCAAGGCACCTCGTTTTTGTTTTCATTACTGGCTCTTACCAGGTCCCACTTTGAAGCGAGGGTACACGTTGCTCCACAACCCCTTCAGCATTTATTCTTTGCAGAAGTTTTGCTGGTGGCCATTCTGACTAGTGTGAGCTGATAGGTTTTTGTAATTTGGGTTTGCATGTCTTCAAAAATACCAAAAAATTCATCATTTTACACGCCGTTTTCTTTTCTGTTAAAAATAGAATGTGAGTACAATATATCCCTTGAAATTGTCTTCTTGGAAGGTTGCCCTCTTTTGAATTTTTGGTCGATATTCGACCCCAGGATTTTTTTGGAGGGCAGGTCTCATTACAGAACTGCAGCTCTGGTGCATATTTAGTGGCCATTAGCACTGGGTTTAAAGCTGCTGTTGTAGGAAACGGCCAAAAGGAGGCAGCATTTCTCCAGTCCCAAATCTGGTTACTAGGGCAGCACAGCCTTTCTGGAAGTCGTGCTCCCAGGTTGTAAATTAGAATGGAATGTGCCAGGAAAACCCCCCGTAAGTTTATATCCCATTATTTCTTGTTCGTCTTTTAATTTTTTTAAATCGGGGTAATGATTAGAATATTGTTTATCCTAGGTGTATACAATCTGGTTCATTTGTACATTACATATGTATGTATGTGTTTGTATATATATATAATATATATTCATGTACAGATACTCTTCCCATGTAAATTATTGCAGAGTGTTCCATTGACCTCCCTTGCTATATGGTCGGTCTTTTTGATATATGTATTTAATAGGTATTTGTACACGTATGGTAACCCTAATCTTAATTTTCCATTTCCCCCACCTATCCTTTTAGATAAGAAAAGTTTGTTTTCTAAGTCTGTGAGTTTCTTTCCTGTGAAAATACCATCATTTGTGTCAGTTGTTAGATAACGCCTATAAGTGATATCATAGTATATTTTTGCTTTCCGACTTACCTCACGTTCTGTCATTATCTCTAGGTTCATCTATGGTGCCTCAAAGAGCAGTGTTTCACTGTTTTCCATGGCTAATAATCCATTGTGTACATGGAGCACTTCTTCTTTATCCATTCATCCATTGATGGACATTTTGGTTGCTTCCGTGTCTTGGCTATTGTGAAAACTCCTGCAGTGAAGCTGTTGCAGCCTGTGCCTCCTCGACTCTGGTCTTCTGAGGTGAGAGGCTCAGCACTGGGCCTGCTGAGTGGAATGCTGGCTCAAATTCTACTTTTAAATGCAGCTCTTTTCTGTTCTCATTATTGGCTCTTACCACATTACATCTCACCAGCAGCTAGAGGGTACACGGTTCTCTAAAACCCCATCAGCATTTATTGTTTGTAGACTTTTGGCTGATGGTACTTGACTTGCGTGAGTTGAAACCTTTTTGTAGGCTAGATTTGCATGAGTCTAATAATTCCTGATGTTTAGCTTTTACCCTTTTTCCTTTTTTTTTAAATAGTGAGTAAAACTTAGCTCTTCCTACTATCTCCTTGAAAAATTTGCCAGTTTTGAATTTTTTTGGCCATTCCATACCTCTGCACAGTTCTTGAGGGCAGTTGTCCTTTACAGTCCTGCGTCCTTGTGAATGTTAAGTGACCATTAGCTGTGGTTTTAAAGCTGCTCTTGCGGGAAACGGCCACAAGGCGGCAGCATTTCTACATTTCCATCTCTGGCATTTTGGGCAACAGAGCTTTCCTGGAAATCGTGTTTGTAGGCTGAAAATTAGAGTGGAATGTGCCAGGGAAAACCCCCAAGAGCTTATATCTGCTTACTTCTAGTTTGCTTTTTAAATATAATTTTTATTATTTATCAGAGCAAATTTGCGAAAAATGTGTGTGTTCTAGGTGTACAGAATCTGGCTCATTATACCTATGTATCGATCTATTCACCTTTGGATCCTTTCCCGTGTAGGTTATTACAGAGTGTTGAGTAGACCTCTCTTGGTATTCCATAGCTATTTTGTGATTATATATTTCATATATATTAGTACATGTCTGTTAACCCCCATATCCTAATTCATACATTCCTTACACCTTTCCATTTGGTTAAACATAATTTGGTTTTCTGAATCTGTGAGTGTCCTTCTCTTGGAAATTATTTCATGGGTATCACTTTTTATGTAACACCTATAAGTGATGTAAGAGGATATTTTTCTTTTGGTTTCTTTCTTACTTCAAGTTGGGTGACTATCTCTAGATCCTTCTATGGTGGTGTCAATGGCACTGTTCCATGCTTTTCCATGGCTAGTATTCCATTGTGTACATGGACGACTTCTTCTTGGTGCCTATTTCTGTTGCTGGACAATGTTTTGAAGAAACATTGGTTTCTTCCAGGTCTTGGCTCTGGTACATGTTGCTGCAGTGCAGGTTTGCCAGTCTGTGCCTTTTTGATTCAGGTCTACTCAGGTGATAGGCCCATCAATTGCCCTACCAGATCACATGGTAGCTCAATTTTTACCTTTAAACAAACCTCCATTCTCTTCTCAGTACTGGCTGTTACCAGGTTACATCCCACCAGCAGCTAGAGGGTACACAGTTCTCTAAAACCCCTTCAGCATTTATACTATGTAGCCTCTTTCTGCTGATGATCATTCTGACGACTGTGAGGTGAAAGTTTTTGTAGACTGGATTTGCATGGTTTTATTAATTCCTGATGTTAAGCATTTTCCCATGCCCTTTCTTTCATAACAGAAAAAAGAAAGAAAGAGAATACAAAATGTGCGTAAAATCTGGGTCTTGAAATTGTCGTTTTGATATATGCACATCTTTGAGATTTTTGCTCGATTTACGACCCAAGGATTTGTTTTGAGGGCAGGTGTCATTTACAGGCCTGCAATTATTTTGACTATCAAGTAACCATTAGTGCTGGGTTTAGAGCTGCTGTTGTGTGAAACGGCCACAAGGTGGCAGCAGTTCTCCTTTACCTATTCTGGTTACTAGAGCAACAGTGCCTCAAGGGAAGTCATGTTCTAGGTTCTCAATTAGAATGGAATGTGCCGGGAAAAAACCCCTTAAGTTTATATCTGACTATTTCTTGTTCGTGTTTTAAATGTAATTTTCATTTTTTATCACAGCAAGGGTGATTACAATTTTTTGCTTGTTCTAGGTGTGCAAGATGTTGTTGTTTTACATATATACATATATCTATTGTTCTTTGGATCCTTTTCCCATTGTAGGTTATGACACAATGTTGAGTAGTCTTCTCGTGGTATTCCGTGGGTCTATGGTGATTTTATACTTCACCTGTGTTTGTATATCTCTGTTTAACCCGGCATCCTAATGTATCCAATCCTCACACCTTTCCATTGGTGAACCATAAGTTTGTTTAATGAATCTATGATTGCCTTTCTTTGTGGAAATATCTTCACTGGTATCAATTTTTAGGTAACACCTATAAGTGATATCATAGGATATGTGTCTTTCGCTTTCTGACTTACTACAAGTTGCGTGATTACTTCTGGACTCATCTACTGTGCTGCAAATGGCATTGTGTCATTTTTTCCTTGGCTAATATTCCATCTGTACGTGTACCATTTCTTTGTCCACTCATCTGTTGGTGGACTTATTGTTTGCTTCCATGTCTTGGCTACTGTAGTACTGCTGCAATGCACATTTGCCTGCCTGTGTCTTTCCAATTCTGTCGGTTATACGTGCAGGAATGGGCCTGCTGGATCGTATGGCAGACAAACGTTTACCTTGTAAAGGCACCTCCATTCTGTTCTCATTAGTGGCTTTTACCAGGTTACGTCCCACTTAAAGATGAGGGTATGCACTTTTCCACAACCCATTCAGCATTTATTGTTTGTAGTTTTCCTGCTTATGTTTATTCTGACTGGTGTGAGCTGATACCTCTTTGTGGTTGGATTTGCATGCATCTCATAATCCCTTGAAATTGAGCTTTCAGGCATGTCCTGTTTTTCTTCAAACTGTGAGTACAGCTTACCTCTTCAAATGGTTTTCTTGAAGTATTTGCCTGATTTGGAAATATTTTGCCCATTACCTCCCTGGAGACATTTTGAGGGCAGGTTTCATTTACAGCCCTCCAGTACTTGTGCATAGGAAGTGATCATAAGCACAGGTTTTAAAGCTGCTGTGGCAGGTAACGGCCATTGGGTGGCAGCATTTCTGCTTTCCCCACTCTGGTAACAAGGGAAACAGACCTTTCTGCCAGTGGTGTTCCTCGGTTATACATTAGAGTGGAACGTGCCCGGATAACTCCACAAATGTTGATTTTTCCTTACTTATGTTTGGTTTCCAAATTGAATTTATTTCTTTTTATTGGAGTAATATTCCATTGTGTACATTGACCACTACGTCTTTGTGCATTCCTCGTTTGGCGGACATTTTTGTTGCTTCCAAGTGTTGGCTGCGGTAAATATTCCTGGAGTGCAAGATTGCTAGCATGTGTCTTTTTGATTCACAACCTCTCAGGCGATAGGCAGAGCAGTGGGTATGCTTGATTGAATGGTAGCTCAATATCTACCTTTCCAAGGCACCTCGTTTTTGTTTTCATTACTGGCTCTTACCAGGTCCCACTTTGAAGCGAGGGTACACATTGTTCCACAACCCCTTCAGCATTTATTCTTTGCAGAAGTTTTGCTGGTGGCCATTCTGACTAGTGTCAGCTGATAGGTTTTTGTAATTTGGGTTTGCATGTCTTCAAAAATACCAAAAAATTCATCATTTTACACGCCGTTTTCTTTTCTGTTAAAAATAGAATGTGAGTACAATATATCCCTTGAAATTGTCTTCTTGGAAGGTTGCCCTCTTTTGAATTTTTGGTCGATATTCGACCCCAGGATTTTTTTGGAGGGCAGGTCTCATTACAGAACTGCAGCTCAGGTGCATATTTAGTGGCCATTAGCACTGGGTTTAAAGCTGCTGTTGTAGGAAACGGCCAAAAGGAGGCAGCATTTCTCCAGTCCCAAATCTGGTTACTAGGGCAGCACAGCCTTTCTGGAAGTCGTGCTCCCAGGTTGTAAATTAGAATGGAATGTGCCAGGAAAACCCCCCGTAAGTTTATATCCCATTATTTCTTGTTCGTCTTTTAATTTTTTAAAATCGGGGTAATGATTAGAATATTGTTTATCCTAGGTGTATACAATCTGGTTCATTTGTACATTACATATGTATGTATGTATGTGTATATATGTATATATATATAATATATATTCATGTACAGATACTCTTCCCATGTAAATTATTGCAGAGTGTTCCATTGACCTCCCTTGCTATATGGTCGGTCTTTTTGATATGTGTATTTAATAGGTATTTGTACACGTATGGTAACCCTAATCTTAATTTTCCATTTCCCCCACCTATCCTTTTAGATAAGAAAAGTTTGTTTTCTAAGTCTGTGAGTTTCTTTCCTGTGAAAATACCATCATTTGTGTCAGTTGTTAGATAACGCCTATAAGTGATATCATAGTATATCTTTTGCTTTCCGACTTACCTCACGTTCTGTCATTATCTCTAGGTTCATCTATGGTGCCTCAAAGAGCAGTGTTTCACTGTTTTCCATGGCTAATAATCCATTGTGTACATGGAGCACTTCTTCTTTATCCATTCATCCATTGATGGACATTTTGGTTGCTTCCGTGTCTTGGCTATTGTGAAAACTCCTGCAGTGAAGCTGTTGCAGCCTGTGCCTCCTCGACTCTGGTCTTCTGAGGTGAGAGGCTCAGCACTGGGCCTGCTGAGTGGAATGCTGGCTCAAATTCTACTTTTAAACGCAGCTCTTTTCTGTTCTCATTATTGGCTCTTACCACATTACATCTCACCAGCAGCTAGAGGGTACACGGTTCTCTAAAACCCCATCAGCATTTATTGTTTGTAGACTTTTGGCTGATGGTACTTGACTTGCGTGAGTTGAAACCTTTTTGTAGGCTAGATTTGCATGAGTCTAATAATTCCTGATGTTTAGCTTTTACCCTTTTTCCTTTTTTTTAAAATAGTGAGTAAAACTTAGCTCTTCATACTATCTCCTTGAAAAATTTGCCAGTTTTGAATTTTTTTGGCCATTCCATACCTCTGCACAGTTCTTGAGGGCAGTTGTCCTTTACAGTCCTGCGTCCTTGTGAATGTTAAGTGACCATTAGCTGTGGTTTTAAAGCCGCTCTTGCGGGAAACGGCCACAAGGCGGCAGCATTTCTACATTTCCATCTCTGGCATTTTGGGCAACAGAGCTTTCCTGGAAATCGTGTTTGTAGGCTGAAAATTAGAGTGGAGTGTGCCAGGGAAAACCCCCAAGAGCTTATATCTGCTTACTTCTAGTTTGCTTTTTAAATATAATTTTTATTATTTATCAGAGCAAATTTGCGAAAAATGTGTGTGTTCTAGGTGTACAGAATCTGGCTCATTATACCTATGTATCGATCTATTCACCTTTGGATCCTTTCCCGTGTAGGTTATTACAGAGTGTTGAGTAGACCTCTCTTGGTATTCCATAGCTATTTTGTGATTATATATTTCATATATATTAGTACATGTCTGTTAACCCCCATATCCTAATTCATACATTCCTTACACCTTTCCATTTGGTTAAACATAATTTGGTTTTCTGAATCTGTGAGTGTCCTTCTCTTGGAAATTATTTCATGGGTATCACTTTTTATGTAACACCTATAAGTGATGTAAGAGGATATTTTTCTTTTGGTTTCTTTCTTACTTCAAGTTGGGTGACTATCTCTAGATCCTTCTATGGTGGTGTCAATGGCACTGTTCCATGCTTTTCCATGGCTAGTATTCCATTGTGTACATGGACGACTTCTTCTTGGTGCCTATTTCTGTTGCTGGACAATGTTTTGAAGAAACATTGGTTTCTTCCAGGTCTTGGCTCTGGTACATGTTGCTGCAGTGCAGGTTTGCCAGTCTGTGCCTTTTTGATTCAGGTCTACTCAGGTGATAGGCCCATCAATTGCCCTACCAGATCACATGGTAGCTCAATTTTTACCTTTAAACAAACCTCCATTCTCTTCTCAGTACTGGCTGTTACCAGGTTACATCCCACCAGCAGCTAGAGGGTACACAGTTCTCTAAAACCCCTTCAGCATTTATACTATGTAGCCTCTTTCTGCTGATGATCATTCTGACGACTGTGAGGTGAAAGTTTTTGTAGACTGGATTTGCATGGTTTTATTAATTCCTGATGTTAAGCATTTTCCCATGCCCTTTCTTTCATAACAGAAAAAAGAAAGAAAGAGAATACAAAATGTGCGTAAAATCTGGGTCTTGAAATTGTCGTTTTGATATATGCACATCTTTGAGATTTTTGCTCGATTTACGACCCAAGGATTTGTTTTGAGGGCAGGTGTCATTTACAGGCCTGCAATTATTTTGACTATCAAGTAACCATTAGTGCTGGGTTTAGAGCTGCTGTTGTGTGAAACGGCCACAAGGTGGCAGCAGTTCTCCTTTACCTATTCTGGTTACTAGAGCAACAGTGCCTCAAGGGAAGTCATGTTCTAGGTTCTCAATGAGAATGGAATGTGCCGGGAAAAAACCCCTTAAGTTTATATCTGACTACTTCTTGTTCGTGTTTTAAATGTAATTTTCATTTTTTATCACAGCAAGGGTGATTACAATTTTTTGCTTGTTCTAGGTGTGCAAGATGTTGTTGTTTTACATATATACATATATCTATTGTTCTTTGGATCCTTTTCCCATTGTAGGTTATGACACAATGTTGAGTAGTCTTCTCGTGGTATTCCGTGGGTCTATGGTGATTTTATACTTCACCTGTGTTTGTATATCTCTGTTTAACCCGGCATCCTAATGTATCCAATCCTCACACCTTTCCATTGGTGAACCATAAGTTTGTTTAATGAATCTATGATTGCCTTTCTTTGTGGAAATATCTTCACTGGTATCAATTTTTAGGTAACACCTATAAGTGATATCATAGGATATGTGTCTTTCGCTTTCTGACTTACTACAAGTTGCGTGATTACTTCTGGACTCATCTACTGTGCTGCAAATGGCATTGTGTCATTTTTTCCTTGGCTAATATTCCATCTGTACGTGTACCATTTCTTTGCCCACTCATCTGTTGGTGGACTTATTGTTTGCTTCCATGTCTTGGCTACTGTAGTACTGCTGCAATGCACATTTGCCTGCCTGTGTCTTTCCAATTCTGTCGGTTATACGTGCAGGAATGGGCCTGCTGGATCGTATGGCAGACAAACGTTTACCTTGTAAAGGCACCTCCATTCTGTTCTCATTAGTGGCTTTTACCAGGTTACGTCCCACTTAAAGATGAGGGTATGCACTTTTCCACAACCCATTCAGCATTTATTGTTTGTAGTTTTCCTGCTTATGTTTATTCTGACTGGTGTGGGCTGATACCTCTTTGTGGTTGGATTTGCATGCATCTCATAATCCCTTGAAATTGAGCTTTCAGGCATGTCCTGTTTTTCTTCAAACTGTGAGTACAGCTTACCTCTTCAAATGGTTTTCTTGAAGTATTTGCCTGATTTGGAAATATTTTGCCCATTACCTCCCTGAAGACATTTTGAGGGCAGGTTTCATTTACAGCCCTCCAGTACTTGTGCATAGGAAGTGATCATAAGCACAGGTTTTAAAGCTGCTGTGGCAGGTAACGGCCATTGGGTGGCAGCATTTCTGCTTTCCCCACTCTGGTAACAAGGGAAACAGACCTTTCTGCCAGTGGTGTTCCTCGGTTATACATTAGAGTGGAACGTGCCCGGATAACTCCACAAATGTTGATTTTTCCTTACTTATGTTTGGTTTCCAAATTGAATTTATTTCTTTTTATTGGAGTAATATTCCATTGTGTACATTGACCACTACGTCTTTGTGCATTCCTCGTTTGGCGGACATTTTTGTTGCTTCCAAGTGTTGGCTGCGGTAAATATTCCTGGAGTGCAAGATTGCTAGCATGTGTCTTTTTGATTCACAACCTCTCAGGCGATAGGCAGAGCAGTGGGTATGCTTGATTGAATGGTAGCTGAAGATCTACCTTTCCAAGGCACCTCGTTTTTGTTTTCATTACTGGCTCTTACCAGGTCCCACTTTGAAGCGAGGGTACACGTTGCTCCACAACCCCTTCAGCATTTATTCTTTGCAGAAGTTTTGCTGGTGGCCATTCTGACTAGTGTGAGCTGATAGGTTTTTGTAATTTGGGTTTGCATGTCTTCAAAAATACCAAAAAATTCATCATTTTACACGCCGTTTTCTTTTCTGTTAAAAATAGAATGTGAGTACAATATATCCCTTGAAATTGTCTTCTTGGAAGGTTGCCCTCTTTTGAATTTTTGGTCGATATTCGACCCCAGGATTTTTTTGGAGGGCAGGTCTCATTACAGAACTGCAGCTCTGGTGCATATTTAGTGGCCATTAGCACTGGGTTTAAAGCTGCTGTTGTAGGAAACGGCCAAAAGGAGGCAGCATTTCTCCAGTCCCAAATCTGGTTACTAGGGCAGCACAGCCTTTCTGGAAGTCGTGCTCCCAGGTTGTAAATTAGAATGGAATGTGCCAGGAAAACCCCCCGTAAGTTTATATCCCATTATTTCTTGTTCGTCTTTTAATTTTTTTAAATCGGGGTAATGATTAGAATATTGTTTATCCTAGGTGTATACAATCTGGTTCATTTGTACATTACATATGTATGTATGTGTTTGTATATATATATAATATATATTCATGTACAGATACTCTTCCCATGTAAATTATTGCAGTGTTCCATTGACCTCCCTTGCTATATGGTCGGTCTTTTTGATATATGTATTTAATAGGTATTTGTACACGTATGGTAACCCTAATCTTAATTTTCCATTTCCCCCACCTATCCTTTTAGATAAGAAAAGTTTGTTTTCTAAGTCTGTGAGTTTCTTTCCTGTGAAAATACCATCATTTGTGTCAGTTGTTAGATAACGCCTATAAGTGATATCATAGTATATTTTTGCTTTCCGACTTACCTCACGTTCTGTCATTATCTCTAGGTTCATCTATGGTGCCTCAAAGAGCAGTGTTTCACTGTTTTCCATGGCTAATAATCCATTGTGTACATGGAGCACTTCTTCTTTATCCATTCATCCATTGATGGACATTTTGGTTTCTTCCGTGTCTTGGCTATTGTGAAAACTCCTGCAGTGAAGCTGTTGCAGCCTGTGCCTCCTCGACTCTGGTCTTCTGAGGTGAGAGGCTCAGCACTGGGCCTGCTGAGTGGAATGCTGGCTCAAATTCTACTTTTAAACGCAGCTCTTTTCTGTTCTCATTATTGGCTCTTACCACATTACATCTCACCAGCAGCTAGAGGGTACACGGTTCTCTAAAACCCCATCAGCATTTATTGTTTGTAGACTTTTGGCTGATGGTACTTGACTTGCGTGAGTTGAAACCTTTTTGTAGGCTAGATTTGCATGAGTCTAATAATTCCTGATGTTTAGCTTTTACCCTTTTTCCTTTTTTTTTAAATAGTGAGTAAAACTTAGCTCTTCCTACTATCTCCTTGAAAAATTTGCCAGTTTTGAATTTTTTTGGCCATTCCATACCTCTGCACAGTTCTTGAGGGCAGTTGTCCTTTACAGTCCTGCGTCCTTGTGAATGTTAAGTGACCATTAGCTGTGGTTTTAAAGCTGCTCTTGCGGGAAACGGCCACAAGGCGGCAGCATTTCTACATTTCCATCTCTGGCATTTTGGGCAACAGAGCTTTCCTGGAAATCGTGTTTGTAGGCTGAAAATTAGAGTGGAATGTGCCAGGGAAAACCCCCAAGAGCTTATATCTGCTTACTTCTAGTTTGCTTTTTAATATAATTTTTATTATTTATCAGAACAAATTTGCGAAAAATGTGTGTGTTCTAGGTGTACAGAATCTGGCTCATTATACCTATGTATCGATCTATTCACCTTTGGATCCTTTCCCGTGTAGGTTATTACAGAGTGTTGAGTAGACCTCTCTTGGTATTCCATAGCTATTTTGTGATTATATATTTCATATATATTAGTACATGTCTGTTAACCCCCATATCCTAATTCATACATTCCTTACACCTTTCCATTTGGTTAAACATAATTTGGTTTTCTGAATCTGTGAGTGTCCTTCTCTTGGAAATTATTTCATGGGTATCACTTTTTATGTAACACCTATAAGTGATGTAAGAGGATATTTTTCTTTTGGTTTCTTTCTTACTTCAAGTTGGGTGACTATCTCTAGATCCTTCTATGGTGGTGTCAATGGCACTGTTCCATGCTTTTCCATGGCTAGTATTCCATTGTGTACATGGACGACTTCTTCTTGGTGCCTATTTCTGTTGCTGGACATTTTGGTTTCTTCCAGGTCTTGGCTCTGGTACATGTTGCTGCAGTGCAGGTTTGCCAGTCTGTGCCTTTTTGATTCAGGTCTACTCAGGTGATAGGCCCATCAATTGCCCTACCAGATCACATGGTAGCTCAATTTTTACCTTTAAACAAACCTCCATTCTCTTCTCAGTACTGGCTGTTACCAGGTTACATCCCACCAGCAGCTAGAGGGTACACAGTTCTCTAAAACCCCTTCAGCATTTATACTATGTAGCCTCTTTCTGCTGATGATCATTCTGACGACTGTGAGGTGAAAGTTTTTGTAGACTGGATTTGCATGGTTTTATTAATTCCTGATGTTAAGCATTTTCCCATGCCCTTTCTTTCATAACAGAAAAAAGAAAGAAAGAGAATACAAAATGTGCGTAAAATCTGGGTCTTGAAATTGTCGTTTTGATATATGCACATCTTTGAGATTTTTGCTCGATTTACGACCCAAGGATTTGTT
Organism: Pseudorca crassidens; assembly: GCF_039906515.1. Taxonomy (NCBI): domain Eukaryota; kingdom Metazoa; phylum Chordata; class Mammalia; order Artiodactyla; family Delphinidae; genus Pseudorca; species Pseudorca crassidens. The sequence continues at coordinate 2,382,934 of NC_090316.1, read as the reverse complement.
TTGAGGGCAGGTGTCATTTACAGGCCTGCAATTATTTTGACTATCAAGTAACCATTAGTGCTGGGTTTAGAGCTGCTGTTGTGTGAAACGGCCACAAGGTGGCAGCAGTTCTCCTTTACCTATTCTGGTTACTAGAGCAACAGTGCCTCAAGGGAAGTCATGTTCTAGGTTCTCAATGAGAATGGAATGTGCCGGGAAAAAACCCCTTAAGTTTATATCTGACTACTTCTTGTTCGTGTTTTAAATGTAATTTTCATTTTTTATCACAGTAAGGGTGATTACAATTTTTTGCTTGTTCTAGGTGTGCAAGATGTTGTTGTTTTACATATATACATATATCTATTGTTCTTTGGATCCTTTTCCCATTGTAGGTTATGACACAATGTTGAGTAGTCTTCTCGTGGTATTCCGTGGGTCTATGGTGATTTTATACTTCACCTGTGTTTGTATATCTCTGTTTAACCCGGCATCCTAATGTATCCAATCCTCACACCTTTCCATTGGTGAACCATAAGTTTGTTTAATGAATCTATGATTGCCTTTCTTTGTGGAAATATCTTCACTGGTATCAATTTTTAGGTAACACCTATAAGTGATATCATAGGATATGTGTCTTTCGCTTTCTGACTTACTACAAGTTGCGTGATTACTTCTGGACTCATCTACTGTGCTGCAAATGGCATTGTGTCATTTTTTCCTTGGCTAATATTCCATCTGTACGTGTACCATTTCTTTGCCCACTCATCTGTTGGTGGACTTATTGTTTGCTTCCATGTCTTGGCTACTGTAGTACTGCTGCAATGCACATTTGCCTGCCTGTGTCTTTCCAATTCTGTCGGTTATACGTGCAGGAATGGGCCTGCTGGATCGTATGGCAGACAAACGTTTACCTTGTAAAGGCACCTCCATTCTGTTCTCATTAGTGGCTTTTACCAGGTTACGTCCCACTTAAAGATGAGGGTATGCACTTTTCCACAACCCATTCAGCATTTATTGTTTGTAGTTTTCCTGCTTATGTTTATTCTGACTGGTGTGGGCTGATACCTCTTTGTGGTTGGATTTGCATGCATCTCATAATCCCTTGAAATTGAGCTTTCAGGCATGTCCTGTTTTTCTTCAAACTGTGAGTACAGCTTACCTCTTCAAATGGTTTTCTTGAAGTATTTGCCTGATTTGGAAATATTTTGCCCATTACCTCCCTGAAGACATTTTGAGGGCAGGTTTCATTTACAGCCCTCCAGTACTTGTGCATAGGAAGTGATCATAAGCACAGGTTTTAAAGCTGCTGTGGCAGGTAACGGCCATTGGGTGGCAGCATTTCTGCTTTCCCCACTCTGGTAACAAGGGAAACAGACCTTTCTGCCAGTGGTGTTCCTCGGTTATACATTAGAGTGGAACGTGCCCGGATAACTCCACAAATGTTGATTTTTCCTTACTTATGTTTGGTTTCCAAATTGAATTTATTTCTTTTTATTGGAGTAATATTCCATTGTGTACATTGACCACTACGTCTTTGTGCATTCCTCGTTTGGCGGACATTTTTGTTGCTTCCAAGTGTTGGCTGCGGTAAATATTCCTGGAGTGCAAGATTGCTAGCATGTGTCTTTTTGATTCACAACCTCTCAGGCGATAGGCAGAGCAGTGGGTATGCTTGATTGAATGGTAGCTGAAGATCTACCTTTCCAAGGCACCTCGTTTTTGTTTTCATTACTGGCTCTTACCAGGTCCCACTTTGAAGCGAGGGTACACGTTGCTCCACAACCCCTTCAGCATTTATTCTTTGCAGAAGTTTTGCTGGTGGCCATTCTGACTAGTGTGAGCTGATAGGTTTTTGTAATTTGGGTTTGCATGTCTTCAAAAATACCAAAAAATTCATCATTTTACACGCCGTTTTCTTTTCTGTTAAAAATAGAATGTGAGTACAATATATCCCTTGAAATTGTCTTCTTGGAAGGTTGCCCTCTTTTGAATTTTTGGTCGATATTCGACCCCAGGATTTTTTTGGAGGGCAGGTCTCATTACAGAACTGCAGCTCTGGTGCATATTTAGTGGCCATTAGCACTGGGTTTAAAGCTGCTGTTGTAGGAAACGGCCAAAAGGAGGCAGCATTTCTCCAGTCCCAAATCTGGTTACTAGGGCAGCACAGCCTTTCTGGAAGTCGTGCTCCCAGGTTGTAAATTAGAATGGAATGTGCCAGGAAAACCCCCCGTAAGTTTATATCCCATTATTTCTTGTTCGTCTTTTAATTTTTTTAAATCGGGGTAATGATTAGAATATTGTTTATCCTAGGTGTATACAATCTGGTTCATTTGTACATTACATATGTATGTATGTGTTTGTATATATATATAATATATATTCATGTACAGATACTCTTCCCATGTAAATTATTGCAGAGTGTTCCATTGACCTCCCTTGCTATATGGTCGGTCTTTTTGATATATGTATTTAATAGGTATTTGTACACGTATGGTAACCCTAATCTTAATTTTCCATTTCCCCCACCTATCCTTTTAGATAAGAAAAGTTTGTTTTCTAAGTCTGTGAGTTTCTTTCCTGTGAAAATACCATCATTTGTGTCAGTTGTTAGATAACGCCTATAAGTGATATCATAGTATATTTTTGCTTTCCGACTTACCTCACGTTCTGTCATTATCTCTAGGTTCATCTATGGTGCCTCAAAGAGCAGTGTTTCACTGTTTTCCATGGCTAATAATCCATTGTGTACATGGAGCACTTCTTCTTTATCCATTCATCCATTGATGGACATTTTGGTTGCTTCCGTGTCTTGGCTATTGTGAAAACTCCTGCAGTGAAGCTGTTGCAGCCTGTGCCTCCTCGACTCTGGTCTTCTGAGGTGAGAGGCTCAGCACTGGGCCTGCTGAGTGGAATGCTGGCTCAAATTCTACTTTTAAACGCAGCTCTTTTCTGTTCTCATTATTGGCTCTTACCACATTACATCTCACCAGCAGCTAGAGGGTACACGGTTCTCTAAAACCCCATCAGCATTTATTGTTTGTAGACTTTTGGCTGATGGTACTTGACTTGCGTGAGTTGAAACCTTTTTGTAGGCTAGATTTGCATGAGTCTAATAATTCCTGATGTTTAGCTTTTACCCTTTTTCCTTTTTTTTTAAATAGTGAGTAAAACTTAGCTCTTCCTACTATCTCCTTGAAAAATTTGCCAGTTTTGAATTTTTTTGGCCATTCCATACCTCTGCACAGTTCTTGAGGGCAGTTGTCCTTTACAGTCCTGCGTCCTTGTGAATGTTAAGTGACCATTAGCTGTGGTTTTAAAGCTGCTCTTGCGGGAAACGGCCACAAGGCGGCAGCATTTCTACATTTCCATCTCTGGCATTTTGGGCAACAGAGCTTTCCTGGAAATCGTGTTTGTAGGCTGAAAATTAGAGTGGAATGTGCCAGGGAAAACCCCCAAGAGCTTATATCTGCTTACTTCTAGTTTGCTTTTTAATATAATTTTTATTATTTATCAGAGCAAATTTGCGAAAAATGTGTGTGTTCTAGGTGTACAGAATCTGGCTCATTATACCTATGTATCGATCTATTCACCTTTGGATCCTTTCCCGTGTAGGTTATTACAGAGTGTTGAGTAGACCTCTCTTGGTATTCCATAGCTATTTTGTGATTATATATTTCATATATATTAGTACATGTCTGTTAACCCCCATATCCTAATTCATACATTCCTTACACCTTTCCATTTGGTTAAACATAATTTGGTTTTCTGAATCTGTGAGTGTCCTTCTCTTGGAAATTATTTCATGGGTATCACTTTTTATGTAACACCTATAAGTGATGTAAGAGGATATTTTTCTTTTGGTTTCTTTCTTACTTCAAGTTGGGTGACTATCTCTAGATCCTTCTATGGTGGTGTCAATGGCACTGTTCCATGCTTTTCCATGGCTAGTATTCCATTGTGTACATGGACGACTTCTTCTTGGTGCCTATTTCTGTTGCTGGACATTTTGGTTTCTTCCAGGTCTTGGCTCTGGTACATGTTGCTGCAGTGCAGGTTTGCCAGTCTGTGCCTTTTTGATTCAGGTCTACTCAGGTGATAGGCCCATCAATTGCCCTACCAGATCACATGGTAGCTCAATTTTTACCTTTAAACAAACCTCCATTCTCTTCTCAGTACTGGCTGTTACCAGGTTACATCCCACCAGCAGCTAGAGGGTACACAGTTCTCTAAAACGCCTTCAGCATTTATACTATGTAGCCTCTTTCTGCTGATGATCATTCTGACGACTGTGAGGTGAAAGTTTTTGTAGACTGGATTTGCATGGTTTTATTAATTCCTGATGTTAAGCATTTTCCCATGCCCTTTCTTTCATAACAGAAAAAAGAAAGAAAGAGAATACAAAATGTGCGTAAAATCTGGGTCTTGAAATTGTCGTTTTGATATATGCACATCTTTGAGATTTTTGCTCGATTTACGACCCAAGGATTTGTTTTGAGGGCAGGTGTCATTTACAGGCCTGCAATTATTTTGACTATCAAGTAACCATTAGTGCTGGGTTTAGAGCTGCTGTTGTGTGAAACGGCCACAAGGTGGCAGCAGTTCTCCTTTACCTATTCTGGTTACTAGAGCAACAGTGCCTCAAGGGAAGTCATGTTCTAGGTTCTCAATGAGAATGGAATGTGCCGGGAAAAAACCCCTTAAGTTTATATCTGACTACTTCTTGTTCGTGTTTTAAATGTAATTTTCATTTTTTATCACAGCAAGGGTGATTACAATTTTTTGCTTGTTCTAGGTGTGCAAGATGTTGTTGTTTTACATATATACATATATCTATTGTTCTTTGGATCCTTTTCCCATTGTAGGTTATGACACAATGTTGAGTAGTCTTCTCGTGGTATTCCGTGGGTCTATGGTGATTTTATACTTCACCTGTGTTTGTATATCTCTGTTTAACCCGGCATCCTAATGTATCCAATCCTCACACCTTTCCATTGGTGAACCATAAGTTTGTTTAATGAATCTATGATTGCCTTTCTTTGTGGAAATATCTTCACTGGTATCAATTTTTAGGTAACACCTATAAGTGATATCATAGGATATGTGTCTTTCGCTTTCTGACTTACTACAAGTTGCGTGATTACTTCTGGACTCATCTACTGTGCTGCAAATGGCATTGTGTCATTTTTTCCTTGGCTAATATTCCATCTGTACGTGTACCATTTCTTTGCCCACTCATCTGTTGGTGGACTTATTGTTTGCTTCCATGTCTTGGCTACTGTAGTACTGCTGCAATGCACATTTGCCTGCCTGTGTCTTTCCAATTCTGTCGGTTATACGTGCAGGAATGGGCCTGCTGGATCGTATGGCAGACAAACGTTTACCTTGTAAAGGCACCTCCATTCTGTTCTCATTAGTGGCTTTTACCAGGTTACGTCCCACTTAAAGATGAGGGTATGCACTTTTCCACAACCCATTCAGCATTTATTGTTTGTAGTTTTCCTGCTTATGTTTATTCTGACTGGTGTGGGCTGATACCTCTTTGTGGTTGGATTTGCATGCATCTCATAATCCCTTGAAATTGAGCTTTCAGGCATGTCCTGTTTTTCTTCAAACTGTGAGTACAGCTTACCTCTTCAAATGGTTTTCTTGAAGTATTTGCCTGATTTGGAAATATTTTGCCCATTACCTCCCTGAAGACATTTTGAGGGCAGGTTTCATTTACAGCCCTCCAGTACTTGTGCATAGGAAGTGATCATAAGCACAGGTTTTAAAGCTGCTGTGGCAGGTAACGGCCATTGGGTGGCAGCATTTCTGCTTTCCCCACTCTGGTAACAAGGGAAACAGACCTTTCTGCCAGTGGTGTTCCTCGGTTATACATTAGAGTGGAACGTGCCCGGATAACTCCACAAATGTTGATTTTTCCTTACTTATGTTTGGTTTCCAAATTGAATTTATTTCTTTTTATTGGAGTAATATTCCATTGTGTACATTGACCACTACGTCTTTGTGCATTCCTCGTTTGGCGGACATTTTTGTTGCTTCCAAGTGTTGGCTGCGGTAAATATTCCTGGAGTGCAAGATTGCTAGCATGTGTCTTTTTGATTCACAACCTCTCAGGCGATAGGCAGAGCAGTGGGTATGCTTGATTGAATGGTAGCTGAAGATCTACCTTTCCAAGGCACCTCGTTTTTGTTTTCATTACTGGCTCTTACCAGGTCCCACTTTGAAGCGAGGGTACACGTTGCTCCACAACCCCTTCAGCATTTATTCTTTGCAGAAGTTTTGCTGGTGGCCATTCTGACTAGTGTGAGCTGATAGGTTTTTGTAATTTGGGTTTGCATGTCTTCAAAAATACCAAAAAATTCATCATTTTACACGCCGTTTTCTTTTCTGTTAAAAATAGAATGTGAGTACAATATATCCCTTGAAATTGTCTTCTTGGAAGGTTGCCCTCTTTTGAATTTTTGGTCGATATTCGACCCCAGGATTTTTTTGGAGGGCAGGTCTCATTACAGAACTGCAGCTCTGGTGCATATTTAGTGGCCATTAGCACTGGGTTTAAAGCTGCTGTTGTAGGAAACGGCCAAAAGGAGGCAGCATTTCTCCAGTCCCAAATCTGGTTACTAGGGCAGCACAGCCTTTCTGGAAGTCGTGCTCCCAGGTTGTAAATTAGAATGGAATGTGCCAGGAAAACCCCCCGTAAGTTTATATCCCATTATTTCTTGTTCGTCTTTTAATTTTTTTAAATCGGGGTAATGATTAGAATATTGTTTATCCTAGGTGTATACAATCTGGTTCATTTGTACATTACATATGTATGTATGTGTTTGTATATATATATAATATATATTCATGTACAGATACTCTTCCCATGTAAATTATTGCAGAGTGTTCCATTGACCTCCCTTGCTATATGGTCGGTCTTTTTGATATATGTATTTAATAGGTATTTGTACACGTATGGTAACCCTAATCTTAATTTTCCATTTCCCCCACCTATCCTTTTAGATAAGAAAAGTTTGTTTTCTAAGTCTGTGAGTTTCTTTCCTGTGAAAATACCATCATTTGTGTCAGTTGTTAGATAACGCCTATAAGTGATATCATAGTATATTTTTGCTTTCCGACTTACCTCACGTTCTGTCATTATCTCTAGGTTCATCTATGGTGCCTCAAAGAGCAGTGTTTCACTGTTTTCCATGGCTAATAATCCATTGTGTACATGGAGCACTTCTTCTTTATCCATTCATCCATTGATGGACATTTTGGTTGCTTCCGTGTCTTGGCTATTGTGAAAACTCCTGCAGTGAAGCTGTTGCAGCCTGTGCCTCCTCGACTCTGGTCTTCTGAGGTGAGAGGCTCAGCACTGGGCCTGCTGAGTGGAATGCTGGCTCAAATTCTACTTTTAAACGCAGCTCTTTTCTGTTCTCATTATTGGCTCTTACCACATTACATCTCACCAGCAGCTAGAGGGTACACGGTTCTCTAAAACCCCATCAGCATTTATTGTTTGTAGACTTTTGGCTGATGGTACTTGACTTGCGTGAGTTGAAACCTTTTTGTAGGCTAGATTTGCATGAGTCTAATAATTCCTGATGTTTAGCTTTTACCCTTTTTCCTTTTTTTTTAAATAGTGAGTAAAACTTAGCTCTTCCTACTATCTCCTTGAAAAATTTGCCAGTTTTGAATTTTTTTGGCCATTCCATACCTCTGCACAGTTCTTGAGGGCAGTTGTCCTTTACAGTCCTGCGTCCTTGTGAATGTTAAGTGACCATTAGCTGTGGTTTTAAAGCTGCTCTTGCGGGAAACGGCCACAAGGCGGCAGCATTTCTACATTTCCATCTCTGGCATTTTGGGCAACAGAGCTTTCCTGGAAATCGTGTTTGTAGGCTGAAAATTAGAGTGGAATGTGCCAGGGAAAACCCCCAAGAGCTTATATCTGCTTACTTCTAGTTTGCTTTTTAAATATAATTTTTATTATTTATCAGAGCAAATTTGCGAAAAATGTGTGTGTTCTAGGTGTACAGAATCTGGCTCATTATACCTATGTATCGATCTATTCACCTTTGGATCCTTTCCCGTGTAGGTTATTACAGAGTGTTGAGTAGACCTCTCTTGGTATTCCATAGCTATTTTGTGATTATATATTTCATATATATTAGTACATGTCTGTTAACCCCCATATCCTAATTCATACATTCCTTACACCTTTCCATTTGGTTAAACATAATTTGGTTTTCTGAATCTGTGAGTGTCCTTCTCTTGGAAATTATTTCATGGGTATCACTTTTTATGTAACACCTATAAGTGATGTAAGAGGATATTTTTCTTTTGGTTTCTTTCTTACTTCAAGTTGGGTGACTATCTCTAGATCCTTCTATGGTGGTGTCAATGGCACTGTTCCATGCTTTTCCATGGCTAGTATTCCATTGTGTACATGGACGACTTCTTCTTGGTGCCTATTTCTGTTGCTGGACATTTTGGTTTCTTCCAGGTCTTGGCTCTGGTACATGTTGCTGCAGTGCAGGTTTGCCAGTCTGTGTCTTTTTGATTCAGGTCTACTCAGGTGATAGGCCCATCAATTGCCCTACCAGATCACATGGTAGCTCAATTTTTACCTTTAAACAAACCTCCATTCTCTTCTCAGTACTGGCTGTTACCAGGTTACATCCCACCAGCAGCTAGAGGGTACACAGTTCTCTAAAACCCCTTCAGCATTTATACTATGTAGCCTCTTTCTGCTGATGATCATTCTGACGACTGTGAGGTGAAAGTTTTTGTAGACTGGATTTGCATGGTTTTATTAATTCCTGATGTTAAGCATTTTCCCATGCCCTTTCTTTCATAACAGAAAAAAGAAAGAAAGAGAATACAAAATGTGCGTAAAATCTGGGTCTTGAAATTGTCGTTTTGATATATGCACATCTTTGAGATTTTTGCTCGATTTACGACCCAAGGATTTGTTTTGAGGGCAGGTGTCATTTACAGGCCTGCAATTATTTTGACTATCAAGTAACCATTAGTGCTGGGTTTAGAGCTGCTGTTGTGTGAAACGGCCACAAGGTGGCAGCAGTTCTCCTTTACCTATTCTGGTTACTAGAGCAACAGTGCCTCAAGGGAAGTCATGTTCTAGGTTCTCAATGAGAATGGAATGTGCCGGGAAAAAACCCCTTAAGTTTATATCTGACTACTTCTTGTTCGTGTTTTAAATGTAATTTTCATTTTTTATCACAGCAAGGGTGATTACAATTTTTTGCTTGTTCTAGGTGTGCAAGATGTTGTTGTTTTACATATATACATATATCTATTGTTCTTTGGATCCTTTTCCCATTGTAGGTTATGACACAATGTTGAGTAGTCTTCTCGTGGTATTCTGTGGGTCTATGGTGATTTTATACTTCACCTGTGTTTGTATATCTCTGTTTAACCCGGCATCCTAATGTATCCAATCCTCACACCTTTCCATTGGTGAACCATAAGTTTGTTTAATGAATCTATGATTGCCTTTCTTTGTGGAAATATCTTCACTGGTATCAATTTTTAGGTAACACCTATAAGTGATATCATAGGATATGTGTCTTTCGCTTTCTGACTTACTACAAGTTGCGTGATTACTTCTGGACTCATCTACTGTGCTGCAAATGGCATTGTGTCATTTTTTCCTTGGCTAATATTCCATCTGTACGTGTACCATTTCTTTGCCCACTCATCTGTTGGTGGACTTATTGTTTGCTTCCATGTCTTGGCTACTGTAGTACTGCTGCAATGCACATTTGCCTGCCTGTGTCTTTCCAATTCTGTCGGTTATACGTGCAGGAATGGGCCTGCTGGATCGTATGGCAGACAAACGTTTACCTTGTAAAGGCACCTCCATTCTGTTCTCATTAGTGGCTTTTACCAGGTTACGTCCCACTTAAAGATGAGGGTATGCACTTTTCCACAACCCATTCAGCATTTATTGTTTGTAGTTTTCCTGCTTATGTTTATTCTGACTGGTGTGGGCTGATACCTCTTTGTGGTTGGATTTGCATGCATCTCATAATCCCTTGAAATTGAGCTTTCAGGCATGTCCTGTTTTTCTTCAAACTGTGAGTACAGCTTACCTCTTCAAATGGTTTTCTTGAAGTATTTGCCTGATTTGGAAATATTTTGCCCATTACCTCCCTGAAGACATTTTGAGGGCAGGTTTCATTTACAGCCCTCCAGTACTTGTGCATAGGAAGTGATCATAAGCACAGGTTTTAAAGCTGCTGTGGCAGGTAACGGCCATTGGGTGGCAGCATTTCTGCTTTCCCCACTCTGGTAACAAGGGAAACAGACCTTTCTGCCAGTGGTGTTCCTCGGTTATACATTAGAGTGGAACGTGCCCGGATAACTCCACAAATGTTGATTTTTCCTTACTTATGTTTGGTTTCCAAATTGAATTTATTTCTTTTTATTGGAGTAATATTCCATTGTGTACATTGACCACTACGTCTTTGTGCATTCCTCGTTTGGCGGACATTTTTGTTGCTTCCAAATGTTGGCTGCGGTAAATATTCCTGGAGTGCAAGATTGCTAGCATGTGTCTTTTTGATTCACAACCTCTCAGGCGATAGGCAGAGCAGTGGGTATGCTTGATTGAATGGTAGCTGAAGATCTACCTTTCCAAGGCACCTCGTTTTTGTTTTCATTACTGGCTCTTACCAGGTCCCACTTTGAAGCGAGGGTACACGTTGCTCCACAACCCCTTCAGCATTTATTCTTTGCAGAAGTTTTGCTGGTGGCCATTCTGACTAGTGTGAGCTGATAGGTTTTTGTAATTTGGGTTTGCATGTCTTCAAAAATACCAAAAAATTCATCATTTTACACGCCGTTTTCTTTTCTGTTAAAAATAGAATGTGAGTACAATATATCCCTTGAAATTGTCTTCTTGGAAGGTTGCCCTCTTTTGAATTTTTGGTCGATATTCGACCCCAGGATTTTTTTGGAGGGCAGGTCTCATTACAGAACTGCAGCTCTGGTGCATATTTAGTGGCCATTAGCACTGGGTTTAAAGCTGCTGTTGTAGGAAACGGCCAAAAGGAGGCAGCATTTCTCCAGTCCCAAATCTGGTTACTAGGGCAGCACAGCCTTTCTGGAAGTCGTGCTCCCAGGTTGTAAATTAGAATGGAATGTGCCAGGAAAACCCCCCGTAAGTTTATATCCCATTATTTCTTGTTCGTCTTTTAATTTTTTTAAATCGGGGTAATGATTAGAATATTGTTTATCCTAGGTGTATACAATCTGGTTCATTTGTACATTACATATGTATGTATGTGTTTGTATATATATATAATATATATTCATGTACAGATACTCTTCCCATGTAAATTATTGCAGAGTGTTCCATTGACCTCCCTTGCTATATGGTCGGTCTTTTTGATATATGTATTTAATAGGTATTTGTACACGTATGGTAACCCTAATCTTAATTTTCCATTTCCCCCACCTATCCTTTTAGATAAGAAAAGTTTGTTTTCTAAGTCTGTGAGTTTCTTTCCTGTGAAAATACCATCATTTGTGTCAGTTGTTAGATAACGCCTATAAGTGATATCATAGTATATTTTTGCTTTCCGACTTACCTCACGTTCTGTCATTATCTCTAGGTTCATCTATGGTGCCTCAAAGAGCAGTGTTTCACTGTTTTCCATGGCTAATAATCCATTGTGTACATGGAGCACTTCTTCTTTATCCATTCATCCATTGATGGACATTTTGGTTGCTTCCGTGTCTTGGCTATTGTGAAAACTCCTGCAGTGAAGCTGTTGCAGCCTGTGCCTCCTCGACTCTGGTCTTCTGAGGTGAGAGGCTCAGCACTGGGCCTGCTGAGTGGAATGCTGGCTCAAATTCTACTTTTAAACGCAGCTCTTTTCTGTTCTCATTATTGGCTCTTACCACATTACATCTCACCAGCAGCTAGAGGGTACACGGTTCTCTAAAACCCCATCAGCATTTATTGTTTGTAGACTTTTGGCTGATGGTACTTGACTTGCGTGAGTTGAAACCTTTTTGTAGGCTAGATTTGCATGAGTCTAATAATTCCTGATGTTTAGCTTTTACCCTTTTTCCTTTTTTTTTAAATAGTGAGTAAAACTTAGCTCTTCCTACTATCTCCTTGAAAAATTTGCCAGTTTTGAATTTTTTTGGCCATTCCATACCTCTGCACAGTTCTTGAGGGCAGTTGTCCTTTACAGTCCTGCGTCCTTGTGAATGTTAAGTGACCATTAGCTGTGGTTTTAAAGCTGCTCTTGCGGGAAACGGCCACAAGGCGGCAGCATTTCTACATTTCCATCTCTGGCATTTTGGGCAACAGAGCTTTCCTGGAAATCGTGTTTGTAGGCTGAAAATTAGAGTGGAATGTGCCAGGGAAAACCCCCAAGAGCTTATATCTGCTTACTTCTAGTTTGCTTTTTAAATATAATTTTTATTATTTATCAGAGCAAATTTGCGAAAAATGTGTGTGTTCTAGGTGTACAGAATCTGGCTCATTATACCTATGTATCGATCTATTCACCTTTGGATCCTTTCCCGTGTAGGTTATTACAGAGTGTTGAGTAGACCTCTCTTGGTATTCCATAGCTATTTTGTGATTATATATTTCATATATATTAGTACATGTCTGTTAACCCCCATATCCTAATTCATACATTCCTTACACCTTTCCATTTGGTTAAACATAATTTGGTTTTCTGAATCTGTGAGTGTCCTTCTCTTGGAAATTATTTCATGGGTATCACTTTTTATGTAACACCTATAAGTGATGTAAGAGGATATTTTTCTTTTGGTTTCTTTCTTACTTCAAGTTGGGTGACTATCTCTAGATCCTTCTATGGTGGTGTCAATGGCACTGTTCCATGCTTTTCCATGGCTAGTATTCCATTGTGTACATGGACGACTTCTTCTTGGTGCCTATTTCTGTTGCTGGACATTTTGGTTTCTTCCAGGTCTTGGCTCTGGTACATGTTGCTGCAGTGCAGGTTTGCCAGTCTGTGCCTTTTTGATTCAGGTCTACTCAGGTGATAGGCCCATCAATTGCCCTACCAGATCACATGGTAGCTCAATTTTTACCTTTAAACAAACCTCCATTCTCTTCTCAGTACTGGCTGTTACCAGGTTACATCCCACCAGCAGCTAGAGGGTACACAGTTCTCTAAAACCCCTTCAGCATTTATACTATGTAGCCTCTTTCTGCTGATGATCATTCTGACGACTGTGAGGTGAAAGTTTTTGTAGACTGGATTTGCATGGTTTTATTAATTCCTGATGTTAAGCATTTTCCCATGCCCTTTCTTTCATAACAGAAAAAAGAAAGAAAGAGAATACAAAATGTGCGTAAAATCTGGGTCTTGAAATTGTCGTTTTGATATATGCACATCTTTGAGATTTTTGCTCGATTTACGACCCAAGGATTTGTTTTGAGGGCAGGTGTCATTTACAGGCCTGCAATTATTTTGACTATCAAGTAACCATTAGTGCTGGGTTTAGAGCTGCTGTTGTGTGAAACGGCCACAAGGTGGCAGCAGTTCTCCTTTACCTATTCTGGTTACTAGAGCAACAGTGCCTCAAGGGAAGTCATGTTCTAGGTTCTCAATGAGAATGGAATGTGCCGGGAAAAAACCCCTTAAGTTTATATCTGACTACTTCTTGTTCGTGTTTTAAATGTAATTTTCATTTTTTATCACAGCAAGGGTGATTACAATTTTTTGCTTGTTCTAGGTGTGCAAGATGTTGTTGTTTTACATATATACATATATCTATTGTTCTTTGGATCCTTTTCCCATTGTAGGTTATGACACAATGTTGAGTAGTCTTCTCGTGGTATTCCGTGGGTCTATGGTGATTTTATACTTCACCTGTGTTTGTATATCTCTGTTTAACCCGGCATCCTAATGTATCCAATCCTCACACCTTTCCATTGGTGAACCATAAGTTTGTTTAATGAATCTATGATTGCCTTTCTTTGTGGAAATATCTTCACTGGTATCAATTTTTAGGTAACACCTATAAGTGATATCATAGGATATGTGTCTTTCGCTTTCTGACTTACTACAAGTTGCGTGATTACTTCTGGACTCATCTACTGTGCTGCAAATGGCATTGTGTCATTTTTTCCTTGGCTAATATTCCATCTGTACGTGTACCATTTCTTTGCCCACTCATCTGTTGGTGGACTTATTGTTTGCTTCCATGTCTTGGCTACTGTAGTACTGCTGCAATGCACATTTGCCTGCCTGTGTCTTTCCAATTCTGTCGGTTATACGTGCAGGAATGGGCCTGCTGGATCGTATGGCAGACAAACGTTTACCTTGTAAAGGCACCTCCATTCTGTTCTCATTAGTGGCTTTTACCAGGTTACGTCCCACTTAAAGATGAGGGTATGCACTTTTCCACAACCCATTCAGCATTTATTGTTTGTAGTTTTCCTGCTTATGTTTATTCTGACTGGTGTGGGCTGATACCTCTTTGTGGTTGGATTTGCATGCATCTCATAATCCCTTGAAATTGAGCTTTCAGGCATGTCCTGTTTTTCTTCAAACTGTGAGTACAGCTTACCTCTTCAAATGGTTTTCTTGAAGTATTTGCCTGATTTGGAAATATTTTGCCCATTACCTCCCTGAAGACATTTTGAGGGCAGGTTTCATTTACAGCCCTCCAGTACTTGTGCATAGGAAGTGATCATAAGCACAGGTTTTAAAGCTGCTGTGGCAGGTAACGGCCATTGGGTGGCAGCATTTCTGCTTTCCCCACTCTGGTAACAAGGGAAACAGACCTTTCTGCCAGTGGTGTTCCTCGGTTATACATTAGAGTGGAACGTGCCCGGATAACTCCACAAATGTTGATTTTTCCTTACTTATGTTTGGTTTCCAAATTGAATTTATTTCTTTTTATTGGAGTAATATTCCATTGTGTACATTGACCACTACGTCTTTGTGCATTCCTCGTTTGGCGGACATTTTTGTTGCTTCCAAGTGTTGGCTGCGGTAAATATTCCTGGAGTGCAAGATTGCTAGCATGTGTCTTTTTGATTCACAACCTCTCAGGCGATAGGCAGAGCAGTGGGTATGCTTGATTGAATGGTAGCTGAAGATCTACCTTTCCAAGGCACCTCGTTTTTGTTTTCATTACTGGCTCTTACCAGGTCCCACTTTGAAGCGAGGGTACACGTTGCTCCACAACCCCTTCAGCATTTATTCTTTGCAGAAGTTTTGCTGGTGGCCATTCTGACTAGTGTGAGCTGATAGGTTTTTGTAATTTGGGTTTGCATGTCTTCAAAAATACCAAAAAATTCATCATTTTACACGCCGTTTTCTTTTCTGTTAAAAATAGAATGTGAGTACAATATATCCCTTGAAATTGTCTTCTTGGAAGGTTGCCCTCTTTTGAATTTTTGGTCGATATTCGACCCCAGGATTTTTTTGGAGGGCAGGTCTCATTACAGAACTGCAGCTCTGGTGCATATTTAGTGGCCATTAGCACTGGGTTTAAAGCTGCTGTTGTAGGAAACGGCCAAAAGGAGGCAGCATTTCTCCAGTCCCAAATCTGGTTACTAGGGCAGCACAGCCTTTCTGGAAGTCGTGCTCCCAGGTTGTAAATTAGAATGGAATGTGCCAGGAAAACCCCCCGTAAGTTTATATCCCATTATTTCTTGTTCGTCTTTTAATTTTTTAAAATCGGGGTAATGATTAGAATATTGTTTATCCTAGGTGTATACAATCTGGTTCATTTGTACATTACATATGTATGTATGTGTTTGTATATATATATAATATATATTCATGTACAGATACTCTTCCCATGTAAATTATTGCAGAGTGTTCCATTGACCTCCCTTGCTATATGGTCGGTCTTTTTGATATATGTATTTAATAGGTATTTGTACACGTATGGTAACCCTAATCTTAATTTTCCATTTCCCCCACCTATCCTTTTAGATAAGAAAAGTTTGTTTTCTAAGTCTGTGAGTTTCTTTCCTGTGAAAATACCATCATTTGTGTCAGTTGTTAGATAACGCCTATAAGTGATATCATAGTATATTTTTGCTTTCCGACTTACCTCACGTTCTGTCATTATCTCTAGGTTCATCTATGGTGCCTCAAAGAGCAGTGTTTCACTGTTTTCCATGGCTAATAATCCATTGTGTACATGGAGCACTTCTTCTTTATCCATTCATCCATTGATGGACATTTTGGTTGCTTCCGTGTCTTGGCTATTGTGAAAACTCCTGCAGTGAAGCTGTTGCAGCCTGTGCCTCCTCGACTCTGGTCTTCTGAGGTGAGAGGCTCAGCACTGGGCCTGCTGAGTGGAATGCTGGCTCAAATTCTACTTTTAAATGCAGCTCTTTTCTGTTCTCATTATTGGCTCTTACCACATTACATCTCACCAGCAGCTAGAGGGTACACGGTTCTCTAAAACCCCATCAGCATTTATTGTTTGTAGACTTTTGGCTGATGGTACTTGACTTGCGTGAGTTGAAACCTTTTTGTAGGCTAGATTTGCATGAGTCTAATAATTCCTGATGTTTAGCTTTTACCCTTTTTCCTTTTTTTTTAAATAGTGAGTAAAACTTAGCTCTTCCTACTATCTCCTTGAAAAATTTGCCAGTTTTGAATTTTTTTGGCCATTCCATACCTCTGCACAGTTCTTGAGGGCAGTTGTCCTTTACAGTCCTGCGTCCTTGTGAATGTTAAGTGACCATTAGCTGTGGTTTTAAAGCTGCTCTTGCGGGAAACGGCCACAAGGCGGCAGCATTTCTACATTTCCATCTCTGGCATTTTGGGCAACAGAGCTTTCCTGGAAATCGTGTTTGTAGGCTGAAAATTAGAGTGGAATGTGCCAGGGAAAACCCCCAAGAGCTTATATCTGCTTACTTCTAGTTTGCTTTTTAAATATAATTTTTATTATTTATCAGAGCAAATTTGCGAAAAATGTGTGTGTTCTAGGTGTACAGAATCTGGCTCATTATACCTATGTATCGATCTATTCACCTTTGGATCCTTTCCCGTGTAGGTTATTACAGAGTGTTGAGTAGACCTCTCTTGGTATTCCATAGCTATTTTGTGATTATATATTTCATATATATTAGTACATGTCTGTTAACCCCCATATCCTAATTCATACATTCCTTACACCTTTCCATTTGGTTAAACATAATTTGGTTTTCTGAATCTGTGAGTGTCCTTCTCTTGGAAATTATTTCATGGGTATCACTTTTTATGTAACACCTATAAGTGATGTAAGAGGATATTTTTCTTTTGGTTTCTTTCTTACTTCAAGTTGGGTGACTATCTCTAGATCCTTCTATGGTGGTGTCAATGGCACTGTTCCATGCTTTTCCATGGCTAGTATTCCATTGTGTACATGGACGACTTCTTCTTGGTGCCTATTTCTGTTGCTGGACAATGTTTTGAAGAAACATTGGTTTCTTCCAGGTCTTGGCTCTGGTACATGTTGCTGCAGTGCAGGTTTGCCAGTCTGTGCCTTTTTGATTCAGGTCTACTCAGGTGATAGGCCCATCAATTGCCCTACCAGATCACATGGTAGCTCAATTTTTACCTTTAAACAAACCTCCATTCTCTTCTCAGTACTGGCTGTTACCAGGTTACATCCCACCAGCAGCTAGAGGGTACACAGTTCTCTAAAACCCCTTCAGCATTTATACTATGTAGCCTCTTTCTGCTGATGATCATTCTGACGACTGTGAGGTGAAAGTTTTTGTAGACTGGATTTGCATGGTTTTATTAATTCCTGATGTTAAGCATTTTCCCATGCCCTTTCTTTCATAACAGAAAAAAGAAAGAAAGAGAATACAAAATGTGCGTAAAATCTGGGTCTTGAAATTGTCGTTTTGATATATGCACATCTTTGAGATTTTTGCTCGATTTACGACCCAAGGATTTGTTTTGAGGGCAGGTGTCATTTACAGGCCTGCAATTATTTTGACTATCAAGTAACCATTAGTGCTGGGTTTAGAGCTGCTGTTGTGTGAAACGGCCACAAGGTGGCAGCAGTTCTCCTTTACCTATTCTGGTTACTAGAGCAACAGTGCCTCAAGGGAAGTCATGTTCTAGGTTCTCAATGAGAATGGAATGTGCCGGGAAAAAACCCCTTAAGTTTATATCTGACTATTTCTTGTTCGTGTTTTAAATGTAATTTTCATTTTTTATCACAGCAAGGGTGATTACAATTTTTTGCTTGTTCTAGGTGTGCAAGATGTTGTTGTTTTACATATATACATATATCTATTGTTCTTTGGATCCTTTTCCCATTGTAGGTTATGACACAATGTTGAGTAGTCTTCTCGTGGTATTCCGTGGGTCTATGGTGATTTTATACTTCACCTGTGTTTGTATATCTCTGTTTAACCCGGCATCCTAATGTATCCAATCCTCACACCTTTCCATTGGTGAACCATAAGTTTGTTTAATGAATCTATGATTGCCTTTCTTTGTGGAAATATCTTCACTGGTATCAATTTTTAGGTAACACCTATAAGTGATATCATAGGATATGTGTCTTTCACTTTCTGACTTACTACAAGTTGCGTGATTACTTCTGGACTCATCTACTGTGCTGCAAATGGCATTGTGTCATTTTTTCCTTGGCTAATATTCCATCTGTACGTGTACCATTTCTTTGTCCACTCATCTGTTGGTGGACTTATTGTTTGCTTCCATGTCTTGGCTACTGTAGTACTGCTGCAATGCACATTTGCCTGCCTGTGTCTTTCCAATTCTGTCGGTTATACGTGCAGGAATGGGCCTGCTGGATCGTATGGCAGACAAACGTTTACCTTGTAAAGGCACCTCCATTCTGTTCTCATTAGTGGCTTTTACCAGGTTACGTCCCACTTAAAGATGAGGGTATGCACTTTTCCACAACCCATTCAGCATTTATTGTTTGTAGTTTTCCTGCTTATGTTTATTCTGACTGGTGTGAGCTGATACCTCTTTGTGGTTGGATTTGCATGCATCTCATAATCCCTTGAAATTGAGCTTTCAGGCATGTCCTGTT
Organism: Pseudorca crassidens; assembly: GCF_039906515.1. Classification (NCBI taxonomy): domain Eukaryota; kingdom Metazoa; phylum Chordata; class Mammalia; order Artiodactyla; family Delphinidae; genus Pseudorca; species Pseudorca crassidens. The sequence continues at coordinate 2,363,926 of NC_090316.1, read as the reverse complement.
TTTCTTCAAACTGTGAGTACAGCTTACCTCTTCAAATGGTTTTCTTGAAGTATTTGCCTGATTTGGAAATATTTTGCCCATTACCTCCCTGGAGACATTTTGAGGGCAGGTTTCATTTACAGCCCTCCAGTACTTGTGCATAGGAAGTGATCATAAGCACAGGTTTTAAAGCTGCTGTGGCAGGTAACGGCCATTGGGTGGCAGCATTTCTGCTTTCCCCACTCTGGTAACAAGGGAAACAGACCTTTCTGCCAGTGGTGTTCCTCGGTTATACATTAGAGTGGAACGTGCCCGGATAACTCCACAAATGTTGATTTTTCCTTACTTATGTTTGGTTTCCAAATTGAATTTATTTCTTTTTATTGGAGTAATATTCCATTGTGTACATTGACCACTACGTCTTTGTGCATTCCTCGTTTGGCGGACATTTTTGTTGCTTCCAAGTGTTGGCTGCGGTAAATATTCCTGGAGTGCAAGATTGCTAGCATGTGTCTTTTTGATTCACAACCTCTCAGGCGATAGGCAGAGCAGTGGGTATGCTTGATTGAATGGTAGCTCAATATCTACCTTTCCAAGGCACCTCGTTTTTGTTTTCATTACTGGCTCTTACCAGGTCCCACTTTGAAGCGAGGGTACACATTGTTCCACAACCCCTTCAGCATTTATTCTTTGCAGAAGTTTTGCTGGTGGCCATTCTGACTAGTGTCAGCTGATAGGTTTTTGTAATTTGGGTTTGCATGTCTTCAAAAATACCAAAAAATTCATCATTTTACACGCCGTTTTCTTTTCTGTTAAAAATAGAATGTGAGTACAATATATCCCTTGAAATTGTCTTCTTGGAAGGTTGCCCTCTTTTGAATTTTTGGTCGATATTCGACCCCAGGATTTTTTTGGAGGGCAGGTCTCATTACAGAACTGCAGCTCAGGTGCATATTTAGTGGCCATTAGCACTGGGTTTAAAGCTGCTGTTGTAGGAAACGGCCAAAAGGAGGCAGCATTTCTCCAGTCCCAAATCTGGTTACTAGGGCAGCACAGCCTTTCTGGAAGTCGTGCTCCCAGGTTGTAAATTAGAATGGAATGTGCCAGGAAAACCCCCCGTAAGTTTATATCCCATTATTTCTTGTTCGTCTTTTAATTTTTTAAAATCGGGGTAATGATTAGAATATTGTTTATCCTAGGTGTATACAATCTGGTTCATTTGTACATTACATATGTATGTATGTATGTGTATATATGTATATATATATAATATATATTCATGTACAGATACTCTTCCCATGTAAATTATTGCAGAGTGTTCCATTGACCTCCCTTGCTATATGGTCGGTCTTTTTGATATGTGTATTTAATAGGTATTTGTACACGTATGGTAACCCTAATCTTAATTTTCCATTTCCCCCACCTATCCTTTTAGATAAGAAAAGTTTGTTTTCTAAGTCTGTGAGTTTCTTTCCTGTGAAAATACCATCATTTGTGTCAGTTGTTAGATAACGCCTATAAGTGATATCATAGTATATCTTTTGCTTTCCGACTTACCTCACGTTCTGTCATTATCTCTAGGTTCATCTATGGTGCCTCAAAGAGCAGTGTTTCACTGTTTTCCATGGCTAATAATCCATTGTGTACATGGAGCACTTCTTCTTTATCCATTCATCCATTGATGGACATTTTGGTTGCTTCCGTGTCTTGGCTATTGTGAAAACTCCTGCAGTGAAGCTGTTGCAGCCTGTGCCTCCTCGACTCTGGTCTTCTGAGGTGAGAGGCTCAGCACTGGGCCTGCTGAGTGGAATGCTGGCTCAAATTCTACTTTTAAACGCAGCTCTTTTCTGTTCTCATTATTGGCTCTTACCACATTACATCTCACCAGCAGCTAGAGGGTACACGGTTCTCTAAAACCCCATCAGCATTTATTGTTTGTAGACTTTTGGCTGATGGTACTTGACTTGCGTGAGTTGAAACCTTTTTGTAGGCTAGATTTGCATGAGTCTAATAATTCCTGATGTTTAGCTTTTACCCTTTTTCCTTTTTTTAAAATAGTGAGTAAAACTTAGCTCTTCATACTATCTCCTTGAAAAATTTGCCAGTTTTGAATTTTTTTGGCCATTCCATACCTCTGCACAGTTCTTGAGGGCAGTTGTCCTTTACAGTCCTGCGTCCTTGTGAATGTTAAGTGACCATTAGCTGTGGTTTTAAAGCCGCTCTTGCGGGAAACGGCCACAAGGCGGCAGCATTTCTACATTTCCATCTCTGGCATTTTGGGCAACAGAGCTTTCCTGGAAATCGTGTTTGTAGGCTGAAAATTAGAGTGGAGTGTGCCAGGGAAAACCCCCAAGAGCTTATATCTGCTTACTTCTAGTTTGCTTTTTAAATATAATTTTTATTATTTATCAGAGCAAATTTGCGAAAAATGTGTGTGTTCTAGGTGTACAGAATCTGGCTCATTATACCTATGTATCGATCTATTCACCTTTGGATCCTTTCCCGTGTAGGTTATTACAGAGTGTTGAGTAGACCTCTCTTGGTATTCCATAGCTATTTTGTGATTATATATTTCATATATATTAGTACATGTCTGTTAACCCCCATATCCTAATTCATACATTCCTTACACCTTTCCATTTGGTTAAACATAATTTGGTTTTCTGAATCTGTGAGTGTCCTTCTCTTGGAAATTATTTCATGGGTATCACTTTTTATGTAACACCTATAAGTGATGTAAGAGGATATTTTTCTTTTGGTTTCTTTCTTACTTCAAGTTGGGTGACTATCTCTAGATCCTTCTATGGTGGTGTCAATGGCACTGTTCCATGCTTTTCCATGGCTAGTATTCCATTGTGTACATGGACGACTTCTTCTTGGTGCCTATTTCTGTTGCTGGACAATGTTTTGAAGAAACATTGGTTTCTTCCAGGTCTTGGCTCTGGTACATGTTGCTGCAGTGCAGGTTTGCCAGTCTGTGCCTTTTTGATTCAGGTCTACTCAGGTGATAGGCCCATCAATTGCCCTACCAGATCACATGGTAGCTCAATTTTTACCTTTAAACAAACCTCCATTCTCTTCTCAGTACTGGCTGTTACCAGGTTACATCCCACCAGCAGCTAGAGGGTACACAGTTCTCTAAAACCCCTTCAGCATTTATACTATGTAGCCTCTTTCTGCTGATGATCATTCTGACGACTGTGAGGTGAAAGTTTTTGTAGACTGGATTTGCATGGTTTTATTAATTCCTGATGTTAAGCATTTTCCCATGCCCTTTCTTTCATAACAGAAAAAAGAAAGAAAGAGAATACAAAATGTGCGTAAAATCTGGGTCTTGAAATTGTCGTTTTGATATATGCACATCTTTGAGATTTTTGCTCGATTTACGACCCAAGGATTTGTTTTGAGGGCAGGTGTCATTTACAGGCCTGCAATTATTTTGACTATCAAGTAACCATTAGTGCTGGGTTTAGAGCTGCTGTTGTGTGAAACGGCCACAAGGTGGCAGCAGTTCTCCTTTACCTATTCTGGTTACTAGAGCAACAGTGCCTCAAGGGAAGTCATGTTCTAGGTTCTCAATTAGAATGGAATGTGCCGGGAAAAAACCCCTTAAGTTTATATCTGACTATTTCTTGTTCGTGTTTTAAATGTAATTTTCATTTTTTATCACAGCAAGGGTGATTACAATTTTTTGCTTGTTCTAGGTGTGCAAGATGTTGTTGTTTTACATATATACATATATCTATTGTTCTTTGGATCCTTTTCCCATTGTAGGTTATGACACAATGTTGAGTAGTCTTCTCGTGGTATTCCGTGGGTCTATGGTGATTTTATACTTCACCTGTGTTTGTATATCTCTGTTTAACCCGGCATCCTAATGTATCCAATCCTCACACCTTTCCATTGGTGAACCATAAGTTTGTTTAATGAATCTATGATTGCCTTTCTTTGTGGAAATATCTTCACTGGTATCAATTTTTAGGTAACACCTATAAGTGATATCATAGGATATGTGTCTTTCGCTTTCTGACTTACTACAAGTTGCGTGATTACTTCTGGACTCATCTACTGTGCTGCAAATGGCATTGTGTCATTTTTTCCTTGGCTAATATTCCATCTGTACGTGTACCATTTCTTTGTCCACTCATCTGTTGGTGGACTTATTGTTTGCTTCCATGTCTTGGCTACTGTAGTACTGCTGCAATGCACATTTGCCTGCCTGTGTCTTTCCAATTCTGTCGGTTATACGTGCAGGAATGGGCCTGCTGGATCGTATGGCAGACAAACGTTTACCTTGTAAAGGCACCTCCATTCTGTTCTCATTAGTGGCTTTTACCAGGTTACGTCCCACTTAAAGATGAGGGTATGCACTTTTCCACAACCCATTCAGCATTTATTGTTTGTAGTTTTCCTGCTTATGTTTATTCTGACTGGTGTGAGCTGATACCTCTTTGTGGTTGGATTTGCATGCATCTCATAATCCCTTGAAATTGAGCTTTCAGGCATGTCCTGTTTTTCTTCAAACTGTGAGTACAGCTTACCTCTTCAAATGGTTTTCTTGAAGTATTTGCCTGATTTGGAAATATTTTGCCCATTACCTCCCTGGAGACATTTTGAGGGCAGGTTTCATTTACAGCCCTCCAGTACTTGTGCATAGGAAGTGATCATAAGCACAGGTTTTAAAGCTGCTGTGGCAGGTAACGGCCATTGGGTGGCAGCATTTCTGCTTTCCCCACTCTGGTAACAAGGGAAACAGACCTTTCTGCCAGTGGTGTTCCTCGGTTATACATTAGAGTGGAACGTGCCCGGATAACTCCACAAATGTTGATTTTTCCTTACTTATGTTTGGTTTCCAAATTGAATTTATTTCTTTTTATTGGAGTAATATTCCATTGTGTACATTGACCACTACGTCTTTGTGCATTCCTCGTTTGGCGGACATTTTTGTTGCTTCCAAGTGTTGGCTGCGGTAAATATTCCTGGAGTGCAAGATTGCTAGCATGTGTCTTTTTGATTCACAACCTCTCAGGCGATAGGCAGAGCAGTGGGTATGCTTGATTGAATGGTAGCTCAATATCTACCTTTCCAAGGCACCTCGTTTTTGTTTTCATTACTGGCTCTTACCAGGTCCCACTTTGAAGCGAGGGTACACATTGTTCCACAACCCCTTCAGCATTTATTCTTTGCAGAAGTTTTGCTGGTGGCCATTCTGACTAGTGTCAGCTGATAGGTTTTTGTAATTTGGGTTTGCATGTCTTCAAAAATACCAAAAAATTCATCATTTTACACGCCGTTTTCTTTTCTGTTAAAAATAGAATGTGAGTACAATATATCCCTTGAAATTGTCTTCTTGGAAGGTTGCCCTCTTTTGAATTTTTGGTCGATATTCGACCCCAGGATTTTTTTGGAGGGCAGGTCTCATTACAGAACTGCAGCTCAGGTGCATATTTAGTGGCCATTAGCACTGGGTTTAAAGCTGCTGTTGTAGGAAACGGCCAAAAGGAGGCAGCATTTCTCCAGTCCCAAATCTGGTTACTAGGGCAGCACAGCCTTTCTGGAAGTCGTGCTCCCAGGTTGTAAATTAGAATGGAATGTGCCAGGAAAACCCCCCGTAAGTTTATATCCCATTATTTCTTGTTCGTCTTTTAATTTTTTAAAATCGGGGTAATGATTAGAATATTGTTTATCCTAGGTGTATACAATCTGGTTCATTTGTACATTACATATGTATGTATGTATGTGTATATATGTATATATATATAATATATATTCATGTACAGATACTCTTCCCATGTAAATTATTGCAGAGTGTTCCATTGACCTCCCTTGCTATATGGTCGGTCTTTTTGATATGTGTATTTAATAGGTATTTGTACACGTATGGTAACCCTAATCTTAATTTTCCATTTCCCCCACCTATCCTTTTAGATAAGAAAAGTTTGTTTTCTAAGTCTGTGAGTTTCTTTCCTGTGAAAATACCATCATTTGTGTCAGTTGTTAGATAACGCCTATAAGTGATATCATAGTATATCTTTTGCTTTCCGACTTACCTCACGTTCTGTCATTATCTCTAGGTTCATCTATGGTGCCTCAAAGAGCAGTGTTTCACTGTTTTCCATGGCTAATAATCCATTGTGTACATGGAGCACTTCTTCTTTATCCATTCATCCATTGATGGACATTTTGGTTGCTTCCGTGTCTTGGCTATTGTGAAAACTCCTGCAGTGAAGCTGTTGCAGCCTGTGCCTCCTCGACTCTGGTCTTCTGAGGTGAGAGGCTCAGCACTGGGCCTGCTGAGTGGAATGCTGGCTCAAATTCTACTTTTAAACGCAGCTCTTTTCTGTTCTCATTATTGGCTCTTACCACATTACATCTCACCAGCAGCTAGAGGGTACACGGTTCTCTAAAACCCCATCAGCATTTATTGTTTGTAGACTTTTGGCTGATGGTACTTGACTTGCGTGAGTTGAAACCTTTTTGTAGGCTAGATTTGCATGAGTCTAATAATTCCTGATGTTTAGCTTTTACCCTTTTTCCTTTTTTTTAAAATAGTGAGTAAAACTTAGCTCTTCATACTATCTCCTTGAAAAATTTGCCAGTTTTGAATTTTTTTGGCCATTCCATACCTCTGCACAGTTCTTGAGGGCAGTTGTCCTTTACAGTCCTGCGTCCTTGTGAATGTTAAGTGACCATTAGCTGTGGTTTTAAAGCCGCTCTTGCGGGAAACGGCCACAAGGCGGCAGCATTTCTACATTTCCATCTCTGGCATTTTGGGCAACAGAGCTTTCCTGGAAATCGTGTTTGTAGGCTGAAAATTAGAGTGGAGTGTGCCAGGGAAAACCCCCAAGAGCTTATATCTGCTTACTTCTAGTTTGCTTTTTAAATATAATTTTTATTATTTATCAGAGCAAATTTGCGAAAAATGTGTGTGTTCTAGGTGTACAGAATCTGGCTCATTATACCTATGTATCGATCTATTCACCTTTGGATCCTTTCCCGTGTAGGTTATTACAGAGTGTTGAGTAGACCTCTCTTGGTATTCCATAGCTATTTTGTGATTATATATTTCATATATATTAGTACATGTCTGTTAACCCCCATATCCTAATTCATACATTCCTTACACCTTTCCATTTGGTTAAACATAATTTGGTTTTCTGAATCTGTGAGTGTCCTTCTCTTGGAAATTATTTCATGGGTATCACTTTTTATGTAACACCTATAAGTGATGTAAGAGGATATTTTTCTTTTGGTTTCTTTCTTACTTCAAGTTGGGTGACTATCTCTAGATCCTTCTATGGTGGTGTCAATGGCACTGTTCCATGCTTTTCCATGGCTAGTATTCCATTGTGTACATGGACGACTTCTTCTTGGTGCCTATTTCTGTTGCTGGACAATGTTTTGAAGAAACATTGGTTTCTTCCAGGTCTTGGCTCTGGTACATGTTGCTGCAGTGCAGGTTTGCCAGTCTGTGCCTTTTTGATTCAGGTCTACTCAGGTGATAGGCCCATCAATTGCCCTACCAGATCACATGGTAGCTCAATTTTTACCTTTAAACAAACCTCCATTCTCTTCTCAGTACTGGCTGTTACCAGGTTACATCCCACCAGCAGCTAGAGGGTACACAGTTCTCTAAAACCCCTTCAGCATTTATACTATGTAGCCTCTTTCTGCTGATGATCATTCTGACGACTGTGAGGTGAAAGTTTTTGTAGACTGGATTTGCATGGTTTTATTAATTCCTGATGTTAAGCATTTTCCCATGCCCTTTCTTTCATAACAGAAAAAAGAAAGAAAGAGAATACAAAATGTGCGTAAAATCTGGGTCTTGAAATTGTCGTTTTGATATATGCACATCTTTGAGATTTTTGCTCGATTTACGACCCAAGGATTTGTTTTGAGGGCAGGTGTCATTTACAGGCCTGCAATTATTTTGACTATCAAGTAACCATTAGTGCTGGGTTTAGAGCTGCTGTTGTGTGAAACGGCCACAAGGTGGCAGCAGTTCTCCTTTACCTATTCTGGTTACTAGAGCAACAGTGCCTCAAGGGAAGTCATGTTCTAGGTTCTCAATTAGAATGGAATGTGCCGGGAAAAAACCCCTTAAGTTTATATCTGACTATTTCTTGTTCGTGTTTTAAATGTAATTTTCATTTTTTATCACAGCAAGGGTGATTACAATTTTTTGCTTGTTCTAGGTGTGCAAGATGTTGTTGTTTTACATATATACATATATCTATTGTTCTTTGGATCCTTTTCCCATTGTAGGTTATGACACAATGTTGAGTAGTCTTCTCGTGGTATTCCGTGGGTCTATGGTGATTTTATACTTCACCTGTGTTTGTATATCTCTGTTTAACCCGGCATCCTAATGTATCCAATCCTCACACCTTTCCATTGGTGAACCATAAGTTTGTTTAATGAATCTATGATTGCCTTTCTTTGTGGAAATATCTTCACTGGTATCAATTTTTAGGTAACACCTATAAGTGATATCATAGGATATGTGTCTTTCGCTTTCTGACTTACTACAAGTTGCGTGATTACTTCTGGACTCATCTACTGTGCTGCAAATGGCATTGTGTCATTTTTTCCTTGGCTAATATTCCATCTGTACGTGTACCATTTCTTTGCCCACTCATCTGTTGGTGGACTTATTGTTTGCTTCCATGTCTTGGCTACTGTAGTACTGCTGCAATGCACATTTGCCTGCCTGTGTCTTTCCAATTCTGTCGGTTATACGTGCAGGAATGGGCCTGCTGGATCGTATGGCAGACAAACGTTTACCTTGTAAAGGCACCTCCATTCTGTTCTCATTAGTGGCTTTTACCAGGTTACGTCCCACTTAAAGATGAGGGTATGCACTTTTCCACAACCCATTCAGCATTTATTGTTTGTAGTTTTCCTGCTTATGTTTATTCTGACTGGTGTGGGCTGATACCTCTTTGTGGTTGGATTTGCATGCATCTCATAATCCCTTGAAATTGAGCTTTCAGGCATGTCCTGTTTTTCTTCAAACTGTGAGTACAGCTTACCTCTTCAAATGGTTTTCTTGAAGTATTTGCCTGATTTGGAAATATTTTGCCCATTACCTCCCTGAAGACATTTTGAGGGCAGGTTTCATTTACAGCCCTCCAGTACTTGTGCATAGGAAGTGATCATAAGCACAGGTTTTAAAGCTGCTGTGGCAGGTAACGGCCATTGGGTGGCAGCATTTCTGCTTTCCCCACTCTGGTAACAAGGGAAACAGACCTTTCTGCCAGTGGTGTTCCTCGGTTATACATTAGAGTGGAACGTGCCCGGATAACTCCACAAATGTTGATTTTTCCTTACTTATGTTTGGTTTCCAAATTGAATTTATTTCTTTTTATTGGAGTAATATTCCATTGTGTACATTGACCACTACGTCTTTGTGCATTCCTCGTTTGGCGGACATTTTTGTTGCTTCCAAGTGTTGGCTGCGGTAAATATTCCTGGAGTGCAAGATTGCTAGCATGTGTCTTTTTGATTCACAACCTCTCAGGCGATAGGCAGAGCAGTGGGTATGCTTGATTGAATGGTAGCTGAAGATCTACCTTTCCAAGGCACCTCGTTTTTGTTTTCATTACTGGCTCTTACCAGGTCCCACTTTGAAGCGAGGGTACACGTTGCTCCACAACCCCTTCAGCATTTATTCTTTGCAGAAGTTTTGCTGGTGGCCATTCTGACTAGTGTGAGCTGATAGGTTTTTGTAATTTGGGTTTGCATGTCTTCAAAAATACCAAAAAATTCATCATTTTACACGCCGTTTTCTTTTCTGTTAAAAATAGAATGTGAGTACAATATATCCCTTGAAATTGTCTTCTTGGAAGGTTGCCCTCTTTTGAATTTTTGGTCGATATTCGACCCCAGGATTTTTTTGGAGGGCAGGTCTCATTACAGAACTGCAGCTCTGGTGCATATTTAGTGGCCATTAGCACTGGGTTTAAAGCTGCTGTTGTAGGAAACGGCCAAAAGGAGGCAGCATTTCTCCAGTCCCAAATCTGGTTACTAGGGCAGCACAGCCTTTCTGGAAGTCGTGCTCCCAGGTTGTAAATTAGAATGGAATGTGCCAGGAAAACCCCCCGTAAGTTTATATCCCATTATTTCTTGTTCGTCTTTTAATTTTTTTAAATCGGGGTAATGATTAGAATATTGTTTATCCTAGGTGTATACAATCTGGTTCATTTGTACATTACATATGTATGTATGTGTTTGTATATATATATAATATATATTCATGTACAGATACTCTTCCCATGTAAATTATTGCAGAGTGTTCCATTGACCTCCCTTGCTATATGGTCGGTCTTTTTGATATATGTATTTAATAGGTATTTGTACACGTATGGTAACCCTAATCTTAATTTTCCATTTCCCCCACCTATCCTTTTAGATAAGAAAAGTTTGTTTTCTAAGTCTGTGAGTTTCTTTCCTGTGAAAATACCATCATTTGTGTCAGTTGTTAGATAACGCCTATAAGTGATATCATAGTATATTTTTGCTTTCCGACTTACCTCACGTTCTGTCATTATCTCTAGGTTCATCTATGGTGCCTCAAAGAGCAGTGTTTCACTGTTTTCCATGGCTAATAATCCATTGTGTACATGGAGCACTTCTTCTTTATCCATTCATCCATTGATGGACATTTTGGTTGCTTCCGTGTCTTGGCTATTGTGAAAACTCCTGCAGTGAAGCTGTTGCAGCCTGTGCCTCCTCGACTCTGGTCTTCTGAGGTGAGAGGCTCAGCACTGGGCCTGCTGAGTGGAATGCTGGCTCAAATTCTACTTTTAAATGCAGCTCTTTTCTGTTCTCATTATTGGCTCTTACCACATTACATCTCACCAGCAGCTAGAGGGTACACGGTTCTCTAAAACCCCATCAGCATTTATTGTTTGTAGACTTTTGGCTGATGGTACTTGACTTGCGTGAGTTGAAACCTTTTTGTAGGCTAGATTTGCATGAGTCTAATAATTCCTGATGTTTAGCTTTTACCCTTTTTCCTTTTTTTTTAAATAGTGAGTAAAACTTAGCTCTTCCTACTATCTCCTTGAAAAATTTGCCAGTTTTGAATTTTTTTGGCCATTCCATACCTCTGCACAGTTCTTGAGGGCAGTTGTCCTTTACAGTCCTGCGTCCTTGTGAATGTTAAGTGACCATTAGCTGTGGTTTTAAAGCTGCTCTTGCGGGAAACGGCCACAAGGCGGCAGCATTTCTACATTTCCATCTCTGGCATTTTGGGCAACAGAGCTTTCCTGGAAATCGTGTTTGTAGGCTGAAAATTAGAGTGGAATGTGCCAGGGAAAACCCCCAAGAGCTTATATCTGCTTACTTCTAGTTTGCTTTTTAAATATAATTTTTATTATTTATCAGAGCAAATTTGCGAAAAATGTGTGTGTTCTAGGTGTACAGAATCTGGCTCATTATACCTATGTATCGATCTATTCACCTTTGGATCATTTCCCGTGTAGGTTATTACAGAGTGTTGAGTAGACCTCTCTTGGTATTCCATAGCTATTTTGTGATTATATATTTCATATATATTAGTACATGTCTGTTAACCCCCATATCCTAATTCATACATTCCTTACACCTTTCCATTTGGTTAAACATAATTTGGTTTTCTGAATCTGTGAGTGTCCTTCTCTTGGAAATTATTTCATGGGTATCACTTTTTATGTAACACCTATAAGTGATGTAAGAGGATATTTTTCTTTTGGTTTCTTTCTTACTTCAAGTTGGGTGACTATCTCTAGATCCTTCTATGGTGGTGTCAATGGCACTGTTCCATGCTTTTCCATGGCTAGTATTCCATTGTGTACATGGACGACTTCTTCTTGGTGCCTATTTCTGTTGCTGGACATTTTGGTTTCTTCCAGGTCTTGGCTCTGGTACATGTTGCTGCAGTGCAGGTTTGCCAGTCTGTGCCTTTTTGATTCAGGTCTACTCAGGTGATAGGCCCATCAATTGCCCTACCAGATCACATGGTAGCTCAATTTTTACCTTTAAACAAACCTCCATTCTCTTCTCAGTACTGGCTGTTACCAGGTTACATCCCACCAGCAGCTAGAGGGTACACAGTTCTCTAAAACCCCTTCAGCATTTATACTATGTAGCCTCTTTCTGCTGATGATCATTCTGACGACTGTGAGGTGAAAGTTTTTGTAGACTGGATTTGCATGGTTTTATTAATTCCTGATGTTAAGCATTTTCCCATGCCCTTTCTTTCATAACAGAAAAAAGAAAGAAAGAGAATACAAAATGTGCGTAAAATCTGGGTCTTGAAATTGTCGTTTTGATATATGCACATCTTTGAGATTTTTGCTCGATTTACGACCCAAGGATTTGTTTTGAGGGCAGGTGTCATTTACAGGCCTGCAATTATTTTGACTATCAAGTAACCATTAGTGCTGGGTTTAGAGCTGCTGTTGTGTGAAACGGCCACAAGGTGGCAGCAGTTCTCCTTTACCTATTCTGGTTACTAGAGCAACAGTGCCTCAAGGGAAGTCATGTTCTAGGTTCTCAATTAGAATGGAATGTGCCGGGAAAAAACCCCTTAAGTTTATATCTGACTATTTCTTGTTCGTGTTTTAAATGTAATTTTCATTTTTTATCACAGCAAGGGTGATTACAATTTTTTGCTTGTTCTAGGTGTGCAAGATGTTGTTGTTTTACATATATACATATATCTATTGTTCTTTGGATCCTTTTCCCATTGTAGGTTATGACACAATGTTGAGTAGTCTTCTCGTGGTATTCCGTGGGTCTATGGTGATTTTATACTTCACCTGTGTTTGTATATCTCTGTTTAACCCGGCATCCTAATGTATCCAATCCTCACACCTTTCCATTGGTGAACCATAAGTTTGTTTAATGAATCTATGATTGCCTTTCTTTGTGGAAATATCTTCACTGGTATCAATTTTTAGGTAACACCTATAAGTGATATCATAGGATATGTGTCTTTCGCTTTCTGACTTACTACAAGTTGCGTGATTACTTCTGGACTCATCTACTGTGCTGCAAATGGCATTGTGTCATTTTTTCCTTGGCTAATATTCCATCTGTACGTGTACCATTTCTTTGCCCACTCATCTGTTGGTGGACTTATTGTTTGCTTCCATGTCTTGGCTACTGTAGTACTGCTGCAATGCACATTTGCCTGCCTGTGTCTTTCCAATTCTGTCGGTTATACGTGCAGGAATGGGCCTGCTGGATCGTATGGCAGACAAACGTTTACCTTGTAAAGGCACCTCCATTCTGTTCTCATTAGTGGCTTTTACCAGGTTACGTCCCACTTAAAGATGAGGGTATGCACTTTTCCACAACCCATTCAGCATTTATTGTTTGTAGTTTTCCTGCTTATGTTTATTCTGACTGGTGTGGGCTGATACCTCTTTGTGGTTGGATTTGCATGCATCTCATAATCCCTTGAAATTGAGCTTTCAGGCATGTCCTGTTTTTCTTCAAACTGTGAGTACAGCTTACCTCTTCAAATGGTTTTCTTGAAGTATTTGCCTGATTTGGAAATATTTTGCCCATTACCTCCCTGAAGACATTTTGAGGGCAGGTTTCATTTACAGCCCTCCAGTACTTGTGCATAGGAAGTGATCATAAGCACAGGTTTTAAAGCTGCTGTGGCAGGTAACGGCCATTGGGTGGCAGCATTTCTGCTTTCCCCACTCTGGTAACAAGGGAAACAGACCTTTCTGCCAGTGGTGTTCCTCGGTTATACATTAGAGTGGAACGTGCCCGGATAACTCCACAAATGTTGATTTTTCCTTACTTATGTTTGGTTTCCAAATTGAATTTATTTCTTTTTATTGGAGTAATATTCCATTGTGTACATTGACCACTACGTCTTTGTGCATTCCTCGTTTGGCGGACATTTTTGTTGCTTCCAAGTGTTGGCTGCGGTAAATATTCCTGGAGTGCAAGATTGCTAGCATGTGTCTTTTTGATTCACAACCTCTCAGGCGATAGGCAGAGCAGTGGGTATGCTTGATTGAATGGTAGCTGAAGATCTACCTTTCCAAGGCACCTCGTTTTTGTTTTCATTACTGGCTCTTACCAGGTCCCACTTTGAAGCGAGGGTACACGTTGCTCCACAACCCCTTCAGCATTTATTCTTTGCAGAAGTTTTGCTGGTGGCCATTCTGACTAGTGTGAGCTGATAGGTTTTTGTAATTTGGGTTTGCATGTCTTCAAAAATACCAAAAAATTCATCATTTTACACGCCGTTTTCTTTTCTGTTAAAAATAGAATGTGAGTACAATATATCCCTTGAAATTGTCTTCTTGGAAGGTTGCCCTCTTTTGAATTTTTGGTCGATATTCGACCCCAGGATTTTTTTGGAGGGCAGGTCTCATTACAGAACTGCAGCTCTGGTGCATATTTAGTGGCCATTAGCACTGGGTTTAAAGCTGCTGTTGTAGGAAACGGCCAAAAGGAGGCAGCATTTCTCCAGTCCCAAATCTGGTTACTAGGGCAGCACAGCCTTTCTGGAAGTCGTGCTCCCAGGTTGTAAATTAGAATGGAATGTGCCAGGAAAACCCCCCGTAAGTTTATATCCCATTATTTCTTGTTCGTCTTTTAATTTTTTTAAATCGGGGTAATGATTAGAATATTGTTTATCCTAGGTGTATACAATCTGGTTCATTTGTACATTACATATGTATGTATGTGTTTGTATATATATATAATATATATTCATGTACAGATACTCTTCCCATGTAAATTATTGCAGAGTGTTCCATTGACCTCCCTTGCTATATGGTCGGTCTTTTTGATATATGTATTTAATAGGTATTTGTACACGTATGGTAACCCTAATCTTAATTTTCCATTTCCCCCACCTATCCTTTTAGATAAGAAAAGTTTGTTTTCTAAGTCTGTGAGTTTCTTTCCTGTGAAAATACCATCATTTGTGTCAGTTGTTAGATAACGCCTATAAGTGATATCATAGTATATTTTTGCTTTCCGACTTACCTCACGTTCTGTCATTATCTCTAGGTTCATCTATGGTGCCTCAAAGAGCAGTGTTTCACTGTTTTCCATGGCTAATAATCCATTGTGTACATGGAGCACTTCTTCTTTATCCATTCATCCATTGATGGACATTTTGGTTGCTTCCGTGTCTTGGCTATTGTGAAAACTCCTGCAGTGAAGCTGTTGCAGCCTGTGCCTCCTCGACTCTGGTCTTCTGAGGTGAGAGGCTCAGCACTGGGCCTGCTGAGTGGAATGCTGGCTCAAATTCTACTTTTAAACGCAGCTCTTTTCTGTTCTCATTATTGGCTCTTACCACATTACATCTCACCAGCAGCTAGAGGGTACACGGTTCTCTAAAACCCCATCAGCATTTATTGTTTGTAGACTTTTGGCTGATGGTACTTGACTTGCGTGAGTTGAAACCTTTTTGTAGGCTAGATTTGCATGAGTCTAATAATTCCTGATGTTTAGCTTTTACCCTTTTTCCTTTTTTTTTAAATAGTGAGTAAAACTTAGCTCTTCCTACTATCTCCTTGAAAAATTTGCCAGTTTTGAATTTTTTTGGCCATTCCATACCTCTGCACAGTTCTTGAGGGCAGTTGTCCTTTACAGTCCTGCGTCCTTGTGAATGTTAAGTGACCATTAGCTGTGGTTTTAAAGCTGCTCTTGCGGGAAACGGCCACAAGGCGGCAGCATTTCTACATTTCCATCTCTGGCATTTTGGGCAACAGAGCTTTCCTGGAAATCGTGTTTGTAGGCTGAAAATTAGAGTGGAATGTGCCAGGGAAAACCCCCAAGAGCTTATATCTGCTTACTTCTAGTTTGCTTTTTAAATATAATTTTTATTATTTATCAGAGCAAATTTGCGAAAAATGTGTGTGTTCTAGGTGTACAGAATCTGGCTCATTATACCTATGTATCGATCTATTCACCTTTGGATCCTTTCCCGTGTAGGTTATTACAGAGTGTTGAGTAGACCTCTCTTGGTATTCCATAGCTATTTTGTGATTATATATTTCATATATATTAGTACATGTCTGTTAACCCCCATATCCTAATTCATACATTCCTTACACCTTTCCATTTGGTTAAACATAATTTGGTTTTCTGAATCTGTGAGTGTCCTTCTCTTGGAAATTATTTCATGGGTATCACTTTTTATGTAACACCTATAAGTGATGTAAGAGGATATTTTTCTTTTGGTTTCTTTCTTACTTCAAGTTGGGTGACTATCTCTAGATCCTTCTATGGTGGTGTCAATGGCACTGTTCCATGCTTTTCCATGGCTAGTATTCCATTGTGTACATGGACGACTTCTTCTTGGTGCCTATTTCTGTTGCTGGACAATGTTTTGAAGAAACATTGGTTTCTTCCAGGTCTTGGCTCTGGTACATGTTGCTGCAGTGCAGGTTTGCCAGTCTGTGCCTTTTTGATTCAGGTCTACTCAGGTGATAGGCCCATCAATTGCCCTACCAGATCACATGGTAGCTCAATTTTTACCTTTAAACAAACCTCCATTCTCTTCTCAGTACTGGCTGTTACCAGGTTACATCCCACCAGCAGCTAGAGGGTACACAGTTCTCTAAAACCCCTTCAGCATTTATACTATGTAGCCTCTTTCTGCTGATGATCATTCTGACGACTGTGAGGTGAAAGTTTTTGTAGACTGGATTTGCATGGTTTTATTAATTCCTGATGTTAAGCATTTTCCCATGCCCTTTCTTTCATAACAGAAAAAAGAAAGAAAGAGAATACAAAATGTGCGTAAAATCTGGGTCTTGAAATTGTCGTTTTGATATATGCACATCTTTGAGATTTTTGCTCGATTTACGACCCAAGGATTTGTTTTGAGGGCAGGTGTCATTTACAGGCCTGCAATTATTTTGACTATCAAGTAACCATTAGTGCTGGGTTTAGAGCTGCTGTTGTGTGAAACGGCCACAAGGTGGCAGCAGTTCTCCTTTACCTATTCTGGTTACTAGAGCAACAGTGCCTCAAGGGAAGTCATGTTCTAGGTTCTCAATTAGAATGGAATGTGCCGGGAAAAAACCCCTTAAGTTTATATCTGACTATTTCTTGTTCGTGTTTTAAATGTAATTTTCATTTTTTATCACAGCAAGGGTGATTACAATTTTTTGCTTGTTCTAGGTGTGCAAGATGTTGTTGTTTTACATATATACATATATCTATTGTTCTTTGGATCCTTTTCCCATTGTAGGTTATGACACAATGTTGAGTAGTCTTCTCGTGGTATTCCGTGGGTCTATGGTGATTTTATACTTCACCTGTGTTTGTATATCTCTGTTTAACCCGGCATCCTAATGTATCCAATCCTCACACCTTTCCATTGGTGAACCATAAGTTTGTTTAATGAATCTATGATTGCCTTTCTTTGTGGAAATATCTTCACTGGTATCAATTTTTAGGTAACACCTATAAGTGATATCATAGGATATGTGTCTTTCGCTTTCTGACTTACTACAAGTTGCGTGATTACTTCTGGACTCATCTACTGTGCTGCAAATGGCATTGTGTCATTTTTTCCTTGGCTAATATTCCATCTGTACATGTACCATTTCTTTGTCCACTCATCTGTTGGTGGACTTATTGTTTGCTTCCATGTCTTGGCTACTGTAGTACTGCTGCAATGCACATTTGCCTGCCTGTGTCTTTCCAATTCTGTCGGTTATACGTGCAGGAATGGGCCTGCTGGATCGTATGGCAGACAAACGTTTACCTTGTAAAGGCACCTCCATTCTGTTCTCATTAGTGGCTTTTACCAGGTTACGTCCCACTTAAAGATGAGGGTATGCACTTTTCCACAACCCATTCAGCATTTATTGTTTGTAGTTTTCCTGCTTATGTTTATTCTGACTGGTGTGAGCTGATACCTCTTTGTGGTTGGATTTGCATGCATCTCATAATCCCTTGAAATTGAGCTTTCAGGCATGTCCTGTTTTTCTTCAAACTGTGAGTACAGCTTACCTCTTCAAATGGTTTTCTTGAAGTATTTGCCTGATTTGGAAATATTTTGCCCATTACCTCCCTGGAGACATTTTGAGGGCAGGTTTCATTTACAGCCCTCCAGTACTTGTGCATAGGAAGTGATCATAAGCACAGGTTTTAAAGCTGCTGTGGCAGGTAACGGCCATTGGGTGGCAGCATTTCTGCTTTCCCCACTCTGGTAACAAGGGAAACAGACCTTTCTGCCAGTGGTGTTCCTCGGTTATACATTAGAGTGGAACGTGCCCGGATAACTCCACAAATGTTGATTTTTCCTTACTTATGTTTGGTTTCCAAATTGAATTTATTTCTTTTTATTGGAGTAATATTCCATTGTGTACATTGACCACTACGTCTTTGTGCATTCCTCGTTTGGCGGACATTTTTGTTGCTTCCAAGTGTTGGCTGCGGTAAATATTCCTGGAGTGCAAGATTGCTAGCATGTGTCTTTTTGATTCACAACCTCTCAGGCGATAGGCAGAGCAGTGGGTATGCTTGATTGAATGGTAGCTCAATATCTACCTTTCCAAGGCACCTCGTTTTTGTTTTCATTACTGGCTCTTACCAGGTCCCACTTTGAAGCGAGGGTACACATTGTTCCACAACCCCTTCAGCATTTATTCTTTGCAGAAGTTTTGCTGGTGGCCATTCTGACTAGTGTCAGCTGATAGGTTTTTGTAATTTGGGTTTGCATGTCTTCAAAAATACCAAAAAATTCATCATTTTACACGCCGTTTTCTTTTCTGTTAAAAATAGAATGTGAGTACAATATATCCCTTGAAATTGTCTTCTTGGAAGGTTGCCCTCTTTTGAATTTTTGGTCGATATTCGACCCCAGGATTTTTTTGGAGGGCAGGTCTCATTACAGAACTGCAGCTCAGGAGCATATTTAGTGGCCATTAGCACTGGGTTTAAAGCTGCTGTTGTAGGAAACGGCCAAAAGGAGGCAGCATTTCTCCAGTCCCAAATCTGGTTACTAGGGCAGCACAGCCTTTCTGGAAGTCGTGCTCCCAGGTTGTAAATTAGAATGGAATGTGCCAGGAAAACCCCCCGTAAGTTTATATCCCATTATTTCTTGTTCGTCTTTTAATTTTTTAAAATCGGGGTAATGATTAGAATATTGTTTATCCTAGGTGTATACAATCTGGTTCATTTGTACATTACATATGTATGTATGTATGTGTATATATGTATATATATATAATATATATTCATGTACAGATACTCTTCCCATGTAAATTATTGCAGAGTGTTCCATTGACCTCCCTTGCTATATGGTCGGTCTTTTTGATATATGTATTTAATAGGTATTTGTACACGTATGGTAACCCTAATCTTAATTTTCCATTTCCCCCACCTATCCTTTTAGATAAGAAAAGTTTGTTTTCTAAGTCTGTGAGTTTCTTTCCTGTGAAAATACCATCATTTGTGTCAGTTGTTAGATAACGCCTATAAGTGATATCATAGTATATTTTTGCTTTCCGACTTACCTCACGTTCTGTCATTATCTCTAGGTTCATCTATGGTGCCTCAAAGAGCAGTGTTTCACTGTTTTCCATGGCTAATAATCCATTGTGTACATGGAGCACTTCTTCTTTATCCATTCATCCATTGATGGACATTTTGGTTGCTTCCGTGTCTTGGCTATTGTGAAAACTCCTGCAGTGAAGCTGTTGCAGCCTGTGCCTCCTCGACTCTGGTCTTCTGAGGTGAGAGGCTCAGCACTGGGCCTGCTGAGTGGAATGCTGGCTCAAATTCTACTTTTAAACGCAGCTCTTTTCTGTTCTCATTATTGGCTCTTACCACATTACATCTCACCAGCAGCTAGAGGGTACACGGTTCTCTAAAACCCCATCAGCATTTATTGTTTGTAGACTTTTGGCTGATGGTACTTGACTTGCGTGAGTTGAAACCTTTTTGTAGGCTAGATTTGCATGAGTCTAATAATTCCTGATGTTTAGCTTTTACCCTTTTTCCTTTTTTTTTAAATAGTGAGTAAAACTTAGCTCTTCCTACTATCTCCTTGAAAAATTTGCCAGTTTTGAATTTTTTTGGCCATTCCATACCTCTGCACAGTTCTTGAGGGCAGTTGTCCTTTACAGTCCTGCGTCCTTGTGAATGTTAAGTGACCATTAGCTGTGGTTTTAAAGCTGCTCTTGCGGGAAACGGCCACAAGGCGGCAGCATTTCTACATTTCCATCTCTGGCATTTTGGGCAACAGAGCTTTCCTGGAAATCGTGTTTGTAGGCTGAAAATTAGAGTGGAATGTGCCAGGGAAAACCCCCAAGAGCTTATATCTGCTTACTTCTAGTTTGCTTTTTAAATATAATTTTTATTATTTATCAGAGCAAATTTGCGAAAAATGTGTGTGTTCTAGGTGTACAGAATCTGGCTCATTATACCTATGTATCGATCTATTCACCTTTGGATCCTTTCCCGTGTAGGTTATTACAGAGTGTTGAGTAGACCTCTCTTGGTATTCCATAGCTATTTTGTGATTATATATTTCATATATATTAGTACATGTCTGTTAACCCCCATATCCTAATTCATACATTCCTTACACCTTTCCATTTGGTTAAACATAATTTGGTTTTCTGAATCTGTGAGTGTCCTTCTCTTGGAAATTATTTCATGGGTATCACTTTTTATGTAACACCTATAAGTGATGTAAGAGGATATTTTTCGTTTGTTTTCTTTCTTACTTCAAGTTGGGTGACTATCTCTAGATCCTTCTATGGTGGTGTCAATGGCACTGTTCCATGCTTTTCCATGGCTAGTATTCCATTGTGTACATGGACGACTTCTTCTTGGTGCCTATTTCTGTTGCTGGACATTTTGGTTTCTTCCAGGTCTTGGCTCTGGTACATGTTGCTGCAGTGCAGGTTTGCCAGTCTGTGCCTTTTTGATTCAGGTCTACTCAGGTGATAGGCCCATCAATTGCCCTACCAGATCACATGGTAGCTCAATTTTTACCTTTAAACAAACCTCCATTCTCTTCTCAGTACTGGCTGTTACCAGGTTACATCCCACCAGCAGCTAGAGGGTACACAGTTCTCTAAAACCCCTTCAGCATTTATACTATGTAGCCTCTTTCTGCTGATGATCATTCTGACGACTGTGAGGTGAAAGTTTTTGTAGACTGGATTTGCATGGTTTTATTAATTCCTGATGTTAAGCATTTTCCCATGCCCTTTCTTTCATAACAGAAAAAAGAAAGAAAGAGAATACAAAATGTGCGTAAAATCTGGGTCTTGAAATTGTCGTTTTGATATATGCACATCTTTGAGATTTTTGCTCGATTTACGACCCAAGGATTTGTTTTGAGGGCAGGTGTCATTTACAGGCCTGCAATTATTTTGACTATCAAGTAACCATTAGTGCTGGGTTTAGAGCTGCTGTTGTGTGAAACGGCCACAAGGTGGCAGCAGTTCTCCTTTACCTATTCTGGTTACTAGAGCAACAGTGCCTCAAGGGAAGTCATGTTCTAGGTTCTCAATTAGAATGGAATGTGCCGGGAAAAAACCCCTTAAGTTTATATCTGACTACTTCTTGTTCGTGTTTTAAATGTAATTTTCATTTTTTATCACAGCAAGGGTGATTACAATTTTTTGCTTGTTCTAGGTGTGCAAGATGTTGTTGTTTTACATATATACATATATCTATTGTTCTCTGGATCCTTTTCCCATTGTAGGTTATGACACAATGTTGAGTAGTCTTCTCGTGGTATTCCGTGGGTCTATGGTGATTTTATACTTCACCTGTGTTTGTATATCTCTGTTTAACCCGGCATCCTAATGTATCCAATCCTCACACCTTTCCATTGGTGAACCATAAGTTTGTTTAATGAATCTATGATTGCCTTTCTTTGTGGAAATATCTTCACTGGTATCAATTTTTAGGTAACACCTATAAGTGATATCATAGGATATGTGTCTTTCGCTTTCTGACTTACTACAAGTTGCGTGATTACTTCTGGACTCATCTACTGTGCTGCAAATGGCATTGTGTCATTTTTTCCTTGGCTAATATTCCATCTGTACGTGTACCATTTCTTTGTCCACTCATCTGTTGGTGGACTTATTGTTTGCTTCCATGTCTTGGCTACTGTAGTACTGCTGCAATGCACATTTGCCTGCCTGTGTCTTTCCAATTCTGTCGGTTATACGTGCAGGAATGGGCCTGCTGGATCGTATGGCAGACAAACTTTTACCTTGTAAAGGCACCTCCATTCTGTTCTCATTAGTGGCTTTTACCAGGTTACGTCCCACTTAAAGTTGAGGGTATGCACTTTTCCACAACCCATTCAGCATTTATTGTTTGTAGTTTTCCTGCTTATGTTTATTCTGACTGGTGTGGGCTGATACCTCTTTGTGGTTGGATTTGCATGCATCTCATAATCCCTTGAAATTGAGCTTTCAGGCATGTCCTGTTTTTCTTCAAACTGTGAGTACAGCTTACCTCTTCAAATGGTTTTCTTGAAGTATTTGCCTGATTTGGAAATATTTTGCCCATTACCTCCCTGAAGACATTTTGAGGGCAGGTTTCATTTACAGCCCTCCAGTACTTGTGCATAGGAAGTGATCATAAGCACAGGTTTTAAAGCTGCTGTGGCAGGTAACGGCCATTGGGTGGCAGCATTTCTGCTTTCCCCACTCCGGTAACAAGGGAAACAGACCTTTCTGCCAGTGGTGTTCCTCGGTTATACATTAGAGTGGAACGTGCCCGGATAACTCCACAAATGTTGATTTTTCCTTACTTATGTTTGGTTTCCAAATTGAATTTATTTCTTTTTATTGGAGTAATATTCCATTGTGTACATTGACCACTACGTCTTTGTGCATTCCTCGTTTGGCGGACATTTTTGTTGCTTCCAAGTGTTGGCTGCGGTAAATATTCCTGGAGTGCAAGATTGCTAGCATGTGTCTTTTTGATTCACAACCTCTCAGGCGATAGGCAGAGCAGTGGGTATGCTTGATTGAATGGTAGCTGAAGATCTACCTTTCCAAGGCACCTCGTTTTTGTTTTCATTACTGGCTCTTACCAGGTCCCACTTTGAAGCGAGGGTACACGTTGCTCCACAACCCCTTCAGCATTTATTCTTTGCAGAAGTTTTGCTGGTGGCCATTCTGACTAGTGTGAGCTGATAGGTTTTTGTAATTTGGGTTTGCATGTCTTCAAAAATACCAAAAAATTCATCATTTTACACGCCGTTTTCTTTTCTGTTAAAAATAGAATGTGAGTACAATATATCCCTTGAAATTGTCTTCTTGGAAGGTTGCCCTCTTTTGAATTTTTGGTCGATATTCGACCCCAGGATTTTTTTGGAGGGCAGGTCTCATTACAGAACTGCAGCTCTGGTGCATATTTAGTGGCCATTAGCACTGGGTTTAAAGCTGCTGTTGTAGGAAACGGCCAAAAGGAGGCAGCATTTCTCCAGTCCCAAATCTGGTTACTAGGGCAGCACAGCCTTTCTGGAAGTCGTGCTCCCAGGTTGTAAATTAGAATGGAATGTGCCAGGAAAAACTCCCGTAAGTTTATATCCCATTATTTCTTGTTCGTCTTTTAATTTTTTTAAATCGGGGTAATGATTAGAATATTGTTTATCCTAGGTGTATACAATCTGGTTCATTTGTACATTACATATGTATGTATGTGTTTGTATATATATATAATATATATTCATGTACAGATACTCTTCCCATGTAAATTATTGCAGAGTGTTCCATTGACCTCCCTTGCTATATGGTCGGTCTTTTTGATATATGTATTTAATAGGTATTTGTACACGTATGGTAACCCTAATCTTAATTTTCCATTTCCCCCACCTATCCTTTTAGATAAGAAAAGTTTGTTTTCTAAGTCTGTGAGTTTCTTTCCTGTGAAAATACCATCATTTGTGTCAGTTGTTAGATAACGCCTATAAGTGATATCATAGTATATTTTTGCTTTCCGACTTACCTCACGTTCTGTCATTATCTCTAGGTTCATCTATGGTGCCTCAAAGAGCAGTGTTTCACTGTTTTCCATGGCTAATAATCCATTGTGTACATGGAGCACTTCTTCTTTATCCATTCATCCATTGATGGACATTTTGGTTGCTTCCGTGTCTTGGCTATTGTGAAAACTCCTGCAGTGAAGCTGTTGCAGCCTGTGCCTCCTCGACTCTGGTCTTCTGAGGTGAGAGGCTCAGCACTGGGCCTGCTGAGTGGAATGCTGGCTCAAATTCTACTTTTAAACGCAGCTCTTTTCTGTTCTCATTATTGGCTCTTACCACATTACATCTCACCAGCAGCTAGAGGGTACACGGTTCTCTAAAACCCCATCAGCATTTATTGTTTGTAGACTTTTGGCTGATGGTACTTGACTTGCGTGAGTTGAAACCTTTTTGTAGGCTAGATTTGCATGAGTCTAATAATTCCTGATGTTTAGCTTTTACCCTTTTTCCTTTTTTTTTAAATAGTGAGTAAAACTTAGCTCTTCATACTATCTCCTTGAAAAATTTGCCAGTTTTGAATTTTTTTGGCCATTCCATACCTCTGCACAGTTCTTGAGGGCAGTTGTCCTTTACAGTCCTGCGTCCTTGTGAATGTTAAGTGACCATTAGCTGTGGTTTTAAAGCCGCTCTTGCGGGAAACGGCCACAAGGCGGCAGCATTTCTACATTTCCATCTCTGGCATTTTGGGCAACAGAGCTTTCCTGGAAATCGTGTTTGTAGGCTGAAAATTAGAGTGGAATGTGCCAGGGAAAACCCCCAAGAGCTTATATCTGCTTACTTCTAGTTTGCTTTTTAAATATAATTTTTATTATTTATCAGAGCAAATTTGCGAAAAATGTGTGTGTTCTAGGTGTACAGAATCTGGCTCATTATACCTATGTATCGATCTATTCACCTTTGGATCCTTTCCCGTGTAGGTTATTACAGAGTGTTGAGTAGACCTCTCTTGGTATTCCATAGTTATTTTGTGATTATATATTTCATATATATTAGTACATGTCTGTTAACCCCCATATCCTAATTCATACATTCCTTACACCTTTCCATTTGGTTAAACATAATTTGGTTTTCTGAATCTGTGAGTGTCCTTCTCTTGGAAATTATTTCATGGGTATCACTTTTTATGTAACACCTATAAGTGATGTAAGAGGATATTTTTCGTTTGGTTTCTTTCTTACTTCAAGTTGGGTGACTATCTCTAGATCCTTCTATGGTGGTGTCAATGGCACTGTTCCATGCTTTTCCATGGCTAGTATTCCATTGTGTACATGGACGACTTCTTCTTGGTGCCTTTTTCTGTTGCTGGACATTTTGGTTTCTTCCAAGTCTTGGCTCTGGTACATGTTGCTGCAGTGCAGGTTTGCCAGTCTGTGCCTTTTTGATTCAGGTCTACTCAGGTGATAGGCCCATCAATTGCCCTACCAGATCACATGGTAGCTCAATTTTTACCTTTAAACAAACCTCCATTCTCTTCTCAGTACTGGCTGTTACCAGGTTACATCCCACCAGCAGCTAGAGGGTACACAGTTCTCTAAAACCCCTTCAGCATTTATACTATGTAGCCTCTTTCTGCTGATGATCATTCTGACGACTGTGAGGTGAAAGTTTTTGTAGACTGGATTTGCATGGTTTTATTAATTCCTGATGTTAAGCATTTTCCCATGCCCTTTCTTTCATAACAGAAAAAAGAAAGAAAGAGAATACAAAATGTGCGTAAAATCTGGGTCTTGAAATTGTCGTTTTGATATATGCACATCTTTGAGATTTTTGCTCGATTTACGACCCAAGGATTTGTTTTGAGGGCAGGTGTCATTTACAGGCCTGCAATTATTTTGACTATCAAGTAACCATTAGTGCTGGGTTTAGAGCTGCTGTTGTGTGAAACGGCCACAAGGTGGCAGCAGTTCTCCTTTACCTATTCTGGTTACTAGAGCAACAGTGCCTCAAGGGAAGTCATGTTCTAGGTTCTCAATTAGAATGGAATGTGCCGGGAAAAAACCCCTTAAGTTTATATCTGACTACTTCTTGTTCGTGTTTTAAATGTAATTTTCATTTTTTATCACAGCAAGGGTGATTACAATTTTTTGCTTGTTCTAGGTGTGCAAGATGTTGTTGTTTTACATATATACATATATCTATTGTTCTTTGGATCCTTTTCCCATTGTAGGTTATGACACAATGTTGAGTAGTCTTCTCGTGGTATTCCATGGGTCTATGGTGATTTTATACTTCACCTGTGTTTGTATATCTCTGTTTAACCCGGCATCCTAATGTATCCAATCCTCACACCTTTCCATTGGTGAACCATAAGTTTGTTTAATGAATCTATGATTGCCTTTCTTTGTGGAAATATCTTCACTGGTATCAATTTTTAGGTAACACCTATAAGTGATATCATAGGATATGTGTCTTTCGCTTTCTGACTTACTACAAGTTGCGTGATTACTTCTGGACTCATCTACTGTGCTGCAAATGGCATTGTGTCATTTTTTCCTTGGCTAATATTCCATCTGTACGTGTACCATTTCTTTGTCCACTCATCTGTTGGTGGACTTATTGTTTGCTTCCATGTCTTGACTACTGTAGTACTGCTGCAATGCACATTTGCCTGCCTGTGTCTTTCCAATTCTGTCGGTTATACGTGCAGGAATGGGCCTGCTGGATCGTATGGCAGACAAACGTTTACCTTGTAAAGGCACCTCCATTCTGTTCTCATTAGTGGCTTTTACCAGGTTACGTCCCACTTAAAGTTGAGGGTATGCACTTTTCCACAACCCATTCAGCATTTATTGTTTGTAGTTTTCCTGCTTATGTTTATTCTGACTGGTGTGGGCTGATACCTCTTTGTGGTTGGATTTGCATGCATCTC
The DNA here is from genome assembly GCF_039906515.1 of Pseudorca crassidens. Lineage (NCBI taxonomy): Eukaryota > Metazoa > Chordata > Mammalia > Artiodactyla > Delphinidae > Pseudorca > Pseudorca crassidens. The sequence goes on along the minus strand of NC_090316.1, from coordinate 2,337,071 downwards.
ATAATCCCTTGAAATTGAGCTTTCAGGCATGTCCTGTTTTTCTTCAAACTGTGAGTACAGCTTACCTCTTCAAATGGTTTTCTTGAAGTATTTGCCTGATTTGGAAATATTTTGCCCATTACCTCCCTGAAGACATTTTGAGGGCAGGTTTCATTTACAGCCCTCCAGTACTTGTGCATAGGAAGTGATCATAAGCACAGGTTTTAAAGCTGCTGTGGCAGGTAACGGCCATTGGGTGGCAGCATTTCTGCTTTCCCCACTCCGGTAACAAGGGAAACAGACCTTTCTGCCAGTGGTGTTCCTCAGTTATACATTAGAGTGGAACGTGCCCGGATAACTCCACAAATGTTGATTTTTCCTTACTTATGTTTGGTTTCCAAATTGAATTTATTTCTTTTTATTGGAGTAATATTCCATTGTGTACATTGACCACTACGTCTTTGTGCATTCCTCGTTTGGCGGACATTTTTGTTGCTTCCAAGTGTTGGCTGCGGTAAATATTCCTGGAGTGCAAGATTGCTAGCATGTGTCTTTTTGATTCACAACCTCTCAGGCGATAGGCAGAGCAGTGGGTATGCTTGATTGAATGGTAGCTGAATATCTACCTTTCCAAGGCACCTCGTTTTTGTTTTCATTACTGGCTCTTACCAGGTCCCACTTTGAAGCGAGGGTACACGTTGCTCCACAACCCCTTCAGCATTTATTCTTTGCAGAAGTTTTGCTGGTGGCCATTCTGACTAGTGTGAGCTGATAGGTTTTTGTAATTTGGGTTTGCATGTCTTCAAAAATACCAAAAAATTCATCATTTTACACGCCGTTTTCTTTTCTGTTAAAAATAGAATGTGAGTACAATATATCCCTTGAAATTGTCTTCTTGGAAGGTTGCCCTCTTTTGAATTTTTGGTCGATATTCGACCCCAGGATTTTTTTGGAGGGCAGGTCTCATTACAGAACTGCAGCTCTGGTGCATATTTAGTGGCCATTAGCACTGGGTTTAAAGCTGCTGTTGTAGGAAACGGCCAAAAGGAGGCAGCATTTCTCCAGTCCCAAATCTGGTTACTAGGGCAGCACAGCCTTTCTGGAAGTCGTGCTCCCAGGTTGTAAATTAGAATGGAATGTGCCAGGAAAAACCCCCGTAAGTTTATATCCCATTATTTCTTGTTCGTCTTTTAATTTTTTTAAATCGGGGTAATGATTAGAATATTGTTTATCCTAGGTGTATACAATCTGGTTCATTTGTACATTACATATGTATGTATGTGTTTGTATATATATATAATATATATTCATGTACAGATACTCTTCCCATGTAAATTATTGCAGAGTGTTCCATTGACCTCCCTTGCTATATGGTCGGTCTTTTTGATATATGTATTTAATAGGTATTTGTACACGTATGGTAACCCTAATCTTAATTTTCCATTTCCCCCACCTATCCTTTTAGATAAGAAAAGTTTGTTTTCTAAGTCTGTGAGTTTCTTTCCTGTGAAAATACCATCATTTGTGTCAGTTGTTAGATAACGCCTATAAGTGATATCATAGTATATCTTTTGCTTTCCGACTTACCTCACGTTCTGTCATTATCTCTAGGTTCATCTATGGTGCCTCAAAGAGCAGTGTTTCACTGTTTTCCATGGCTAATAATCCATTGTGTACATGGAGCACTTCTTCTTTATCCATTCATCCATTGATGGACATTTTGGTTGCTTCCGTGTCTTGGCTATTGTGAAAACTCCTGCAGTGAAGCTGTTGCAGCCTGTGCCTCCTCGACTCTGGTCTTCTGAGGTGAGAGGCTCAGCACTGGGCCTCCTGAGTGGAATGCTGGCTCAAATTCTACTTTTAAACGCAGCTCTTTTCTGTTCTCATTATTGGCTCTTACCACATTACATCTCACCAGCAGCTAGAGGGTACACGGTTCTCTAAAACCCCATCAGCATTTATTGTTTGTAGACTTTTGGCTGATGGTACTTGACTTGCGTGAGTTGAAACCTTTTTGTAGGCTAGATTTGCATGAGTCTAATAATTCCTGATGTTTAGCTTTTACCCTTTTTCCTTTTTTTTTAAATAGTGAGTAAAACTTAGCTCTTCCTACTATCTCCTTGAAAAATTTGCCAGTTTTGAATTTTTTTGGCCATTCCATACCTCTGCACAGTTCTTGAGGGCAGTTGTCCTTTACAGTCCTGCGTCCTTGTGAATGTTAAGTGACCATTAGCTGTGGTTTTAAAGCCGCTCTTGTGGGAAACGGCCACAAGGCGGCAGCATTTCTACATTTCCATCTCTGGCATTTTGGGCAACAGAGCTTTCCTGGAAATCGCGTTTGTAGGCTGAAAATTAGAGTGGAATGTGCCAGGGAAAACCCCCAAGAGCTTATATCTGCTTACTTCTAGTTTGCTTTTTAAATATAATTTTTATTATTTATCAGAGCAAATTTGCGAAAAATGTGTGTGTTCTAGGTGTACAGAATCTGGCTCATTATACCTATGTATCGATCTATTCACCTTTGGATCCTTTCCCGTGTAGGTTATTACAGAGTGTTGAGTAGACCTCTCTTGGTATTCCATAGCTATTTTGTGATTATATATTTCATATATATTAGTACATGTCTGTTAACCCCCATATCCTAATTCATACATTCCTTACACCTTTCCATTTGGTTAAACATAATTTGGTTTTCTGAATCTGTGAGTGTCCTTCTCTTGGAAATTATTTCATGGGTATCACTTTTTATGTAACACCTATAAGTGATGTAAGAGGATATTTTTCGTTTGGTTTCTTTCTTACTTCAAGTTGGGTGGCTATCTCTAGATCCTTCTATGGTGGTGTCAATGGCACTGTTCCATGCTTTTCCATGGCTAGTATTCCATTGTGTACATGGACGACTTCTTCTTGGTGCCTATTTCTGTTGCTGGACATTTTGGTTTCTTCCAGGTCTTGGCTCTGGTACATGTTGCTGCAGTGCAGGTTTGCCAGTCTGTGCCTTTTTGATTCAGGTCTACTCAGGTGATAGGCCCATCAATTGCCCTACCAGATCACATGGTAGCTCAATTTTTACCTTTAAACAAACCTCCATTCTCTTCTCAGTACTGGCTGTTACCAGGTTACATCCCACCAGCAGCTAGAGGGTACACAGTTCTCTAAAACCCCTTCAGCATTTATACTATGTAGCCTCTTTCTGCTGATGATCATTCTGACGACTGTGAGGTGAAAGTTTTTGTAGACTGGATTTGCATGGTTTTATTAATTCCTGATGTTAAGCATTTTCCCATGCCCTTTCTTTCATAACAGAAAAAAGAAAGAAAGAGAATACAAAATGTGCGTAAAATCTGGGTCTTGAAATTGTCGTTTTGATATATGCACATCTTTGAGATTTTTGCTCGATTTACGACCCAAGGATTTGTTTTGAGGGCAGGTGTCATTTACAGGCCTGCAATTATTTTGACTATCAAGTAACCATTAGTGCTGGGTTTAGAGCTGCTGTTGTGTGAAACGGCCACAAGGTGGCAGCAGTTCTCCTTTACCTATTCTGGTTACTAGAGCAACAGTGCCTCAAGGGAAGTCATGTTCTAGGTTCTCAATTAGAATGGAATGTGCCGGGAAAAAACCCCTTAAGTTTATATCTGACTACTTCTTGTTCGTGTTTTAAATGTAATTTTCATTTTTTATCACAGCAAGGGTGATTACAATTTTTTGCTTGTTCTAGGTGTGCAAGATGTTGTTGTTTTACATATATACATATATCTATTGTTCTTTGGATCGTTTTCCCATTGTAGGTTATGACACAATGTTGAGTAGTCTTCTCGTGGTATTCCATGGGTCTATGGTGATTTTATACTTCACCTGTGTTTGTATATCTCTGTTTAACCCGGCATCCTAATGTATCCAATCCTCACACCTTTCCATTGGTGAACCATAAGTTTGTTTAATGAATCTATGATTGCCTTTCTTTGTGGAAATATCTTCACTGGTATCAATTTTTAGGTAACACCTATAAGTGATATCATAGGATATGTGTCTTTCGCTTTCTGACTTACTACAAGTTGCGTGATTACTTCTGGACTCATCTACTGTGCTGCAAATGGCATTGTGTCATTTTTTCCTTGGCTAATATTCCATCTGTACGTGTACCATTTCTTTGTCCACTCATCTGTTGGTGGACTTATTGTTTGCTTCCATGTCTTGGCTACTGTAGTACTGCTGCAATGCACATTTGCCTGCCTGTGTCTTTCCAATTCTGTCGGTTATACGTGCAGGAATGGGCCTGCTGGATCGTATGGCAGACAAACGTTTACCTTGTAAAGGCACCTCCATTCTGTTCTCATTAGTGGCTTTTACCAGGTTACGTCCCACTTAAAGATGAGGGTATGCACTTTTCCACAACCCATTCAGCATTTATTGTTTGTAGTTTTCCTGCTTATGTTTATTCTGACTGGTGTGAGCTGATACCTCTTTGTGGTTGGATTTGCACGCATCTCATAATCCCTTGAAATTGAGCTTTCAGGCATGTCCTGTTTTTCTTCAAACTGTGAGTACAGCTTACCTCTTCAAATGGTTTTCTTGAAGTATTTGCCTGATTTGGAAATATTTTGCCCATTACCTCCCTGGAGACATTTTGAGAGCAGGTTTCATTTACAGCCCTCCAGTACTTGTGCATAGGAAGTGATCATAAGCACAGGTTTTAAAGCTGCTGTGGCAGGTAACGGCCATTGGGTGGCAGCATTTCTGCTTTCCCCACTCTGGTAACAAGGGAAACAGACCTTTCTGCCAGTGGTGTTCCTCGGTTATACATTAGAGTGGAACGTGCCCGGATAACTCCACAAATGTTGATTTTTCCTTACTTATGTTTGGTTTCCAAATTGAATTTATTTCTTTTTATTGGAGTAATATTCCATTGTGTACATTGACCACTACGTCTTTGTGCATTCCTCGTTTGGCGGACATTTTTGTTGCTTCCAAGTGTTGGCTGCGGTAAATATTCCTGGAGTGCAAGATTGCTAGCATGTGTCTTTTTGATTCACAACCTCTCCGGCGATAGGCAGAGCAGGGGTATGATTGATTGAATGGTAGCTCAATATCTACCTTTCCAAGGCACCTTGTTTTTGTTTTCATTACTGGCTCTTACCAGGTCCCACTTTGAAGCGAGGGTACACGTTGCTCCACAACCCCTTCAGCATTTATTCTTTGCAGAAGTTTTGCTGGTGGCCATTCTGACTAGTGTGAGCTGATAGGTTTTTGTAATTTGGGTTTGCATGTCTTCAAAAATACCAAAAAATTCATCATTTTACACGCCGTTTTCTTTTCTGTTAAAAATAGAATGTGAGTACAATATATCCCTTGAAATTGTCTTTTTGGAAGGTTGCCCTCTTTTGAATTTTTGGTCGATATTCGACCCCAGGATTTTTTTGGAGGGCAGGTCTCATTACAGAACTGCAGCTCTGGTGCATATTTAGTGGCCATTAGCACTGGGTTTAAAGCTGCTGTTGTAGGAAACGGCCAAAAGGAGGCAGCATTTCTCCAGTCCCAAATCTGGTTACTAGGGCAGCACAGCCTTTCTGGAAGTCGTGCTCCCAGGTTGTAAATTAGAATGGAATGTGCCAGGAAAAACCCCCGTAAGTTTATATCCCATTATTTCTTGTTCGTCTTTTAATTTTTTTTAATTGTGGTAATGATTAGAATATTGTTTATCCTAGGTGTATACAATCTGGTTCATTTGTACATTACATATGTATGTATGTATGTGTATATATGTATATATATATAATATATATATTCATGTACAGATACTCTTCCCATGTAAATTATTGCAGAGTGTTCCATTGACCTCCCTTGCTATATGGTCGGTCTTTTTGATATATGTATTTAATAGGTATTTGTACACGTATGGTAACCCTAATCTTAATTTTCCATTTCCCCCACCTATCCTTTTAGATAAGAAAAGTTTGTTTTCTAAGTCTGTGAGTTTCTTTCCTGTGAAAATACCATCATTTGTGTCAGTTGTTAGATAACGCCTATAAGTGATATCATAGTATATCTTTTGCTTTCCGACTTACCTCACGTTCTGTCATTATCTCTAGGTTCATCTATGGTGCCTCAAAGAGCAGTGTTTCACTGTTTTCCATGGCTAATAATCCATTGTGTACATGGAGCACTTCTTCTTTATCCATTCATCCATTGATGGACATTTTGGTTGCTTCCGTGTCTTGGCTATTGTGAAAACTCCTGCAGTGAAGCTGTTGCAGCCTGTGCCTCCTCGACTCTGGTCTTCTGAGGTGAGAGGCTCAGCACTGGGCCTGCTGAGTGGAATGCTGGCTCAAATTCTACTTTTAAACGCAGCTCTTTTCTGTTCTCATTATTGGCTCTTACCACATTACATCTCACCAGCAGCTAGAGGGTACACGGTTCTCTAAAACCCCATCAGCATTTATTGTTTGTAGACTTTTGGCTGATGGTACTTGACTTGCGTGAGTTGAAACCTTTTTGTAGGCTAGATTTGCATGAGTCTAATAATTCCTGATGTTTAGCTTTTACCCTTTTTCCTTTTTTTTTAAATAGTGAGTAAAACTTAGCTCTTCCTACTATCTCCTTGAAAAATTTGCCAGTTTTGAATTTTTTTGGCCATTCCATACCTCTGCACAGTTCTTGAGGGCAGTTGTCCTTTACAGTCCTGCGTCCTTGTGAATGTTAAGTGACCATTAGCTGTGGTTTTAAAGCCGCTCTTGTGGGAAACGGCCACAAGGCGGCAGCATTTCTACATTTCCATCTCTGACATTTTGGGCAACAGAGCTTTCCTGGAAATCGCGTTTGTAGGCTGAAAATTAGAGTGGAATGTGCCAGGGAAAACCCCCAAGAGCTTATATCTGCTTACTTCTAGTTTGCTTTTTAAATATAATTTTTATTATTTATCAGAGCAAATTTGCGAAAAATGTGTGTGTTCTAGGTGTACAGAATCTGGCTCATTATACCTATGTATCGATCTATTCACCTTTGGATCCTTTCCCGTGTAGGTTATTACAGAGTGTTGAGTAGACCTCTCTTGGTATTCCATAGCTATTTTGTGATTATATATTTCATATATATTAGTACATGTCTGTTAACCCCCATATCCTAATTCATACATTCCTTACACCTTTCCATTTGGTTAAACATAATTTGGTTTTCTGAATCTGTGAGTGTCCTTCTCTTGGAAATTATTTCATGGGTATCACTTTTTATGTAACACCTATAAGTGATGTAAGAGGATATTTTTCGTTTGGTTTCTTTCTTACTTCAAGTTGGGTGGCTATCTCTAGATCCTTCTATGGTGGTGTCAATGGCACTGTTCCATGCTTTTCCATGGCTAGTATTCCATTGTGTACATGGACGACTTCTTCTTGGTGCCTATTTCTGTTGCTGGACATTTTGGTTTCTTCCAGGTCTTGGCTCTGGTACATGTTGCTGCAGTGCAGGTTTGCCAGTCTGTGCCTTTTTGATTCAGGTCTACTCAGGTGATAGGCCCATCAATTGCCCTACCAGATCACATGGTAGCTCAATTTTTACCTTTAAACAAACCTCCATTCTCTTCTCAGTACTGGCTGTTACCAGGTTACATCCCACCAGCAGCTAGAGGGTACACAGTTCTCTAAAACCCCTTCAGCATTTATACTATGTAGCCTCTTTCTGCTGATGATCATTCTGACGACTGTGAGGTGAAAGTTTTTGTAGACTGGATTTGCATGGTTTTATTAATTCCTGATGTTAAGCATTTTCCCATGCCCTTTCTTTCATAACAGAAAAAAGAAAGAAAGAGAATACAAAATGTGCGTAAAATCTGGGTCTTGAAATTGTCGTTTTGATATATGCACATCTTTGAGATTTTTGCTCGATTTACGACCCAAGGATTTGTTTTGAGGGCAGGTGTCATTTACAGGCCTGCAATTATTTTGACTATCAAGTAACCATTAGTGCTGGGTTTAGAGCTGCTGTTGTGTGAAACGGCCACAAGGTGGCAGCAGTTCTCCTTTACCTATTCTGGTTACTAGAGCAACAGTGCCTCAAGGGAAGTCATGTTCTAGGTTCTCAATTAGAATGGAATGTGCCGGGAAAAAACCCCTTAAGTTTATATCTGACTACTTCTTGTTCGTGTTTTAAATGTAATTTTCATTTTTTATCACAGCAAGAGTGATTACAATTTTTTGCTTGTTCTAGGTGTGCAAGATGTTGTTGTTTTACATATATACATATATCTATTGTTCTTTGGATCGTTTTCCCATTGTAGGTTATGACACAATGTTGAGTAGTCTTCTCGTGGTATTCCATGGGTCTATGGTGATTTTATACTTCACCTGTGTTTGTATATCTCTGTTTAACCCGGCATCCTAATGTATCCAATCCTCACACCTTTCCATTGGTGAACCATAAGTTTGTTTAATGAATCTATGATTGCCTTTCTTTGTGGAAATATCTTCACTGGTATCAATTTTTAGGTAACACCTATAAGTGATATCATAGGATATGTGTCTTTCGCTTTCTGACTTACTACAAGTTGCGTGATTACTTCTGGACTCATCTACTGTGCTGCAAATGGCATTGTGTCATTTTTTCCTTGGCTAATATTCCATCTGTACGTGTACCATTTCTTTGTCCACTCATCTGTTGGTGGACTTATTGTTTGCTTCCATGTCTTGGCTACTGTAGTACTGCTGCAATGCACATTTGCCTGCCTGTGTCTTTCCAATTCTGTCGGTTATACGTGCAGGAATGGGCCTGCTGGATCGTATGGCAGACAAACGTTTACCTTGTAAAGGCACCTCCATTCTGTTCTCATTAGTGGCTTTTACCAGGTTACGTCCCACTTAAAGATGAGGGTATGCACTTTTCCACAACCCATTCAGCATTTATTGTTTGTAGTTTTCCTGCTTATGTTTATTCTGACTGGTGTGAGCTGATACCTCTTTGTGGTTGGATTTGCACGCATCTCATAATCCCTTGAAATTGAGCTTTCAGGCATGTCCTGTTTTTCTTCAAACTGTGAGTACAGCTTACCTCTTCAAATGGTTTTCTTGAAGTATTTGCCTGATTTGGAAATATTTTGCCCATTACCTCCCTGGAGACATTTTGAGAGCAGGTTTCATTTACAGCCCTCCAGTACTTGTGCATAGGAAGTGATCATAAGCACAGGTTTTAAAGCTGCTGTGGCAGGTAACGGCCATTGGGTGGCAGCATTTCTGCTTTCCCCACTCTGGTAACAAGGGAAACAGACCTTTCTGCCAGTGGTGTTCCTCGGTTATACATTAGAGTGGAACGTGCCCGGATAACTCCACAAATGTTGATTTTTCCTTACTTATGTTTGGTTTCCAAATTGAATTTATTTCTTTTTATTGGAGTAATATTCCATTGTGTACATTGACCACTACGTCTTTGTGCATTCCTCGTTTGGCGGACATTTTTGTTGCTTCCAAGTGTTGGCTGCGGTAAATATTCCTGGAGTGCAAGATTGCTAGCATGTGTCTTTTTGATTCACAACCTCTCCGGCGATAGGCAGAGCAGGGGTATGATTGATTGAATGGTAGCTCAATATCTACCTTTCCAAGGCACCTTGTTTTTGTTTTCATTACTGGCTCTTACCAGGTCCCACTTTGAAGCGAGGGTACACGTTGCTCCACAACCCCTTCAGCATTTATTCTTTGCAGAAGTTTTGCTGGTGGCCATTCTGACTAGTGTGAGCTGATAGGTTTTTGTAATTTGGGTTTGCATGTCTTCAAAAATACCAAAAAATTCATCATTTTACACGCCGTTTTCTTTTCTGTTAAAAATAGAATGTGAGTACAATATATCCCTTGAAATTGTCTTTTTGGAAGGTTGCCCTCTTTTGAATTTTTGGTCGATATTCGACCCCAGGATTTTTTTGGAGGGCAGGTCTCATTACAGAACTGCAGCTCTGGTGCATATTTAGTGGCCATTAGCACTGGGTTTAAAGCTGCTGTTGTAGGAAACGGCCAAAAGGAGGCAGCATTTCTCCAGTCCCAAATCTGGTTACTAGGGCAGCACAGCCTTTCTGGAAGTCGTGCTCCCAGGTTGTAAATTAGAATGGAATGTGCCAGGAAAAACCCCCGTAAGTTTATATCCCATTATTTCTTGTTCGTCTTTTAATTTTTTTTAATTGTGGTAATGATTAGAATATTGTTTATCCTAGGTGTATACAATCTGGTTCATTTGTACATTACATATGTATGTATGTATGTGTATATATGTATATATATATAATATATATATTCATGTACAGATACTCTTCCCATGTAAATTATTGCAGAGTGTTCCATTGACCTCCCTTGCTATATGGTCGGTCTTTTTGATATATGTATTTAATAGGTATTTGTACACGTATGGTAACCCTAATCTTAATTTTCCATTTCCCCCACCTATCCTTTTAGATAAGAAAAGTTTGTTTTCTAAGTCTGTGAGTTTCTTTCCTGTGAAAATACCATCATTTGTGTCAGTTGTTAGATAACGCCTATAAGTGATATCATAGTATATCTTTTGCTTTCCGACTTACCTCACGTTCTGTCATTATCTCTAGGTTCATCTATGGTGCCTCAAAGAGCAGTGTTTCACTGTTTTCCATGGCTAATAATCCATTGTGTACATGGAGCACTTCTTCTTTATCCATTCATCCATTGATGGACATTTTGGTTGCTTCCGTGTCTTGGCTATTGTGAAAACTCCTGCAGTGAAGCTGTTGCAGCCTGTGCCTCCTCGACTCTGGTCTTCTGAGGTGAGAGGCTCAGCACTGGGCCTGCTGAGTGGAATGCTGGCTCAAATTCTACTTTTAAACGCAGCTCTTTTCTGTTCTCATTATTGGCTCTTACCACATTACATCTCACCAGCAGCTAGAGGGTACACGGTTCTCTAAAACCCCATCAGCATTTATTGTTTGTAGACTTTTGGCTGATGGTACTTGACTTGCGTGAGTTGAAACCTTTTTGTAGGCTAGATTTGCATGAGTCTAATAATTCCTGATGTTTAGCTTTTACCCTTTTTCCTTTTTTTTTAAATAGTGAGTAAAACTTAGCTCTTCCTACTATCTCCTTGAAAAATTTGCCAGTTTTGAATTTTTTTGGCCATTCCATACCTCTGCACAGTTCTTGAGGGCAGTTGTCCTTTACAGTCCTGCGTCCTTGTGAATGTTAAGTGACCATTAGCTGTGGTTTTAAAGCCGCTCTTGTGGGAAACGGCCACAAGGCGGCAGCATTTCTACATTTCCATCTCTGACATTTTGGGCAACAGAGCTTTCCTGGAAATCGCGTTTGTAGGCTGAAAATTAGAGTGGAATGTGCCAGGGAAAACCCCCAAGAGCTTATATCTGCTTACTTCTAGTTTGCTTTTTAAATATAATTTTTATTATTTATCAGAGCAAATTTGCGAAAAATGTGTGTGTTCTAGGTGTACAGAATCTGGCTCATTATACCTATGTATCGATCTATTCACCTTTGGATCCTTTCCCGTGTAGGTTATTACAGAGTGTTGAGTAGACCTCTCTTGGTATTCCATAGCTATTTTGTGATTATATATTTCATATATATTAGTACATGTCTGTTAACCCCCATATCCTAATTCATACATTCCTTACACCTTTCCATTTGGTTAAACATAATTTGGTTTTCTGAATCTGTGAGTGTCCTTCTCTTGGAAATTATTTCATGGGTATCACTTTTTATGTAACACCTATAAGTGATGTAAGAGGATATTTTTCGTTTGGTTTCTTTCTTACTTCAAGTTGGGTGGCTATCTCTAGATCCTTCTATGGTGGTGTCAATGGCACTGTTCCATGCTTTTCCATGGCTAGTATTCCATTGTGTACATGGACGACTTCTTCTTGGTGCCTATTTCTGTTGCTGGACATTTTGGTTTCTTCCAGGTCTTGGCTCTGGTACATGTTGCTGCAGTGCAGGTTTGCCAGTCTGTGCCTTTTTGATTCAGGTCTACTCAGGTGATAGGCCCATCAATTGCCCTACCAGATCACATGGTAGCTCAATTTTTACCTTTAAACAAACCTCCATTCTCTTCTCAGTACTGGCTGTTACCAGGTTACATCCCACCAGCAGCTAGAGGGTACACAGTTCTCTAAAACCCCTTCAGCATTTATACTATGTAGCCTCTTTCTGCTGATGATCATTCTGACGACTGTGAGGTGAAAGTTTTTGTAGACTGGATTTGCATGGTTTTATTAATTCCTGATGTTAAGCATTTTCCCATGCCCTTTCTTTCATAACAGAAAAAAGAAAGAAAGAGAATACAAAATGTGCGTAAAATCTGGGTCTTGAAATTGTCGTTTTGATATATGCACATCTTTGAGATTTTTGCTCGATTTACGACCCAAGGATTTGTTTTGAGGGCAGGTGTCATTTACAGGCCTGCAATTATTTTGACTATCAAGTAACCATTAGTGCTGGGTTTAGAGCTGCTGTTGTGTGAAACGGCCACAAGGTGGCAGCAGTTCTCCTTTACCTATTCTGGTTACTAGAGCAACAGTGCCTCAAGGGAAGTCATGTTCTAGGTTCTCAATTAGAATGGAATGTGCCGGGAAAAAACCCCTTAAGTTTATATCTGACTACTTCTTGTTCGTGTTTTAAATGTAATTTTCATTTTTTATCACAGCAAGAGTGATTACAATTTTTTGCTTGTTCTAGGTGTGCAAGATGTTGTTGTTTTACATATATACATATATCTATTGTTCTTTGGATCGTTTTCCCATTGTAGGTTATGACACAATGTTGAGTAGTCTTCTCGTGGTATTCCATGGGTCTATGGTGATTTTATACTTCACCTGTGTTTGTATATCTCTGTTTAACCCGGCATCCTAATGTATCCAATCCTCACACCTTTCCATTGGTGAACCATAAGTTTGTTTAATGAATCTATGATTGCCTTTCTTTGTGGAAATATCTTCACTGGTATCAATTTTTAGGTAACACCTATAAGTGATATCATAGGATATGTGTCTTTCGCTTTCTGACTTACTACAAGTTGCGTGATTACTTCTGGACTCATCTACTGTGCTGCAAATGGCATTGTGTCATTTTTTCCTTGGCTAATATTCCATCTGTACGTGTACCATTTCTTTGTCCACTCATCTGTTGGTGGACTTATTGTTTGCTTCCATGTCTTGGCTACTGTAGTACTGCTGCAATGCACATTTGCCTGCCTGTGTCTTTCCAATTCTGTCGGTTATACGTGCAGGAATGGGCCTGCTGGATCGTATGGCAGACAAACGTTTACCTTGTAAAGGCACCTCCATTCTGTTCTCATTAGTGGCTTTTACCAGGTTACGTCCCACTTAAAGATGAGGGTATGCACTTTTCCACAACCCATTCAGCATTTATTGTTTGTAGTTTTCCTGCTTATGTTTATTCTGACTGGTGTGAGCTGATACCTCTTTGTGGTTGGATTTGCACGCATCTCATAATCCCTTGAAATTGAGCTTTCAGGCATGTCCTGTTTTTCTTCAAACTGTGAGTACAGCTTACCTCTTCAAATGGTTTTCTTGAAGTATTTGCCTGATTTGGAAATATTTTGCCCATTACCTCCCTGGAGACATTTTGAGAGCAGGTTTCATTTACAGCCCTCCAGTACTTGTGCATAGGAAGTGATCATAAGCACAGGTTTTAAAGCTGCTGTGGCAGGTAACGGCCATTGGGTGGCAGCATTTCTGCTTTCCCCACTCTGGTAACAAGGGAAACAGACCTTTCTGCCAGTGGTGTTCCTCGGTTATACATTAGAGTGGAACGTGCCCGGATAACTCCACAAATGTTGATTTTTCCTTACTTATGTTTGGTTTCCAAATTGAATTTATTTCTTTTTATTGGAGTAATATTCCATTGTGTACATTGACCACTACGTCTTTGTGCATTCCTCGTTTGGCGGACATTTTTGTTGCTTCCAAGTGTTGGCTGCGGTAAATATTCCTGGAGTGCAAGATTGCTAGCATGTGTCTTTTTGATTCACAACCTCTCCGGCGATAGGCAGAGCAGGGGTATGATTGATTGAATGGTAGCTCAATATCTACCTTTCCAAGGCACCTTGTTTTTGTTTTCATTACTGGCTCTTACCAGGTCCCACTTTGAAGCGAGGGTACACGTTGCTCCACAACCCCTTCAGCATTTATTCTTTGCAGAAGTTTTGCTGGTGGCCATTCTGACTAGTGTGAGCTGATAGGTTTTTGTAATTTGGGTTTGCATGTCTTCAAAAATACCAAAAAATTCATCATTTTACACGCCGTTTTCTTTTCTGTTAAAAATAGAATGTGAGTACAATATATCCCTTGAAATTGTCTTTTTGGAAGGTTGCCCTCTTTTGAATTTTTGGTCGATATTCGACCCCAGGATTTTTTTGGAGGGCAGGTCTCATTACAGAACTGCAGCTCTGGTGCATATTTAGTGGCCATTAGCACTGGGTTTAAAGCTGCTGTTGTAGGAAACGGCCAAAAGGAGGCAGCATTTCTCCAGTCCCAAATCTGGTTACTAGGGCAGCACAGCCTTTCTGGAAGTCGTGCTCCCAGGTTGTAAATTAGAATGGAATGTGCCAGGAAAAACCCCCGTAAGTTTATATCCCATTATTTCTTGTTCGTCTTTTAATTTTTTTTAATTGTGGTAATGATTAGAATATTGTTTATCCTAGGTGTATACAATCTGGTTCATTTGTACATTACATATGTATGTATGTATGTGTATATATGTATATATATATAATATATATATTCATGTACAGATACTCTTCCCATGTAAATTATTGCAGAGTGTTCCATTGACCTCCCTTGCTATATGGTCGGTCTTTTTGATATATGTATTTAATAGGTATTTGTACACGTATGGTAACCCTAATCTTAATTTTCCATTTCCCCCACCTATCCTTTTAGATAAGAAAAGTTTGTTTTCTAAGTCTGTGAGTTTCTTTCCTGTGAAAATACCATCATTTGTGTCAGTTGTTAGATAACGCCTATAAGTGATATCATAGTATATCTTTTGCTTTCCGACTTACCTCACGTTCTGTCATTATCTCTAGGTTCATCTATGGTGCCTCAAAGAGCAGTGTTTCACTGTTTTCCATGGCTAATAATCCATTGTGTACATGGAGCACTTCTTCTTTATCCATTCATCCATTGATGGACATTTTGGTTGCTTCCGTGTCTTGGCTATTGTGAAAACTCCTGCAGTGAAGCTGTTGCAGCCTGTGCCTCCTCGACTCTGGTCTTCTGAGGTGAGAGGCTCAGCACTGGGCCTGCTGAGTGGAATGCTGGCTCAAATTCTACTTTTAAACGCAGCTCTTTTCTGTTCTCATTATTGGCTCTTACCACATTACATCTCACCAGCAGCTAGAGGGTACACGGTTCTCTAAAACCCCATCAGCATTTATTGTTTGTAGACTTTTGGCTGATGGTACTTGACTTGCGTGAGTTGAAACCTTTTTGTAGGCTAGATTTGCATGAGTCTAATAATTCCTGATGTTTAGCTTTTACCCTTTTTCCTTTTTTTTTAAATAGTGAGTAAAACTTAGCTCTTCCTACTATCTCCTTGAAAAATTTGCCAGTTTTGAATTTTTTTGGCCATTCCATACCTCTGCACAGTTCTTGAGGGCAGTTGTCCTTTACAGTCCTGCGTCCTTGTGAATGTTAAGTGACCATTAGCTGTGGTTTTAAAGCCGCTCTTGTGGGAAACGGCCACAAGGTGGCAGCATTTCTACATTTCCATCTCTGGCATTTTGGGCAACAGAGCTTTCCTGGAAATCGTGTTTGTAGGCTGAAAATTAGAGTGGAATGTGCCAGGGAAAACCCCCAAGAGCTTATATCTGCTTACTTCTAGTTTGCTTTTTAAATATAATTTTTATTATTTATCAGAGCAAATTTGCGAAAAATGTGTGTGTTCTAGGTGTACAGAATCTGGCTCATTATACCTATGTATCGATCTATTCACCTTTGGATCCTTTCCCGTGTAGGTTATTACAGAGTGTTGAGTAGACCTCTCTTGGTATTCCATAGCTATTTTGTGATTATATATTTCATATATATTAGTACATGTCTGTTAACCCCCATATCCTAATTCATACATTCCTTACACCTTTCCATTTGGTTAAACATAATTTGGTTTTCTGAATCTGTGAGTGTCCTTCTCTTGGAAATTATTTCATGGGTATCACTTTTTATGTAACACCTATAAGTGATGTAAGAGGATATTTTTCTTTTGGTTTCTTTCTTACTTCAAGTTGGGTGACTATCTCTAGATCCTTCTATGGTGGTGTCAATGGCACTGTTCCATGCTTTTCCATGGCTAGTATTCCATTGTGTACATGGACGACTTCTTCTTGGTGCCTATTTCTGTTGCTGGACAATGTTTTGAAGAAACATTGGTTTCTTCCAGGTCTTGGCTCTGGTACATGTTGCTGCAGTGCAGGTTTGCCAGTCTGTGCCTTTTTGATTCAGGTCTACTCAGGTGATAGGCCCATCAATTGCCCTACCAGATCACATGGTAGTTCAATTTTTACCTTTAAACAAACCTCCATTCTCTTCTCAGTACTGGCTGTTACCAGGTTACATCCCACCAGCAGCTAGAGGGTACACAGTTCTCTAAAACCCCTTCAGCATTTATACTATGTAGCCTCTTTCTGCTGATGATCATTCTGACGACTGTGAGGTGAAAGTTTTTGTAGACTGGATTTGCATGGTTTTATTAATTCCTGATGTTAAGCATTTTCCCATGCCCTTTCTTTCATAACAGAAAAAAGAAAGAAAGAGAATACAAAATGTGCGTAAAATCTGGGTCTTGAAATTGTCGTTTTGATATATGCACATCTTTGAGATTTTTGCTCGATTTACGACCCAAGGATTTGTTTTGAGGGCAGGTGTCATTTACAGGCCTGCAATTATTTTGACTATCAAGTAACCATTAGTGCTGGGTTTAGAGCTGCTGTTGTGTGAAACGGCCACAAGGTGGCAGCAGTTCTCCTTTACCTATTCTGGTTACTAGAGCAACAGTGCCTCAAGGGAAGTCATGTTCTAGGTTCTCAATTAGAATGGAATGTGCCGGGAAAAAACCCCTTAAGTTTATATCTGACTATTTCTTGTTCGTGTTTTAAATGTAATTTTCATTTTTTATCACAGCAAGGGTGATTACAATTTTTTGCTTGTTCTAGGTGTGCAAGATGTTGTTGTTTTACATATATACATATATCTATTGTTCTTTGGATCCTTTTCCCATTGTAGGTTATGACACAATGTTGAGTAGTCTTCTCGTGGTATTCCGTGGGTCTATGGTGATTTTATACTTCACCTGTGTTTGTATATCTCTGTTTAACCCGGCATCCTAATGTATCCAATCCTCACACCTTTCCATTGGTGAACCATAAGTTTGTTTAATGAATCTATGATTGCTTTTCTTTGTGGAAATATCTTCACTGGTATCAATTTTTAGGTAACACCTATAAGTGATATCATAGGATATGTGTCTTTCGCTTTCTGACTTACTACAAGTTGCGTGATTACTTCTGGACTCATCTACTGTGCTGCAAATGGCATTGTGTCATTTTTTCCTTGGCTAATATTCCATCTGTACGTGTACCATTTCTTTGTCCACTCATCTGTTGGTGGACTTATTGTTTGCTTCCATGTCTTGGCTACTGTAGTACTGCTGCAATGCACATTTGCCTGCCTGTGTCTTTCCAATTCTGTCGGTTATACGTGCAGGAATGGGCCTGCTGGATCGTATGGCAGACAAACGTTTACCTTGTAAAGGCACCTCCATTCTGTTCTCATTAGTGGCTTTTACCAGGTTACGTCCCACTTAAAGATGAGGGTATGCACTTTTCCACAACCCATTCAGCATTTATTGTTTGTAGTTTTCCTGCTTATGTTTATTCTGACTGGTGTGAGCTGATACCTCTTTGTGGTTGGATTTGCATGCATCTCATAATCCCTTGAAATTGAGCTTTCAGGCATGTCCTGTTTTTCTTCAAACTGTGAGTACAGCTTACCTCTTCAAATGGTTTTCTTGAAGTATTTGCCTGATTTGGAAATATTTTGCCCATTACCTCCCTGGAGACATTTTGAGGGCAGGTTTCATTTACAGCCCTCCAGTACTTGTGCATAGGAAGTGATCATAAGCACAGGTTTTAAAGCTGCTGTGGCAGGTAACGGCCATTGGGTGGCAGCATTTCTGCTTTCCCCACTCTGGTAACAAGGGAAACAGACCTTTCTGCCAGTGGTGTTCCTCAGTTATACATTAGAGTGGAACGTGCCCGGATAACTCCACAAATGTTGATTTTTCCTTACTTATGTTTGGTTTCCAAATTGAATTTATTTCTTTTTATTGGAGTAATATTCCATTGTGTACATTGACCACTACGTCTTTGTGCATTCCTCGTTTGGCGGACATTTTTGTTGCTTCCAAGTGTTGGCTGCGGTAAATATTCCTGGAGTGCAAGATTGCTAGCATGTGTCTTTTTGATTCACAACCTCTCAGGCGATAGGCAGAGCAGTGGGTATGCTTGATTGAATGGTAGCTCAATATCTACCTTTCCAAGGCACCTCGTTTTTGTTTTCATTACTGGCTCTTACCAGGTCCCACTTTGAAGCGAGGGTACACATTGTTCCACAACCCCTTCAGCATTTATTCTTTGCAGAAGTTTTGCTGGTGGCCATTCTGACTAGTGTCAGCTGATAGGTTTTTGTAATTTGGGTTTGCATGTCTTCAAAAATACCAAAAAATTCATCATTTTACACGCCGTTTTCTTTTCTGTTAAAAATAGAATGTGAGTACAATATATCCCTTGAAATTGTCTTCTTGGAAGGTTGCCCTCTTTTGAATTTTTGGTCGATATTCGACCCCAGGATTTTTTTGGAGGGCAGGTCTCATTACAGAACTGCAGCTCAGGTGCATATTTAGTGGCCATTAGCACTGGGTTTAAAGCTGCTGTTGTAGGAAACGGCCAAAAGGAGGCAGCATTTCTCCAGTCCCAAATCTGGTTACTAGGGCAGCACAGCCTTTCTGGAAGTCGTGCTCCCAGGTTGTAAATTAGAATGGAATGTGCCAGGAAAACCCCCCGTAAGTTTATATCCCATTATTTCTTGTTCGTCTTTTAATTTTTTAAAATCGGGGTAATGATTAGAATATTGTTTATCCTAGGTGTATACAATCTGGTTCATTTGTACATTACATATGTATGTATGTATGTGTATATATGTATATATATATAATATATATTCATGTACAGATACTCTTCCCATGTAAATTATTGCAGAGTGTTCCATTGACCTCCCTTGCTATATGGTCGGTCTTTTTGATATGTGTATTTAATAGGTATTTGTACACGTATGGTAACCCTAATCTTAATTTTCCATTTCCCCCACCTATCCTTTTAGATAAGAAAAGTTTGTTTTCTAAGTCTGTGAGTTTCTTTCCTGTGAAAATACCATCATTTGTGTCAGTTGTTAGATAACGCCTATAAGTGATATCATAGTATATCTTTTGCTTTCCGACTTACCTCACGTTCTGTCATTATCTCTAGGTTCATCTATGGTGCCTCAAAGAGCAGTGTTTCACTGTTTTCCATGGCTAATAATCCATTGTGTACATGGAGCACTTCTTCTTTATCCATTCATCCATTGATGGACATTTTGGTTGCTTCCGTGTCTTGGCTATTGTGAAAACTCCTGCAGTGAAGCTGTTGCAGCCTGTGCCTCCTCGACTCTGGTCTTCTGAGGTGAGAGGCTCAGCACTGGGCCTGCTGAGTGGAATGCTGGCTCAAATTCTACTTTTAAACGCAGCTCTTTTCTGTTCTCATTATTGGCTCTTACCACATTACATCTCACCAGCAGCTAGAGGGTACACGGTTCTCTAAAACCCCATCAGCATTTATTGTTTGTAGACTTTTGGCTGATGGTACTTGACTTGCGTGAGTTGAAACCTTTTTGTAGGCTAGATTTGCATGAGTCTAATAATTCCTGATGTTTAGCTTTTACCCTTTTTCCTTTTTTTTAAAATAGTGAGTAAAACTTAGCTCTTCATACTATCTCCTTGAAAAATTTGCCAGTTTTGAATTTTTTTGGCCATTCCATACCTCTGCACAGTTCTTGAGGGCAGTTGTCCTTTACAGTCCTGCGTCCTTGTGAATGTTAAGTGACCATTAGCTGTGGTTTTAAAGCCGCTCTTGCGGGAAACGGCCACAAGGCGGCAGCATTTCTACATTTCCATCTCTGGCATTTTGGGCAACAGAGCTTTCCTGGAAATCGTGTTTGTAGGCTGAAAATTAGAGTGGAGTGTGCCAGGGAAAATCCCCAAGAGCTTATATCTGCTTACTTCTAGTTTGCTTTTTAAATATAATTTTTATTATTTATCAGAGCAAATTTGCGAAAAATGTGTGTGTTCTAGGTGTACAGAATCTGGCTCATTATACCTATGTATCGATCTATTCACCTTTGGATCCTTTCCCGTGTAGGTTATTACAGAGTGTTGAGTAGACCTCTCTTGGTATTCCATAGCTATTTTGTGATTATATATTTCATATATATTAGTACATGTCTGTTAACCCCCATATCCTAATTCATACATTCCTTACACCTTTCCATTTGGTTAAACATAATTTGGTTTTCTGAATCTGTGAGTGTCCTTCTCTTGGAAATTATTTCATGGGTATCACTTTTTATGTAACACCTATAAGTGATGTAAGAGGATATTTTTCTTTTGGTTTCTTTCTTACTTCAAGTTGGGTGACTATCTCTAGATCCTTCTATGGTGGTGTCAATGGCACTGTTCCATGCTTTTCCATGGCTAGTATTCCATTGTGTACATGGACGACTTCTTCTTGGTGCCTATTTCTGTTGCTGGACATTTTGGTTTCTTCCAGGTCTTGGCTCTGGTACATGTTGCTGCAGTGCAGGTTTGCCAGTCTGTGCCTTTTTGATTCAGGTCTACTCAGGTGATAGGCCCATCAATTGCCCTACCAGATCACATGGTAGCTCAATTTTTACCTTTAAACAAACCTCCATTCTCTTCTCAGTACTGGCTGTTACCAGGTTACATCCCACCAGCAGCTAGAGGGTACACAGTTCTCTAAAACCCCTTCAGCATTTATACTATGTAGCCTCTTTCTGCTGATGATCATTCTGACGACTGTGAGGTGAAAGTTTTTGTAGACTGGATTTGCATGGTTTTATTAATTCCTGATGTTAAGCATTTTCCCATGCCCTTTCTTTCATAACAGAAAAAAGAAAGAAAGAGAATACAAAATGTGCGTAAAATCTGGGTCTTGAAATTGTCGTTTTGATATATGCACATCTTTGAGATTTTTGCTCGATTTACGACCCAAGGATTTGTTTTGAGGGCAGGTGTCATTTACAGGCCTGCAATTATTTTGACTATCAAGTAACCATTAGTGCTGGGTTTAGAGCTGCTGTTGTGTGAAACGGCCACAAGGTGGCAGCAGTTCTCCTTTACCTATTCTGGTTACTAGAGCAACAGTGCCTCAAGGGAAGTCATGTTCTAGGTTCTCAATTAGAATGGAATGTGCCGGGAAAAAACCCCTTAAGTTTATATCTGACTATTTCTTGTTCGTGTTTTAAATGTAATTTTCATTTTTTATCACAGCAAGGGTGATTACAATTTTTTGCTTGTTCTAGGTGTGCAAGATGTTGTTGTTTTACATATATACATATATCTATTGTTCTTTGGATCCTTTTCCCATTGTAGGTTATGACACAATGTTGAGTAGTCTTCTCGTGGTATTCCGTGGGTCTATGGTGATTTTATACTTCACCTGTGTTTGTATATCTCTGTTTAACCCGGCATCCTAATGTATCCAATCCTCACACCTTTCCATTGGTGAACCATAAGTTTGTTTAATGAATCTATGATTGCCTTTCTTTGTGGAAATATCTTCACTGGTATCAATTTTTAGGTAACACCTATAAGTGATATCATAGGATATGTGTCTTTCGCTTTCTGACTTACTACAAGTTGCGTGATTACTTCTGGACTCATCTACTGTGCTGCAAATGGCATTGTGTCATTTTTTCCTTGGCTAATATTCCATCTGTACGTGTACCATTTCTTTGCCCACTCATCTGTTGGTGGACTTATTGTTTGCTTCCATGTCTTGGCTACTGTAGTACTGCTGCAATGCACATTTGCCTGCCTGTGTCTTTCCAATTCTGTCGGTTATACGTGCAGGAATGGGCCTGCTGGATCGTATGGCAGACAAACGTTTACCTTGTAAAGGCACCTCCATTCTGTTCTCATTAGTGGCTTTTACCAGGTTACGTCCCACTTAAAGATGAGGGTATGCACTTTTCCACAACCCATTCAGCATTTATTGTTTGTAGTTTTCCTGCTTATGTTTATTCTGACTGGTGTGGGCTGATACCTCTTTGTGGTTGGATTTGCATGCATCTCATAATCCCTTGAAATTGAGCTTTCAGGCATGTCCTGTTTTTCTTCAAACTGTGAGTACAGCTTACCTCTTCAAATGGTTTTCTTGAAGTATTTGCCTGATTTGGAAATATTTTGCCCATTACCTCCCTGAAGACATTTTGAGGGCAGGTTTCATTTACAGCCCTCCAGTACTTGTGCATAGGAAGTGATCATAAGCACAGGTTTTAAAGCTGCTGTGGCAGGTAACGGCCATTGGGTGGCAGCATTTCTGCTTTCCCCACTCTGGTAACAAGGGAAACAGACCTTTCTGCCAGTGGTGTTCCTCGGTTATACATTAGAGTGGAACGTGCCCGGATAACTCCACAAATGTTGATTTTTCCTTACTTATGTTTGGTTTCCAAATTGAATTTATTTCTTTTTATTGGAGTAATATTCCATTGTGTACATTGACCACTACGTCTTTGTGCATTCCTCGTTTGGCGGACATTTTTGTTGCTTCCAAGTGTTGGCTGCGGTAAATATTCCTGGAGTGCAAGATTGCTAGCATGTGTCTTTTTGATTCACAACCTCTCAGGCGATAGGCAGAGCAGTGGGTATGCTTGATTGAATGGTAGCTGAAGATCTACCTTTCCAAGGCACCTCGTTTTTGTTTTCATTACTGGCTCTTACCAGGTCCCACTTTGAAGCGAGGGTACACGTTGCTCCACAACCCCTTCAGCATTTATTCTTTGCAGAAGTTTTGCTGGTGGCCATTCTGACTAGTGTGAGCTGATAGGTTTTTGTAATTTGGGTTTGCATGTCTTCAAAAATACCAAAAAATTCATCATTTTACACGCCGTTTTCTTTTCTGTTAAAAATAGAATGTGAGTACAATATATCCCTTGAAATTGTCTTCTTGGAAGGTTGCCCTCTTTTGAATTTTTGGTCGATATTCGACCCCAGGATTTTTTTGGAGGGCAGGTCTCATTACAGAACTGCAGCTCTGGTGCATATTTAGTGGCCATTAGCACTGGGTTTAAAGCTGCTGTTGTAGGAAACGGCCAAAAGGAGGCAGCATTTCTCCAGTCCCAAATCTGGTTACTAGGGCAGCACAGCCTTTCTGGAAGTCGTGCTCCCAGGTTGTAAATTAGAATGGAATGTGCCAGGAAAACCCCCCGTAAGTTTATATCCCATTATTTCTTGTTCGTCTTTTAATTTTTTTAAATCGGGGTAATGATTAGAATATTGTTTATCCTAGGTGTATACAATCTGGTTCATTTGTACATTACATATGTATGTATGTGTTTGTATATATATATAATATATATTCATGTACAGATACTCTTCCCATGTAAATTATTGCAGAGTGTTCCATTGACCTCCCTTGCTATATGGTCGGTCTTTTTGATATATGTATTTAATAGGTATTTGTACACGTATGGTAACCCTAATCTTAATTTTCCATTTCCCCCACCTATCCTTTTAGATAAGAAAAGTTTGTTTTCTAAGTCTGTGAGTTTCTTTCCTGTGAAAATACCATCATTTGTGTCAGTTGTTAGATAACGCCTATAAGTGATATCATAGTATATTTTTGCTTTCCGACTTACCTCACGTTCTGTCATTATCTCTAGGTTCATCTATGGTGCCTCAAAGAGCAGTGTTTCACTGTTTTCCATGGCTAATAATCCATTGTGTACATGGAGCACTTCTTCTTTATCCATTCATCCATTGATGGACATTTTGGTTGCTTCCGTGTCTTGGCTATTGTGAAAACTCCTGCAGTGAAGCTGTTGCAGCCTGTGCCTCCTCGACTCTGGTCTTCTGAGGTGAGAGGCTCAGCACTGGGCCTGCTGAGTGGAATGCTGGCTCAAATTCTACTTTTAAATGCAGCTCTTTTCTGTTCTCATTATTGGCTCTTACCACATTACATCTCACCAGCAGCTAGAGGGTACACGGTTCTCTAAAACCCCATCAGCATTTATTGTTTGTAGACTTTTGGCTGATGGTACTTGACTTGCGTGAGTTGAAACCTTTTTGTAGGCTAGATTTGCATGAGTCTAATAATTCCTGATGTTTAGCTTTTACCCTTTTTCCTTTTTTTTTAAATAGTGAGTAAAACTTAGCTCTTCCTACTATCTCCTTGAAAAATTTGCCAGTTTTGAATTTTTTTGGCCATTCCATACCTCTGCACAGTTCTTGAGGGCAGTTGTCCTTTACAGTCCTGCGTCCTTGTGAATGTTAAGTGACCATTAGCTGTGGTTTTAAAGCTGCTCTTGCGGGAAACGGCCACAAGGCGGCAGCATTTCTACATTTCCATCTCTGGCATTTTGGGCAACAGAGCTTTCCTGGAAATCGTGTTTGTAGGCTGAAAATTAGAGTGGAATGTGCCAGGGAAAACCCCCAAGAGCTTATATCTGCTTACTTCTAGTTTGCTTTTTAAATATAATTTTTATTATTTATCAGAGCAAATTTGCGAAAAATGTGTGTGTTCTAGGTGTACAGAATCTGGCTCATTATACCTATGTATCGATCTATTCACCTTTGGATCCTTTCCCGTGTAGGTTATTACAGAGTGTTGAGTAGACCTCTCTTGGTATTCCATAGCTATTTTGTGATTATATATTTCATATATATTAGTACATGTCTGTTAACCCCCATATCCTAATTCATACATTCCTTACACCTTTCCATTTGGTTAAACATAATTTGGTTTTCTGAATCTGTGAGTGTCCTTCTCTTGGAAATTATTTCATGGGTATCACTTTTTATGTAACACCTATAAGTGATGTAAGAGGATATTTTTCTTTTGGTTTCTTTCTTACTTCAAGTTGGGTGACTATCTCTAGATCCTTCTATGGTGGTGTCAATGGCACTGTTCCATGCTTTTCCATGGCTAGTATTCCATTGTGTACATGGACGACTTCTTCTTGGTGCCTATTTCTGTTGCTGGACAATGTTTTGAAGAAACATTGGTTTCTTCCAGGTCTTGGCTCTGGTACATGTTGCTGCAGTGCAGGTTTGCCAGTCTGTGCCTTTTTGATTCAGGTCTACTCAGGTGATAGGCCCATCAATTGCCCTACCAGATCACATGGTAGCTCAATTTTTACCTTTAAACAAACCTCCATTCTCTTCTCAGTACTGGCTGTTACCAGGTTACATCCCACCAGCAGCTAGAGGGTACACAGTTCTCTAAAACCCCTTCAGCATTTATACTATGTAGCCTCTTTCTGCTGATGATCATTCTGACGACTGTGAGGTGAAAGATTTTGTAGACTGGATTTGCATGGTTTTATTAATTCCTGATGTTAAGCATTTTCCCATGCCCTTTCTTTCATAACAGAAAAAAGAAAGAAAGAGAATACAAAATGTGCGTAAAATCTGGGTCTTGAAATTGTCGTTTTGATATATGCACATCTTTGAGATTTTTGCTCGATTTACGACCCAAGGATTTGTTTTGAGGGCAGGTGTCATTTACAGGCCTGCAATTATTTTGACTATCAAGTAACCATTAGTGCTGGGTTTAGAGCTGCTGTTGTGTGAAACGGCCACAAGGTGGCAGCAGTTCTCCTTTACCTATTCTGGTTACTAGAGCAACAGTGCCTCAAGGGAAGTCATGTTCTAGGTTCTCAATTAGAATGGAATGTGCCGGGAAAAAACCCCTTAAGTTTATATCTGACTATTTCTTGTTCGTGTTTTAAATGTAATTTTCATTTTTTATCACAGCAAGGGTGATTACAATTTTTTGCTTGTTCTAGGTGTGCAAGATGTTGTTGTTTTACATATATACATATATCTATTGTTCTTTGGATCCTTTTCCCATTGTAGGTTATGACACAATGTTGAGTAGTCTTCTCGTGGTATTCCGTGGGTCTATGGTGATTTTATACTTCACCTGTGTTTGTATATCTCTGTTTAACCCGGCATCCTAATGTATCCAATCCTCACACCTTTCCATTGGTGAACCATAAGTTTGTTTAATGAATCTATGATTGCCTTTCTTTGTGGAAATATCTTCACTGGTATCAATTTTTAGGTAACACCTATAAGTGATATCATAGGATATGTGTCTTTCGCTTTCTGACTTACTACAAGTTGCGTGATTACTTCTGGACTCATCTACTGTGCTGCAAATGGCATTGTGTCATTTTTTCCTTGGCTAATATTCCATCTGTACGTGTACCATTTCTTTGTCCACTCATCTGTTGGTGGACTTATTGTTTGCTTCCATGTCTTGGCTACTGTAGTACTGCTGCAATGCACATTTGCCTGCCTGTGTCTTTCCAATTCTGTCGGTTATACGTGCAGGAATGGGCCTGCTGGATCGTATGGCAGACAAACGTTTACCTTGTAAAGGCACCTCCATTCTGTTCTCATTAGTGGCTTTTACCAGGTTACGTCCCACTTAAAGATGAGGGTATGCACTTTTCCACAACCCATTCAGCATTTATTGTTTGTAGTTTTCCTGCTTATGTTTATTCTGACTGGTGTGAGCTGATACCTCTTTGTGGTTGGATTTGCATGCATCTCATAATCCCTTGAAATTGAGCTTTCAGGCATGTCCTGTTTTTCTTCAAACTGTGAGTACAGCTTACCTCTTCAAATGGTTTTCTTGAAGTATTTGCCTGATTTGGAAATATTTTGCCCATTACCTCCCTGGAGACATTTTGAGGGCAGGTTTCATTTACAGCCCTCCAGTACTTGTGCATAGGAAGTGATCATAAGCACAGGTTTTAAAGCTGCTGTGGCAGGTAACGGCCATTGGGTGGCAGCATTTCTGCTTTCCCCACTCTGGTAACAAGGGAAACAGACCTTTCTGCCAGTGGTGTTCCTCGGTTATACATTAGAGTGGAACGTGCCCGGATAACTCCACAAATGTTGATTTTTCCTTACTTATGTTTGGTTTCCAAATTGAATTTATTTCTTTTTATTGGAGTAATATTCCATTGTGTACATTGACCACTACGTCTTTGTGCATTCCTCGTTTGGCGGACATTTTTGTTGCTTCCAAGTGTTGGCTGCGGTAAATATTCCTGGAGTGCAAGATTGCTAGCATGTGTCTTTTTGATTCACAACCTCTCAGGCGATAGGCAGAGCAGTGGGTATGCTTGATTGAATGGTAGCTCAATATCTACCTTTCCAAGGCACCTCGTTTTTGTTTTCATTACTGGCTCTTACCAGGTCCCACTTTGAAGCGAGGGTACACATTGTTCCACAACCCCTTCAGCATTTATTCTTTGCAGAAGTTTTGCTGGTGGCCATTCTGACTAGTGTCAGCTGATAGGTTTTTGTAATTTGGGTTTGCATGTCTTCAAAAATACCAAAAAATTCATCATTTTACACGCCGTTTTCTTTTCTGTTAAAAATAGAATGTGAGTACAATATATCCCTTGAAATTGTCTTCTTGGAAGGTTGCCCTCTTTTGAATTTTTGGTCGATATTCGACCCCAGGATTTTTTTGGAGGGCAGGTCTCATTACAGAACTGCAGCTCAGGTGCATATTTAGTGGCCATTAGCACTGGGTTTAAAGCTGCTGTTGTAGGAAACGGCCAAAAGGAGGCAGCATTTCTCCAGTCCCAAATCTGGTTACTAGGGCAGCACAGCCTTTCTGGAAGTCGTGCTCCCAGGTTGTAAATTAGAATGGAATGTGCCAGGAAAACCCCCCGTAAGTTTATATCCCATTATTTCTTGTTCGTCTTTTAATTTTTTAAAATCGGGGTAATGATTAGAATATTGTTTATCCTAGGTGTATACAATCTGGTTCATTTGTACATTACATATGTATGTATGTATGTGTATATATGTATATATATATAATATATATTCATGTACAGATACTCTTCCCATGTAAATTATTGCAGAGTGTTCCATTGACCTCCCTTGCTATATGGTCGGTCTTTTTGATATGTGTATTTAATAGGTATTTGTACACGTATGGTAACCCTAATCTTAATTTTCCATTTCCCCCACCTATCCTTTTAGATAAGAAAAGTTTGTTTTCTAAGTCTGTGAGTTTCTTTCCTGTGAAAATACCATCATTTGTGTCAGTTGTTAGATAACGCCTATAAGTGATATCATAGTATATCTTTTGCTTTCCGACTTACCTCACGTTCTGTCATTATCTCTAGGTTCATCTATGGTGCCTCAAAGAGCAGTGTTTCACTGTTTTCCATGGCTAATAATCCATTGTGTACATGGAGCACTTCTTCTTTATCCATTCATCCATTGATGGACATTTTGGTTGCTTCCGTGTCTTGGCTATTGTGAAAACTCCTGCAGTGAAGCTGTTGCAGCCTGTGCCTCCTCGACTCTGGTCTTCTGAGGTGAGAGGCTCAGCACTGGGCCTGCTGAGTGGAATGCTGGCTCAAATTCTACTTTTAAACGCAGCTCTTTTCTGTTCTCATTATTGGCTCTTACCACATTACATCTCACCAGCAGCTAGAGGGTACACGGTTCTCTAAAACCCCATCAGCATTTATTGTTTGTAGACTTTTGGCTGATGGTACTTGACTTGCGTGAGTTGAAACCTTTTTGTAGGCTAGATTTGCATGAGTCTAATAATTCCTGATGTTTAGCTTTTACCCTTTTTCCTTTTTTTTTAAATAGTGAGTAAAACTTAGCTCTTCCTACTATCTCCTTGAAAAATTTGCCAGTTTTGAATTTTTTTGGCCATTCCATACCTCTGCACAGTTCTTGAGGGCAGTTGTCCTTTACAGTCCTGCGTCCTTGTGAATGTTAAGTGACCATTAGCTGTGGTTTTAAAGCTGCTCTTGCGGGAAACGGCCACAAGGCGGCAGCATTTCTACATTTCCATCTCTGGCATTTTGGGCAACAGAGCTTTCCTGGAAATCGTGTTTGTAGGCTGAAAATTAGAGTGGAATGTGCCAGGGAAAACCCCCAAGAGCTTATATCTGCTTACTTCTAGTTTGCTTTTTAAATATAATTTTTATTATTTATCAGAGCAAATTTGCGAAAAATGTGTGTGTTCTAGGTGTACAGAATCTGGCTCATTATACCTATGTATCGATCTATTCACCTTTGGATCCTTTCCCGTGTAGGTTATTACAGAGTGTTGAGTAGACCTCTCTTGGTATTCCATAGCTATTTTGTGATTATATATTTCATATATATTAGTACATGTCTGTTAACCCCCATATCCTAATTCATACATTCCTTACACCTTTCCATTTGGTTAAACATAATTTGGTTTTCTGAATCTGTGAGTGTCCTTCTCTTGGAAATTATTTCATGGGTATCACTTTTTATGTAACACCTATAAGTGATGTAAGAGGATATTTATCTTTTGGTTTCTTTCTTACTTCAAGTTGGGTGACTATCTCTAGATCCTTCTATGGTGGTGTCAATGGCACTGTTCCATGCTTTTCCATGGCTAGTATTCCATTGTGTACATGGACGACTTCTTCTTGGTGCCTATTTCTGTTGCTGGACATTTTGGTTTCTTCCAGGTCTTGGCTCTGGTACATGTTGCTGCAGTGCAGGTTTGCCAGTCTGTGCCTTTTTGATTCAGGTCTACTCAGGTGATAGGCCCATCAATTGCCCTACCAGATCACATGGTAGCTCAATTTTTACCTTTAAACAAACCTCCATTCTCTTCTCAGTACTGGCTGTTACCAGGTTACATCCCACCAGCAGCTAGAGGGTACACAGTTCTCTAAAACCCCTTCAGCATTTATACTATGTAGCCTCTTTCTGCTGATGATCATTCTGACGACTGTGAGGTGAAAGTTTTTGTAGACTGGATTTGCATGGTTTTATTAATTCCTGATGTTAAGCATTTTCCCATGCCCTTTCTTTCATAACAGAAAAAAGAAAGAAAGAGAATACAAAATGTGCGTAAAATCTGGGTCTTGAAATTGTCGTTTTGATATATGCACATCTTTGAGATTTTTGCTCGATTTACGACCCAAGGATTTGTTTTGAGGGCAGGTGTCATTTACAGGCCTGCAATTATTTTGACTATCAAGTAACCATTAGTGCTGGGTTTAGAGCTGCTGTTGTGTGAAACGGCCACAAGGTGGCAGCAGTTCTCCTTTACCTATTCTGGTTACTAGAGCAACAGTGCCTCAAGGGAAGTCATGTTCTAGGTTCTCAATTAGAATGGAATGTGCCGGGAAAAAACCCCTTAAGTTTATATCTGACTATTTCTTGTTCGTGTTTTAAATGTAATTTTCATTTTTTATCACAGCAAGGGTGATTACAATTTTTTGCTTGTTCTAGGTGTGCAAGATGTTGTTGTTTTACATATATACATATATCTATTGTTCTTTGGATCCTTTTCCCATTGTAGGTTATGACACAATGTTGAGTAGTCTTCTCGTGGTATTCCGTGGGTCTATGGTGATTTTATACTTCACCTGTGTTTGTATATCTCTGTTTAACCCGGCATCCTAATGTATCCAATCCTCACACCTTTCCATTGGTGAACCATAAGTTTGTTTAATGAATCTATGATTGCCTTTCTTTGTGGAAATATCTTCACTGGTATCAATTTTTAGGTAACACCTATAAGTGATATCATAGGATATGTGTCTTTCGCTTTCTGACTTACTACAAGTTGCGTGATTACTTCTGGACTCATCTACTGTGCTGCAAATGGCATTGTGTCATTTTTTCCTTGGCTAATATTCCATCTGTACGTGTACCATTTCTTTGCCCACTCATCTGTTGGTGGACTTATTGTTTGCTTCCATGTCTTGGCTACTGTAGTACTGCTGCAATGCACATTTGCCTGCCTGTGTCTTTCCAATTCTGTCGGTTATACGTGCAGGAATGGGCCTGCTGGATCGTATGGCAGACAAACGTTTACCTTGTAAAGGCACCTCCATTCTGTTCTCATTAGTGGCTTTTACCAGGTTACGTCCCACTTAAAGATGAGGGTATGCACTTTTCCACAACCCATTCAGCATTTATTGTTTGTAGTTTTCCTGCTTATGTTTATTCTGACTGGTGTGGGCTGATACCTCTTTGTGGTTGGATTTGCATGCATCTCATAATCCCTTGAAATTGAGCTTTCAGGCATGTCCTGTTTTTCTTCAAACTGTGAGTACAGCTTACCTCTTCAAATGGTTTTCTTGAAGTATTTGCCTGATTTGGAAATATTTTGCCCATTACCTCCCTGAAGACATTTTGAGGGCAGGTTTCATTTACAGCCCTCCAGTACTTGTGCATAGGAAGTGATCATAAGCACAGGTTTTAAAGCTGCTGTGGCAGGTAACGGCCATTGGGTGGCAGCATTTCTGCTTTCCCCACTCTGGTAACAAGGGAAACAGACCTTTCTGCCAGTGGTGTTCCTCGGTTATACATTAGAGTGGAACGTGCCCGGATAACTCCACAAATGTTGATTTTTCCTTACTTATGTTTGGTTTCCAAATTGAATTTATTTCTTTTTATTGGAGTAATATTCCATTGTGTACATTGACCACTACGTCTTTGTGCATTCCTCGTTTGGCGGACATTTTTGTTGCTTCCAAGTGTTGGCTGCGGTAAATATTCCTGGAGTGCAAGATTGCTAGCATGTGTCTTTTTGATTCACAACCTCTCAGGCGATAGGCAGAGCAGTGGGTATGCTTGATTGAATGGTAGCTGAAGATCTACCTTTCCAAGGCACCTCGTTTTTGTTTTCATTACTGGCTCTTACCAGGTCCCACTTTGAAGCGAGGGTACACGTTGCTCCACAACCCCTTCAGCATTTATTCTTTGCAGAAGTTTTGCTGGTGGCCATTCTGACTAGTGTGAGCTGATAGGTTTTTGTAATTTGGGTTTGCATGTCTTCAAAAATACCAAAAAATTCATCATTTTACACGCCGTTTTCTTTTCTGTTAAAAATAGAATGTGAGTACAATATATCCCTTGAAATTGTCTTCTTGGAAGGTTGCCCTCTTTTGAATTTTTGGTCGATATTCGACCCCAGGATTTTTTTGGAGGGCAGGTCTCATTACAGAACTGCAGCTCTGGTGCATATTTAGTGGCCATTAGCACTGGGTTTAAAGCTGCTGTTGTAGGAAACGGCCAAAAGGAGGCAGCATTTCTCCAGTCCCAAATCTGGTTACTAGGGCAGCACAGCCTTTCTGGAAGTCGTGCTCCCAGGTTGTAAATTAGAATGGAATGTGCCAGGAAAACCCCCCGTAAGTTTATATCCCATTATTTCTTGTTCGTCTTTTAATTTTTTAAAATCGGGGTAATGATTAGAATATTGTTTATCCTAGGTGTATACAATCTGGTTCATTTGTACATTACATATGTATGTATGTATGTGTATATATGTATATATATATAATATATATTCATGTACAGATACTCTTCCCATGTAAATTATTGCAGAGTGTTCCATTGACCTCCCTTGCTATATGGTCGGTCTTTTTGATATGTGTATTTAATAGGTATTTGTACACGTATGGTAACCCTAATCTTAATTTTCCATTTCCCCCACCTATCCTTTTAGATAAGAAAAGTTTGTTTTCTAAGTCTGTGAGTTTCTTTCCTGTGAAAATACCATCATTTGTGTCAGTTGTTAGATAACGCCTATAAGTGATATCATAGTATATCTTTTGCTTTCCGACTTACCTCACGTTCTGTCATTATCTCTAGGTTCATCTATGGTGCCTCAAAGAGCAGTGTTTCACTGTTTTCCATGGCTAATAATCCATTGTGTACATGGAGCACTTCTTCTTTATCCATTCATCCATTGATGGACATTTTGGTTGCTTCCGTGTCTTGGCTATTGTGAAAACTCCTGCAGTGAAGCTGTTGCAGCCTGTGCCTCCTCGACTCTGGTCTTCTGAGGTGAGAGGCTCAGCACTGGGCCTGCTGAGTGGAATGCTGGCTCAAATTCTACTTTTAAACGCAGCTCTTTTCTGTTCTCATTATTGGCTCTTACCACATTACATCTCACCAGCAGCTAGAGGGTACACGGTTCTCTAAAACCCCATCAGCATTTATTGTTTGTAGACTTTTGGCTGATGGTACTTGACTTGCGTGAGTTGAAACCTTTTTGTAGGCTAGATTTGCATGAGTCTAATAATTCCTGATGTTTAGCTTTTACCCTTTTTCCTTTTTTTTTAAATAGTGAGTAAAACTTAGCTCTTCCTACTATCTCCTTGAAAAATTTGCCAGTTTTGAATTTTTTTGGCCATTCCATACCTCTGCACAGTTCTTGAGGGCAGTTGTCCTTTACAGTCCTGCGTCCTTGTGAATGTTAAGTGACCATTAGCTGTGGTTTTAAAGCTGCTCTTGCGGGAAACGGCCACAAGGCGGCAGCATTTCTACATTTCCATCTCTGGCATTTTGGGCAACAGAGCTTTCCTGGAAATCGTGTTTGTAGGCTGAAAATTAGAGTGGAATGTGCCAGGGAAAACCCCCAAGAGCTTATATCTGCTTACTTCTAGTTTGCTTTTTAAATATAATTTTTATTATTTATCAGAGCAAATTTGCGAAAAATGTGTGTGTTCTAGGTGTACAGAATCTGGCTCATTATACCTATGTATCGATCTATTCACCTTTGGATCCTTTCCCGTGTAGGTTATTACAGAGTGTTGAGTAGACCTCTCTTGGTATTCCATAGCTATTTTGTGATTATATATTTCATATATATTAGTACATGTCTGTTAACCCCCATATCCTAATTCATACATTCCTTACACCTTTCCATTTGGTTAAACATAATTTGGTTTTCTGAATCTGTGAGTGTCCTTCTCTTGGAAATTATTTCATGGGTATCACTTTTTATGTAACACCTATAAGTGATGTAAGAGGATATTTATCTTTTGGTTTCTTTCTTACTTCAAGTTGGGTGACTATCTCTAGATCCTTCTATGGTGGTGTCAATGGCACTGTTCCATGCTTTTCCATGGCTAGTATTCCATTGTGTACATGGACGACTTCTTCTTGGTGCCTATTTCTGTTGCTGGACATTTTGGTTTCTTCCAGGTCTTGGCTCTGGTACATGTTGCTGCAGTGCAGGTTTGCCAGTCTGTGCCTTTTTGATTCAGGTCTACTCAGGTGATAGGCCCATCAATTGCCCTACCAGATCACATGGTAGCTCAATTTTTACCTTTAAACAAACCTCCATTCTCTTCTCAGTACTGGCTGTTACCAGGTTACATCCCACCAGCAGCTAGAGGGTACACAGTTCTCTAAAACCCCTTCAGCATTTATACTATGTAGCCTCTTTCTGCTGATGATCATTCTGACGACTGTGAGGTGAAAGTTTTTGTAGACTGGATTTGCATGGTTTTATTAATTCCTGATGTTAAGCATTTTCCCATGCCCTTTCTTTCATAACAGAAAAAAGAAAGAAAGAGAATACAAAATGTGCGTAAAATCTGGGTCTTGAAATTGTCGTTTTGATATATGCACATCTTTGAGATTTTTGCTCGATTTACGACCCAAGGATTTGTTTTGAGGGCAGGTGTCATTTACAGGCCTGCAATTATTTTGACTATCAAGTAACCATTAGTGCTGGGTTTAGAGCTGCTGTTGTGTGAAACGGCCACAAGGTGGCAGCAGTTCTCCTTTACCTATTCTGGTTACTAGAGCAACAGTGCCTCAAGGGAAGTCATGTTCTAGGTTCTCAATTAGAATGGAATGTGCCGGGAAAAAACCCCTTAAGTTTATATCTGACTATTTCTTGTTCGTGTTTTAAATGTAATTTTCATTTTTTATCACAGCAAGGGTGATTACAATTTTTTGCTTGTTCTAGGTGTGCAAGATGTTGTTGTTTTACATATATACATATATCTATTGTTCTTTGGATCCTTTTCCCATTGTAGGTTATGACACAATGTTGAGTAGTCTTCTCGTGGTATTCCGTGGGTCTATGGTGATTTTATACTTCACCTGTGTTTGTATATCTCTGTTTAACCCGGCATCCTAATGTATCCAATCCTCACACCTTTCCATTGGTGAACCATAAGTTTGTTTAATGAATCTATGATTGCCTTTCTTTGTGGAAATATCTTCACTGGTATCAATTTTTAGGTAACACCTATAAGTGATATCATAGGATATGTGTCTTTCGCTTTCTGACTTACTACAAGTTGCGTGATTACTTCTGGACTCATCTACTGTGCTGCAAATGGCATTGTGTCATTTTTTCCTTGGCTAATATTCCATCTGTACGTGTACCATTTCTTTGCCCACTCATCTGTTGGTGGACTTATTGTTTGCTTCCATGTCTTGGCTACTGTAGTACTGCTGCAATGCACATTTGCCTGCCTGTGTCTTTCCAATTCTGTCGGTTATACGTGCAGGAATGGGCCTGCTGGATCGTATGGCAGACAAACGTTTACCTTGTAAAGGCACCTCCATTCTGTTCTCATTAGTGGCTTTTACCAGGTTACGTCCCACTTAAAGATGAGGGTATGCACTTTTCCACAACCCATTCAGCATTTATTGTTTGTAGTTTTCCTGCTTATGTTTATTCTGACTGGTGTGGGCTGATACCTCTTTGTGGTTGGATTTGCATGCATCTCATAATCCCTTGAAATTGAGCTTTCAGGCATGTCCTGTTTTTCTTCAAACTGTGAGTACAGCTTACCTCTTCAAATGGTTTTCTTGAAGTATTTGCCTGATTTGGAAATATTTTGCCCATTACCTCCCTGAAGACATTTTGAGGGCAGGTTTCATTTACAGCCCTCCAGTACTTGTGCATAGGAAGTGATCATAAGCACAGGTTTTAAAGCTGCTGTGGCAGGTAACGGCCATTGGGTGGCAGCATTTCTGCTTTCCCCACTCTGGTAACAAGGGAAACAGACCTTTCTGCCAGTGGTGTTCCTCGGTTATACATTAGAGTGGAACGTGCCCGGATAACTCCACAAATGTTGATTTTTCCTTACTTATGTTTGGTTTCCAAATTGAATTTATTTCTTTTTATTGGAGTAATATTCCATTGTGTACATTGACCACTACGTCTTTGTGCATTCCTCGTTTGGCGGACATTTTTGTTGCTTCCAAGTGTTGGCTGCGGTAAATATTCCTGGAGTGCAAGATTGCTAGCATGTGTCTTTTTGATTCACAACCTCTCAGGCGATAGGCAGAGCAGTGGGTATGCTTGATTGAATGGTAGCTGAAGATCTACCTTTCCAAGGCACCTCGTTTTTGTTTTCATTACTGGCTCTTACCAGGTCCCACTTTGAAGCGAGGGTACACGTTGCTCCACAACCCCTTCAGCATTTATTCTTTGCAGAAGTTTTGCTGGTGGCCATTCTGACTAGTGTGAGCTGATAGGTTTTTGTAATTTGGGTTTGCATGTCTTCAAAAATACCAAAAAATTCATCATTTTACACGCCGTTTTCTTTTCTGTTAAAAATAGAATGTGAGTACAATATATCCCTTGAAATTGTCTTCTTGGAAGGTTGCCCTCTTTTGAATTTTTGGTCGATATTCGACCCCAGGATTTTTTTGGAGGGCAGGTCTCATTACAGAACTGCAGCTCTGGTGCATATTTAGTGGCCATTAGCACTGGGTTTAAAGCTGCTGTTGTAGGAAACGGCCAAAAGGAGGCAGCATTTCTCCAGTCCCAAATCTGGTTACTAGGGCAGCACAGCCTTTCTGGAAGTCGTGCTCCCAGGTTGTAAATTAGAATGGAATGTGCCAGGAAAACCCCCCGTAAGTTTATATCCCATTATTTCTTGTTCGTCTTTTAATTTTTTTAAATCGGGGTAATGATTAGAATATTGTTTATCCTAGGTGTATACAATCTGGTTCATTTGTACATTACATATGTATGTATGTGTTTGTATATATATATAATATATATTCATGTACAGATACTCTTCCCATGTAAATTATTGCAGAGTGTTCCATTGACCTCCCTTGCTATATGGTCGGTCTTTTTGATATATGTATTTAATAGGTATTTGTACACGTATGGTAACCCTAATCTTAATTTTCCATTTCCCCCACCTATCCTTTTAGATAAGAAAAGTTTGTTTTCTAAGTCTGTGAGTTTCTTTCCTGTGAAAATACCATCATTTGTGTCAGTTGTTAGATAACGCCTATAAGTGATATCATAGTATATTTTTGCTTTCCGACTTACCTCACGTTCTGTCATTATCTCTAGGTTCATCTATGGTGCCTCAAAGAGCAGTGTTTCACTGTTTTCCATGGCTAATAATCCATTGTGTACATGGAGCACTTCTTCTTTATCCATTCATCCATTGATGGACATTTTGGTTGCTTCCGTGTCTTGGCTATTGTGAAAACTCCTGCAGTGAAGCTGTTGCAGCCTGTGCCTCCTCGACTCTGGTCTTCTGAGGTGAGAGGCTCAGCACTGGGCCTGCTGAGTGGAATGCTGGCTCAAATTCTACTTTTAAATGCAGCTCTTTTCTGTTCTCATTATTGGCTCTTACCACATTACATCTCACCAGCAGCTAGAGGGTACACGGTTCTCTAAAACCCCATCAGCATTTATTGTTTGTAGACTTTTGGCTGATGGTACTTGACTTGCGTGAGTTGAAACCTTTTTGTAGGCTAGATTTGCATGAGTCTAATAATTCCTGATGTTTAGCTTTTACCCTTTTTCCTTTTTTTTTAAATAGTGAGTAAAACTTAGCTCTTCCTACTATCTCCTTGAAAAATTTGCCAGTTTTGAATTTTTTTGGCCATTCCATACCTCTGCACAGTTCTTGAGGGCAGTTGTCCTTTACAGTCCTGCGTCCTTGTGAATGTTAAGTGACCATTAGCTGTGGTTTTAAAGCTGCTCTTGCGGGAAACGGCCACAAGGCGGCAGCATTTCTACATTTCCATCTCTGGCATTTTGGGCAACAGAGCTTTCCTGGAAATCGTGTTTGTAGGCTGAAAATTAGAGTGGAATGTGCCAGGGAAAACCCCCAAGAGCTTATATCTGCTTACTTCTAGTTTGCTTTTTAAATATAATTTTTATTATTTATCAGAGCAAATTTGCGAAAAATGTGTGTGTTCTAGGTGTACAGAATCTGGCTCATTATACCTATGTATCGATCTATTCACCTTTGGATCCTTTCCCGTGTAGGTTATTACAGAGTGTTGAGTAGACCTCTCTTGGTATTCCATAGCTATTTTGTGATTATATATTTCATATATATTAGTACATGTCTGTTAACCCCCATATCCTAATTCATACATTCCTTACACCTTTCCATTTGGTTAAACATAATTTGGTTTTCTGAATCTGTGAGTGTCCTTCTCTTGGAAATTATTTCATGGGTATCACTTTTTATGTAACACCTATAAGTGATGTAAGAGGATATTTTTCTTTTGGTTTCTTTCTTACTTCAAGTTGGGTGACTATCTCTAGATCCTTCTATGGTGGTGTCAATGGCACTGTTCCATGCTTTTCCATGGCTAGTATTCCATTGTGTACATGGACGACTTCTTCTTGGTGCCTATTTCTGTTGCTGGACAATGTTTTGAAGAAACATTGGTTTCTTCCAGGTCTTGGCTCTGGTACATGTTGCTGCAGTGCAGGTTTGCCAGTCTGTGCCTTTTTGATTCAGGTCTACTCAGGTGATAGGCCCATCAATTGCCCTACCAGATCACATGGTAGCTCAATTTTTACCTTTAAACAAACCTCCATTCTCTTCTCAGTACTGGCTGTTACCAGGTTACATCCCACCAGCAGCTAGAGGGTACACAGTTCTCTAAAACCCCTTCAGCATTTATACTATGTAGCCTCTTTCTGCTGATGATCATTCTGACGACTGTGAGGTGAAAGTTTTTGTAGACTGGATTTGCATGGTTTTATTAATTCCTGATGTTAAGCATTTTCCCATGCCCTTTCTTTCATAACAGAAAAAAGAAAGAAAGAGAATACAAAATGTGCGTAAAATCTGGGTCTTGAAATTGTCGTTTTGATATATGCACATCTTTGAGATTTTTGCTCGATTTACGACCCAAGGATTTGTTTTGAGGGCAGGTGTCATTTACAGGCCTGCAATTATTTTGACTATCAAGTAACCATTAGTGCTGGGTTTAGAGCTGCTGTTGTGTGAAACGGCCACAAGGTGGCAGCAGTTCTCCTTTACCTATTCTGGTTACTAGAGCAACAGTGCCTCAAGGGAAGTCATGTTCTAGGTTCTCAATTAGAATGGAATGTGCCGGGAAAAAACC
This sequence comes from Pseudorca crassidens, assembly GCF_039906515.1. NCBI lineage: Eukaryota > Metazoa > Chordata > Mammalia > Artiodactyla > Delphinidae > Pseudorca > Pseudorca crassidens. The sequence continues at coordinate 2,297,601 of NC_090316.1, read as the reverse complement.
CCTTAAGTTTATATCTGACTATTTCTTGTTCGTGTTTTAAATGTAATTTTCATTTTTTATCACAGCAAGGGTGATTACAATTTTTTGCTTGTTCTAGGTGTGCAAGATGTTGTTGTTTTACATATATACATATATCTATTGTTCTTTGGATCCTTTTCCCATTGTAGGTTATGACACAATGTTGAGTAGTCTTCTCGTGGTATTCCGTGGGTCTATGGTGATTTTATACTTCACCTGTGTTTGTATATCTCTGTTTAACCCGGCATCCTAATGTATCCAATCCTCACACCTTTCCATTGGTGAACCATAAGTTTGTTTAATGAATCTATGATTGCCTTTCTTTGTGGAAATATCTTCACTGGTATCAATTTTTAGGTAACACCTATAAGTGATATCATAGGATATGTGTCTTTCGCTTTCTGACTTACTACAAGTTGCGTGATTACTTCTGGACTCATCTACTGTGCTGCAAATGGCATTGTGTCATTTTTTCCTTGGCTAATATTCCATCTGTACGTGTACCATTTCTTTGCCCACTCATCTGTTGGTGGACTTATTGTTTGCTTCCATGTCTTGGCTACTGTAGTACTGCTGCAATGCACATTTGCCTGCCTGTGTCTTTCCAATTCTGTCGGTTATACGTGCAGGAATGGGCCTGCTGGATCGTATGGCAGACAAACGTTTACCTTGTAAAGGCACCTCCATTCTGTTCTCATTAGTGGCTTTTACCAGGTTACGTCCCACTTAAAGATGAGGGTATGCACTTTTCCACAACCCATTCAGCATTTATTGTTTGTAGTTTTCCTGCTTATGTTTATTCTGACTGGTGTGGGCTGATACCTCTTTGTGGTTGGATTTGCATGCATCTCATAATCCCTTGAAATTGAGCTTTCAGGCATGTCCTGTTTTTCTTCAAACTGTGAGTACAGCTTACCTCTTCAAATGGTTTTCTTGAAGTATTTGCCTGATTTGGAAATATTTTGCCCATTACCTCCCTGAAGACATTTTGAGGGCAGGTTTCATTTACAGCCCTCCAGTACTTGTGCATAGGAAGTGATCATAAGCACAGGTTTTAAAGCTGCTGTGGCAGGTAACGGCCATTGGGTGGCAGCATTTCTGCTTTCCCCACTCTGGTAACAAGGGAAACAGACCTTTCTGCCAGTGGTGTTCCTCGGTTATACATTAGAGTGGAACGTGCCCGGATAACTCCACAAATGTTGATTTTTCCTTACTTATGTTTGGTTTCCAAATTGAATTTATTTCTTTTTATTGGAGTAATATTCCATTGTGTACATTGACCACTACGTCTTTGTGCATTCCTCGTTTGGCGGACATTTTTGTTGCTTCCAAGTGTTGGCTGCGGTAAATATTCCTGGAGTGCAAGATTGCTAGCATGTGTCTTTTTGATTCACAACCTCTCAGGCGATAGGCAGAGCAGTGGGTATGCTTGATTGAATGGTAGCTGAAGATCTACCTTTCCAAGGCACCTCGTTTTTGTTTTCATTACTGGCTCTTACCAGGTCCCACTTTGAAGCGAGGGTACACGTTGCTCCACAACCCCTTCAGCATTTATTCTTTGCAGAAGTTTTGCTGGTGGCCATTCTGACTAGTGTGAGCTGATAGGTTTTTGTAATTTGGGTTTGCATGTCTTCAAAAATACCAAAAAATTCATCATTTTACACGCCGTTTTCTTTTCTGTTAAAAATAGAATGTGAGTACAATATATCCCTTGAAATTGTCTTCTTGGAAGGTTGCCCTCTTTTGAATTTTTGGTCGATATTCGACCCCAGGATTTTTTTGGAGGGCAGGTCTCATTACAGAACTGCAGCTCTGGTGCATATTTAGTGGCCATTAGCACTGGGTTTAAAGCTGCTGTTGTAGGAAACGGCCAAAAGGAGGCAGCATTTCTCCAGTCCCAAATCTGGTTACTAGGGCAGCACAGCCTTTCTGGAAGTCGTGCTCCCAGGTTGTAAATTAGAATGGAATGTGCCAGGAAAACCCCCCGTAAGTTTATATCCCATTATTTCTTGTTCGTCTTTTAATTTTTTTAAATCGGGGTAATGATTAGAATATTGTTTATCCTAGGTGTATACAATCTGGTTCATTTGTACATTACATATGTATGTATGTGTTTGTATATATATATAATATATATTCATGTACAGATACTCTTCCCATGTAAATTATTGCAGAGTGTTCCATTGACCTCCCTTGCTATATGGTCGGTCTTTTTGATATATGTATTTAATAGGTATTTGTACACGTATGGTAACCCTAATCTTAATTTTCCATTTCCCCCACCTATCCTTTTAGATAAGAAAAGTTTGTTTTCTAAGTCTGTGAGTTTCTTTCCTGTGAAAATACCATCATTTGTGTCAGTTGTTAGATAACGCCTATAAGTGATATCATAGTATATTTTTGCTTTCCGACTTACCTCACGTTCTGTCATTATCTCTAGGTTCATCTATGGTGCCTCAAAGAGCAGTGTTTCACTGTTTTCCATGGCTAATAATCCATTGTGTACATGGAGCACTTCTTCTTTATCCATTCATCCATTGATGGACATTTTGGTTGCTTCCGTGTCTTGGCTATTGTGAAAACTCCTGCAGTGAAGCTGTTGCAGCCTGTGCCTCCTCGACTCTGGTCTTCTGAGGTGAGAGGCTCAGCACTGGGCCTGCTGAGTGGAATGCTGGCTCAAATTCTACTTTTAAATGCAGCTCTTTTCTGTTCTCATTATTGGCTCTTACCACATTACATCTCACCAGCAGCTAGAGGGTACACGGTTCTCTAAAACCCCATCAGCATTTATTGTTTGTAGACTTTTGGCTGATGGTACTTGACTTGCGTGAGTTGAAACCTTTTTGTAGGCTAGATTTGCATGAGTCTAATAATTCCTGATGTTTAGCTTTTACCCTTTTTCCTTTTTTTTTAAATAGTGAGTAAAACTTAGCTCTTCCTACTATCTCCTTGAAAAATTTGCCAGTTTTGAATTTTTTTGGCCATTCCATACCTCTGCACAGTTCTTGAGGGCAGTTGTCCTTTACAGTCCTGCGTCCTTGTGAATGTTAAGTGACCATTAGCTGTGGTTTTAAAGCTGCTCTTGCGGGAAACGGCCACAAGGCGGCAGCATTTCTACATTTCCATCTCTGGCATTTTGGGCAACAGAGCTTTCCTGGAAATCGTGTTTGTAGGCTGAAAATTAGAGTGGAATGTGCCAGGGAAAACCCCCAAGAGCTTATATCTGCTTACTTCTAGTTTGCTTTTTAAATATAATTTTTATTATTTATCAGAGCAAATTTGCGAAAAATGTGTGTGTTCTAGGTGTACAGAATCTGGCTCATTATACCTATGTATCGATCTATTCACCTTTGGATCCTTTCCCGTGTAGGTTATTACAGAGTGTTGAGTAGACCTCTCTTGGTATTCCATAGCTATTTTGTGATTATATATTTCATATATATTAGTACATGTCTGTTAACCCCCATATCCTAATTCATACATTCCTTACACCTTTCCATTTGGTTAAACATAATTTGGTTTTCTGAATCTGTGAGTGTCCTTCTCTTGGAAATTATTTCATGGGTATCACTTTTTATGTAACACCTATAAGTGATGTAAGAGGATATTTTTCTTTTGGTTTCTTTCTTACTTCAAGTTGGGTGACTATCTCTAGATCCTTCTATGGTGGTGTCAATGGCACTGTTCCATGCTTTTCCATGGCTAGTATTCCATTGTGTACATGGACGACTTCTTCTTGGTGCCTATTTCTGTTGCTGGACAATGTTTTGAAGAAACATTGGTTTCTTCCAGGTCTTGGCTCTGGTACATGTTGCTGCAGTGCAGGTTTGCCAGTCTGTGCCTTTTTGATTCAGGTCTACTCAGGTGATAGGCCCATCAATTGCCCTACCAGATCACATGGTAGCTCAATTTTTACCTTTAAACAAACCTCCATTCTCTTCTCAGTACTGGCTGTTACCAGGTTACATCCCACCAGCAGCTAGAGGGTACACAGTTCTCTAAAACCCCTTCAGCATTTATACTATGTAGCCTCTTTCTGCTGATGATCATTCTGACGACTGTGAGGTGAAAGTTTTTGTAGACTGGATTTGCATGGTTTTATTAATTCCTGATGTTAAGCATTTTCCCATGCCCTTTCTTTCATAACAGAAAAAAGAAAGAAAGAGAATACAAAATGTGCGTAAAATCTGGGTCTTGAAATTGTCGTTTTGATATATGCACATCTTTGAGATTTTTGCTCGATTTACGACCCAAGGATTTGTTTTGAGGGCAGGTGTCATTTACAGGCCTGCAATTATTTTGACTATCAAGTAACCATTAGTGCTGGGTTTAGAGCTGCTGTTGTGTGAAACGGCCACAAGGTGGCAGCAGTTCTCCTTTACCTATTCTGGTTACTAGAGCAACAGTGCCTCAAGGGAAGTCATGTTCTAGGTTCTCAATTAGAATGGAATGTGCCGGGAAAAAACCCCTTAAGTTTATATCTGACTATTTCTTGTTCGTGTTTTAAATGTAATTTTCATTTTTTATCACAGCAAGGGTGATTACAATTTTTTGCTTGTTCTAGGTGTGCAAGATGTTGTTGTTTTACATATATACATATATCTATTGTTCTTTGGATCCTTTTCCCATTGTAGGTTATGACACAATGTTGAGTAGTCTTCTCGTGGTATTCCGTGGGTCTATGGTGATTTTATACTTCACCTGTGTTTGTATATCTCTGTTTAACCCGGCATCCTAATGTATCCAATCCTCACACCTTTCCATTGGTGAACCATAAGTTTGTTTAATGAATCTATGATTGCCTTTCTTTGTGGAAATATCTTCACTGGTATCAATTTTTAGGTAACACCTATAAGTGATATCATAGGATATGTGTCTTTCGCTTTCTGACTTACTACAAGTTGCGTGATTACTTCTGGACTCATCTACTGTGCTGCAAATGGCATTGTGTCATTTTTTCCTTGGCTAATATTCCATCTGTACGTGTACCATTTCTTTGTCCACTCATCTGTTGGTGGACTTATTGTTTGCTTCCATGTCTTGGCTACTGTAGTACTGCTGCAATGCACATTTGCCTGCCTGTGTCTTTCCAATTCTGTCGGTTATACGTGCAGGAATGGGCCTGCTGGATCGTATGGCAGACAAACGTTTACCTTGTAAAGGCACCTCCATTCTGTTCTCATTAGTGGCTTTTACCAGGTTACGTCCCACTTAAAGATGAGGGTATGCACTTTTCCACAACCCATTCAGCATTTATTGTTTGTAGTTTTCCTGCTTATGTTTATTCTGACTGGTGTGAGCTGATACCTCTTTGTGGTTGGATTTGCATGCATCTCATAATCCCTTGAAATTGAGCTTTCAGGCATGTCCTGTTTTTCTTCAAACTGTGAGTACAGCTTACCTCTTCAAATGGTTTTCTTGAAGTATTTGCCTGATTTGGAAATATTTTGCCCATTACCTCCCTGGAGACATTTTGAGGGCAGGTTTCATTTACAGCCCTCCAGTACTTGTGCATAGGAAGTGATCATAAGCACAGGTTTTAAAGCTGCTGTGGCAGGTAACGGCCATTGGGTGGCAGCATTTCTGCTTTCCCCACTCTGGTAACAAGGGAAACAGACCTTTCTGCCAGTGGTGTTCCTCGGTTATACATTAGAGTGGAACGTGCCCGGATAACTCCACAAATGTTGATTTTTCCTTACTTATGTTTGGTTTCCAAATTGAATTTATTTCTTTTTATTGGAGTAATATTCCATTGTGTACATTGACCACTACGTCTTTGTGCATTCCTCGTTTGGCGGACATTTTTGTTGCTTCCAAGTGTTGGCTGCGGTAAATATTCCTGGAGTGCAAGATTGCTAGCATGTGTCTTTTTGATTCACAACCTCTCAGGCGATAGGCAGAGCAGTGGGTATGCTTGATTGAATGGTAGCTCAATATCTACCTTTCCAAGGCACCTCGTTTTTGTTTTCATTACTGGCTCTTACCAGGTCCCACTTTGAAGCGAGGGTACACATTGTTCCACAACCCCTTCAGCATTTATTCTTTGCAGAAGTTTTGCTGGTGGCCATTCTGACTAGTGTGAGCTGATAGGTTTTTGTAATTTGGGTTTGCATGTCTTCAAAAATACCAAAAAATTCATCATTTTACACGCCGTTTTCTTTTCTGTTAAAAATAGAATGTGAGTACAATATATCCCTTGAAATTGTCTTCTTGGAAGGTTGCCCTCTTTTGAATTTTTGGTCGATATTCGACCCCAGGATTTTTTTGGAGGGCAGGTCTCATTACAGAACTGCAGCTCAGGTGCATATTTAGTGGCCATTAGCACTGGGTTTAAAGCTGCTGTTGTAGGAAACGGCCAAAAGGAGGCAGCATTTCTCCAGTCCCAAATCTGGTTACTAGGGCAGCACAGCCTTTCTGGAAGTCGTGCTCCCAGGTTGTAAATTAGAATGGAATGTGCCAGGAAAACCCCCCGTAAGTTTATATCCCATTATTTCTTGTTCGTCTTTTAATTTTTTAAAATCGGGGTAATGATTAGAATATTGTTTATCCTAGGTGTATACAATCTGGTTCATTTGTACATTACATATGTATGTATGTATGTGTATATATGTATATATATATAATATATATTCATGTACAGATACTCTTCCCATGTAAATTATTGCAGAGTGTTCCATTGACCTCCCTTGCTATATGGTCGGTCTTTTTGATATGTGTATTTAATAGGTATTTGTACACGTATGGTAACCCTAATCTTAATTTTCCATTTCCCCCACCTATCCTTTTAGATAAGAAAAGTTTGTTTTCTAAGTCTGTGAGTTTCTTTCCTGTGAAAATACCATCATTTGTGTCAGTTGTTAGATAACGCCTATAAGTGATATCATAGTATATCTTTTGCTTTCCGACTTACCTCACGTTCTGTCATTATCTCTAGGTTCATCTATGGTGCCTCAAAGAGCAGTGTTTCACTGTTTTCCATGGCTAATAATCCATTGTGTACATGGAGCACTTCTTCTTTATCCATTCATCCATTGATGGACATTTTGGTTGCTTCCGTGTCTTGGCTATTGTGAAAACTCCTGCAGTGAAGCTGTTGCAGCCTGTGCCTCCTCGACTCTGGTCTTCTGAGGTGAGAGGCTCAGCACTGGGCCTGCTGAGTGGAATGCTGGCTCAAATTCTACTTTTAAACGCAGCTCTTTTCTGTTCTCATTATTGGCTCTTACCACATTACATCTCACCAGCAGCTAGAGGGTACACGGTTCTCTAAAACCCCATCAGCATTTATTGTTTGTAGACTTTTGGCTGATGGTACTTGACTTGCGTGAGTTGAAACCTTTTTGTAGGCTAGATTTGCATGAGTCTAATAATTCCTGATGTTTAGCTTTTACCCTTTTTCCTTTTTTTTTAAATAGTGAGTAAAACTTAGCTCTTCCTACTATCTCCTTGAAAAATTTGCCAGTTTTGAATTTTTTTGGCCATTCCATACCTCTGCACAGTTCTTGAGGGCAGTTGTCCTTTACAGTCCTGCGTCCTTGTGAATGTTAAGTGACCATTAGCTGTGGTTTTAAAGCTGCTCTTGCGGGAAACGGCCACAAGGCGGCAGCATTTCTACATTTCCATCTCTGGCATTTTGGGCAACAGAGCTTTCCTGGAAATCGTGTTTGTAGGCTGAAAATTAGAGTGGAATGTGCCAGGGAAAACCCCCAAGAGCTTATATCTGCTTACTTCTAGTTTGCTTTTTAAATATAATTTTTATTATTTATCAGAGCAAATTTGCGAAAAATGTGTGTGTTCTAGGTGTACAGAATCTGGCTCATTATACCTATGTATCGATCTATTCACCTTTGGATCCTTTCCCGTGTAGGTTATTACAGAGTGTTGAGTAGACCTCTCTTGGTATTCCATAGCTATTTTGTGATTATATATTTCATATATATTAGTACATGTCTGTTAACCCCCATATCCTAATTCATACATTCCTTACACCTTTCCATTTGGTTAAACATAATTTGGTTTTCTGAATCTGTGAGTGTCCTTCTCTTGGAAATTATTTCATGGGTATCACTTTTTATGTAACACCTATAAGTGATGTAAGAGGATATTTTTCTTTTGGTTTCTTTCTTACTTCAAGTTGGGTGACTATCTCTAGATCCTTCTATGGTGGTGTCAATGGCACTGTTCCATGCTTTTCCATGGCTAGTATTCCATTGTGTACATGGACGACTTCTTCTTGGTGCCTATTTCTGTTGCTGGACATTTTGGTTTCTTCCAGGTCTTGGCTCTGGTACATGTTGCTGCAGTGCAGGTTTGCCAGTCTGTGCCTTTTTGATTCAGGTCTACTCAGGTGATAGGCCCATCAATTGCCCTACCAGATCACATGGTAGCTCAATTTTTACCTTTAAACAAACCTCCATTCTCTTCTCAGTACTGGCTGTTACCAGGTTACATCCCACCAGCAGCTAGAGGGTACACAGTTCTCTAAAACCCCTTCAGCATTTATACTATGTAGCCTCTTTCTGCTGATGATCATTCTGACGACTGTGAGGTGAAAGTTTTTGTAGACTGGATTTGCATGGTTTTATTAATTCCTGATGTTAAGCATTTTCCCATGCCCTTTCTTTCATAACAGAAAAAAGAAAGAAAGAGAATACAAAATGTGCGTAAAATCTGGGTCTTGAAATTGTCGTTTTGATATATGCACATCTTTGAGATTTTTGCTCGATTTACGACCCAAGGATTTGTTTTGAGGGCAGGTGTCATTTACAGGCCTGCAATTATTTTGACTATCAAGTAACCATTAGTGCTGGGTTTAGAGCTGCTGTTGTGTGAAACGGCCACAAGGTGGCAGCAGTTCTCCTTTACCTATTCTGGTTACTAGAGCAACAGTGCCTCAAGGGAAGTCATGTTCTAGGTTCTCAATTAGAATGGAATGTGCCGGGAAAAAACCCCTTAAGTTTATATCTGACTATTTCTTGTTCGTGTTTTAAATGTAATTTTCATTTTTTATCACAGCAAGGGTGATTACAATTTTTTGCTTGTTCTAGGTGTGCAAGATGTTGTTGTTTTACATATATACATATATCTATTGTTCTTTGGATCCTTTTCCCATTGTAGGTTATGACACAATGTTGAGTAGTCTTCTCGTGGTATTCCGTGGGTCTATGGTGATTTTATACTTCACCTGTGTTTGTATATCTCTGTTTAACCCGGCATCCTAATGTATCCAATCCTCACACCTTTCCATTGGTGAACCATAAGTTTGTTTAATGAATCTATGATTGCCTTTCTTTGTGGAAATATCTTCACTGGTATCAATTTTTAGGTAACACCTATAAGTGATATCATAGGATATGTGTCTTTCGCTTTCTGACTTACTACAAGTTGCGTGATTACTTCTGGACTCATCTACTGTGCTGCAAATGGCATTGTGTCATTTTTTCCTTGGCTAATATTCCATCTGTACGTGTACCATTTCTTTGCCCACTCATCTGTTGGTGGACTTATTGTTTGCTTCCATGTCTTGGCTACTGTAGTACTGCTGCAATGCACATTTGCCTGCCTGTGTCTTTCCAATTCTGTCGGTTATACGTGCAGGAATGGGCCTGCTGGATCGTATGGCAGACAAACGTTTACCTTGTAAAGGCACCTCCATTCTGTTCTCATTAGTGGCTTTTACCAGGTTACGTCCCACTTAAAGATGAGGGTATGCACTTTTCCACAACCCATTCAGCATTTATTGTTTGTAGTTTTCCTGCTTATGTTTATTCTGACTGGTGTGGGCTGATACCTCTTTGTGGTTGGATTTGCATGCATCTCATAATCCCTTGAAATTGAGCTTTCAGGCATGTCCTGTTTTTCTTCAAACTGTGAGTACAGCTTACCTCTTCAAATGGTTTTCTTGAAGTATTTGCCTGATTTGGAAATATTTTGCCCATTACCTCCCTGAAGACATTTTGAGGGCAGGTTTCATTTACAGCCCTCCAGTACTTGTGCATAGGAAGTGATCATAAGCACAGGTTTTAAAGCTGCTGTGGCAGGTAACGGCCATTGGGTGGCAGCATTTCTGCTTTCCCCACTCTGGTAACAAGGGAAACAGACCTTTCTGCCAGTGGTGTTCCTCGGTTATACATTAGAGTGGAACGTGCCCGGATAACTCCACAAATGTTGATTTTTCCTTACTTATGTTTGGTTTCCAAATTGAATTTATTTCTTTTTATTGGAGTAATATTCCACTGTGTACATTGACCACTACGTCTTTGTGCATTCCTCGTTTGGCGGACATTTTTGTTGCTTCCAAGTGTTGGCTGCGGTAAATATTCCTGGAGTGCAAGATTGCTAGCATGTGTCTTTTTGATTCACAACCTCTCAGGCGATAGGCAGAGCAGTGGGTATGCTTGATTGAATGGTAGCTGAAGATCTACCTTTCCAAGGCACCTCGTTTTTGTTTTCATTACTGGCTCTTACCAGGTCCCACTTTGAAGCGAGGGTACACGTTGCTCCACAACCCCTTCAGCATTTATTCTTTGCAGAAGTTTTGCTGGTGGCCATTCTGACTAGTGTGAGCTGATAGGTTTTTGTAATTTGGGTTTGCATGTCTTCAAAAATACCAAAAAATTCATCATTTTACACGCCGTTTTCTTTTCTGTTAAAAATAGAATGTGAGTACAATATATCCCTTGAAATTGTCTTCTTGGAAGGTTGCCCTCTTTTGAATTTTTGGTCGATATTCGACCCCAGGATTTTTTTGGAGGGCAGGTCTCATTACAGAACTGCAGCTCTGGTGCATATTTAGTGGCCATTAGCACTGGGTTTAAAGCTGCTGTTGTAGGAAACGGCCAAAAGGAGGCAGCATTTCTCCAGTCCCAAATCTGGTTACTAGGGCAGCACAGCCTTTCTGGAAGTCGTGCTCCCAGGTTGTAAATTAGAATGGAATGTGCCAGGAAAACCCCCCGTAAGTTTATATCCCATTATTTCTTGTTCGTCTTTTAATTTTTTTAAATCGGGGTAATGATTAGAATATTGTTTATCCTAGGTGTATACAATCTGGTTCATTTGTACATTACATATGTATGTATGTGTTTGTATATATATATAATATATATTCATGTACAGATACTCTTCCCATGTAAATTATTGCAGAGTGTTCCATTGACCTCCCTTGCTATATGGTCGGTCTTTTTGATATATGTATTTAATAGGTATTTGTACACGTATGGTAACCCTAATCTTAATTTTCCATTTCCCCCACCTATCCTTTTAGATAAGAAAAGTTTGTTTTCTAAGTCTGTGAGTTTCTTTCCTGTGAAAATACCATCATTTGTGTCAGTTGTTAGATAACGCCTATAAGTGATATCATAGTATATTTTTGCTTTCCGACTTACCTCACGTTCTGTCATTATCTCTAGGTTCATCTATGGTGCCTCAAAGAGCAGTGTTTCACTGTTTTCCATGGCTAATAATCCATTGTGTACATGGAGCACTTCTTCTTTATCCATTCATCCATTGATGGACATTTTGGTTGCTTCCGTGTCTTGGCTATTGTGAAAACTCCTGCAGTGAAGCTGTTGCAGCCTGTGCCTCCTCGACTCTGGTCTTCTGAGGTGAGAGGCTCAGCACTGGGCCTGCTGAGTGGAATGCTGGCTCAAATTCTACTTTTAAATGCAGCTCTTTTCTGTTCTCATTATTGGCTCTTACCACATTACATCTCACCAGCAGCTAGAGGGTACACGGTTCTCTAAAACCCCATCAGCATTTATTGTTTGTAGACTTTTGGCTGATGGTACTTGACTTGCGTGAGTTGAAACCTTTTTGTAGGCTAGATTTGCATGAGTCTAATAATTCCTGATGTTTAGCTTTTACCCTTTTTCCTTTTTTTTTAAATAGTGAGTAAAACTTAGCTCTTCCTACTATCTCCTTGAAAAATTTGCCAGTTTTGAATTTTTTTGGCCATTCCATACCTCTGCACAGTTCTTGAGGGCAGTTGTCCTTTACAGTCCTGCGTCCTTGTGAATGTTAAGTGACCATTAGCTGTGGTTTTAAAGCTGCTCTTGCGGGAAACGGCCACAAGGCGGCAGCATTTCTACATTTCCATCTCTGGCATTTTGGGCAACAGAGCTTTCCTGGAAATCGTGTTTGTAGGCTGAAAATTAGAGTGGAATGTGCCAGGGAAAACCCCCAAGAGCTTATATCTGCTTACTTCTAGTTTGCTTTTTAAATATAATTTTTATTATTTATCAGAGCAAATTTGCGAAAAATGTGTGTGTTCTAGGTGTACAGAATCTGGCTCATTATACCTATGTATCGATCTATTCACCTTTGGATCCTTTCCCGTGTAGGTTATTACAGAGTGTTGAGTAGACCTCTCTTGGTATTCCATAGCTATTTTGTGATTATATATTTCATATATATTAGTACATGTCTGTTAACCCCCATATCCTAATTCATACATTCCTTACACCTTTCCATTTGGTTAAACATAATTTGGTTTTCTGAATCTGTGAGTGTCCTTCTCTTGGAAATTATTTCATGGGTATCACTTTTTATGTAACACCTATAAGTGATGTAAGAGGATATTTTTCTTTTGGTTTCTTTCTTACTTCAAGTTGGGTGACTATCTCTAGATCCTTCTATGGTGGTGTCAATGGCACTGTTCCATGCTTTTCCATGGCTAGTATTCCATTGTGTACATGGACGACTTCTTCTTGGTGCCTATTTCTGTTGCTGGACAATGTTTTGAAGAAACATTGGTTTCTTCCAGGTCTTGGCTCTGGTACATGTTGCTGCAGTGCAGGTTTGCCAGTCTGTGCCTTTTTGATTCAGGTCTACTCAGGTGATAGGCCCATCAATTGCCCTACCAGATCACATGGTAGCTCAATTTTTACCTTTAAACAAACCTCCATTCTCTTCTCAGTACTGGCTGTTACCAGGTTACATCCCACCAGCAGCTAGAGGGTACACAGTTCTCTAAAACCCCTTCAGCATTTATACTATGTAGCCTCTTTCTGCTGATGATCATTCTGACGACTGTGAGGTGAAAGTTTTTGTAGACTGGATTTGCATGGTTTTATTAATTCCTGATGTTAAGCATTTTCCCATGCCCTTTCTTTCATAACAGAAAAAAGAAAGAAAGAGAATACAAAATGTGCGTAAAATCTGGGTCTTGAAATTGTCGTTTTGATATATGCACATCTTTGAGATTTTTGCTCGATTTACGACCCAAGGATTTGTTTTGAGGGCAGGTGTCATTTACAGGCCTGCAATTATTTTGACTATCAAGTAACCATTAGTGCTGGGTTTAGAGCTGCTGTTGTGTGAAACGGCCACAAGGTGGCAGCAGTTCTCCTTTACCTATTCTGGTTACTAGAGCAACAGTGCCTCAAGGGAAGTCATGTTCTAGGTTCTCAATTAGAATGGAATGTGCCGGGAAAAAACCCCTTAAGTTTATATCTGACTATTTCTTGTTCGTGTTTTAAATGTAATTTTCATTTTTTATCACAGCAAGGGTGATTACAATTTTTTGCTTGTTCTAGGTGTGCAAGATGTTGTTGTTTTACATATATACATATATCTATTGTTCTTTGGATCCTTTTCCCATTGTAGGTTATGACACAATGTTGAGTAGTCTTCTCGTGGTATTCCGTGGGTCTATGGTGATTTTATACTTCACCTGTGTTTGTATATCTCTGTTTAACCCGGCATCCTAATGTATCCAATCCTCACACCTTTCCATTGGTGAACCATAAGTTTGTTTAATGAATCTATGATTGCCTTTCTTTGTGGAAATATCTTCACTGGTATCAATTTTTAGGTAACACCTATAAGTGATATCATAGGATATGTGTCTTTCGCTTTCTGACTTACTACAAGTTGCGTGATTACTTCTGGACTCATCTACTGTGCTGCAAATGGCATTGTGTCATTTTTTCCTTGGCTAATATTCCATCTGTACGTGTACCATTTCTTTGTCCACTCATCTGTTGGTGGACTTATTGTTTGCTTCCATGTCTTGGCTACTGTAGTACTGCTGCAATGCACATTTGCCTGCCTGTGTCTTTCCAATTCTGTCGGTTATACGTGCAGGAATGGGCCTGCTGGATCGTATGGCAGACAAACGTTTACCTTGTAAAGGCACCTCCATTCTGTTCTCATTAGTGGCTTTTACCAGGTTACGTCCCACTTAAAGATGAGGGTATGCACTTTTCCACAACCCATTCAGCATTTATTGTTTGTAGTTTTCCTGCTTATGTTTATTCTGACTGGTGTGAGCTGATACCTCTTTGTGGTTGGATTTGCATGCATCTCATAATCCCTTGAAATTGAGCTTTCAGGCATGTCCTGTTTTTCTTCAAACTGTGAGTACAGCTTACCTCTTCAAATGGTTTTCTTGAAGTATTTGCCTGATTTGGAAATATTTTGCCCATTACCTCCCTGGAGACATTTTGAGGGCAGGTTTCATTTACAGCCCTCCAGTACTTGTGCATAGGAAGTGATCATAAGCACAGGTTTTAAAGCTGCTGTGGCAGGTAACGGCCATTGGGTGGCAGCATTTCTGCTTTCCCCACTCTGGTAACAAGGGAAACAGACCTTTCTGCCAGTGGTGTTCCTCGGTTATACATTAGAGTGGAACGTGCCCGGATAACTCCACAAATGTTGATTTTTCCTTACTTATGTTTGGTTTCCAAATTGAATTTATTTCTTTTTATTGGAGTAATATTCCATTGTGTACATTGACCACTACGTCTTTGTGCATTCCTCGTTTGGCGGACATTTTTGTTGCTTCCAAGTGTTGGCTGCGGTAAATATTCCTGGAGTGCAAGATTGCTAGCATGTGTCTTTTTGATTCACAACCTCTCAGGCGATAGGCAGAGCAGTGGGTATGCTTGATTGAATGGTAGCTCAATATCTACCTTTCCAAGGCACCTCGTTTTTGTTTTCATTACTGGCTCTTACCAGGTCCCACTTTGAAGCGAGGGTACACATTGTTCCACAACCCCTTCAGCATTTATTCTTTGCAGAAGTTTTGCTGGTGGCCATTCTGACTAGTGTCAGCTGATAGGTTTTTGTAATTTGGGTTTGCATGTCTTCAAAAATACCAAAAAATTCATCATTTTACACGCCGTTTTCTTTTCTGTTAAAAATAGAATGTGAGTACAATATATCCCTTGAAATTGTCTTCTTGGAAGGTTGCCCTCTTTTGAATTTTTGGTCGATATTCGACCCCAGGATTTTTTTGGAGGGCAGGTCTCATTACAGAACTGCAGCTCAGGTGCATATTTAGTGGCCATTAGCACTGGGTTTAAAGCTGCTGTTGTAGGAAACGGCCAAAAGGAGGCAGCATTTCTCCAGTCCCAAATCTGGTTACTAGGGCAGCACAGCCTTTCTGGAAGTCGTGCTCCCAGGTTGTAAATTAGAATGGAATGTGCCAGGAAAACCCCCCGTAAGTTTATATCCCATTATTTCTTGTTCGTCTTTTAATTTTTTAAAATCGGGGTAATGATTAGAATATTGTTTATCCTAGGTGTATACAATCTGGTTCATTTGTACATTACATATGTATGTATGTATGTGTATATATGTATATATATATAATATATATTCATGTACAGATACTCTTCCCATGTAAATTATTGCAGAGTGTTCCATTGACCTCCCTTGCTATATGGTCGGTCTTTTTGATATGTGTATTTAATAGGTATTTGTACACGTATGGTAACCCTAATCTTAATTTTCCATTTCCCCCACCTATCCTTTTAGATAAGAAAAGTTTGTTTTCTAAGTCTGTGAGTTTCTTTCCTGTGAAAATACCATCATTTGTGTCAGTTGTTAGATAACGCCTATAAGTGATATCATAGTATATCTTTTGCTTTCCGACTTACCTCACGTTCTGTCATTATCTCTAGGTTCATCTATGGTGCCTCAAAGAGCAGTGTTTCACTGTTTTCCATGGCTAATAATCCATTGTGTACATGGAGCACTTCTTCTTTATCCATTCATCCATTGATGGACATTTTGGTTGCTTCCGTGTCTTGGCTATTGTGAAAACTCCTGCAGTGAAGCTGTTGCAGCCTGTGCCTCCTCGACTCTGGTCTTCTGAGGTGAGAGGCTCAGCACTGGGCCTGCTGAGTGGAATGCTGGCTCAAATTCTACTTTTAAACGCAGCTCTTTTCTGTTCTCATTATTGGCTCTTACCACATTACATCTCACCAGCAGCTAGAGGGTACACGGTTCTCTAAAACCCCATCAGCATTTATTGTTTGTAGACTTTTGGCTGATGGTACTTGACTTGCGTGAGTTGAAACCTTTTTGTAGGCTAGATTTGCATGAGTCTAATAATTCCTGATGTTTAGCTTTTACCCTTTTTCCTTTTTTTTAAAATAGTGAGTAAAACTTAGCTCTTCATACTATCTCCTTGAA
Organism: Pseudorca crassidens; assembly: GCF_039906515.1. Taxonomy (NCBI): domain Eukaryota; kingdom Metazoa; phylum Chordata; class Mammalia; order Artiodactyla; family Delphinidae; genus Pseudorca; species Pseudorca crassidens. Next base: position 2,281,170 of record NC_090316.1, on the reverse strand, counting down.
AAATTTGCCAGTTTTGAATTTTTTTGGCCATTCCATACCTCTGCACAGTTCTTGAGGGCAGTTGTCCTTTACAGTCCTGCGTCCTTGTGAATGTTAAGTGACCATTAGCTGTGGTTTTAAAGCCGCTCTTGCGGGAAATGGCCACAAGGCGGCAGCATTTCTACATTTCCATCTCTGGCATTTTGGGCAACAGAGCTTTCCTGGAAATCGTGTTTGTAGGCTGAAAATTAGAGTGGAGTGTGCCAGGGAAAACCCCCAAGAGCTTATATCTGCTTACTTCTAGTTTGCTTTTTAAATATAATTTTTATTATTTATCAGAGCAAATTTGCGAAAAATGTGTGTGTTCTAGGTGTACAGAATCTGGCTCATTATACCTATGTATCGATCTATTCACCTTTGGATCCTTTCCCGTGTAGGTTATTACAGAGTGTTGAGTAGACCTCTCTTGGTATTCCATAGCTATTTTGTGATTATATATTTCATATATATTAGTACATGTCTGTTAACCCCCATATCCTAATTCATACATTCCTTACACCTTTCCATTTGGTTAAACATAATTTGGTTTTCTGAATCTGTGAGTGTCCTTCTCTTGGAAATTATTTCATGGGTATCACTTTTTATGTAACACCTATAAGTGATGTAAGAGGATATTTTTCTTTTGGTTTCTTTCTTACTTCAAGTTGGGTGACTATCTCTAGATCCTTCTATGGTGGTGTCAATGGCACTGTTCCATGCTTTTCCATGGCTAGTATTCCATTGTGTACATGGACGACTTCTTCTTGGTGCCTATTTCTGTTGCTGGACAATGTTTTGAAGAAACATTGGTTTCTTCCAGGTCTTGGCTCTGGTACATGTTGCTGCAGTGCAGGTTTGCCAGTCTGTGCCTTTTTGATTCAGGTCTACTCAGGTGATAGGCCCATCAATTGCCCTACCAGATCACATGGTAGCTCAATTTTTACCTTTAAACAAACCTCCATTCTCTTCTCAGTACTGGCTGTTACCAGGTTACATCCCACCAGCAGCTAGAGGGTACACAGTTCTCTAAAACCCCTTCAGCATTTATACTATGTAGCCTCTTTCTGCTGATGATCATTCTGACGACTGTGAGGTGAAAGTTTTTGTAGACTGGATTTGCATGGTTTTATTAATTCCTGATGTTAAGCATTTTCCCATGCCCTTTCTTTCATAACAGAAAAAAGAAAGAAAGAGAATACAAAATGTGCGTAAAATCTGGGTCTTGAAATTGTCGTTTTGATATATGCACATCTTTGAGATTTTTGCTCGATTTACGACCCAAGGATTTGTTTTGAGGGCAGGTGTCATTTACAGGCCTGCAATTATTTTGACTATCAAGTAACCATTAGTGCTGGGTTTAGAGCTGCTGTTGTGTGAAACGGCCACAAGGTGGCAGCAGTTCTCCTTTACCTATTCTGGTTACTAGAGCAACAGTGCCTCAAGGGAAGTCATGTTCTAGGTTCTCAATGAGAATGGAATGTGCCGGGAAAAAACCCCTTAAGTTTATATCTGACTACTTCTTGTTCGTGTTTTAAATGTAATTTTCATTTTTTATCACAGCAAGGGTGATTACAATTTTTTGCTTGTTCTAGGTGTGCAAGATGTTGTTGTTTTACATATATACATATATCTATTGTTCTTTGGATCCTTTTCCCATTGTAGGTTATGACACAATGTTGAGTAGTCTTCTCGTGGTATTCCGTGGGTCTATGGTGATTTTATACTTCACCTGTGTTTGTATATCTCTGTTTAACCCGGCATCCTAATGTATCCAATCCTCACACCTTTCCATTGGTGAACCATAAGTTTGTTTAATGAATCTATGATTGCCTTTCTTTGTGGAAATATCTTCACTGGTATCAATTTTTAGGTAACACCTATAAGTGATATCATAGGATATGTGTCTTTCGCTTTCTGACTTACTACAAGTTGCGTGATTACTTCTGGACTCATCTACTGTGCTGCAAATGGCATTGTGTCATTTTTTCCTTGGCTAATATTCCATCTGTACGTGTACCATTTCTTTGCCCACTCATCTGTTGGTGGACTTATTGTTTGCTTCCATGTCTTGGCTACTGTAGTACTGCTGCAATGCACATTTGCCTGCCTGTGTCTTTCCAATTCTGTCGGTTATACGTGCAGGAATGGGCCTGCTGGATCGTATGGCAGACAAACGTTTACCTTGTAAAGGCACCTCCATTCTGTTCTCATTAGTGGCTTTTACCAGGTTACGTCCCACTTAAAGATGAGGGTATGCACTTTTCCACAACCCATTCAGCATTTATTGTTTGTAGTTTTCCTGCTTATGTTTATTCTGACTGGTGTGGGCTGATACCTCTTTGTGGTTGGATTTGCATGCATCTCATAATCCCTTGAAATTGAGCTTTCAGGCATGTCCTGTTTTTCTTCAAACTGTGAGTACAGCTTACCTCTTCAAATGGTTTTCTTGAAGTATTTGCCTGATTTGGAAATATTTTGCCCATTACCTCCCTGAAGACATTTTGAGGGCAGGTTTCATTTACAGCCCTCCAGTACTTGTGCATAGGAAGTGATCATAAGCACAGGTTTTAAAGCTGCTGTGGCAGGTAACGGCCATTGGGTGGCAGCATTTCTGCTTTCCCCACTCTGGTAACAAGGGAAACAGACCTTTCTGCCAGTGGTGTTCCTCGGTTATACATTAGAGTGGAACGTGCCCGGATAACTCCACAAATGTTGATTTTTCCTTACTTATGTTTGGTTTCCAAATTGAATTTATTTCTTTTTATTGGAGTAATATTCCATTGTGTACATTGACCACTACGTCTTTGTGCATTCCTCGTTTGGCGGACATTTTTGTTGCTTCCAAGTGTTGGCTGCGGTAAATATTCCTGGAGTGCAAGATTGCTAGCATGTGTCTTTTTGATTCACAACCTCTCAGGCGATAGGCAGAGCAGTGGGTATGCTTGATTGAATGGTAGCTGAAGATCTACCTTTCCAAGGCACCTCGTTTTTGTTTTCATTACTGGCTCTTACCAGGTCCCACTTTGAAGCGAGGGTACACGTTGCTCCACAACCCCTTCAGCATTTATTCTTTGCAGAAGTTTTGCTGGTGGCCATTCTGACTAGTGTGAGCTGATAGGTTTTTGTAATTTGGGTTTGCATGTCTTCAAAAATACCAAAAAATTCATCATTTTACACGCCGTTTTCTTTTCTGTTAAAAATAGAATGTGAGTACAATATATCCCTTGAAATTGTCTTCTTGGAAGGTTGCCCTCTTTTGAATTTTTGGTCGATATTCGACCCCAGGATTTTTTTGGAGGGCAGGTCTCATTACAGAACTGCAGCTCTGGTGCATATTTAGTGGCCATTAGCACTGGGTTTAAAGCTGCTGTTGTAGGAAACGGCCAAAAGGAGGCAGCATTTCTCCAGTCCCAAATCTGGTTACTAGGGCAGCACAGCCTTTCTGGAAGTCGTGCTCCCAGGTTGTAAATTAGAATGGAATGTGCCAGGAAAACCCCCCGTAAGTTTATATCCCATTATTTCTTGTTCGTCTTTTAATTTTTTTAAATCGGGGTAATGATTAGAATATTGTTTATCCTAGGTGTATACAATCTGGTTCATTTGTACATTACATATGTATGTATGTGTTTGTATATATATATAATATATATTCATGTACAGATACTCTTCCCATGTAAATTATTGCAGAGTGTTCCATTGACCTCCCTTGCTATATGGTCGGTCTTTTTGATATATGTATTTAATAGGTATTTGTACACGTATGGTAACCCTAATCTTAATTTTCCATTTCCCCCACCTATCCTTTTAGATAAGAAAAGTTTGTTTTCTAAGTCTGTGAGTTTCTTTCCTGTGAAAATACCATCATTTGTGTCAGTTGTTAGATAACGCCTATAAGTGATATCATAGTATATTTTTGCTTTCCGACTTACCTCACGTTCTGTCATTATCTCTAGGTTCATCTATGGTGCCTCAAAGAGCAGTGTTTCACTGTTTTCCATGGCTAATAATCCATTGTGTACATGGAGCACTTCTTCTTTATCCATTCATCCATTGATGGACATTTTGGTTTCTTCCGTGTCTTGGCTATTGTGAAAACTCCTGCAGTGAAGCTGTTGCAGCCTGTGCCTCCTCGACTCTGGTCTTCTGAGGTGAGAGGCTCAGCACTGGGCCTGCTGAGTGGAATGCTGGCTCAAATTCTACTTTTAAACGCAGCTCTTTTCTGTTCTCATTATTGGCTCTTACCACATTACATCTCACCAGCAGCTAGAGGGTACACGGTTCTCTAAAACCCCATCAGCATTTATTGTTTGTAGACTTTTGGCTGATGGTACTTGACTTGCGTGAGTTGAAACCTTTTTGTAGGCTAGATTTGCATGAGTCTAATAATTCCTGATGTTTAGCTTTTACCCTTTTTCCTTTTTTTTTAAATAGTGAGTAAAACTTAGCTCTTCCTACTATCTCCTTGAAAAATTTGCCAGTTTTGAATTTTTTTGGCCATTCCATACCTCTGCACAGTTCTTGAGGGCAGTTGTCCTTTACAGTCCTGCGTCCTTGTGAATGTTAAGTGACCATTAGCTGTGGTTTTAAAGCTGCTCTTGCGGGAAACGGCCACAAGGCGGCAGCATTTCTACATTTCCATCTCTGGCATTTTGGGCAACAGAGCTTTCCTGGAAATCGTGTTTGTAGGCTGAAAATTAGAGTGGAATGTGCCAGGGAAAACCCCCAAGAGCTTATATCTGCTTACTTCTAGTTTGCTTTTTAATATAATTTTTATTATTTATCAGAGCAAATTTGCGAAAAATGTGTGTGTTCTAGGTGTACAGAATCTGGCTCATTATACCTATGTATCGATCTATTCACCTTTGGATCCTTTCCCGTGTAGGTTATTACAGAGTGTTGAGTAGACCTCTCTTGGTATTCCATAGCTATTTTGTGATTATATATTTCATATATATTAGTACATGTCTGTTAACCCCCATATCCTAATTCATACATTCCTTACACCTTTCCATTTGGTTAAACATAATTTGGTTTTCTGAATCTGTGAGTGTCCTTCTCTTGGAAATTATTTCATGGGTATCACTTTTTATGTAACACCTATAAGTGATGTAAGAGGATATTTTTCTTTTGGTTTCTTTCTTACTTCAAGTTGGGTGACTATCTCTAGATCCTTCTATGGTGGTGTCAATGGCACTGTTCCATGCTTTTCCATGGCTAGTATTCCATTGTGTACATGGACGACTTCTTCTTGGTGCCTATTTCTGTTGCTGGACATTTTGGTTTCTTCCAGGTCTTGGCTCTGGTACATGTTGCTGCAGTGCAGGTTTGCCAGTCTGTGCCTTTTTGATTCAGGTCTACTCAGGTGATAGGCCCATCAATTGCCCTACCAGATCACATGGTAGCTCAATTTTTACCTTTAAACAAACCTCCATTCTCTTCTCAGTACTGGCTGTTACCAGGTTACATCCCACCAGCAGCTAGAGGGTACACAGTTCTCTAAAACCCCTTCAGCATTTATACTATGTAGCCTCTTTCTGCTGATGATCATTCTGACGACTGTGAGGTGAAAGTTTTTGTAGACTGGATTTGCATGGTTTTATTAATTCCTGATGTTAAGCATTTTCCCATGCCCTTTCTTTCATAACAGAAAAAAGAAAGAAAGAGAATACAAAATGTGCGTAAAATCTGGGTCTTGAAATTGTCGTTTTGATATATGCACATCTTTGAGATTTTTGCTCGATTTACGACCCAAGGATTTGTTTTGAGGGCAGGTGTCATTTACAGGCCTGCAATTATTTTGACTATCAAGTAACCATTAGTGCTGGGTTTAGAGCTGCTGTTGTGTGAAACGGCCACAAGGTGGCAGCAGTTCTCCTTTACCTATTCTGGTTACTAGAGCAACAGTGCCTCAAGGGAAGTCATGTTCTAGGTTCTCAATGAGAATGGAATGTGCCGGGAAAAAACCCCTTAAGTTTATATCTGACTACTTCTTGTTCGTGTTTTAAATGTAATTTTCATTTTTTATCACAGCAAGGGTGATTACAATTTTTTGCTTGTTCTAGGTGTGCAAGATGTTGTTGTTTTACATATATACATATATCTATTGTTCTTTGGATCCTTTTCCCATTGTAGGTTATGACACAATGTTGAGTAGTCTTCTCGTGGTATTCCGTGGGTCTATGGTGATTTTATACTTCACCTGTGTTTGTATATCTCTGTTTAACCCGGCATCCTAATGTATCCAATCCTCACACCTTTCCATTGGTGAACCATAAGTTTGTTTAATGAATCTATGATTGCCTTTCTTTGTGGAAATATCTTCACTGGTATCAATTTTTAGGTAACACCTATAAGTGATATCATAGGATATGTGTCTTTCGCTTTCTGACTTACTACAAGTTGCGTGATTACTTCTGGACTCATCTACTGTGCTGCAAATGGCATTGTGTCATTTTTTCCTTGGCTAATATTCCATCTGTACGTGTACCATTTCTTTGCCCACTCATCTGTTGGTGGACTTATTGTTTGCTTCCATGTCTTGGCTACTGTAGTACTGCTGCAATGCACATTTGCCTGCCTGTGTCTTTCCAATTCTGTCGGTTATACGTGCAGGAATGGGCCTGCTGGATCGTATGGCAGACAAACGTTTACCTTGTAAAGGCACCTCCATTCTGTTCTCATTAGTGGCTTTTACCAGGTTACGTCCCACTTAAAGATGAGGGTATGCACTTTTCCACAACCCATTCAGCATTTATTGTTTGTAGTTTTCCTGCTTATGTTTATTCTGACTGGTGTGGGCTGATACCTCTTTGTGGTTGGATTTGCATGCATCTCATAATCCCTTGAAATTGAGCTTTCAGGCATGTCCTGTTTTTCTTCAAACTGTGAGTACAGCTTACCTCTTCAAATGGTTTTCTTGAAGTATTTGCCTGATTTGGAAATATTTTGCCCATTACCTCCCTGAAGACATTTTGAGGGCAGGTTTCATTTACAGCCCTCCAGTACTTGTGCATAGGAAGTGATCATAAGCACAGGTTTTAAAGCTGCTGTGGCAGGTAACGGCCATTGGGTGGCAGCATTTCTGCTTTCCCCACTCTGGTAACAAGGGAAACAGACCTTTCTGCCAGTGGTGTTCCTCGGTTATACATTAGAGTGGAACGTGCCCGGATAACTCCACAAATGTTGATTTTTCCTTACTTATGTTTGGTTTCCAAATTGAATTTATTTCTTTTTATTGGAGTAATATTCCATTGTGTACATTGACCACTACGTCTTTGTGCATTCCTCGTTTGGCGGACATTTTTGTTGCTTCCAAGTGTTGGCTGCGGTAAATATTCCTGGAGTGCAAGATTGCTAGCATGTGTCTTTTTGATTCACAACCTCTCAGGCGATAGGCAGAGCAGTGGGTATGCTTGATTGAATGGTAGCTGAAGATCTACCTTTCCAAGGCACCTCGTTTTTGTTTTCATTACTGGCTCTTACCAGGTCCCACTTTGAAGCGAGGGTACACGTTGCTCCACAACCCCTTCAGCATTTATTCTTTGCAGAAGTTTTGCTGGTGGCCATTCTGACTAGTGTGAGCTGATAGGTTTTTGTAATTTGGGTTTGCATGTCTTCAAAAATACCAAAAAATTCATCATTTTACACGCCGTTTTCTTTTCTGTTAAAAATAGAATGTGAGTACAATATATCCCTTGAAATTGTCTTCTTGGAAGGTTGCCCTCTTTTGAATTTTTGGTCGATATTCGACCCCAGGATTTTTTTGGAGGGCAGGTCTCATTACAGAACTGCAGCTCTGGTGCATATTTAGTGGCCATTAGCACTGGGTTTAAAGCTGCTGTTGTAGGAAACGGCCAAAAGGAGGCAGCATTTCTCCAGTCCCAAATCTGGTTACTAGGGCAGCACAGCCTTTCTGGAAGTCGTGCTCCCAGGTTGTAAATTAGAATGGAATGTGCCAGGAAAACCCCCCGTAAGTTTATATCCCATTATTTCTTGTTCGTCTTTTAATTTTTTTAAATCGGGGTAATGATTAGAATATTGTTTATCCTAGGTGTATACAATCTGGTTCATTTGTACATTACATATGTATGTATGTGTTTGTATATATATATAATATATATTCATGTACAGATACTCTTCCCATGTAAATTATTGCAGAGTGTTCCATTGACCTCCCTTGCTATATGGTCGGTCTTTTTGATATATGTATTTAATAGGTATTTGTACACGTATGGTAACCCTAATCTTAATTTTCCATTTCCCCCACCTATCCTTTTAGATAAGAAAAGTTTGTTTTCTAAGTCTGTGAGTTTCTTTCCTGTGAAAATACCATCATTTGTGTCAGTTGTTAGATAACGCCTATAAGTGATATCATAGTATATTTTTGCTTTCCGACTTACCTCACGTTCTGTCATTATCTCTAGGTTCATCTATGGTGCCTCAAAGAGCAGTGTTTCACTGTTTTCCATGGCTAATAATCCATTGTGTACATGGAGCACTTCTTCTTTATCCATTCATCCATTGATGGACATTTTGGTTGCTTCCGTGTCTTGGCTATTGTGAAAACTCCTGCAGTGAAGCTGTTGCAGCCTGTGCCTCCTCGACTCTGGTCTTCTGAGGTGAGAGGCTCAGCACTGGGCCTGCTGAGTGGAATGCTGGCTCAAATTCTACTTTTAAACGCAGCTCTTTTCTGTTCTCATTATTGGCTCTTACCACATTACATCTCACCAGCAGCTAGAGGGTACACGGTTCTCTAAAACCCCATCAGCATTTATTGTTTGTAGACTTTTGGCTGATGGTACTTGACTTGCGTGAGTTGAAACCTTTTTGTAGGCTAGATTTGCATGAGTCTAATAATTCCTGATGTTTAGCTTTTACCCTTTTTCCTTTTTTTTTAAATAGTGAGTAAAACTTAGCTCTTCCTACTATCTCCTTGAAAAATTTGCCAGTTTTGAATTTTTTTGGCCATTCCATACCTCTGCACAGTTCTTGAGGGCAGTTGTCCTTTACAGTCCTGCGTCCTTGTGAATGTTAAGTGACCATTAGCTGTGGTTTTAAAGCTGCTCTTGCGGGAAACGGCCACAAGGCGGCAGCATTTCTACATTTCCATCTCTGGCATTTTGGGCAACAGAGCTTTCCTGGAAATCGTGTTTGTAGGCTGAAAATTAGAGTGGAATGTGCCAGGGAAAACCCCCAAGAGCTTATATCTGCTTACTTCTAGTTTGCTTTTTAATATAATTTTTATTATTTATCAGAGCAAATTTGCGAAAAATGTGTGTGTTCTAGGTGTACAGAATCTGGCTCATTATACCTATGTATCGATCTATTCACCTTTGGATCCTTTCCCGTGTAGGTTATTACAGAGTGTTGAGTAGACCTCTCTTGGTATTCCATAGCTATTTTGTGATTATATATTTCATATATATTAGTACATGTCTGTTAACCCCCATATCCTAATTCATACATTCCTTACACCTTTCCATTTGGTTAAACATAATTTGGTTTTCTGAATCTGTGAGTGTCCTTCTCTTGGAAATTATTTCATGGGTATCACTTTTTATGTAACACCTATAAGTGATGTAAGAGGATATTTTTCTTTTGGTTTCTTTCTTACTTCAAGTTGGGTGACTATCTCTAGATCCTTCTATGGTGGTGTCAATGGCACTGTTCCATGCTTTTCCATGGCTAGTATTCCATTGTGTACATGGACGACTTCTTCTTGGTGCCTATTTCTGTTGCTGGACATTTTGGTTTCTTCCAGGTCTTGGCTCTGGTACATGTTGCTGCAGTGCAGGTTTGCCAGTCTGTGCCTTTTTGATTCAGGTCTACTCAGGTGATAGGCCCATCAATTGCCCTACCAGATCACATGGTAGCTCAATTTTTACCTTTAAACAAACCTCCATTCTCTTCTCAGTACTGGCTGTTACCAGGTTACATCCCACCAGCAGCTAGAGGGTACACAGTTCTCTAAAACCCCTTCAGCATTTATACTATGTAGCCTCTTTCTGCTGATGATCATTCTGACGACTGTGAGGTGAAAGTTTTTGTAGACTGGATTTGCATGGTTTTATTAATTCCTGATGTTAAGCATTTTCCCATGCCCTTTCTTTCATAACAGAAAAAAGAAAGAAAGAGAATACAAAATGTGCGTAAAATCTGGGTCTTGAAATTGTCGTTTTGATATATGCACATCTTTGAGATTTTTGCTCGATTTACGACCCAAGGATTTGTTTTGAGGGCAGGTGTCATTTACAGGCCTGCAATTATTTTGACTATCAAGTAACCATTAGTGCTGGGTTTAGAGCTGCTGTTGTGTGAAACGGCCACAAGGTGGCAGCAGTTCTCCTTTACCTATTCTGGTTACTAGAGCAACAGTGCCTCAAGGGAAGTCATGTTCTAGGTTCTCAATGAGAATGGAATGTGCCGGGAAAAAACCCCTTAAGTTTATATCTGACTACTTCTTGTTCGTGTTTTAAATGTAATTTTCATTTTTTATCACAGCAAGGGTGATTACAATTTTTTGCTTGTTCTAGGTGTGCAAGATGTTGTTGTTTTACATATATACATATATCTATTGTTCTTTGGATCCTTTTCCCATTGTAGGTTATGACACAATGTTGAGTAGTCTTCTCGTGGTATTCCGTGGGTCTATGGTGATTTTATACTTCACCTGTGTTTGTATATCTCTGTTTAACCCGGCATCCTAATGTATCCAATCCTCACACCTTTCCATTGGTGAACCATAAGTTTGTTTAATGAATCTATGATTGCCTTTCTTTGTGGAAATATCTTCACTGGTATCAATTTTTAGGTAACACCTATAAGTGATATCATAGGATATGTGTCTTTCGCTTTCTGACTTACTACAAGTTGCGTGATTACTTCTGGACTCATCTACTGTGCTGCAAATGGCATTGTGTCATTTTTTCCTTGGCTAATATTCCATCTGTACGTGTACCATTTCTTTGCCCACTCATCTGTTGGTGGACTTATTGTTTGCTTCCATGTCTTGGCTACTGTAGTACTGCTGCAATGCACATTTGCCTGCCTGTGTCTTTCCAATTCTGTCGGTTATACGTGCAGGAATGGGCCTGCTGGATCGTATGGCAGACAAACGTTTACCTTGTAAAGGCACCTCCATTCTGTTCTCATTAGTGGCTTTTACCAGGTTACGTCCCACTTAAAGATGAGGGTATGCACTTTTCCACAACCCATTCAGCATTTATTGTTTGTAGTTTTCCTGCTTATGTTTATTCTGACTGGTGTGGGCTGATACCTCTTTGTGGTTGGATTTGCATGCATCTCATAATCCCTTGAAATTGAGCTTTCAGGCATGTCCTGTTTTTCTTCAAACTGTGAGTACAGCTTACCTCTTCAAATGGTTTTCTTGAAGTATTTGCCTGATTTGGAAATATTTTGCCCATTACCTCCCTGAAGACATTTTGAGGGCAGGTTTCATTTACAGCCCTCCAGTACTTGTGCATAGGAAGTGATCATAAGCACAGGTTTTAAAGCTGCTGTGGCAGGTAACGGCCATTGGGTGGCAGCATTTCTGCTTTCCCCACTCTGGTAACAAGGGAAACAGACCTTTCTGCCAGTGGTGTTCCTCGGTTATACATTAGAGTGGAACGTGCCCGGATAACTCCACAAATGTTGATTTTTCCTTACTTATGTTTGGTTTCCAAATTGAATTTATTTCTTTTTATTGGAGTAATATTCCATTGTGTACATTGACCACTACGTCTTTGTGCATTCCTCGTTTGGCGGACATTTTTGTTGCTTCCAAGTGTTGGCTGCGGTAAATATTCCTGGAGTGCAAGATTGCTAGCATGTGTCTTTTTGATTCACAACCTCTCAGGCGATAGGCAGAGCAGTGGGTATGCTTGATTGAATGGTAGCTGAAGATCTACCTTTCCAAGGCACCTCGTTTTTGTTTTCATTACTGGCTCTTACCAGGTCCCACTTTGAAGCGAGGGTACACGTTGCTCCACAACCCCTTCAGCATTTATTCTTTGCAGAAGTTTTGCTGGTGGCCATTCTGACTAGTGTGAGCTGATAGGTTTTTGTAATTTGGGTTTGCATGTCTTCAAAAATACCAAAAAATTCATCATTTTACACGCCGTTTTCTTTTCTGTTAAAAATAGAATGTGAGTACAATATATCCCTTGAAATTGTCTTCTTGGAAGGTTGCCCTCTTTTGAATTTTTGGTCGATATTCGACCCCAGGATTTTTTTGGAGGGCAGGTCTCATTACAGAACTGCAGCTCTGGTGCATATTTAGTGGCCATTAGCACTGGGTTTAAAGCTGCTGTTGTAGGAAACGGCCAAAAGGAGGCAGCATTTCTCCAGTCCCAAATCTGGTTACTAGGGCAGCACAGCCTTTCTGGAAGTCGTGCTCCCAGGTTGTAAATTAGAATGGAATGTGCCAGGAAAACCCCCCGTAAGTTTATATCCCATTATTTCTTGTTCGTCTTTTAATTTTTTTAAATCGGGGTAATGATTAGAATATTGTTTATCCTAGGTGTATACAATCTGGTTCATTTGTACATTACATATGTATGTATGTGTTTGTATATATATATAATATATATTCATGTACAGATACTCTTCCCATGTAAATTATTGCAGAGTGTTCCATTGACCTCCCTTGCTATATGGTCGGTCTTTTTGATATATGTATTTAATAGGTATTTGTACACGTATGGTAACCCTAATCTTAATTTTCCATTTCCCCCACCTATCCTTTTAGATAAGAAAAGTTTGTTTTCTAAGTCTGTGAGTTTCTTTCCTGTGAAAATACCATCATTTGTGTCAGTTGTTAGATAACGCCTATAAGTGATATCATAGTATATTTTTGCTTTCCGACTTACCTCACGTTCTGTCATTATCTCTAGGTTCATCTATGGTGCCTCAAAGAGCAGTGTTTCACTGTTTTCCATGGCTAATAATCCATTGTGTACATGGAGCACTTCTTCTTTATCCATTCATCCATTGATGGACATTTTGGTTGCTTCTGTGTCTTGGCTATTGTGAAAACTCCTGCAGTGAAGCTGTTGCAGCCTGTGCCTCCTCGACTCTGGTCTTCTGAGGTGAGAGGCTCAGCACTGGGCCTGCTGAGTGGAATGCTGGCTCAAATTCTACTTTTAAACGCAGCTCTTTTCTGTTCTCATTATTGGCTCTTACCACATTACATCTCACCAGCAGCTAGAGGGTACACGGTTCTCTAAAACCCCATCAGCATTTATTGTTTGTAGACTTTTGGCTGATGGTACTTGACTTGCGTGAGTTGAAACCTTTTTGTAGGCTAGATTTGCATGAGTCTAATAATTCCTGATGTTTAGCTTTTACCCTTTTTCCTTTTTTTTTAAATAGTGAGTAAAACTTAGCTCTTCCTACTATCTCCTTGAAAAATTTGCCAGTTTTGAATTTTTTTGGCCATTCCATACCTCTGCACAGTTCTTGAGGGCAGTTGTCCTTTACAGTCCTGCGTCCTTGTGAATGTTAAGTGACCATTAGCTGTGGTTTTAAAGCTGCTCTTGCGGGAAACGGCCACAAGGCGGCAGCATTTCTACATTTCCATCTCTGGCATTTTGGGCAACAGAGCTTTCCTGGAAATCGTGTTTGTAGGCTGAAAATTAGAGTGGAATGTGCCAGGGAAAACCCCCAAGAGCTTATATCTGCTTACTTCTAGTTTGCTTTTTAAATATAATTTTTATTATTTATCAGAGCAAATTTGCGAAAAATGTGTGTGTTCTAGGTGTACAGAATCTGGCTCATTATACCTATGTATCGATCTATTCACCTTTGGATCCTTTCCCGTGTAGGTTATTACAGAGTGTTGAGTAGACCTCTCTTGGTATTCCATAGCTATTTTGTGATTATATATTTCATATATATTAGTACATGTCTGTTAACCCCCATATCCTAATTCATACATTCCTTACACCTTTCCATTTGGTTAAACATAATTTGGTTTTCTGAATCTGTGAGTGTCCTTCTCTTGGAAATTATTTCATGGGTATCACTTTTTATGTAACACCTATAAGTGATGTAAGAGGATATTTTTCTTTTGGTTTCTTTCTTACTTCAAGTTGGGTGACTATCTCTAGATCCTTCTATGGTGGTGTCAATGGCACTGTTCCATGCTTTTCCATGGCTAGTATTCCATTGTGTACATGGACGACTTCTTCTTGGTGCCTATTTCTGTTGCTGGACATTTTGGTTTCTTCCAGGTCTTGGCTCTGGTACATGTTGCTGCAGTGCAGGTTTGCCAGTCTGTGCCTTTTTGATTCAGGTCTACTCAGGTGATAGGCCCATCAATTGCCCTACCAGATCACATGGTAGCTCAATTTTTACCTTTAAACAAACCTCCATTCTCTTCTCAGTACTGGCTGTTACCAGGTTACATCCCACCAGCAGCTAGAGGGTACACAGTTCTCTAAAACCCCTTCAGCATTTATACTATGTAGCCTCTTTCTGCTGATGATCATTCTGACGACTGTGAGGTGAAAGTTTTTGTAGACTGGATTTGCATGGTTTTATTAATTCCTGATGTTAAGCATTTTCCCATGCCCTTTCTTTCATAACAGAAAAAAGAAAGAAAGAGAATACAAAATGTGCGTAAAATCTGGGTCTTGAAATTGTCGTTTTGATATATGCACATCTTTGAGATTTTTGCTCGATTTACGACCCAAGGATTTGTTTTGAGGGCAGGTGTCATTTACAGGCCTGCAATTATTTTGACTATCAAGTAACCATTAGTGCTGGGTTTAGAGCTGCTGTTGTGTGAAACGGCCACAAGGTGGCAGCAGTTCTCCTTTACCTATTCTGGTTACTAGAGCAACAGTGCCTCAAGGGAAGTCATGTTCTAGGTTCTCAATGAGAATGGAATGTGCCGGGAAAAAACCCCTTAAGTTTATATCTGACTACTTCTTGTTCGTGTTTTAAATGTAATTTTCATTTTTTATCACAGCAAGGGTGATTACAATTTTTTGCTTGTTCTAGGTGTGCAAGATGTTGTTGTTTTACATATATACATATATCTATTGTTCTTTGGATCCTTTTCCCATTGTAGGTTATGACACAATGTTGAGTAGTCTTCTCGTGGTATTCTGTGGGTCTATGGTGATTTTATACTTCACCTGTGTTTGTATATCTCTGTTTAACCCGGCATCCTAATGTATCCAATCCTCACACCTTTCCATTGGTGAACCATAAGTTTGTTTAATGAATCTATGATTGCCTTTCTTTGTGGAAATATCTTCACTGGTATCAATTTTTAGGTAACACCTATAAGTGATATCATAGGATATGTGTCTTTCGCTTTCTGACTTACTACAAGTTGCGTGATTACTTCTGGACTCATCTACTGTGCTGCAAATGGCATTGTGTCATTTTTTCCTTGGCTAATATTCCATCTGTACGTGTACCATTTCTTTGCCCACTCATCTGTTGGTGGACTTATTGTTTGCTTCCATGTCTTGGCTACTGTAGTACTGCTGCAATGCACATTTGCCTGCCTGTGTCTTTCCAATTCTGTCGGTTATACGTGCAGGAATGGGCCTGCTGGATCGTATGGCAGACAAACGTTTACCTTGTAAAGGCACCTCCATTCTGTTCTCATTAGTGGCTTTTACCAGGTTACGTCCCACTTAAAGATGAGGGTATGCACTTTTCCACAACCCATTCAGCATTTATTGTTTGTAGTTTTCCTGCTTATGTTTATTCTGACTGGTGTGGGCTGATACCTCTTTGTGGTTGGATTTGCATGCATCTCATAATCCCTTGAAATTGAGCTTTCAGGCATGTCCTGTTTTTCTTCAAACTGTGAGTACAGCTTACCTCTTCAAATGGTTTTCTTGAAGTATTTGCCTGATTTGGAAATATTTTGCCCATTACCTCCCTGAAGACATTTTGAGGGCAGGTTTCATTTACAGCCCTCCAGTACTTGTGCATAGGAAGTGATCATAAGCACAGGTTTTAAAGCTGCTGTGGCAGGTAACGGCCATTGGGTGGCAGCATTTCTGCTTTCCCCACTCTGGTAACAAGGGAAACAGACCTTTCTGCCAGTGGTGTTCCTCGGTTATACATTAGAGTGGAACGTGCCCGGATAACTCCACAAATGTTGATTTTTCCTTACTTATGTTTGGTTTCCAAATTGAATTTATTTCTTTTTATTGGAGTAATATTCCATTGTGTACATTGACCACTACGTCTTTGTGCATTCCTCGTTTGGCGGACATTTTTGTTGCTTCCAAGTGTTGGCTGCGGTAAATATTCCTGGAGTGCAAGATTGCTAGCATGTGTCTTTTTGATTCACAACCTCTCAGGCGATAGGCAGAGCAGTGGGTATGCTTGATTGAATGGTAGCTGAAGATCTACCTTTCCAAGGCACCTCGTTTTTGTTTTCATTACTGGCTCTTACCAGGTCCCACTTTGAAGCGAGGGTACACGTTGCTCCACAACCCCTTCAGCATTTATTCTTTGCAGAAGTTTTGCTGGTGGCCATTCTGACTAGTGTGAGCTGATAGGTTTTTGTAATTTGGGTTTGCATGTCTTCAAAAATACCAAAAAATTCATCATTTTACACGCCGTTTTCTTTTCTGTTAAAAATAGAATGTGAGTACAATATATCCCTTGAAATTGTCTTCTTGGAAGGTTGCCCTCTTTTGAATTTTTGGTCGATATTCGACCCCAGGATTTTTTTGGAGGGCAGGTCTCATTACAGAACTGCAGCTCTGGTGCATATTTAGTGGCCATTAGCACTGGGTTTAAAGCTGCTGTTGTAGGAAACGGCCAAAAGGAGGCAGCATTTCTCCAGTCCCAAATCTGGTTACTAGGGCAGCACAGCCTTTCTGGAAGTCGTGCTCCCAGGTTGTAAATTAGAATGGAATGTGCCAGGAAAACCCCCCGTAAGTTTATATCCCATTATTTCTTGTTCGTCTTTTAATTTTTTTAAATCGGGGTAATGATTAGAATATTGTTTATCCTAGGTGTATACAATCTGGTTCATTTGTACATTACATATGTATGTATGTGTTTGTATATATATATAATATATATTCATGTACAGATACTCTTCCCATGTAAATTATTGCAGAGTGTTCCATTGACCTCCCTTGCTATATGGTCGGTCTTTTTGATATATGTATTTAATAGGTATTTGTACACGTATGGTAACCCTAATCTTAATTTTCCATTTCCCCCACCTATCCTTTTAGATAAGAAAAGTTTGTTTTCTAAGTCTGTGAGTTTCTTTCCTGTGA
This sequence comes from Pseudorca crassidens, assembly GCF_039906515.1. Classification (NCBI taxonomy): domain Eukaryota; kingdom Metazoa; phylum Chordata; class Mammalia; order Artiodactyla; family Delphinidae; genus Pseudorca; species Pseudorca crassidens. Next base: position 2,263,888 of record NC_090316.1, on the reverse strand, counting down.
AAATACCATCATTTGTGTCAGTTGTTAGATAACGCCTATAAGTGATATCATAGTATATTTTTGCTTTCCGACTTACCTCACGTTCTGTCATTATCTCTAGGTTCATCTATGGTGCCTCAAAGAGCAGTGTTTCACTGTTTTCCATGGCTAATAATCCATTGTGTACATGGAGCACTTCTTCTTTATCCATTCATCCATTGATGGACATTTTGGTTGCTTCCGTGTCTTGGCTATTGTGAAAACTCCTGCAGTGAAGCTGTTGCAGCCTGTGCCTCCTCGACTCTGGTCTTCTGAGGTGAGAGGCTCAGCACTGGGCCTGCTGAGTGGAATGCTGGCTCAAATTCTACTTTTAAACGCAGCTCTTTTCTGTTCTCATTATTGGCTCTTACCACATTACATCTCACCAGCAGCTAGAGGGTACACGGTTCTCTAAAACCCCATCAGCATTTATTGTTTGTAGACTTTTGGCTGATGGTACTTGACTTGCGTGAGTTGAAACCTTTTTGTAGGCTAGATTTGCATGAGTCTAATAATTCCTGATGTTTAGCTTTTACCCTTTTTCCTTTTTTTTTAAATAGTGAGTAAAACTTAGCTCTTCCTACTATCTCCTTGAAAAATTTGCCAGTTTTGAATTTTTTTGGCCATTCCATACCTCTGCACAGTTCTTGAGGGCAGTTGTCCTTTACAGTCCTGCGTCCTTGTGAATGTTAAGTGACCATTAGCTGTGGTTTTAAAGCTGCTCTTGCGGGAAACGGCCACAAGGCGGCAGCATTTCTACATTTCCATCTCTGGCATTTTGGGCAACAGAGCTTTCCTGGAAATCGTGTTTGTAGGCTGAAAATTAGAGTGGAATGTGCCAGGGAAAACCCCCAAGAGCTTATATCTGCTTACTTCTAGTTTGCTTTTTAAATATAATTTTTATTATTTATCAGAGCAAATTTGCGAAAAATGTGTGTGTTCTAGGTGTACAGAATCTGGCTCATTATACCTATGTATCGATCTATTCACCTTTGGATCCTTTCCCGTGTAGGTTATTACAGAGTGTTGAGTAGACCTCTCTTGGTATTCCATAGCTATTTTGTGATTATATATTTCATATATATTAGTACATGTCTGTTAACCCCCATATCCTAATTCATACATTCCTTACACCTTTCCATTTGGTTAAACATAATTTGGTTTTCTGAATCTGTGAGTGTCCTTCTCTTGGAAATTATTTCATGGGTATCACTTTTTATGTAACACCTATAAGTGATGTAAGAGGATATTTTTCTTTTGGTTTCTTTCTTACTTCAAGTTGGGTGACTATCTCTAGATCCTTCTATGGTGGTGTCAATGGCACTGTTCCATGCTTTTCCATGGCTAGTATTCCATTGTGTACATGGACGACTTCTTCTTGGTGCCTATTTCTGTTGCTGGACATTTTGGTTTCTTCCAGGTCTTGGCTCTGGTACATGTTGCTGCAGTGCAGGTTTGCCAGTCTGTGCCTTTTTGATTCAGGTCTACTCAGGTGATAGGCCCATCAATTGCCCTACCAGATCACATGGTAGCTCAATTTTTACCTTTAAACAAACCTCCATTCTCTTCTCAGTACTGGCTGTTACCAGGTTACATCCCACCAGCAGCTAGAGGGTACACAGTTCTCTAAAACCCCTTCAGCATTTATACTATGTAGCCTCTTTCTGCTGATGATCATTCTGACGACTGTGAGGTGAAAGTTTTTGTAGACTGGATTTGCATGGTTTTATTAATTCCTGATGTTAAGCATTTTCCCATGCCCTTTCTTTCATAACAGAAAAAAGAAAGAAAGAGAATACAAAATGTGCGTAAAATCTGGGTCTTGAAATTGTCGTTTTGATATATGCACATCTTTGAGATTTTTGCTCGATTTACGACCCAAGGATTTGTTTTGAGGGCAGGTGTCATTTACAGGCCTGCAATTATTTTGACTATCAAGTAACCATTAGTGCTGGGTTTAGAGCTGCTGTTGTGTGAAACGGCCACAAGGTGGCAGCAGTTCTCCTTTACCTATTCTGGTTACTAGAGCAACAGTGCCTCAAGGGAAGTCATGTTCTAGGTTCTCAATGAGAATGGAATGTGCCGGGAAAAAACCCCTTAAGTTTATATCTGACTACTTCTTGTTCGTGTTTTAAATGTAATTTTCATTTTTTATCACAGCAAGGGTGATTACAATTTTTTGCTTGTTCTAGGTGTGCAAGATGTTGTTGTTTTACATATATACATATATCTATTGTTCTTTGGATCCTTTTCCCATTGTAGGTTATGACACAATGTTGAGTAGTCTTCTCGTGGTATTCCGTGGGTCTATGGTGATTTTATACTTCACCTGTGTTTGTATATCTCTGTTTAACCCGGCATCCTAATGTATCCAATCCTCACACCTTTCCATTGGTGAACCATAAGTTTGTTTAATGAATCTATGATTGCCTTTCTTTGTGGAAATATCTTCACTGGTATCAATTTTTAGGTAACACCTATAAGTGATATCATAGGATATGTGTCTTTCGCTTTCTGACTTACTACAAGTTGCGTGATTACTTCTGGACTCATCTACTGTGCTGCAAATGGCATTGTGTCATTTTTTCCTTGGCTAATATTCCATCTGTACGTGTACCATTTCTTTGCCCACTCATCTGTTGGTGGACTTATTGTTTGCTTCCATGTCTTGGCTACTGTAGTACTGCTGCAATGCACATTTGCCTGCCTGTGTCTTTCCAATTCTGTCGGTTATACGTGCAGGAATGGGCCTGCTGGATCGTATGGCAGACAAACGTTTACCTTGTAAAGGCACCTCCATTCTGTTCTCATTAGTGGCTTTTACCAGGTTACGTCCCACTTAAAGATGAGGGTATGCACTTTTCCACAACCCATTCAGCATTTATTGTTTGTAGTTTTCCTGCTTATGTTTATTCTGACTGGTGTGGGCTGATACCTCTTTGTGGTTGGATTTGCATGCATCTCATAATCCCTTGAAATTGAGCTTTCAGGCATGTCCTGTTTTTCTTCAAACTGTGAGTACAGCTTACCTCTTCAAATGGTTTTCTTGAAGTATTTGCCTGATTTGGAAATATTTTGCCCATTACCTCCCTGAAGACATTTTGAGGGCAGGTTTCATTTACAGCCCTCCAGTACTTGTGCATAGGAAGTGATCATAAGCACAGGTTTTAAAGCTGCTGTGGCAGGTAACGGCCATTGGGTGGCAGCATTTCTGCTTTCCCCACTCTGGTAACAAGGGAAACAGACCTTTCTGCCAGTGGTGTTCCTCGGTTATACATTAGAGTGGAACGTGCCCGGATAACTCCACAAATGTTGATTTTTCCTTACTTATGTTTGGTTTCCAAATTGAATTTATTTCTTTTTATTGGAGTAATATTCCATTGTGTACATTGACCACTACGTCTTTGTGCATTCCTCGTTTGGCGGACATTTTTGTTGCTTCCAAGTGTTGGCTGCGGTAAATATTCCTGGAGTGCAAGATTGCTAGCATGTGTCTTTTTGATTCACAACCTCTCAGGCGATAGGCAGAGCAGTGGGTATGCTTGATTGAATGGTAGCTGAAGATCTACCTTTCCAAGGCACCTCGTTTTTGTTTTCATTACTGGCTCTTACCAGGTCCCACTTTGAAGCGAGGGTACACGTTGCTCCACAACCCCTTCAGCATTTATTCTTTGCAGAAGTTTTGCTGGTGGCCATTCTGACTAGTGTGAGCTGATAGGTTTTTGTAATTTGGGTTTGCATGTCTTCAAAAATACCAAAAAATTCATCATTTTACACGCCGTTTTCTTTTCTGTTAAAAATAGAATGTGAGTACAATATATCCCTTGAAATTGTCTTCTTGGAAGGTTGCCCTCTTTTGAATTTTTGGTCGATATTCGACCCCAGGATTTTTTTGGAGGGCAGGTCTCATTACAGAACTGCAGCTCTGGTGCATATTTAGTGGCCATTAGCACTGGGTTTAAAGCTGCTGTTGTAGGAAACGGCCAAAAGGAGGCAGCATTTCTCCAGTCCCAAATCTGGTTACTAGGGCAGCACAGCCTTTCTGGAAGTCGTGCTCCCAGGTTGTAAATTAGAATGGAATGTGCCAGGAAAACCCCCCGTAAGTTTATATCCCATTATTTCTTGTTCGTCTTTTAATTTTTTAAAATCGGGGTAATGATTAGAATATTGTTTATCCTAGGTGTATACAATCTGGTTCATTTGTACATTACATATGTATGTATGTGTTTGTATATATATATAATATATATTCATGTACAGATACTCTTCCCATGTAAATTATTGCAGAGTGTTCCATTGACCTCCCTTGCTATATGGTCGGTCTTTTTGATATATGTATTTAATAGGTATTTGTACACGTATGGTAACCCTAATCTTAATTTTCCATTTCCCCCACCTATCCTTTTAGATAAGAAAAGTTTGTTTTCTAAGTCTGTGAGTTTCTTTCCTGTGAAAATACCATCATTTGTGTCAGTTGTTAGATAACGCCTATAAGTGATATCATAGTATATTTTTGCTTTCCGACTTACCTCACGTTCTGTCATTATCTCTAGGTTCATCTATGGTGCCTCAAAGAGCAGTGTTTCACTGTTTTCCATGGCTAATAATCCATTGTGTACATGGAGCACTTCTTCTTTATCCATTCATCCATTGATGGACATTTTGGTTGCTTCCGTGTCTTGGCTATTGTGAAAACTCCTGAAGTGAAGCTGTTGCAGCCTGTGCCTCCTCGACTCTGGTCTTCTGAGGTGAGAGGCTCAGCACTGGGCCTGCTGAGTGGAATGCTGGCTCAAATTCTACTTTTAAATGCAGCTCTTTTCTGTTCTCATTATTGGCTCTTACCACATTACATCTCACCAGCAGCTAGAGGGTACACGGTTCTCTAAAACCCCATCAGCATTTATTGTTTGTAGACTTTTGGCTGATGGTACTTGACTTGCGTGAGTTGAAACCTTTTTGTAGGCTAGATTTGCATGAGTCTAATAATTCCTGATGTTTAGCTTTTACCCTTTTTCCTTTTTTTTTAAATAGTGAGTAAAACTTAGCTCTTCCTACTATCTCCTTGAAAAATTTGCCAGTTTTGAATTTTTTTGGCCATTCCATACCTCTGCACAGTTCTTGAGGGCAGTTGTCCTTTACAGTCCTGCGTCCTTGTGAATGTTAAGTGACCATTAGCTGTGGTTTTAAAGCTGCTCTTGCGGGAAACGGCCACAAGGCGGCAGCATTTCTACATTTCCATCTCTGGCATTTTGGGCAACAGAGCTTTCCTGGAAATCGTGTTTGTAGGCTGAAAATTAGAGTGGAATGTGCCAGGGAAAACCCCCAAGAGCTTATATCTGCTTACTTCTAGTTTGCTTTTTAAATATAATTTTTATTATTTATCAGAGCAAATTTGCGAAAAATGTGTGTGTTCTAGGTGTACAGAATCTGGCTCATTATACCTATGTATCGATCTATTCACCTTTGGATCCTTTCCCGTGTAGGTTATTACAGAGTGTTGAGTAGACCTCTCTTGGTATTCCATAGCTATTTTGTGATTATATATTTCATATATATTAGTACATGTCTGTTAACCCCCATATCCTAATTCATACATTCCTTACACCTTTCCATTTGGTTAAACATAATTTGGTTTTCTGAATCTGTGAGTGTCCTTCTCTTGGAAATTATTTCATGGGTATCACTTTTTATGTAACACCTATAAGTGATGTAAGAGGATATTTTTCTTTTGGTTTCTTTCTTACTTCAAGTTGGGTGACTATCTCTAGATCCTTCTATGGTGGTGTCAATGGCACTGTTCCATGCTTTTCCATGGCTAGTATTCCATTGTGTACATGGACGACTTCTTCTTGGTGCCTATTTCTGTTGCTGGACAATGTTTTGAAGAAACATTGGTTTCTTCCAGGTCTTGGCTCTGGTACATGTTGCTGCAGTGCAGGTTTGCCAGTCTGTGCCTTTTTGATTCAGGTCTACTCAGGTGATAGGCCCATCAATTGCCCTACCAGATCACATGGTAGCTCAATTTTTACCTTTAAACAAACCTCCATTCTCTTCTCAGTACTGGCTGTTACCAGGTTACATCCCACCAGCAGCTAGAGGGTACACAGTTCTCTAAAACCCCTTCAGCATTTATACTATGTAGCCTCTTTCTGCTGATGATCATTCTGACGACTGTGAGGTGAAAGTTTTTGTAGACTGGATTTGCATGGTTTTATTAATTCCTGATGTTAAGCATTTTCCCATGCCCTTTCTTTCATAACAGAAAAAAGAAAGAAAGAGAATACAAAATGTGCGTAAAATCTGGGTCTTGAAATTGTCGTTTTGATATATGCACATCTTTGAGATTTTTGCTCGATTTACGACCCAAGGATTTGTTTTGAGGGCAGGTGTCATTTACAGGCCTGCAATTATTTTGACTATCAAGTAACCATTAGTGCTGGGTTTAGAGCTGCTGTTGTGTGAAACGGCCACAAGGTGGCAGCAGTTCTCCTTTACCTATTCTGGTTACTAGAGCAACAGTGCCTCAAGGGAAGTCATGTTCTAGGTTCTCAATGAGAATGGAATGTGCCGGGAAAAAACCCCTTAAGTTTATATCTGACTATTTCTTGTTCGTGTTTTAAATGTAATTTTCATTTTTTATCACAGCAAGGGTGATTACAATTTTTTGCTTGTTCTAGGTGTGCAAGATGTTGTTGTTTTACATATATACATATATCTATTGTTCTTTGGATCCTTTTCCCATTGTAGGTTATGACACAATGTTGAGTAGTCTTCTCGTGGTATTCCGTGGGTCTATGGTGATTTTATACTTCACCTGTGTTTGTATATCTCTGTTTAACCCGGCATCCTAATGTATCCAATCCTCACACCTTTCCATTGGTGAACCATAAGTTTGTTTAATGAATCTATGATTGCCTTTCTTTGTGGAAATATCTTCACTGGTATCAATTTTTAGGTAACACCTATAAGTGATATCATAGGATATGTGTCTTTCGCTTTCTGACTTACTACAAGTTGCGTGATTACTTCTGGACTCATCTACTGTGCTGCAAATGGCATTGTGTCATTTTTTCCTTGGCTAATATTCCATCTGTACGTGTACCATTTCTTTGTCCACTCATCTGTTGGTGGACTTATTGTTTGCTTCCATGTCTTGGCTACTGTAGTACTGCTGCAATGCACATTTGCCTGCCTGTGTCTTTCCAATTCTGTCGGTTATACGTGCAGGAATGGGCCTGCTGGATCGTATGGCAGACAAACGTTTACCTTGTAAAGGCACCTCCATTCTGTTCTCATTAGTGGCTTTTACCAGGTTACGTCCCACTTAAAGATGAGGGTATGCACTTTTCCACAACCCATTCAGCATTTATTGTTTGTAGTTTTCCTGCTTATGTTTATTCTGACTGGTGTGAGCTGATACCTCTTTGTGGTTGGATTTGCATGCATCTCATAATCCCTTGAAATTGAGCTTTCAGGCATGTCCTGTTTTTCTTCAAACTGTGAGTACAGCTTACCTCTTCAAATGGTTTTCTTGAAGTATTTGCCTGATTTGGAAATATTTTGCCCATTACCTCCCTGGAGACATTTTGAGGGCAGGTTTCATTTACAGCCCTCCAGTACTTGTGCATAGGAAGTGATCATAAGCACAGGTTTTAAAGCTGCTGTGGCAGGTAACGGCCATTGGGTGGCAGCATTTCTGCTTTCCCCACTCTGGTAACAAGGGAAACAGACCTTTCTGCCAGTGGTGTTCCTCGGTTATACATTAGAGTGGAACGTGCCCGGATAACTCCACAAATGTTGATTTTTCCTTACTTATGTTTGGTTTCCAAATTGAATTTATTTCTTTTTATTGGAGTAATATTCCATTGTGTACATTGACCACTACGTCTTTGTGCATTCCTCGTTTGGCGGACATTTTTGTTGCTTCCAAGTGTTGGCTGCGGTAAATATTCCTGGAGTGCAAGATTGCTAGCATGTGTCTTTTTGATTCACAACCTCTCAGGCGATAGGCAGAGCAGTGGGTATGCTTGATTGAATGGTAGCTCAATATCTACCTTTCCAAGGCACCTCGTTTTTGTTTTCATTACTGGCTCTTACCAGGTCCCACTTTGAAGCGAGGGTACACATTGTTCCACAACCCCTTCAGCATTTATTCTTTGCAGAAGTTTTGCTGGTGGCCATTCTGACTAGTGTCAGCTGATAGGTTTTTGTAATTTGGGTTTGCATGTCTTCAAAAATACCAAAAAATTCATCATTTTACACGCCGTTTTCTTTTCTGTTAAAAATAGAATGTGAGTACAATATATCCCTTGAAATTGTCTTCTTGGAAGGTTGCCCTCTTTTGAATTTTTGGTCGATATTCGACCCCAGGATTTTTTTGGAGGGCAGGTCTCATTACAGAACTGCAGCTCAGGTGCATATTTAGTGGCCATTAGCACTGGGTTTAAAGCTGCTGTTGTAGGAAACGGCCAAAAGGAGGCAGCATTTCTCCAGTCCCAAATCTGGTTACTAGGGCAGCACAGCCTTTCTGGAAGTCGTGCTCCCAGGTTGTAAATTAGAATGGAATGTGCCAGGAAAACCCCCCGTAAGTTTATATCCCATTATTTCTTGTTCGTCTTTTAATTTTTTAAAATCGGGGTAATGATTAGAATATTGTTTATCCTAGGTGTATACAATCTGGTTCATTTGTACATTACATATGTATGTATGTATGTGTATATATGTATATATATATAATATATATTCATGTACAGATACTCTTCCCATGTAAATTATTGCAGAGTGTTCCATTGACCTCCCTTGCTATATGGTCGGTCTTTTTGATATGTGTATTTAATAGGTATTTGTACACGTATGGTAACCCTAATCTTAATTTTCCATTTCCCCCACCTATCCTTTTAGATAAGAAAAGTTTGTTTTCTAAGTCTGTGAGTTTCTTTCCTGTGAAAATACCATCATTTGTGTCAGTTGTTAGATAACGCCTATAAGTGATATCATAGTATATCTTTTGCTTTCCGACTTACCTCACGTTCTGTCATTATCTCTAGGTTCATCTATGGTGCCTCAAAGAGCAGTGTTTCACTGTTTTCCATGGCTAATAATCCATTGTGTACATGGAGCACTTCTTCTTTATCCATTCATCCATTGATGGACATTTTGGTTGCTTCCGTGTCTTGGCTATTGTGAAAACTCCTGCAGTGAAGCTGTTGCAGCCTGTGCCTCCTCGACTCTGGTCTTCTGAGGTGAGAGGCTCAGCACTGGGCCTGCTGAGTGGAATGCTGGCTCAAATTCTACTTTTAAACGCAGCTCTTTTCTGTTCTCATTATTGGCTCTTACCACATTACATCTCACCAGCAGCTAGAGGGTACACGGTTCTCTAAAACCCCATCAGCATTTATTGTTTGTAGACTTTTGGCTGATGGTACTTGACTTGCGTGAGTTGAAACCTTTTTGTAGGCTAGATTTGCATGAGTCTAATAATTCCTGATGTTTAGCTTTTACCCTTTTTCCTTTTTTTTAAAATAGTGAGTAAAACTTAGCTCTTCATACTATCTCCTTGAAAAATTTGCCAGTTTTGAATTTTTTTGGCCATTCCATACCTCTGCACAGTTCTTGAGGGCAGTTGTCCTTTACAGTCCTGCGTCCTTGTGAATGTTAAGTGACCATTAGCTGTGGTTTTAAAGCCGCTCTTGCGGGAAACGGCCACAAGGCGGCAGCATTTCTACATTTCCATCTCTGGCATTTTGGGCAACAGAGCTTTCCTGGAAATCGTGTTTGTAGGCTGAAAATTAGAGTGGAGTGTGCCAGGGAAAACCCCCAAGAGCTTATATCTGCTTACTTCTAGTTTGCTTTTTAAATATAATTTTTATTATTTATCAGAGCAAATTTGCGAAAAATGTGTGTGTTCTAGGTGTACAGAATCTGGCTCATTATACCTATGTATCGATCTATTCACCTTTGGATCCTTTCCCGTGTAGGTTATTACAGAGTGTTGAGTAGACCTCTCTTGGTATTCCATAGCTATTTTGTGATTATATATTTCATATATATTAGTACATGTCTGTTAACCCCCATATCCTAATTCATACATTCCTTACACCTTTCCATTTGGTTAAACATAATTTGGTTTTCTGAATCTGTGAGTGTCCTTCTCTTGGAAATTATTTCATGGGTATCACTTTTTATGTAACACCTATAAGTGATGTAAGAGGATATTTTTCTTTTGGTTTCTTTCTTACTTCAAGTTGGGTGACTATCTCTAGATCCTTCTATGGTGGTGTCAATGGCACTGTTCCATGCTTTTCCATGGCTAGTATTCCATTGTGTACATGGACGACTTCTTCTTGGTGCCTATTTCTGTTGCTGGACAATGTTTTGAAGAAACATTGGTTTCTTCCAGGTCTTGGCTCTGGTACATGTTGCTGCAGTGCAGGTTTGCCAGTCTGTGCCTTTTTGATTCAGGTCTACTCAGGTGATAGGCCCATCAATTGCCCTACCAGATCACATGGTAGCTCAATTTTTACCTTTAAACAAACCTCCATTCTCTTCTCAGTACTGGCTGTTACCAGGTTACATCCCACCAGCAGCTAGAGGGTACACAGTTCTCTAAAACCCCTTCAGCATTTATACTATGTAGCCTCTTTCTGCTGATGATCATTCTGACGACTGTGAGGTGAAAGTTTTTGTAGACTGGATTTGCATGGTTTTATTAATTCCTGATGTTAAGCATTTTCCCATGCCCTTTCTTTCATAACAGAAAAAAGAAAGAAAGAGAATACAAAATGTGCGTAAAATCTGGGTCTTGAAATTGTCGTTTTGATATATGCACATCTTTGAGATTTTTGCTCGATTTACGACCCAAGGATTTGTTTTGAGGGCAGGTGTCATTTACAGGCCTGCAATTATTTTGACTATCAAGTAACCATTAGTGCTGGGTTTAGAGCTGCTGTTGTGTGAAACGGCCACAAGGTGGCAGCAGTTCTCCTTTACCTATTCTGGTTACTAGAGCAACAGTGCCTCAAGGGAAGTCATGTTCTAGGTTCTCAATTAGAATGGAATGTGCCGGGAAAAAACCCCTTAAGTTTATATCTGACTATTTCTTGTTCGTGTTTTAAATGTAATTTTCATTTTTTATCACAGCAAGGGTGATTACAATTTTTTGCTTGTTCTAGGTGTGCAAGATGTTGTTGTTTTACATATATACATATATCTATTGTTCTTTGGATCCTTTTCCCATTGTAGGTTATGACACAATGTTGAGTAGTCTTCTCGTGGTATTCCGTGGGTCTATGGTGATTTTATACTTCACCTGTGTTTGTATATCTCTGTTTAACCCGGCATCCTAATGTATCCAATCCTCACACCTTTCCATTGGTGAACCATAAGTTTGTTTAATGAATCTATGATTGCCTTTCTTTGTGGAAATATCTTCACTGGTATCAATTTTTAGGTAACACCTATAAGTGATATCATAGGATATGTGTCTTTCGCTTTCTGACTTACTACAAGTTGCGTGATTACTTCTGGACTCATCTACTGTGCTGCAAATGGCATTGTGTCATTTTTTCCTTGGCTAATATTCCATCTGTACGTGTACCATTTCTTTGTCCACTCATCTGTTGGTGGACTTATTGTTTGCTTCCATGTCTTGGCTACTGTAGTACTGCTGCAATGCACATTTGCCTGCCTGTGTCTTTCCAATTCTGTCGGTTATACGTGCAGGAATGGGCCTGCTGGATCGTATGGCAGACAAACGTTTACCTTGTAAAGGCACCTCCATTCTGTTCTCATTAGTGGCTTTTACCAGGTTACGTCCCACTTAAAGATGAGGGTATGCACTTTTCCACAACCCATTCAGCATTTATTGTTTGTAGTTTTCCTGCTTATGTTTATTCTGACTGGTGTGAGCTGATACCTCTTTGTGGTTGGATTTGCATGCATCTCATAATCCCTTGAAATTGAGCTTTCAGGCATGTCCTGTTTTTCTTCAAACTGTGAGTACAGCTTACCTCTTCAAATGGTTTTCTTGAAGTATTTGCCTGATTTGGAAATATTTTGCCCATTACCTCCCTGGAGACATTTTGAGGGCAGGTTTCATTTACAGCCCTCCAGTACTTGTGCATAGGAAGTGATCATAAGCACAGGTTTTAAAGCTGCTGTGGCAGGTAACGGCCATTGGGTGGCAGCATTTCTGCTTTCCCCACTCTGGTAACAAGGGAAACAGACCTTTCTGCCAGTGGTGTTCCTCGGTTATACATTAGAGTGGAACGTGCCCGGATAACTCCACAAATGTTGATTTTTCCTTACTTATGTTTGGTTTCCAAATTGAATTTATTTCTTTTTATTGGAGTAATATTCCATTGTGTACATTGACCACTACGTCTTTGTGCATTCCTCGTTTGGCGGACATTTTTGTTGCTTCCAAGTGTTGGCTGCGGTAAATATTCCTGGAGTGCAAGATTGCTAGCATGTGTCTTTTTGATTCACAACCTCTCAGGCGATAGGCAGAGCAGTGGGTATGCTTGATTGAATGGTAGCTCAATATCTACCTTTCCAAGGCACCTCGTTTTTGTTTTCATTACTGGCTCTTACCAGGTCCCACTTTGAAGCGAGGGTACACATTGTTCCACAACCCCTTCAGCATTTATTCTTTGCAGAAGTTTTGCTGGTGGCCATTCTGACTAGTGTCAGCTGATAGGTTTTTGTAATTTGGGTTTGCATGTCTTCAAAAATACCAAAAAATTCATCATTTTACACGCCGTTTTCTTTTCTGTTAAAAATAGAATGTGAGTACAATATATCCCTTGAAATTGTCTTCTTGGAAGGTTGCCCTCTTTTGAATTTTTGGTCGATATTCGACCCCAGGATTTTTTTGGAGGGCAGGTCTCATTACAGAACTGCAGCTCAGGTGCATATTTAGTGGCCATTAGCACTGGGTTTAAAGCTGCTGTTGTAGGAAACGGCCAAAAGGAGGCAGCATTTCTCCAGTCCCAAATCTGGTTACTAGGGCAGCACAGCCTTTCTGGAAGTCGTGCTCCCAGGTTGTAAATTAGAATGGAATGTGCCAGGAAAACCCCCCGTAAGTTTATATCCCATTATTTCTTGTTCGTCTTTTAATTTTTTAAAATCGGGGTAATGATTAGAATATTGTTTATCCTAGGTGTATACAATCTGGTTCATTTGTACATTACATATGTATGTATGTATGTGTATATATGTATATATATATAATATATATTCATGTACAGATACTCTTCCCATGTAAATTATTGCAGAGTGTTCCATTGACCTCCCTTGCTATATGGTCGGTCTTTTTGATATGTGTATTTAATAGGTATTTGTACACGTATGGTAACCCTAATCTTAATTTTCCATTTCCCCCACCTATCCTTTTAGATAAGAAAAGTTTGTTTTCTAAGTCTGTGAGTTTCTTTCCTGTGAAAATACCATCATTTGTGTCAGTTGTTAGATAACGCCTATAAGTGATATCATAGTATATCTTTTGCTTTCCGACTTACCTCACGTTCTGTCATTATCTCTAGGTTCATCTATGGTGCCTCAAAGAGCAGTGTTTCACTGTTTTCCATGGCTAATAATCCATTGTGTACATGGAGCACTTCTTCTTTATCCATTCATCCATTGATGGACATTTTGGTTGCTTCCGTGTCTTGGCTATTGTGAAAACTCCTGCAGTGAAGCTGTTGCAGCCTGTGCCTCCTCGACTCTGGTCTTCTGAGGTGAGAGGCTCAGCACTGGGCCTGCTGAGTGGAATGCTGGCTCAAATTCTACTTTTAAACGCAGCTCTTTTCTGTTCTCATTATTGGCTCTTACCACATTACATCTCACCAGCAGCTAGAGGGTACACGGTTCTCTAAAACCCCATCAGCATTTATTGTTTGTAGACTTTTGGCTGATGGTACTTGACTTGCGTGAGTTGAAACCTTTTTGTAGGCTAGATTTGCATGAGTCTAATAATTCCTGATGTTTAGCTTTTACCCTTTTTCCTTTTTTTTAAAATAGTGAGTAAAACTTAGCTCTTCATACTATCTCCTTGAAAAATTTGCCAGTTTTGAATTTTTTTGGCCATTCCATACCTCTGCACAGTTCTTGAGGGCAGTTGTCCTTTACAGTCCTGCGTCCTTGTGAATGTTAAGTGACCATTAGCTGTGGTTTTAAAGCCGCTCTTGCGGGAAACGGCCACAAGGCGGCAGCATTTCTACATTTCCATCTCTGGCATTTTGGGCAACAGAGCTTTCCTGGAAATCGTGTTTGTAGGCTGAAAATTAGAGTGGAGTGTGCCAGGGAAAACCCCCAAGAGCTTATATCTGCTTACTTCTAGTTTGCTTTTTAAATATAATTTTTATTATTTATCAGAGCAAATTTGCGAAAAATGTGTGTGTTCTAGGTGTACAGAATCTGGCTCATTATACCTATGTATCGATCTATTCACCTTTGGATCCTTTCCCGTGTAGGTTATTACAGAGTGTTGAGTAGACCTCTCTTGGTATTCCATAGCTATTTTGTGATTATATATTTCATATATATTAGTACATGTCTGTTAACCCCCATATCCTAATTCATACATTCCTTACACCTTTCCATTTGGTTAAACATAATTTGGTTTTCTGAATCTGTGAGTGTCCTTCTCTTGGAAATTATTTCATGGGTATCACTTTTTATGTAACACCTATAAGTGATGTAAGAGGATATTTTTCTTTTGGTTTCTTTCTTACTTCAAGTTGGGTGACTATCTCTAGATCCTTCTATGGTGGTGTCAATGGCACTGTTCCATGCTTTTCCATGGCTAGTATTCCATTGTGTACATGGACGACTTCTTCTTGGTGCCTATTTCTGTTGCTGGACAATGTTTTGAAGAAACATTGGTTTCTTCCAGGTCTTGGCTCTGGTACATGTTGCTGCAGTGCAGGTTTGCCAGTCTGTGCCTTTTTGATTCAGGTCTACTCAGGTGATAGGCCCATCAATTGCCCTACCAGATCACATGGTAGCTCAATTTTTACCTTTAAACAAACCTCCATTCTCTTCTCAGTACTGGCTGTTACCAGGTTACATCCCACCAGCAGCTAGAGGGTACACAGTTCTCTAAAACCCCTTCAGCATTTATACTATGTAGCCTCTTTCTGCTGATGATCATTCTGACGACTGTGAGGTGAAAGTTTTTGTAGACTGGATTTGCATGGTTTTATTAATTCCTGATGTTAAGCATTTTCCCATGCCCTTTCTTTCATAACAGAAAAAAGAAAGAAAGAGAATACAAAATGTGCGTAAAATCTGGGTCTTGAAATTGTCGTTTTGATATATGCACATCTTTGAGATTTTTGCTCGATTTACGACCCAAGGATTTGTTTTGAGGGCAGGTGTCATTTACAGGCCTGCAATTATTTTGACTATCAAGTAACCATTAGTGCTGGGTTTAGAGCTGCTGTTGTGTGAAACGGCCACAAGGTGGCAGCAGTTCTCCTTTACCTATTCTGGTTACTAGAGCAACAGTGCCTCAAGGGAAGTCATGTTCTAGGTTCTCAATTAGAATGGAATGTGCCGGGAAAAAACCCCTTAAGTTTATATCTGACTATTTCTTGTTCGTGTTTTAAATGTAATTTTCATTTTTTATCACAGCAAGGGTGATTACAATTTTTTGCTTGTTCTAGGTGTGCAAGATGTTGTTGTTTTACATATATACATATATCTATTGTTCTTTGGATCCTTTTCCCATTGTAGGTTATGACACAATGTTGAGTAGTCTTCTCGTGGTATTCCGTGGGTCTATGGTGATTTTATACTTCACCTGTGTTTGTATATCTCTGTTTAACCCGGCATCCTAATGTATCCAATCCTCACACCTTTCCATTGGTGAACCATAAGTTTGTTTAATGAATCTATGATTGCCTTTCTTTGTGGAAATATCTTCACTGGTATCAATTTTTAGGTAACACCTATAAGTGATATCATAGGATATGTGTCTTTCGCTTTCTGACTTACTACAAGTTGCGTGATTACTTCTGGACTCATCTACTGTGCTGCAAATGGCATTGTGTCATTTTTTCCTTGGCTAATATTCCATCTGTACGTGTACCATTTCTTTGCCCACTCATCTGTTGGTGGACTTATTGTTTGCTTCCATGTCTTGGCTACTGTAGTACTGCTGCAATGCACATTTGCCTGCCTGTGTCTTTCCAATTCTGTCGGTTATACGTGCAGGAATGGGCCTGCTGGATCGTATGGCAGACAAACGTTTACCTTGTAAAGGCACCTCCATTCTGTTCTCATTAGTGGCTTTTACCAGGTTACGTCCCACTTAAAGATGAGGGTATGCACTTTTCCACAACCCATTCAGCATTTATTGTTTGTAGTTTTCCTGCTTATGTTTATTCTGACTGGTGTGGGCTGATACCTCTTTGTGGTTGGATTTGCATGCATCTCATAATCCCTTGAAATTGAGCTTTCAGGCATGTCCTGTTTTTCTTCAAACTGTGAGTACAGCTTACCTCTTCAAATGGTTTTCTTGAAGTATTTGCCTGATTTGGAAATATTTTGCCCATTACCTCCCTGAAGACATTTTGAGGGCAGGTTTCATTTACAGCCCTCCAGTACTTGTGCATAGGAAGTGATCATAAGCACAGGTTTTAAAGCTGCTGTGGCAGGTAACGGCCATTGGGTGGCAGCATTTCTGCTTTCCCCACTCTGGTAACAAGGGAAACAGACCTTTCTGCCAGTGGTGTTCCTCGGTTATACATTAGAGTGGAACGTGCCCGGATAACTCCACAAATGTTGATTTTTCCTTACTTATGTTTGGTTTCCAAATTGAATTTATTTCTTTTTATTGGAGTAATATTCCATTGTGTACATTGACCACTACGTCTTTGTGCATTCCTCGTTTGGCGGACATTTTTGTTGCTTCCAAGTGTTGGCTGCGGTAAATATTCCTGGAGTGCAAGATTGCTAGCATGTGTCTTTTTGATTCACAACCTCTCAGGCGATAGGCAGAGCAGTGGGTATGCTTGATTGAATGGTAGCTGAAGATCTACCTTTCCAAGGCACCTCGTTTTTGTTTTCATTACTGGCTCTTACCAGGTCCCACTTTGAAGCGAGGGTACACGTTGCTCCACAACCCCTTCAGCATTTATTCTTTGCAGAAGTTTTGCTGGTGGCCATTCTGACTAGTGTGAGCTGATAGGTTTTTGTAATTTGGGTTTGCATGTCTTCAAAAATACCAAAAAATTCATCATTTTACACGCCGTTTTCTTTTCTGTTAAAAATAGAATGTGAGTACAATATATCCCTTGAAATTGTCTTCTTGGAAGGTTGCCCTCTTTTGAATTTTTGGTCGATATTCGACCCCAGGATTTTTTTGGAGGGCAGGTCTCATTACAGAACTGCAGCTCTGGTGCATATTTAGTGGCCATTAGCACTGGGTTTAAAGCTGCTGTTGTAGGAAACGGCCAAAAGGAGGCAGCATTTCTCCAGTCCCAAATCTGGTTACTAGGGCAGCACAGCCTTTCTGGAAGTCGTGCTCCCAGGTTGTAAATTAGAATGGAATGTGCCAGGAAAACCCCCCGTAAGTTTATATCCCATTATTTCTTGTTCGTCTTTTAATTTTTTTAAATCGGGGTAATGATTAGAATATTGTTTATCCTAGGTGTATACAATCTGGTTCATTTGTACATTACATATGTATGTATGTGTTTGTATATATATATAATATATATTCATGTACAGATACTCTTCCCATGTAAATTATTGCAGAGTGTTCCATTGACCTCCCTTGCTATATGGTCGGTCTTTTTGATATATGTATTTAATAGGTATTTGTACACGTATGGTAACCCTAATCTTAATTTTCCATTTCCCCCACCTATCCTTTTAGATAAGAAAAGTTTGTTTTCTAAGTCTGTGAGTTTCTTTCCTGTGAAAATACCATCATTTGTGTCAGTTGTTAGATAACGCCTATAAGTGATATCATAGTATATTTTTGCTTTCCGACTTACCTCACGTTCTGTCATTATCTCTAGGTTCATCTATGGTGCCTCAAAGAGCAGTGTTTCACTGTTTTCCATGGCTAATAATCCATTGTGTACATGGAGCACTTCTTCTTTATCCATTCATCCATTGATGGACATTTTGGTTGCTTCCGTGTCTTGGCTATTGTGAAAACTCCTGCAGTGAAGCTGTTGCAGCCTGTGCCTCCTCGACTCTGGTCTTCTGAGGTGAGAGGCTCAGCACTGGGCCTGCTGAGTGGAATGCTGGCTCAAATTCTACTTTTAAATGCAGCTCTTTTCTGTTCTCATTATTGGCTCTTACCACATTACATCTCACCAGCAGCTAGAGGGTACACGGTTCTCTAAAACCCCATCAGCATTTATTGTTTGTAGACTTTTGGCTGATGGTACTTGACTTGCGTGAGTTGAAACCTTTTTGTAGGCTAGATTTGCATGAGTCTAATAATTCCTGATGTTTAGCTTTTACCCTTTTTCCTTTTTTTTTAAATAGTGAGTAAAACTTAGCTCTTCCTACTATCTCCTTGAAAAATTTGCCAGTTTTGAATTTTTTTGGCCATTCCATACCTCTGCACAGTTCTTGAGGGCAGTTGTCCTTTACAGTCCTGCGTCCTTGTGAATGTTAAGTGACCATTAGCTGTGGTTTTAAAGCTGCTCTTGCGGGAAACGGCCACAAGGCGGCAGCATTTCTACATTTCCATCTCTGGCATTTTGGGCAACAGAGCTTTCCTGGAAATCGTGTTTGTAGGCTGAAAATTAGAGTGGAATGTGCCAGGGAAAACCCCCAAGAGCTTATATCTGCTTACTTCTAGTTTGCTTTTTAAATATAATTTTTATTATTTATCAGAGCAAATTTGCGAAAAATGTGTGTGTTCTAGGTGTACAGAATCTGGCTCATTATACCTATGTATCGATCTATTCACCTTTGGATCCTTTCCCGTGTAGGTTATTACAGAGTGTTGAGTAGACCTCTCTTGGTATTCCATAGCTATTTTGTGATTATATATTTCATATATATTAGTACATGTCTGTTAACCCCCATATCCTAATTCATACATTCCTTACACCTTTCCATTTGGTTAAACATAATTTGGTTTTCTGAATCTGTGAGTGTCCTTCTCTTGGAAATTATTTCATGGGTATCACTTTTTATGTAACACCTATAAGTGATGTAAGAGGATATTTTTCTTTTGGTTTCTTTCTTACTTCAAGTTGGGTGACTATCTCTAGATCCTTCTATGGTGGTGTCAATGGCACTGTTCCATGCTTTTCCATGGCTAGTATTCCATTGTGTACATGGACGACTTCTTCTTGGTGCCTATTTCTGTTGCTGGACAATGTTTTGAAGAAACATTGGTTTCTTCCAGGTCTTGGCTCTGGTACATGTTGCTGCAGTGCAGGTTTGCCAGTCTGTGCCTTTTTGATTCAGGTCTACTCAGGTGATAGGCCCATCAATTGCCCTACCAGATCACATGGTAGCTCAATTTTTACCTTTAAACAAACCTCCATTCTCTTCTCAGTACTGGCTGTTACCAGGTTACATCCCACCAGCAGCTAGAGGGTACACAGTTCTCTAAAACCCCTTCAGCATTTATACTATGTAGCCTCTTTCTGCTGATGATCATTCTGACGACTGTGAGGTGAAAGTTTTTGTAGACTGGATTTGCATGGTTTTATTAATTCCTGATGTTAAGCATTTTCCCATGCCCTTTCTTTCATAACAGAAAAAAGAAAGAAAGAGAATACAAAATGTGCGTAAAATCTGGGTCTTGAAATTGTCGTTTTGATATATGCACATCTTTGAGATTTTTGCTCGATTTACGACCCAAGGATTTGTTTTGAGGGCAGGTGTCATTTACAGGCCTGCAATTATTTTGACTATCAAGTAACCATTAGTGCTGGGTTTAGAGCTGCTGTTGTGTGAAACGGCCACAAGGTGGCAGCAGTTCTCCTTTACCTATTCTGGTTACTAGAGCAACAGTGCCTCAAGGGAAGTCATGTTCTAGGTTCTCAATGAGAATGGAATGTGCCGGGAAAAAACCCCTTAAGTTTATATCTGACTACTTCTTGTTCGTGTTTTAAATGTAATTTTCATTTTTTATCACAGCAAGGGTGATTACAATTTTTTGCTTGTTCTAGGTGTGCAAGATGTTGTTGTTTTACATATATACATATATCTATTGTTCTTTGGATCCTTTTCCCATTGTAGGTTATGACACAATGTTGAGTAGTCTTCTCGTGGTATTCCGTGGGTCTATGGTGATTTTATACTTCACCTGTGTTTGTATATCTCTGTTTAACCCGGCATCCTAATGTATCCAATCCTCACACCTTTCCATTGGTGAACCATAAGTTTGTTTAATGAATCTATGATTGCCTTTCTTTGTGGAAATATCTTCACTGGTATCAATTTTTAGGTAACACCTATAAGTGATATCATAGGATATGTGTCTTTCGCTTTCTGACTTACTACAAGTTGCGTGATTACTTCTGGACTCATCTACTGTGCTGCAAATGGCATTGTGTCATTTTTTCCTTGGCTAATATTCCATCTGTACGTGTACCATTTCTTTGCCCACTCATCTGTTGGTGGACTTATTGTTTGCTTCCATGTCTTGGCTACTGTAGTACTGCTGCAATGCACATTTGCCTGCCTGTGTCTTTCCAATTCTGTCGGTTATACGTGCAGGAATGGGCCTGCTGGATCGTATGGCAGACAAACGTTTACCTTGTAAAGGCACCTCCATTCTGTTCTCATTAGTGGCTTTTACCAGGTTACGTCCCACTTAAAGATGAGGGTATGCACTTTTCCACAACCCATTCAGCATTTATTGTTTGTAGTTTTCCTGCTTATGTTTATTCTGACTGGTGTGGGCTGATACCTCTTTGTGGTTGGATTTGCATGCATCTCATAATCCCTTGAAATTGAGCTTTCAGGCATGTCCTGTTTTTCTTCAAACTGTGAGTACAGCTTACCTCTTCAAATGGTTTTCTTGAAGTATTTGCCTGATTTGGAAATATTTTGCCCATTACCTCCCTGAAGACATTTTGAGGGCAGGTTTCATTTACAGCCCTCCAGTACTTGTGCATAGGAAGTGATCATAAGCACAGGTTTTAAAGCTGCTGTGGCAGGTAACGGCCATTGGGTGGCAGCATTTCTGCTTTCCCCACTCTGGTAACAAGGGAAACAGACCTTTCTGCCAGTGGTGTTCCTCGGTTATACATTAGAGTGGAACGTGCCCGGATAACTCCACAAATGTTGATTTTTCCTTACTTATGTTTGGTTTCCAAATTGAATTTATTTCTTTTTATTGGAGTAATATTCCATTGTGTACATTGACCACTACGTCTTTGTGCATTCCTCGTTTGGCGGACATTTTTGTTGCTTCCAAGTGTTGGCTGCGGTAAATATTCCTGGAGTGCAAGATTGCTAGCATGTGTCTTTTTGATTCACAACCTCTCAGGCGATAGGCAGAGCAGTGGGTATGCTTGATTGAATGGTAGCTGAAGATCTACCTTTCCAAGGCACCTCGTTTTTGTTTTCATTACTGGCTCTTACCAGGTCCCACTTTGAAGCGAGGGTACACGTTGCTCCACAACCCCTTCAGCATTTATTCTTTGCAGAAGTTTTGCTGGTGGCCATTCTGACTAGTGTGAGCTGATAGGTTTTTGTAATTTGGGTTTGCATGTCTTCAAAAATACCAAAAAATTCATCATTTTACACGCCGTTTTCTTTTCTGTTAAAAATAGAATGTGAGTACAATATATCCCTTGAAATTGTCTTCTTGGAAGGTTGCCCTCTTTTGAATTTTTGGTCGATATTCGACCCCAGGATTTTTTTGGAGGGCAGGTCTCATTACAGAACTGCAGCTCTGGTGCATATTTAGTGGCCATTAGCACTGGGTTTAAAGCTGCTGTTGTAGGAAACGGCCAAAAGGAGGCAGCATTTCTCCAGTCCCAAATCTGGTTACTAGGGCAGCACAGCCTTTCTGGAAGTCGTGCTCCCAGGTTGTAAATTAGAATGGAATGTGCCAGGAAAACCCCCCGTAAGTTTATATCCCATTATTTCTTGTTCGTCTTTTAATTTTTTTAAATCGGGGTAATGATTAGAATATTGTTTATCCTAGGTGTATACAATCTGGTTCATTTGTACATTACATATGTATGTATGTGTTTGTATATATATATAATATATATTCATGTACAGATACTCTTCCCATGTAAATTATTGCAGAGTGTTCCATTGACCTCCCTTGCTATATGGTCGGTCTTTTTGATATATGTATTTAATAGGTATTTGTACACGTATGGTAACCCTAATCTTAATTTTCCATTTCCCCCACCTATCCTTTTAGATAAGAAAAGTTTGTTTTCTAAGTCTGTGAGTTTCTTTCCTGTGAAAATACCATCATTTGTGTCAGTTGTTAGATAACGCCTATAAGTGATATCATAGTATATTTTTGCTTTCCGACTTACCTCACGTTCTGTCATTATCTCTAGGTTCATCTATGGTGCCTCAAAGAGCAGTGTTTCACTGTTTTCCATGGCTAATAATCCATTGTGTACATGGAGCACTTCTTCTTTATCCATTCATCCATTGATGGACATTTTGGTTTCTTCCGTGTCTTGGCTATTGTGAAAACTCCTGCAGTGAAGCTGTTGCAGCCTGTGCCTCCTCGACTCTGGTCTTCTGAGGTGAGAGGCTCAGCACTGGGCCTGCTGAGTGGAATGCTGGCTCAAATTCTACTTTTAAACGCAGCTCTTTTCTGTTCTCATTATTGGCTCTTACCACATTACATCTCACCAGCAGCTAGAGGGTACACGGTTCTCTAAAACCCCATCAGCATTTATTGTTTGTAGACTTTTGGCTGATGGTACTTGACTTGCGTGAGTTGAAACCTTTTTGTAGGCTAGATTTGCATGAGTCTAATAATTCCTGATGTTTAGCTTTTACCCTTTTTCCTTTTTTTTTAAATAGTGAGTAAAACTTAGCTCTTCCTACTATCTCCTTGAAAAATTTGCCAGTTTTGAATTTTTTTGGCCATTCCATACCTCTGCACAGTTCTTGAGGGCAGTTGTCCTTTACAGTCCTGCGTCCTTGTGAATGTTAAGTGACCATTAGCTGTGGTTTTAAAGCTGCTCTTGCGGGAAACGGCCACAAGGCGGCAGCATTTCTACATTTCCATCTCTGGCATTTTGGGCAACAGAGCTTTCCTGGAAATCGTGTTTGTAGGCTGAAAATTAGAGTGGAATGTGCCAGGGAAAACCCCCAAGAGCTTATATCTGCTTACTTCTAGTTTGCTTTTTAATATAATTTTTATTATTTATCAGAGCAAATTTGCGAAAAATGTGTGTGTTCTAGGTGTACAGAATCTGGCTCATTATACCTATGTATCGATCTATTCACCTTTGGATCCTTTCCCGTGTAGGTTATTACAGAGTGTTGAGTAGACCTCTCTTGGTATTCCATAGCTATTTTGTGATTATATATTTCATATATATTAGTACATGTCTGTTAACCCCCATATCCTAATTCATACATTCCTTACACCTTTCCATTTGGTTAAACATAATTTGGTTTTCTGAATCTGTGAGTGTCCTTCTCTTGGAAATTATTTCATGGGTATCACTTTTTATGTAACACCTATAAGTGATGTAAGAGGATATTTTTCTTTTGGTTTCTTTCTTACTTCAAGTTGGGTGACTATCTCTAGATCCTTCTATGGTGGTGTCAATGGCACTGTTCCATGCTTTTCCATGGCTAGTATTCCATTGTGTACATGGACGACTTCTTCTTGGTGCCTATTTCTGTTGCTGGACATTTTGGTTTCTTCCAGGTCTTGGCTCTGGTACATGTTGCTGCAGTGCAGGTTTGCCAGTCTGTGCCTTTTTGATTCAGGTCTACTCAGGTGATAGGCCCATCAATTGCCCTACCAGATCACATGGTAGCTCAATTTTTACCTTTAAACAAACCTCCATTCTCTTCTCAGTACTGGCTGTTACCAGGTTACATCCCACCAGCAGCTAGAGGGTACACAGTTCTCTAAAACCCCTTCAGCATTTATACTATGTAGCCTCTTTCTGCTGATGATCATTCTGACGACTGTGAGGTGAAAGTTTTTGTAGACTGGATTTGCATGGTTTTATTAATTCCTGATGTTAAGCATTTTCCCATGCCCTTTCTTTCATAACAGAAAAAAGAAAGAAAGAGAATACAAAATGTGCGTAAAATCTGGGTCTTGAAATTGTCGTTTTGATATATGCACATCTTTGAGATTTTTGCTCGATTTACGACCCAAGGATTTGTTTTGAGGGCAGGTGTCATTTACAGGCCTGCAATTATTTTGACTATCAAGTAACCATTAGTGCTGGGTTTAGAGCTGCTGTTGTGTGAAACGGCCACAAGGTGGCAGCAGTTCTCCTTTACCTATTCTGGTTACTAGAGCAACAGTGCCTCAAGGGAAGTCATGTTCTAGGTTCTCAATGAGAATGGAATGTGCCGGGAAAAAACCCCTTAAGTTTATATCTGACTACTTCTTGTTCGTGTTTTAAATGTAATTTTCATTTTTTATCACAGCAAGGGTGATTACAATTTTTTGCTTGTTCTAGGTGTGCAAGATGTTGTTGTTTTACATATATACATATATCTATTGTTCTTTGGATCCTTTTCCCATTGTAGGTTATGACACAATGTTGAGTAGTCTTCTCGTGGTATTCCGTGGGTCTATGGTGATTTTATACTTCACCTGTGTTTGTATATCTCTGTTTAACCCGGCATCCTAATGTATCCAATCCTCACACCTTTCCATTGGTGAACCATAAGTTTGTTTAATGAATCTATGATTGCCTTTCTTTGTGGAAATATCTTCACTGGTATCAATTTTTAGGTAACACCTATAAGTGATATCATAGGATATGTGTCTTTCGCTTTCTGACTTACTACAAGTTGCGTGATTACTTCTGGACTCATCTACTGTGCTGCAAATGGCATTGTGTCATTTTTTCCTTGGCTAATATTCCATCTGTACGTGTACCATTTCTTTGCCCACTCATCTGTTGGTGGACTTATTGTTTGCTTCCATGTCTTGGCTACTGTAGTACTGCTGCAATGCACATTTGCCTGCCTGTGTCTTTCCAATTCTGTCGGTTATACGTGCAGGAATGGGCCTGCTGGATCGTATGGCAGACAAACGTTTACCTTGTAAAGGCACCTCCATTCTGTTCTCATTAGTGGCTTTTACCAGGTTACGTCCCACTTAAAGATGAGGGTATGCACTTTTCCACAACCCATTCAGCATTTATTGTTTGTAGTTTTCCTGCTTATGTTTATTCTGACTGGTGTGGGCTGATACCTCTTTGTGGTTGGATTTGCATGCATCTCATAATCCCTTGAAATTGAGCTTTCAGGCATGTCCTGTTTTTCTTCAAACTGTGAGTACAGCTTACCTCTTCAAATGGTTTTCTTGAAGTATTTGCCTGATTTGGAAATATTTTGCCCATTACCTCCCTGAAGACATTTTGAGGGCAGGTTTCATTTACAGCCCTCCAGTACTTGTGCATAGGAAGTGATCATAAGCACAGGTTTTAAAGCTGCTGTGGCAGGTAACGGCCATTGGGTGGCAGCATTTCTGCTTTCCCCACTCTGGTAACAAGGGAAACAGACCTTTCTGCCAGTGGTGTTCCTCGGTTATACATTAGAGTGGAACGTGCCCGGATAACTCCACAAATGTTGATTTTTCCTTACTTATGTTTGGTTTCCAAATTGAATTTATTTCTTTTTATTGGAGTAATATTCCATTGTGTACATTGACCACTACGTCTTTGTGCATTCCTCGTTTGGCGGACATTTTTGTTGCTTCCAAGTGTTGGCTGCGGTAAATATTCCTGGAGTGCAAGATTGCTAGCATGTGTCTTTTTGATTCACAACCTCTCAGGCGATAGGCAGAGCAGTGGGTATGCTTGATTGAATGGTAGCTGAAGATCTACCTTTCCAAGGCACCTCGTTTTTGTTTTCATTACTGGCTCTTACCAGGTCCCACTTTGAAGCGAGGGTACACGTTGCTCCACAACCCCTTCAGCATTTATTCTTTGCAGAAGTTTTGCTGGTGGCCATTCTGACTAGTGTGAGCTGATAGGTTTTTGTAATTTGGGTTTGCATGTCTTCAAAAATACCAAAAAATTCATCATTTTACACGCCGTTTTCTTTTCTGTTAAAAATAGAATGTGAGTACAATATATCCCTTGAAATTGTCTTCTTGGAAGGTTGCCCTCTTTTGAATTTTTGGTCGATATTCGACCCCAGGATTTTTTTGGAGGGCAGGTCTCATTACAGAACTGCAGCTCTGGTGCATATTTAGTGGCCATTAGCACTGGGTTTAAAGCTGCTGTTGTAGGAAACGGCCAAAAGGAGGCAGCATTTCTCCAGTCCCAAATCTGGTTACTAGGGCAGCACAGCCTTTCTGGAAGTCGTGCTCCCAGGTTGTAAATTAGAATGGAATGTGCCAGGAAAACCCCCCGTAAGTTTATATCCCATTATTTCTTGTTCGTCTTTTAATTTTTTTAAATCGGGGTAATGATTAGAATATTGTTTATCCTAGGTGTATACAATCTGGTTCATTTGTACATTACATATGTATGTATGTGTTTGTATATATATATAATATATATTCATGTACAGATACTCTTCCCATGTAAATTATTGCAGAGTGTTCCATTGACCTCCCTTGCTATATGGTCGGTCTTTTTGATATATGTATTTAATAGGTATTTGTACACGTATGGTAACCCTAATCTTAATTTTCCATTTCCCCCACCTATCCTTTTAGATAAGAAAAGTTTGTTTTCTAAGTCTGTGAGTTTCTTTCCTGTGAAAATACCATCATTTGTGTCAGTTGTTAGATAACGCCTATAAGTGATATCATAGTATATTTTTGCTTTCCGACTTACCTCACGTTCTGTCATTATCTCTAGGTTCATCTATGGTGCCTCAAAGAGCAGTGTTTCACTGTTTTCCATGGCTAATAATCCATTGTGTACATGGAGCACTTCTTCTTTATCCATTCATCCATTGATGGACATTTTGGTTGCTTCCGTGTCTTGGCTATTGTGAAAACTCCTGCAGTGAAGCTGTTGCAGCCTGTGCCTCCTCGACTCTGGTCTTCTGAGGTGAGAGGCTCAGCACTGGGCCTGCTGAGTGGAATGCTGGCTCAAATTCTACTTTTAAACGCAGCTCTTTTCTGTTCTCATTATTGGCTCTTACCACATTACATCTCACCAGCAGCTAGAGGGTACACGGTTCTCTAAAACCCCATCAGCATTTATTGTTTGTAGACTTTTGGCTGATGGTACTTGACTTGCGTGAGTTGAAACCTTTTTGTAGGCTAGATTTGCATGAGTCTAATAATTCCTGATGTTTAGCTTTTACCCTTTTTCCTTTTTTTTTAAATAGTGAGTAAAACTTAGCTCTTCCTACTATCTCCTTGAAAAATTTGCCAGTTTTGAATTTTTTTGGCCATTCCATACCTCTGCACAGTTCTTGAGGGCAGTTGTCCTTTACAGTCCTGCGTCCTTGTGAATGTTAAGTGACCATTAGCTGTGGTTTTAAAGCTGCTCTTGCGGGAAACGGCCACAAGGCGGCAGCATTTCTACATTTCCATCTCTGGCATTTTGGGCAACAGAGCTTTCCTGGAAATCGTGTTTGTAGGCTGAAAATTAGAGTGGAATGTGCCAGGGAAAACCCCCAAGAGCTTATATCTGCTTACTTCTAGTTTGCTTTTTAATATAATTTTTATTATTTATCAGAGCAAATTTGCGAAAAATGTGTGTGTTCTAGGTGTACAGAATCTGGCTCATTATACCTATGTATCGATCTATTCACCTTTGGATCCTTTCCCGTGTAGGTTATTACAGAGTGTTGAGTAGACCTCTCTTGGTATTCCATAGCTATTTTGTGATTATATATTTCATATATATTAGTACATGTCTGTTAACCCCCATATCCTAATTCATACATTCCTTACACCTTTCCATTTGGTTAAACATAATTTGGTTTTCTGAATCTGTGAGTGTCCTTCTCTTGGAAATTATTTCATGGGTATCACTTTTTATGTAACACCTATAAGTGATGTAAGAGGATATTTTTCTTTTGGTTTCTTTCTTACTTCAAGTTGGGTGACTATCTCTAGATCCTTCTATGGTGGTGTCAATGGCACTGTTCCATGCTTTTCCATGGCTAGTATTCCATTGTGTACATGGACGACTTCTTCTTGGTGCCTATTTCTGTTGCTGGACATTTTGGTTTCTTCCAGGTCTTGGCTCTGGTACATGTTGCTGCAGTGCAGGTTTGCCAGTCTGTGCCTTTTTGATTCAGGTCTACTCAGGTGATAGGCCCATCAATTGCCCTACCAGATCACATGGTAGCTCAATTTTTACCTTTAAACAAACCTCCATTCTCTTCTCAGTACTGGCTGTTACCAGGTTACATCCCACCAGCAGCTAGAGGGTACACAGTTCTCTAAAACCCCTTCAGCATTTATACTATGTAGCCTCTTTCTGCTGATGATCATTCTGACGACTGTGAGGTGAAAGTTTTTGTAGACTGGATTTGCATGGTTTTATTAATTCCTGATGTTAAGCATTTTCCCATGCCCTTTCTTTCATAACAGAAAAAAGAAAGAAAGAGAATACAAAATGTGCGTAAAATCTGGGTCTTGAAATTGTCGTTTTGATATATGCACATCTTTGAGATTTTTGCTCGATTTACGACCCAAGGATTTGTTTTGAGGGCAGGTGTCATTTACAGGCCTGCAATTATTTTGACTATCAAGTAACCATTAGTGCTGGGTTTAGAGCTGCTGTTGTGTGAAACGGCCACAAGGTGGCAGCAGTTCTCCTTTACCTATTCTGGTTACTAGAGCAACAGTGCCTCAAGGGAAGTCATGTTCTAGGTTCTCAATGAGAATGGAATGTGCCGGGAAAAAACCCCTTAAGTTTATATCTGACTACTTCTTGTTCGTGTTTTAAATGTAATTTTCATTTTTTATCACAGCAAGGGTGATTACAATTTTTTGCTTGTTCTAGGTGTGCAAGATGTTGTTGTTTTACATATATACATATATCTATTGTTCTTTGGATCCTTTTCCCATTGTAGGTTATGACACAATGTTGAGTAGTCTTCTCGTGGTATTCCGTGGGTCTATGGTGATTTTATACTTCACCTGTGTTTGTATATCTCTGTTTAACCCGGCATCCTAATGTATCCAATCCTCACACCTTTCCATTGGTGAACCATAAGTTTGTTTAATGAATCTATGATTGCCTTTCTTTGTGGAAATATCTTCACTGGTATCAATTTTTAGGTAACACCTATAAGTGATATCATAGGATATGTGTCTTTCGCTTTCTGACTTACTACAAGTTGCGTGATTACTTCTGGACTCATCTACTGTGCTGCAAATGGCATTGTGTCATTTTTTCCTTGGCTAATATTCCATCTGTACGTGTACCATTTCTTTGCCCACTCATCTGTTGGTGGACTTATTGTTTGCTTCCATGTCTTGGCTACTGTAGTACTGCTGCAATGCACATTTGCCTGCCTGTGTCTTTCCAATTCTGTCGGTTATACGTGCAGGAATGGGCCTGCTGGATCGTATGGCAGACAAACGTTTACCTTGTAAAGGCACCTCCATTCTGTTCTCATTAGTGGCTTTTACCAGGTTACGTCCCACTTAAAGATGAGGGTATGCACTTTTCCACAACCCATTCAGCATTTATTGTTTGTAGTTTTCCTGCTTATGTTTATTCTGACTGGTGTGGGCTGATACCTCTTTGTGGTTGGATTTGCATGCATCTCATAATCCCTTGAAATTGAGCTTTCAGGCATGTCCTGTTTTTCTTCAAACTGTGAGTACAGCTTACCTCTTCAAATGGTTTTCTTGAAGTATTTGCCTGATTTGGAAATATTTTGCCCATTACCTCCCTGAAGACATTTTGAGGGCAGGTTTCATTTACAGCCCTCCAGTACTTGTGCATAGGAAGTGATCATAAGCACAGGTTTTAAAGCTGCTGTGGCAGGTAACGGCCATTGGGTGGCAGCATTTCTGCTTTCCCCACTCTGGTAACAAGGGAAACAGACCTTTCTGCCAGTGGTGTTCCTCGGTTATACATTAGAGTGGAACGTGCCCGGATAACTCCACAAATGTTGATTTTTCCTTACTTATGTTTGGTTTCCAAATTGAATTTATTTCTTTTTATTGGAGTAATATTCCATTGTGTACATTGACCACTACGTCTTTGTGCATTCCTCGTTTGGCGGACATTTTTGTTGCTTCCAAGTGTTGGCTGCGGTAAATATTCCTGGAGTGCAAGATTGCTAGCATGTGTCTTTTTGATTCACAACCTCTCAGGCGATAGGCAGAGCAGTGGGTATGCTTGATTGAATGGTAGCTGAAGATCTACCTTTCCAAGGCACCTCGTTTTTGTTTTCATTACTGGCTCTTACCAGGTCCCACTTTGAAGCGAGGGTACACGTTGCTCCACAACCCCTTCAGCATTTATTCTTTGCAGAAGTTTTGCTGGTGGCCATTCTGACTAGTGTGAGCTGATAGGTTTTTGTAATTTGGGTTTGCATGTCTTCAAAAATACCAAAAAATTCATCATTTTACACGCCGTTTTCTTTTCTGTTAAAAATAGAATGTGAGTACAATATATCCCTTGAAATTGTCTTCTTGGAAGGTTGCCCTCTTTTGAATTTTTGGTCGATATTCGACCCCAGGATTTTTTTGGAGGGCAGGTCTCATTACAGAACTGCAGCTCTGGTGCATATTTAGTGGCCATTAGCACTGGGTTTAAAGCTGCTGTTGTAGGAAACGGCCAAAAGGAGGCAGCATTTCTCCAGTCCCAAATCTGGTTACTAGGGCAGCACAGCCTTTCTGGAAGTCGTGCTCCCAGGTTGTAAATTAGAATGGAATGTGCCAGGAAAACCCCCCGTAAGTTTATATCCCATTATTTCTTGTTCGTCTTTTAATTTTTTTAAATCGGGGTAATGATTAGAATATTGTTTATCCTAGGTGTATACAATCTGGTTCATTTGTACATTACATATGTATGTATGTGTTTGTATATATATATAATATATATTCATGTACAGATACTCTTCCCATGTAAATTATTGCAGAGTGTTCCATTGACCTCCCTTGCTATATGGTCGGTCTTTTTGATATATGTATTTAATAGGTATTTGTACACGTATGGTAACCCTAATCTTAATTTTCCATTTCCCCCACCTATCCTTTTAGATAAGAAAAGTTTGTTTTCTAAGTCTGTGAGTTTCTTTCCTGTGAAAATACCATCATTTGTGTCAGTTGTTAGATAACGCCTATAAGTGATATCATAGTATATTTTTGCTTTCCGACTTACCTCACGTTCTGTCATTATCTCTAGGTTCATCTATGGTGCCTCAAAGAGCAGTGTTTCACTGTTTTCCATGGCTAATAATCCATTGTGTACATGGAGCACTTCTTCTTTATCCATTCATCCATTGATGGACATTTTGGTTGCTTCTGTGTCTTGGCTATTGTGAAAACTCCTGCAGTGAAGCTGTTGCAGCCTGTGCCTCCTCGACTCTGGTCTTCTGAGGTGAGAGGCTCAGCACTGGGCCTGCTGAGTGGAATGCTGGCTCAAATTCTACTTTTAAACGCAGCTCTTTTCTGTTCTCATTATTGGCTCTTACCACATTACATCTCACCAGCAGCTAGAGGGTACACGGTTCTCTAAAACCCCATCAGCATTTATTGTTTGTAGACTTTTGGCTGATGGTACTTGACTTGCGTGAGTTGAAACCTTTTTGTAGGCTAGATTTGCATGAGTCTAATAATTCCTGATGTTTAGCTTTTACCCTTTTTCCTTTTTTTTTAAATAGTGAGTAAAACTTAGCTCTTCCTACTATCTCCTTGAAAAATTTGCCAGTTTTGAATTTTTTTGGCCATTCCATACCTCTGCACAGTTCTTGAGGGCAGTTGTCCTTTACAGTCCTGCGTCCTTGTGAATGTTAAGTGACCATTAGCTGTGGTTTTAAAGCTGCTCTTGCGGGAAACGGCCACAAGGCGGCAGCATTTCTACATTTCCATCTCTGGCATTTTGGGCAACAGAGCTTTCCTGGAAATCGTGTTTGTAGGCTGAAAATTAGAGTGGAATGTGCCAGGGAAAACCCCCAAGAGCTTATATCTGCTTACTTCTAGTTTGCTTTTTAAATATAATTTTTATTATTTATCAGAGCAAATTTGCGAAAAATGTGTGTGTTCTAGGTGTACAGAATCTGGCTCATTATACCTATGTATCGATCTATTCACCTTTGGATCCTTTCCCGTGTAGGTTATTACAGAGTGTTGAGTAGACCTCTCTTGGTATTCCATAGCTATTTTGTGATTATATATTTCATATATATTAGTACATGTCTGTTAACCCCCATATCCTAATTCATACATTCCTTACACCTTTCCATTTGGTTAAACATAATTTGGTTTTCTGAATCTGTGAGTGTCCTTCTCTTGGAAATTATTTCATGGGTATCACTTTTTATGTAACACCTATAAGTGATGTAAGAGGATATTTTTCTTTTGGTTTCTTTCTTACTTCAAGTTGGGTGACTATCTCTAGATCCTTCTATGGTGGTGTCAATGGCACTGTTCCATGCTTTTCCATGGCTAGTATTCCATTGTGTACATGGACGACTTCTTCTTGGTGCCTATTTCTGTTGCTGGACATTTTGGTTTCTTCCAGGTCTTGGCTCTGGTACATGTTGCTGCAGTGCAGGTTTGCCAGTCTGTGCCTTTTTGATTCAGGTCTACTCAGGTGATAGGCCCATCAATTGCCCTACCAGATCACATGGTAGCTCAATTTTTACCTTTAAACAAACCTCCATTCTCTTCTCAGTACTGGCTGTTACCAGGTTACATCCCACCAGCAGCTAGAGGGTACACAGTTCTCTAAAACCCCTTCAGCATTTATACTATGTAGCCTCTTTCTGCTGATGATCATTCTGACGACTGTGAGGTGAAAGTTTTTGTAGACTGGATTTGCATGGTTTTATTAATTCCTGATGTTAAGCATTTTCCCATGCCCTTTCTTTCATAACAGAAAAAAGAAAGAAAGAGAATACAAAATGTGCGTAAAATCTGGGTCTTGAAATTGTCGTTTTGATATATGCACATCTTTGAGATTTTTGCTCGATTTACGACCCAAGGATTTGTTTTGAGGGCAGGTGTCATTTACAGGCCTGCAATTATTTTGACTATCAAGTAACCATTAGTGCTGGGTTTAGAGCTGCTGTTGTGTGAAACGGCCACAAGGTGGCAGCAGTTCTCCTTTACCTATTCTGGTTACTAGAGCAACAGTGCCTCAAGGGAAGTCATGTTCTAGGTTCTCAATGAGAATGGAATGTGCCGGGAAAAAACCCCTTAAGTTTATATCTGACTACTTCTTGTTCGTGTTTTAAATGTAATTTTCATTTTTTATCACAGCAAGGGTGATTACAATTTTTTGCTTGTTCTAGGTGTGCAAGATGTTGTTGTTTTACATATATACATATATCTATTGTTCTTTGGATCCTTTTCCCATTGTAGGTTATGACACAATGTTGAGTAGTCTTCTCGTGGTATTCTGTGGGTCTATGGTGATTTTATACTTCACCTGTGTTTGTATATCTCTGTTTAACCCGGCATCCTAATGTATCCAATCCTCACACCTTTCCATTGGTGAACCATAAGTTTGTTTAATGAATCTATGATTGCCTTTCTTTGTGGAAATATCTTCACTGGTATCAATTTTTAGGTAACACCTATAAGTGATATCATAGGATATGTGTCTTTCGCTTTCTGACTTACTACAAGTTGCGTGATTACTTCTGGACTCATCTACTGTGCTGCAAATGGCATTGTGTCATTTTTTCCTTGGCTAATATTCCATCTGTACGTGTACCATTTCTTTGCCCACTCATCTGTTGGTGGACTTATTGTTTGCTTCCATGTCTTGGCTACTGTAGTACTGCTGCAATGCACATTTGCCTGCCTGTGTCTTTCCAATTCTGTCGGTTATACGTGCAGGAATGGGCCTGCTGGATCGTATGGCAGACAAACGTTTACCTTGTAAAGGCACCTCCATTCTGTTCTCATTAGTGGCTTTTACCAGGTTACGTCCCACTTAAAGATGAGGGTATGCACTTTTCCACAACCCATTCAGCATTTATTGTTTGTAGTTTTCCTGCTTATGTTTATTCTGACTGGTGTGGGCTGATACCTCTTTGTGGTTGGATTTGCATGCATCTCATAATCCCTTGAAATTGAGCTTTCAGGCATGTCCTGTTTTTCTTCAAACTGTGAGTACAGCTTACCTCTTCAAATGGTTTTCTTGAAGTATTTGCCTGATTTGGAAATATTTTGCCCATTACCTCCCTGAAGACATTTTGAGGGCAGGTTTCATTTACAGCCCTCCAGTACTTGTGCATAGGAAGTGATCATAAGCACAGGTTTTAAAGCTGCTGTGGCAGGTAACGGCCATTGGGTGGCAGCATTTCTGCTTTCCCCACTCTGGTAACAAGGGAAACAGACCTTTCTGCCAGTGGTGTTCCTCGGTTATACATTAGAGTGGAACGTGCCCGGATAACTCCACAAATGTTGATTTTTCCTTACTTATGTTTGGTTTCCAAATTGAATTTATTTCTTTTTATTGGAGTAATATTCCATTGTGTACATTGACCACTACGTCTTTGTGCATTCCTCGTTTGGCGGACATTTTTGTTGCTTCCAAGTGTTGGCTGCGGTAAATATTCCTGGAGTGCAAGATTGCTAGCATGTGTCTTTTTGATTCACAACCTCTCAGGCGATAGGCAGAGCAGTGGGTATGCTTGATTGAATGGTAGCTGAAGATCTACCTTTCCAAGGCACCTCGTTTTTGTTTTCATTACTGGCTCTTACCAGGTCCCACTTTGAAGCGAGGGTACACGTTGCTCCACAACCCCTTCAGCATTTATTCTTTGCAGAAGTTTTGCTGGTGGCCATTCTGACTAGTGTGAGCTGATAGGTTTTTGTAATTTGGGTTTGCATGTCTTCAAAAATACCAAAAAATTCATCATTTTACACGCCGTTTTCTTTTCTGTTAAAAATAGAATGTGAGTACAATATATCCCTTGAAATTGTCTTCTTGGAAGGTTGCCCTCTTTTGAATTTTTGGTCGATATTCGACCCCAGGATTTTTTTGGAGGGCAGGTCTCATTACAGAACTGCAGCTCTGGTGCATATTTAGTGGCCATTAGCACTGGGTTTAAAGCTGCTGTTGTAGGAAACGGCCAAAAGGAGGCAGCATTTCTCCAGTCCCAAATCTGGTTACTAGGGCAGCACAGCCTTTCTGGAAGTCGTGCTCCCAGGTTGTAAATTAGAATGGAATGTGCCAGGAAAACCCCCCGTAAGTTTATATCCCATTATTTCTTGTTCGTCTTTTAATTTTTTTAAATCGGGGTAATGATTAGAATATTGTTTATCCTAGGTGTATACAATCTGGTTCATTTGTACATTACATATGTATGTATGTGTTTGTATATATATATAATATATATTCATGTACAGATACTCTTCCCATGTAAATTATTGCAGAGTGTTCCATTGACCTCCCTTGCTATATGGTCGGTCTTTTTGATATATGTATTTAATAGGTATTTGTACACGTATGGTAACCCTAATCTTAATTTTCCATTTCCCCCACCTATCCTTTTAGATAAGAAAAGTTTGTTTTCTAAGTCTGTGAGTTTCTTTCCTGTGAAAATACCATCATTTGTGTCAGTTGTTAGATAACGCCTATAAGTGATATCATAGTATATTTTTGCTTTCCGACTTACCTCACGTTCTGTCATTATCTCTAGGTTCATCTATGGTGCCTCAAAGAGCAGTGTTTCACTGTTTTCCATGGCTAATAATCCATTGTGTACATGGAGCACTTCTTCTTTATCCATTCATCCATTGATGGACATTTTGGTTGCTTCCGTGTCTTGGCTATTGTGAAAACTCCTGCAGTGAAGCTGTTGCAGCCTGTGCCTCCTCGACTCTGGTCTTCTGAGGTGAGAGGCTCAGCACTGGGCCTGCTGAGTGGAATGCTGGCTCAAATTCTACTTTTAAACGCAGCTCTTTTCTGTTCTCATTATTGGCTCTTACCACATTACATCTCACCAGCAGCTAGAGGGTACACGGTTCTCTAAAACCCCATCAGCATTTATTGTTTGTAGACTTTTGGCTGATGGTACTTGACTTGCGTGAGTTGAAACCTTTTTGTAGGCTAGATTTGCATGAGTCTAATAATTCCTGATGTTTAGCTTTTACCCTTTTTCCTTTTTTTTTAAATAGTGAGTAAAACTTAGCTCTTCCTACTATCTCCTTGAAAAATTTGCCAGTTTTGAATTTTTTTGGCCATTCCATACCTCTGCACAGTTCTTGAGGGCAGTTGTCCTTTACAGTCCTGCGTCCTTGTGAATGTTAAGTGACCATTAGCTGTGGTTTTAAAGCTGCTCTTGCGGGAAACGGCCACAAGGCGGCAGCATTTCTACATTTCCATCTCTGGCATTTTGGGCAACAGAGCTTTCCTGGAAATCGTGTTTGTAGGCTGAAAATTAGAGTGGAATGTGCCAGGGAAAACCCCCAAGAGCTTATATCTGCTTACTTCTAGTTTGCTTTTTAAATATAATTTTTATTATTTATCAGAGCAAATTTGCGAAAAATGTGTGTGTTCTAGGTGTACAGAATCTGGCTCATTATACCTATGTATCGATCTATTCACCTTTGGATCCTTTCCCGTGTAGGTTATTACAGAGTGTTGAGTAGACCTCTCTTGGTATTCCATAGCTATTTTGTGATTATATATTTCATATATATTAGTACATGTCTGTTAACCCCCATATCCTAATTCATACATTCCTTACACCTTTCCATTTGGTTAAACATAATTTGGTTTTCTGAATCTGTGAGTGTCCTTCTCTTGGAAATTATTTCATGGGTATCACTTTTTATGTAACACCTATAAGTGATGTAAGAGGATATTTTTCTTTTGGTTTCTTTCTTACTTCAAGTTGGGTGACTATCTCTAGATCCTTCTATGGTGGTGTCAATGGCACTGTTCCATGCTTTTCCATGGCTAGTATTCCATTGTGTACATGGACGACTTCTTCTTGGTGCCTATTTCTGTTGCTGGACATTTTGGTTTCTTCCAGGTCTTGGCTCTGGTACATGTTGCTGCAGTGCAGGTTTGCCAGTCTGTGCCTTTTTGATTCAGGTCTACTCAGGTGATAGGCCCATCAATTGCCCTACCAGATCACATGGTAGCTCAATTTTTACCTTTAAACAAACCTCCATTCTCTTCTCAGTACTGGCTGTTACCAGGTTACATCCCACCAGCAGCTAGAGGGTACACAGTTCTCTAAAACCCCTTCAGCATTTATACTATGTAGCCTCTTTCTGCTGATGATCATTCTGACGACTGTGAGGTGAAAGTTTTTGTAGACTGGATTTGCATGGTTTTATTAATTCCTGATGTTAAGCATTTTCCCATGCCCTTTCTTTCATAACAGAAAAAAGAAAGAAAGAGAATACAAAATGTGCGTAAAATCTGGGTCTTGAAATTGTCGTTTTGATATATGCACATCTTTGAGATTTTTGCTCGATTTACGACCCAAGGATTTGTTTTGAGGGCAGGTGTCATTTACAGGCCTGCAATTATTTTGACTATCAAGTAACCATTAGTGCTGGGTTTAGAGCTGCTGTTGTGTGAAACGGCCACAAGGTGGCAGCAGTTCTCCTTTACCTATTCTGGTTACTAGAGCAACAGTGCCTCAAGGGAAGTCATGTTCTAGGTTCTCAATGAGAATGGAATGTGCCGGGAAAAAACCCCTTAAGTTTATATCTGACTACTTCTTGTTCGTGTTTTAAATGTAATTTTCATTTTTTATCACAGCAAGGGTGATTACAATTTTTTGCTTGTTCTAGGTGTGCAAGATGTTGTTGTTTTACATATATACATATATCTATTGTTCTTTGGATCCTTTTCCCATTGTAGGTTATGACACAATGTTGAGTAGTCTTCTCGTGGTATTCCGTGGGTCTATGGTGATTTTATACTTCACCTGTGTTTGTATATCTCTGTTTAACCCGGCATCCTAATGTATCCAATCCTCACACCTTTCCATTGGTGAACCATAAGTTTGTTTAATGAATCTATGATTGCCTTTCTTTGTGGAAATATCTTCACTGGTATCAATTTTTAGGTAACACCTATAAGTGATATCATAGGATATGTGTCTTTCGCTTTCTGACTTACTACAAGTTGCGTGATTACTTCTGGACTCATCTACTGTGCTGCAAATGGCATTGTGTCATTTTTTCCTTGGCTAATATTCCATCTGTACGTGTACCATTTCTTTGCCCACTCATCTGTTGGTGGACTTATTGTTTGCTTCCATGTCTTGGCTACTGTAGTACTGCTGCAATGCACATTTGCCTGCCTGTGTCTTTCCAATTCTGTCGGTTATACGTGCAGGAATGGGCCTGCTGGATCGTATGGCAGACAAACGTTTACCTTGTAAAGGCACCTCCATTCTGTTCTCATTAGTGGCTTTTACCAGGTTACGTCCCACTTAAAGATGAGGGTATGCACTTTTCCACAACCCATTCAGCATTTATTGTTTGTAGTTTTCCTGCTTATGTTTATTCTGACTGGTGTGGGCTGATACCTCTTTGTGGTTGGATTTGCATGCATCTCATAATCCCTTGAAATTGAGCTTTCAGGCATGTCCTGTTTTTCTTCAAACTGTGAGTACAGCTTACCTCTTCAAATGGTTTTCTTGAAGTATTTGCCTGATTTGGAAATATTTTGCCCATTACCTCCCTGAAGACATTTTGAGGGCAGGTTTCATTTACAGCCCTCCAGTACTTGTGCATAGGAAGTGATCATAAGCACAGGTTTTAAAGCTGCTGTGGCAGGTAACGGCCATTGGGTGGCAGCATTTCTGCTTTCCCCACTCTGGTAACAAGGGAAACAGACCTTTCTGCCAGTGGTGTTCCTCGGTTATACATTAGAGTGGAACGTGCCCGGATAACTCCACAAATGTTGATTTTTCCTTACTTATGTTTG
This sequence comes from Pseudorca crassidens, assembly GCF_039906515.1. Classification (NCBI taxonomy): domain Eukaryota; kingdom Metazoa; phylum Chordata; class Mammalia; order Artiodactyla; family Delphinidae; genus Pseudorca; species Pseudorca crassidens. Next base: position 2,224,694 of record NC_090316.1, on the reverse strand, counting down.
GTTTCCAAATTGAATTTATTTCTTTTTATTGGAGTAATATTCCATTGTGTACATTGACCACTACGTCTTTGTGCATTCCTCGTTTGGCGGACATTTTTGTTGCTTCCAAGTGTTGGCTGCGGTAAATATTCCTGGAGTGCAAGATTGCTAGCATGTGTCTTTTTGATTCACAACCTCTCAGGCGATAGGCAGAGCAGTGGGTATGCTTGATTGAATGGTAGCTGAAGATCTACCTTTCCAAGGCACCTCGTTTTTGTTTTCATTACTGGCTCTTACCAGGTCCCACTTTGAAGCGAGGGTACACGTTGCTCCACAACCCCTTCAGCATTTATTCTTTGCAGAAGTTTTGCTGGTGGCCATTCTGACTAGTGTGAGCTGATAGGTTTTT